>NC_069658.1:147322000-147945500 GCF_027244095.1 Hemicordylus capensis | reverse complement strand
TCTTCGTTTGGACAGGCCTTCCAATTTCGGAAGGAAGTTTTCTTCGCTTTTATGGCTTCCTTGACGGTACCCGTTAGCCATGCTGGCATCCTCCTGGACTTAGTGGTACCTTTCCTCCTTTTGGGTATACAATCTAACTGGGCTTCTAGTATTGTGGTTTTGAGTAAACGCCATGCACTCTGGAGCGAAGTGACTCTCCTGATTTCCCCCCTCAGCTTTCTTTTCACCATACTCCTCATTTTGGAGAAGTTTCCTTTTGGTTTTGGTTCACTTGTGTTACAATTAGATGTCTATCCTATTGATTCCCCAAATGAGATTGTGTATTCCAATTGCTTTTTAATAAATGTGTAAGGTTTTGCATTAGAAGCTTGTTGTCTCCCCCTTTGTATCATTCTCACGTCCATGCCCAGGTTAGCCCTTGCTGCCATGTTTCCACAGCGTCCATGTGCCTTGCCCTAAGAGTTGCCATTCTTAAGCATTTTTTTTTAAATGGTGTATTGTGTGGCATTTTCTTCTTTCATCAGGATTTTTCTAACTCTCCTGATGCATTCACTTCCAATTTTTCTTTTAACTTCAGTGTGTGCAATGTTGTCAGCCTGGAGAATGCCCAAGTATTTGTAAGGTTCTTTCTCTTCCAGGTTCTTGATGTTGCTTCCATTGGGCAGTTCTATTCCTTCTGTTTTTCTTATTTTCCCTCTGTTCATTATTAATGCAGCACACTTGTCTAGTCCAAACTCCATTGCTATATCGCTACTGAATATACGGACAGTGTTTAGCAGTGATTCAATTTCTTCCTGGGACTTTCCATACAACTTCAGATCGTCCATGTACAGCAGATGGTTGATTTGACTTGATGTTTTAGATGTTTGGTATCCGAGGCCTGTTTTGTTTAGTATTTGTGAAAGTGGGGTCATGGCGATTACAAACAACAGAGGGGATAGTGAGTCCCCTTGGAAAATACCTCTTCTAATGCTAACCTGTCCAATTGTCTCACCATTGATTGTTAACTGTGTACTCCACATGCTCATTGCTTTTTAAATAAATATCTGAATGTTTTTGCTGACACCAGTTGTTTCTAAACATTTTAGTATCCATGAGTCGAAGGCTTTCTTGTAGTCAATCCATGCAACACTTAGCTTTGTTTTTCTTCTCTTGCAGTTTTCTAAAATCATTTTGTCAATCAGCAGCTGGTCTTTTGTGCCTCTGGTGTTTGGACAATTTCCTTTCTGTTCAACTGGAAGCTGCTTATTAGTTAATAAGTGTTGCATTACTTCATCTGCTATTATTCCAGTTAATAATTTGAACGTGGTTGGCAGGCAGGTTATCGGTCTATCATTACTTGGAACTGCACCTTTTGCTGGGTCTTTCATTATGAGATAAGTTTTCTCAGTTGTTAGCCATTGTTCAATATCACCTCCTTGCAAAATGTCATTGAACTGTTTTGATATTTGTTTATGAAGGCTTGTTAGGTGTTTAAGCCAAAAGCCATGCAGTTCATCGTCTCCTGGTGCAGTCCAATTTTTGGTGCAGTCCAATAATAATAATAATAATAATTATTATTATTTACATTTATATCCTGCTCTTCCTCCAAGGAGCCCAGAGTGGTGTACTACATACTTGAGTTTCTCTTTCACAACAACCCTGTGAAGTAGGTTGGGCTGAGAGAGAAGTGACTGGCCCAGAGTCACCCAGCTAGTTTCATGGCTGAATGGGGATTTGAACTCGGGTCTCCCCGGTCCTAGTCCAGCACTCTAACCACTACACCACGCTGGCTCTTTAATTTAATTTAATTTAATTTAATTTAATTTAATTTAATTTAATTTAAATTTAGTGCATACAAAGGTTGGGACTTGAAGTATTTTCAGACTACGAGATTTATTTGAGAATGGGAAGCCAACTCTGGCATTAGATTCAACCAAATACTAGAGGGATCTTGATTTCAGAAAGTGCAGATCAAATATTTTGCCTCATTGCTCTACAACAAAAATTAAGCAACCAGACAGTTAACAGATTCTGAAAGTGTATGCACTTGGGAGTAACGTAAAGCAAAGGGGTTAGTTTCACTTTTATATAATATCCTTAACTCGGAAATTAATGGCTCATCAAGAGACCTAAAGCTGGTTTGGGCAGCTGACCTCAACATTCAAATTTCAGATGCCAAGTGTGATGCAACATGGAGTATGGAAAAATTGTTGGAGGGAATGCCAAGCCCATGGGACTCTTATGCTGCCCTTTATACAGCCTTTTCAGTGGAGAAAGGCACTTTTCTTTGAGCCAACCTCAGCTTGCAGAGCAGTTTCTTGAGATACTGGGTCTTAATTTGGCCCAGCTGGAGCACTTGTTGGACTCCCACCCCTTTGGGCCCACTTTGAGAGCTGTGTGGGCCTTTAATCCCAAACAATGGGGTGCTGTAAACTGGAGCTGGTTGGAGCATCTTTTGCATCTATCATTCAGTCTGGCTATCAATCTAGGCCAAAGGCTGCCTTTGTACCTAATGTACCCTACAGGAAGTACAGGTCTCAATATAAGCCCACTGATAAGAGAGACTTTAAGAAATCCTCGAGGCCTCCGAAAACACTCTGTTCAACACCCTAAAGCAGAACCTTTGATAATGTTCCTGCCCAAGTTCCCATGATTTCCCGGCATCTGGACAACTGGAGATGCATAACTATGGACAAGTCGTGGGTGCTTTCTGTAGTCCAATTGGGCTACATCATCCAATTTCATACTCACCCTTGGTTCATGGACATAAGATCCACAACACCTACCCCCGCTCTACAAGCCAAAGTAATATCCCTTTAGGAAAGAGATGCAATAGAGCCCATTCCCCCAGCCATCCAAGGAAGTGAGTTCTATTCCAGATATTTCCAAGTGCCAAAGAAGGACGGAGTCATTTGTCTGATCCTGGACCTGTGTACACTCAACAAATTTGTACAGACCACCAAGTTTTGCATGATCTCCATTGCGGGAATGATTCAGCTTCTGGTGGGAGACAGATGGTTCATTGCCATTGATGCTTACTTTCATGTACGGATACGTCCAAGAGACAGAAAGTACCTACATTTCACGGTCGGCCCACTAGCCTACCATACAAAGTCTTGCCCTTTGGGCTCTCAACTGCGCCAAGGGTATTTACCAAGGTGAGGTCTGTGGTGATCGCTCATCTCTGTCACCTTGGTCTAGAGCTATACCCATACTTGGACGACTGGCTTTTGACAGCCCAGTCCAGGGACAGACTAGAGCAGGATCTGAATACTCTTGACAGTTTGGACATCAATGTGAACTACAAGAAATCCACAGTGATCCCCACACCGACTATTGTGTTTATAGGGGCATTGTTGGATGCCAGCCAACAAAATGTTTTCCTTCCAGAAGACAGGATATTGAAGTTACTGCACCATGTGAGCCTGGCTCTTTTGACCCCTACAAGGACCACACATCAGATACAAATTTTGTTGGGCCTAATGGCCTCCTGTACCGCTACGGTAGTCCATGCAAAACTACTCATGCGGCCTCTGCAACTCTGGTTTTTGATGACCTTCGATCTCCTTTATGGGTCTCTGACACAGCTATTGATGATACTGTGAATGGTCCAAAATTCCCTCCAGTGGTGGTCCCTTCTGGAAAACCTAAGTGTAGGCATCCCTTTCCAGCCTCGCTTTCCTCAAATGACTGTGACTTCGGATGCCTCAGAAGAAGGCTGGGGAGCTCACAGCCTGGCTTACAGGGTAAACGGGTTGTGGACGATCACCCAGAAACACCTTCACATAAATGTGCTGGAGCTGCTAACGTGTTTTCTCGGCTTGAAGGCCTTCAGGCCTACATTACAGGGCAAAGTAGTGCAATTTGTAATGGACAATGCTACTGCCATCACTTACGTAAACAATCTAAGGAGGACTATTTCATGCCCACTGTGCAGTTTGGCACTGAAGCTCTGGGACTGGTGTATTCAAACTAAATTCACCCTGTGGCAATCCACATCAAAGGGGTCAACAATGTAGAAGCAGACTCGCTGAGTTACACATTGCATCACTCGGATTCTCATGAGTGGAGTGTATCCATGACCTACTTGCTGCTGATATTCCGCACATGGGGGTTTCCACGAGTGGACTTATTCATGTTGGAGGAGAATGTTAGATGCAATCTGTTCTGTACAAGAGCGGGCATAGGCGCCAGCTCCATGGGAGATGCCTTTCTCGTTCCATGGAACGAAACCCTGAAGTACATGTTTTCTCCCCTTCCCTTGATCCCAAGGGTCCCTAACAGGATTATCCATCCAAAAAACGGACTGTGTTCTGATTACTCTGGATTGGCCACATCAGGTATGGTATCCTACTGTCTTGAGACTGTCCAAGGGCAGATACCAGCCCTCCCAGTTGCAATGGACCTGCTGTCCATGCACCATGGCCAAGTGTTGCATCAGGATATCAAGATGCTGAAGCGTACCGCGTGGAGAATCAAGTCCCTGAATGCTGTGCCCAGCTACTAGAAGAGATCCTCTTTAATGAAAAGAAGACTTCTACACGAAGGACGTATGCTGCCAAGTGGAAACGCTTCACGTTGTATTCAGCGACTCACTCTTTTTCGCCCTCAAGGGCTACCATATTGCAGATATTGCAATATCTCTCCAGCATTCAGGGCTGGCCTTTCTAATCCATCTATTAGGATCCACCTTGCTGCTATCTCTAACTGTCATGCAGGGGTGTTTTCTACTGTTTTCTTCCATCCGCTCTCTAAGAAGTTTCTTAAGGGCTTGGAGAACATGTACCCTTGTACAAGGGCTCCGGAATCGGAATGGTCGCTATCTTTGGTTCTGACAGGTCTCATGAGCCCATGGCTACTGTCCCTCCGATTCTTGATTCTTGTCCATTAAAATGGCCTTTCTCATAGCTATCACTATGGCCAAGAGAGTCGGGGAGTTGAGTGCCCTAAGGTCTGATTCCCCTTATGTCAGGTTTCATAAAGACAAGGTAGTCATATGTATGGACATGTCTTTTAGTCCAAAAGTGAACACAAATTGCCACATTAACCAAGATGTGATTCTGCTGGCTTTTTTCTTCAACCCACAGTCTGATTTAGAATGCTCTCTGCACATATTGGATGTCTGCCGAGCCTTAGCCTTCTATCAGGACAGGACTCGCTCCTTTTGTAAAGATAATAGACTTTTTGTTTCCTATAGAAAGGACAAGAAAGGCACGCAGATCACTCACCAACACTTGTCCCATTGGATTGTCCAAGCCATAGTTGAGGGATATAAGTCTCAAGGCAAAATCCCACATAAGGGTGTTAAAGCCCACTCTACAAGAGTGGTGTCGTCTTCAGCCACCAATCTGTCAGGAGCCTCCATGACTGAGATTCGGAAAGCTGTGACTTGATCTTTGGACCACCCCTTCATCAAACATTACGTGCTGGTCCTCTGGTTCTCTAAGGATGCATGATTTGAGAGGGGTGTCTTAAAGTGAGTTCTATCCTAACAATGCCTGTAGGAGCTTGCTAATTGCCCAGTGGTGTGAATACACTGGGATCATGTCAAGAATAAACAGGTTGCTTAGCTGTAACTGATGATCCTTGAGTGATCCTAGGTATTCTCACATCCCACCCTGCCTCCCCTCTTTCTTGGAGGTCGTGCTCTGGGCGATGTCTATGTTTTTACTTACCTGTTCTCTCACTTACCTCTCCAGTCCCACTTATGGTGGTCGCTGATGTCTGACGGTTGTCCAGAAACCTAGGAGAGTGGCGCTCTGCCCGCCTATGTCAATGGACACATGTGTACCATGGGAGGAGTCTGGAGCTTTTAGAATGTTCCTGATTGGTCTCCGGCACAGGCATGTATCCCAGTGGTGTGAATACCTAGGATCACTCAAGGATCATCAGTTACAAGTAAGCAACCTGTTTTTCTCCCAAGTCCCCTTTCCTTCCAAGAGACATACTCAGTCTGACAAGTGCTGAGGAGCAGTTCACAGAGGACAGTGCCCAGTTGCTATGTATCCTCAAGTATAACAGCAACCTCTGTTAATTTACTACCTCCATGTCTGTCTAATGGTTGACAGTGACCTTGAACCCAATCTGAATGTGTAAAATTCTTAGTGCTGTGAACAAAATTGGTGATCCTACCACTTGTTTGCAACTTTCACCTCTGAAATTTCAAACTCCTGTGGTGTCTTTTCCCCCATGTGGAAGATGGAGCCTAATCCTCCATTTTGTTTATATTTACTTGTTCTCCATTTAGCTTTACATTTGCTTATATTATAAAATGGCTGCCTATCTCCATTTTGTTTGTTGCTTCAGTTTAGTTACATACAGGTGAAACTCGGAAAATTAGAATATCGTGCAAAAGTCCATTAATTTCAGTAATGCAAATTAAAAGGTGAAACTGATATATGAGACAGACGCATTACATGCAAAGCGAGATAAGTCAAGCCTTAATTTGTTATAATTGTGATGATCATGGCGTACAGCTCATGAAAACCCCAAATCCACAATCCCAGAAAATTAGAATATTACATGGAACCAAGAAGACAAGGATTGTAGAATAGAACAATATCGGACCTCTGAAAAGTATAAGCATGCATGTGTATTCAGTACTTGGTTTGGGCCCCTTTTGCAGCAATTACTGCCTCAATGCGGCGTGGCATGGATGCTATCAGCCTGTGGCACTGATGAGGTGTTATGGAAGACCAGGATGCTTCATTAGCAGCCTTCAGCTCTTCTGCATTGTTTGGTCTCATGTCTCTCATCCTTCTCTTGGCAATGCCCCATAGATTCTCTATGGGGTCAGGTCAGGCGAGTTTGCTAGCCAATCAAGCACAGTACACTGTATACTTTTCAGAGGTCCGATATTGTTCTATTCTACAATCCTTGTCTTCTTGGTTCCATGTAATATTTTAATTTTCTGGGATTGTGGATTTGGGGTTTTCATGAGCTGTACGCCATGATCATCACAATTATAACAAATTAAGGCTTGACTTATCTCGCTTTGCATGTAATGCGTCTGTCTCATATATCAGTTTCACCTTTTAATTTGCATTACTGAAATTAATGGACTTTTGCACGATATTCTAATTTTCCGAGTTTCACCTGTAAGGTTGCTGTTCTAACTCTTCTATTGACAGGTTTTTTTTGTCAGTCTTATGTTTGCCCTGATTGGTTAATTCAAAGAAGAGTGGACAGTTTTAATGTATAAAAAGGGCTGTGGCTAGAACAGGAGTTAGTGAAAACTAAAACTCATCAGAACTAAAATCGCTACTGACTCAAGAGCAAAGAAGTCAGGAAGCTGAGAGCTTTGAAATTGTTCTGAGAGCTGAATCTGCCAGGGCTGGGCAAAGAGAGAGAGCAAGGTCTGCTGTGGAAAAGAGAGAGGCCAACTGGAAAGCTGAAGACAGAAGCCTACTACAGGATGGAGAGAGAGAGCTGACTGCAAGAACTATTTTGTGGAAACTTGGTTAGGGTACAGTATAGTGTAGGATAACAGAATGTGTCTTTTCCAACTTGGATTTGTTCCGTATGGTTATTATTTTTCCTGTCTATTTTCCCTATCCAGGTGCGTTAGACTTCAGAAGAGGAAACTTCTCAAAAATAAGGGGACTGGTAAAAAGGAAGCTGAAAGGGGAATGTCAGGAGGGTTAAATCACTCCAGAAAGCATGGAGCTTATTTAAACCCACAATCATAGAAGCTCAGTTGGAATGTATTCCCTCTAATTCTTGCCATCTCTGTGTGGAATGAGTTTTGTTCTGAGCGGCAACATCAAGGCAGTGTGCATGCATGTGCACTGAGAGGGAGACCTTCCTGATTCAATCTGAGCAGGATCTAAAATGAACTGAGTGGACGTTAAAAAAACCTGTGTGTGCACACATGCGCAAGCCTTAGGGGGAACACTGGATACCACCAAGTTCAGAAGGATGCCAATGTGGCTGACAAGTAGTGTTCAGGAAGCTATAAAAGTGAAGACGACTTCCTTTAGAAAATGGAAGTCTTGCTCAAATGAAGAGAACAGCAAGAAACAAACTCTGGCAAAATAAATGTAAGGAGACAATAAGGGATCCAAAAAGTGAGCACAGGGCACTTTTCAGATTAGCCTCTTAAAAGCGGCTAAATGCTTCGTTCAGGCAAATCGCAGTCAAAACGTAAAACCTGCAGGGGGAGCAGTCTCTCGCAAACTAACCACCTGGAAAAATGACACCTTTTTTACACCAGATGGATGACGTCACAGCACTAAATCGCAGCGATTAAATTCGAAACCAGGCATCCAACGTATGAATGGCACTCTGCGGTCAGCGTCAGGACTGCAGTGTCACAGCACAAGAAGTGTGGAAGCACACTTCGGAGATGCGTCCTGACCCTGTTTTAGGGTCTAATCTGGAAAGCGCCCAGGAGAACCCCGTTATTCATGGGAGTTCCATTCCATGGGGGAGCCACAGATACTGAATCCGTGAATAACGGGGCATTAGAGCAATGGGAATCAGGGGTTATGTTCCCAGGTACAAAAAAATTAGCCGAAAAACACGGGTTTTGCCCGTTTTACCCCAAATTGCCTCCAGATGACTCCCCCAAGTGCCCTACTATGCTGAAACCCAGCCGAAAATCAGCCAAAAATGATGCTGAAAATAATTCTACCAAAGACAACCACAGGGCTCTGTGGTCACCAGGAGCCGACACCAACTCAACAGCACTCTTTACAACCAGCCAAAAATCATGAGCTTTGCCCCCGTTTCAGCCATAAAATGGCTCCCAATCACTCTAGCAATCAAAATGGTGGCCGGAAATGACCTCCGAGGTCATTTCTGGCCACTTCGACCCGCAGATACGCGGGTTTAACTCTTTATTAACTGGGTTTCCCGCGCGTATACCGAGGTCAGGTGCTAATTACCTGACTGTGGATAGGCAAATCCATGAATGCTGGACCCACGAATAGCGAGGTCTTCCTGTAAAGTAAAGTGTGCTGTTGAGTCGGTGTCAACTCCTGGAGACCACAGAGCCCTTTGGTTCTCTTTGGTAGAATACAGGAGGGGTTTACTATTGCCATCTCCCGCGCAGTGTGAGATGATGCCTTCCTATATCACTGCTGCCTGATATAGGTGTTTCCCATAGTCCTGATATAGGTGTTTCCCATAGTATGAACTCCTCTCTTAGGAGAGGAGAGCTGGTCTTGTGGCAGCAAGCATGACTTGTCCCCATAGCTAAGCAGGGTCTGCCCTGGTTGCATATGAATGGGAGACTTGATGTGTGAGCACTGCAAGATATTCCCCTCAGAGGATGAAGCCTCTCTGGGAAGAGCAGAAGGTTTCAAATTCCCTCCCTGGCTTCTCCAATATAGGGCTGAGAGAGATTCCTGCCTGCAACCTTGGAGAAGCCGCTGCTAGTCTGTGAAGACAATACTAAACTAGATAGACCAATGGTCTGACTCAGTATATGGTCGTTTCCTATGTTCCTATGTACCAGTGGGATTCGAACCAGCAACCTCTGGCTTGCTCGTCAAGTCATTTCCCCACTGCATCACTTGACACGTATAGTTCCTCATACAGGAGGTCTGTATGAGAAACTAAAAGTGTAAAGGGAAATAAAAACTTGTTTAAATATATCAGAAGCAGAAAACCAGCCAGGGAGGCAGTTGGACCCTTAGATGACGATGCGAAAATAATTACTAAGGAGAATATGGAGATTTCAGAGAAGCTAAATGAGTTCTTTGCATATGTCTTCATGGTGGAGGATATTGAGCATATACCCACATTTGAACTGAGCTTCTGGGTCAGTTTGAGGTGACTGGGTCTGGGCTGTCGGTGACTTACCAGGAGAGAGATTTGGGGGTTGTGGTTGACAGCTTGTTGCAAGTGTTGACTCAATGCGTGGCAGCTGTGAAAAAGGCAAAATTCCATGCTTGGGATCATTAGGAAGGGGGTTGAAAATTAAAAAAATGCTAATATTATAATGCCCTTAAACAAATCTATGGTGTGGATGTTTGAGTGTAACTTCAGTGCCAGGTACAACTTTAAAATAGGGACCAGAGGGAGCCTTCAAAAGTGTGCTTGAGCCTAGTCTAGCCTGGTCCATAGTTGTATATATTGTGGTTTACCCAGCAATAATACTCAAAGTTGTGCTCTGTGGCAGTATTCCTGTTTGCCCAGCAGGGGATGCTCTTGCTATTGAATGGCATCACTGTACATTCCACTTCTTGTGGAGAGGACAGAGCAAGGGCTGACCAGACTTCAGTATGCAGGTAAAGCTATGTGAACATGCAAGAGAGACTTAATGTGCATATTAAGTTTTGGATCCGGCATAGACCTGCAGCAGTGGTGTTCAGATAGAGAGATAATCTGAAAATACCTCAGATCGTAGGCCACAGGGTAGGCCAACAAATTCTTTCTGAGGCCAAAGGAATACAAACATTGTATATTCTCCACACACCTTTTCTCTGGAGTCACTCCTATGCAGATAAGATGATACCACAAAGTTCCTACAAGAGCGAAGAGCAAGATGCTGCCCAGCCACCAGCGTCCCCCTCTGCCCCAGCTCCACCCAGGCCCCAGACATTGGTTCCCTCACGTCCAACTATTGCGATGCCCCTGATCCTCACCCAATTTTTAAAAACCACCTAAGCAATAAATGAAATAAGCTGTGACAAAATACCAGCCTAGATAAAGTTAATCACTCGAGCCCCCTGAAATGGCCTGGTAAACAGAGAAAGCTTTCACCAGTCAGCTAAACAGAGAACATAAGAACAGCCCTGCTGGATCAGGCCCAAGGAGGCCCATCTAGTCCAGCATCCTGTTTTGCACAGTGGCCCACCAGATCCCCCTGGGAGCCTACAGCAGGAGTTGAGGGCATGCCCTCTCTCCTGCTGTTACTCCCCTACAACTGCAACTGCAGCGAGCTGCCCTGCAACGGAGGTACCGCACCAGAGAAAGCCTCTAAGCTGCTGTGGACTGAATGTCACACACAGATATGGAATCTTTGCCGGGGGCCTTCTGAGCACATATTAGTGTGATGGGGAGCAGGTGAGGCTTTGGCTACAACACTACTCTAGCCCTATTCAGGCATTAGGTTGTATGTATGGTCAAATGTCTATACATGTACATGTGTTTGTGAGAATAAATAAATCAATTTAAAAAGGGAACCTGGGTACAGGCCCTCTGAATGCAGGATACAGACAGGAAGTGCACTGCTGTCTGCTGTACATGCGTTTAACATAACAGGTAAAGAACTATGTGCATACACTGCGCACAGATTGCACATCGATTTAACACAACATGCTAACAGGGCTCATGTCCGTGTGTGTCATTTGAAGTGCCAGGAGCCCTCTGCTCCTACTGCTCTCAGCAATTCTACCCAGGGCTTTACTGAGGTAAAACAAACCTATTATCTCGGTAAGCAGTCGTGTGCACAATTGCACCCTGGTTACTGGGCTTCCTACCGGCCAGCTACCATTTTTGGAAGGAAGCCGGGAGAAAGAGCAGCCACTGTGGAGCAGAGTGGAGTGGCTGCAATACTAAAAGGAGCTGCTCTGCTGCTTGCGTGCTGCATTCTGAGTCCATGGAGGACCCAGTGCAAGCTTTCCCCCTCCACCGACACTCTGCCGATTGCCACCCAGCATGTGTGTAGGCATGCGATCGGTGATGATTTCTGTCTCAGTTGATCATCTGTGGGGAGGGAGGGAGGAGCCTGCCTACGCACCTGCCCTGTCCTCCATCCAGGTAAGAGGTCATGTGAATGACCTTACTATGTTTATCAAGGCAAAATCTACCCAAAGTTAAGCATTTTAAAGGTCTAATGCCATTTATATCAAGGGCTGATATTTAAGCATGTGCAAGGTTTAAAAACAAAAAAAATGTATCTTTACATCATTGTTTAGTCTTTTTTCTATGTATTGTTACTATCTTAAATTTTGGATAACATAGATCTTCACAGCTAAATGGTGGATGAAAACCTCTTTTCTGGAGTTCAGGGCAGGACATGCTGTATTATTAGCAGTAGAAATGCAAGTTGAGGCGGTTTGTGTATTTGTGTTTTCAGGGGGTAGTGAGGGTGAGGAGATCCATCACTCCTGATGCTAAGGGGCTTTGTAGGAAACATCGTTCTTCCCAATCCTATTCTTTCATTGCAATGTTAATGCAAGGAAAGGGCCTGGGGGGGATTTACAAGGGGAAGTTGATGAGCAGGAGAGGGACATTTAATCCTTCAGTTTCCTGCCAGTTCTCCCTTACAAATGTTTCCTGTAGGCCCTCTTAAACCTTTTCCCCAACCAAGCTGGACTTGGTTCCAGTTTTGGAAATTGAAGCCTTATTAGGAACAGGAACAGCCTGAGTGGGTTCAGGAAAGAAGGAACCCTAACTCCTGTTCTCTCCCTGGGTCCTAACTTGTAAGTGTGCCCTGCATCCACAACCCATATAATCTTCCCAAATGCTGGGACCATGAGTTTGCTGAGCTAACTGATCAATTTAGTAAGATCAACTTGTGCACAGCAGAGCAAATTTAAGCTTATTAGTCCTGTATTCAGTGGATTAATATGCTTAGCTCACATCTAGTTGAATTCAAAGGGATTTAGAAGAGCTTAATTTTGGCTGGATTATGCCCATAGTAATTTATACCTCACTAATAACAATATAGTTTTAATTATTAGCAAATTATTTTCAAAGGAGTGCTGTTTGCATGTTAAGAATTAAGAAATTCATTAACACTCTTCCTCTTTTCAGCTTTTATATATAATCTAAGAGGACAATACAGAAACTCAAAATATTCCACCAGACAAATAATGCATGTTCCCCCACTCTGGTTCTCAGAAGTGATCCCCAAAATGGAGCCAAGCTAGAAATAAACTCTGATACCCCGTGGTTCCAATGGGTGCTATGGTCAGCCAGAAATCTAAATTCCAGCCTTCTCTTTATACTTTGGTCAGAACCGGCTCCCTTGCTCACTCTGGTAAATCTCCATGCAGCACAGGGAGAGGACTGAAGTGAGGCTGACTGTCGCAATTGCCAGATATAGTTAAATAACTGCTACAACCAGAGACTTCTGACCATACAAACATCTGCATGAATGGGCTTCTTTGGAGAGAGAGACCTAATAAATTAGGTGGTGTTTCTGTTTTCGTAACTCTCTGGTTCACACTGCTGGGCACAGAGAGCAGTATGACTCTGTTCAAAGGGGTGGAAGGGAAAATTATCTGGTTTGGCCAGTCACCTCTGAATATTTTTGCTGAGTCAGGGTTGCAATGTACATTTATCAGCTTTCCGCAGGCTGTAAGGATAACTCAACAACTCTTGCTCTCACTGCCTAAGGGTTTTGGTAGGCCTCATGTGAATGTGTATAGTGGCTCCTTTCGCTATTTCACAGTGCTTTAGCTAAATTTTAGATTATCATACATTCTGTATGAACTTCAGAAGACCTAAAAATTAAAATAATTGTAGGACCTCAAGACTAAAATTCTTCTATTTTTATATTTCCTGTGCACATTGCATGGGAAAACAAATGAAAGATTTGAAGTACTAACTCAGTGGTAGGCTATGTAGTTTGCACACAGAAGATCTCAGAACGCCTTCTAAGGGTTCTAACCTCTATAGGTGCTCCTATAAAGGGCTGGCTTGTGCTAACACTAAGCTGCCGTCCACATTTGTTCTGCCAAGTTTGTCCCTATCTGTAATATTAAATATGGCCATCAGGACCACAAAGGCAGCGAAAAGCCCACATGCACACATAAATGTGGTTATGTAGAACACGAGGAAGGACACAATAGTTATTCATTGTTGAACAGCCACATCTAAACACTGCCTGGTCCTCAGCAAAGATTTGATTGGCAGCTACTGATATTTACCATATAAGTACACTGCAGTATCAATTAATGTAGGCCTTATGGAGGAGAGTTTTCTACTCCCTTCTCATAAATGAGCAGAGGTGCTCTTACCCCTGGACTTCGGGGCCAAAGTCCAGGGCCTCCACAATCCCTGCTCCCCCAATCCTCTTTAGTCTGTCCCAGATGGTGTGGTTGCTAGGCCGAGCATGATGATGCTTAATTTGTGGGCAGGGGCGGGGGGGCTCCAAAAGCCTTTAGGTCCAGGCTTCAAAATTGCCTAGGTACACCTCTGTAAATGAGGACAACCATACTCAGGCACCAGGGTGTTTTTCACACAGGGCTTTTTGCTTGCATCTCCTCCGGAATGGAGGGTGTGCATTCACATATTGGCCAGATTTACCCCAAAGTCCCTGCATGCTATCTGGGAGCACTTTACACATGATTCGGGTTTTTCATTGGACTTTGGAACGGAGCCCGATTTATATACAGGGTTAAAAAACCCACTTTTTGCATCGGTTTTGAGAGGCAACTTTGAACTCACAGACAAGCCTAGTAGCAGTAAACTCGTAGTAAAGCCTGCGATGTGAAAAACACCCTGCTGTGCTCCAGGTGAACTGTCCCTTCCCCTTCCCCCTCACAGGGACACTTCCTTCTCCTAGGGCCAACTTACACCAACTACCCTGGGAAGAAGAAGGTATTTATAGTGTTTTATTATTGTATTTTTACTTTTATCTCCCTGTAAGATGCCTTGTGAGACCATGGTTTAAAGATGAGGTACAAATCTTTTCAATAAATAAATATGATGACGATCATGTTCCAGCCAGCAGGAATAGCATTAGATAAATGAATAAAATCAAAAGGTTTACTAGTGACTGGAACTTGCCATTCTAATTTGCTCTTCCATTTCAAAAGTGAGAACTCAGGGCCACCAAAAAATTTTCCCAAGCAGAATTTGAAATATCTCTTAATAATGTGATGTTATACTCAGGTGATCTCACCTAACTAGGATAATGTCATCCTTATATTTGACTGTGAATTATTAATATGACCACTGATGAACTTATTTAACTTCTAAAAGGGATATGTTATCTTGCTTTGCCTCTATAAAAATGGTTAATAATGACAAGGAATTGACTTTCCATTCTTCCAGCTGTCTAGTTATCTCTCTTCTTGACAAAATCTAGTTTTCTGTTCAAACCATACACTTCCATTAACTTTTGCCTCAAAGGTTCTGCTAGGTATCACAAAGGCAAGTTTTGATGTTGTAAGTTATTTGTTGAAACAGATATAGATATAGATATAGATAACATTTGAAAATTAGAACTGCAACCATCAAAAATGTAATGCAAAAATGCTGGACCCACGAATAGCAAGGTCCTCCTGTAAAGTGTGCTGTTGAGTCGGTGTCGACTCCTGGCGCACACAGAGCCCTGTGGTTGTCTTTGGTAGAATACAGGACGGGTTTACCATTGCCATCTCCTGCGCAGTATGAGATGATGCCTTTCAGCATCTTCCTGTATAAGATGATGGCTTACAGCATCTTCCTATATCGCTGCTGCCCGATATAGGTGTTTCCCATAGGAAACATACCAATGGGGATTCGAACTGGCAACCACTGGTTTGTTAGTCAAGTCATTTCCCCGCTGTGCCATTAGGTACAGTTATTAATATGTTACACTGAATGAACATAGAACAGTATACTTCTATCTGTACCATGTATTTGAGGGACCTGTACCCATCTTCACTTTTTAAATGAACACATGTACAGTCATTCACACAACATGTACATGTGTACAGCTACCTGAACACATGTACAGCACAATATCTGAATAGGGCTTCTGATTAGAATTTGAATAGGGTTGCCAATTCTGAAGGTTCTCTCTTGAATAGCTTCTGGTGTGGACTCATAGGCAACATTCAGTTCAAACTAGTCTGGAAGGCTCCCTGTGTGGTAGAAAACTGAAATAATTTGAAAAGGAACAGAGGTGTAGCAAGGTGGAGTGGGCCCTGGGACAAAAGGTGAAGATAGGCTCCTGCCCCCTCCAGAGTTCCCTCTAACAGGGATTCCCAGATGTAGTTGACTACAACTCCCAGAATCCCCAGCTGCAATGGCTTTTGCATGGGGATTATGGGAGTTGTAGTCCACAACATCTGGGAATCCCTTTGAGAGGGAACACTGGCCCCCTCCCTTCTTCAGCAGTGTGAGGGGGACAGCAAAGAGCAAACTCTCACCCAGCCAGTGGACCCTTCTTCCCCAGGGGCCCAGAAAGATTCCCCCTACCCTTTTCATCAACGAGGACTGCTGAGGCGCCCAGCAAGCTCAGGCAAATATATCTGGTGGATGAAGGGGGTCACCAAAGTTTCCCATTAACAAGTGAAAAGTGTAAACTTCGAATTATGAGTGAATGCCTTCCCTTGCCTATCACAGTAGGCAGGAGGTGTGCTAGCTCCCAACATGACTTTTAGATTCGGCCCCACCTTTCCAGAGCAGCAAAATAATCTTTATAAAGCACAAGGGAGGTGTCTAAAGGACAGGGGTGGGGAGGAGTACCGATGCTGAGGGAAGTTTACTGAAAGCAAACATTTTCTTAAGGAACATTTCCAGTCAAATAACATAGTTTTAAGAGAAAAGGGAAAGCAACCAGAAATTAGGGTTCATGGATCAGGAAATGCTATTATGATGACTTGGACATCACCTGGTCTGGTGGCTACCAGCCCATTCATACAAAATGTATCCAGTATTTATCTTACTAAGGACTAATTCATTCAACTTTCAGTGCGAAAAAGCCACCAATGTAACTCCCCCTATTTTTTTTACATGGTGAAAAATGAATTAATTATTATATGGGGAATTGCTATTTACCATGTCCCAGATAACATGTTTGTAGGATGCTAATGGAAATTGCCTAGAATATTGTCTATAACATATTCAGCCTATTGGCTTAGTCCCATCTAAACTCACAGATGCATATAAAGTCTGATGGCTTTGTTTTGGGTTTTTTAAAGAGAAAAGCTGCATAGAGAGGGCCGCTTGAGAGCCTGCCACAAGTATCGCTTTCTACTGAGCTCAGGAATCTTTAGGAAGGGGTCCTGTGCTCAAAAGGTGTGAGAAATAATGAGTTGTATTCATGACCATGCACCATTGAAATCAAGGAGCTGTGCCCAACTTAAGTCCCATGAATTTCAATGGGACCTAATCATGACTAACTTTCTTTGTATATAGCTCAATGGATTGTTTTGAGAAAGCAAAGCAATACTTGCTGAAGAGGAAAAACATATTCATATTTGGACAGGGATATGTCAGTCTGTGAGCAGGAATTTAAACACCTTTGGAGCATGATAAGAGAAAATAGTATTAACATACCAGTGTCCAGGACAGATAAGACACTTTGGGCGGGTACTGGTAGTCTGGTTCTTTCTTTCTTTTTTCTAGAACTCACATTTTGTGCTATAGGGCCAGATGCTTCAGATGACTCCACAGTAGAGCTAAACTCCATTATATATGTATATATACCTATAAATATACAAATAAAGCATTGCAAATGGCGAGCTTAGAAAAGGACCATTCATATTCTGGAAACCCACAGCAGCCATTGGCCACTACTGAGGAGTATGCAACATCAGGTAACAAAGCCTATTCTTGGGAAGGGGAATATGTTAATAGATAAAGATCTGCTGTTGTGCCAAGGGATATTCATGTCAACTGTTCCTGGGACACTGTCTATTTTCTGGTGCTTGCCCCTGAACAGGAAAACTCTTTGCCTTTTGGCAACATGTTGTGTGGTGTTTTGTTGGGGTGTGTGTGTGTGTGTGTGTGTGGTGGTAGCATTGGGGATACCTTTCCAAACTCTTGTTAGTATGTAGTAGAATTCTTCAGGTTTCAGTTCTGGAGTTCTAAAAGTGTGAAGATAGCCATGACAATGTAACAGCCCAATCCTATGCAAGTTTTCTTAAGTGTCTCACTGTATTCCGTGTGGCTTATCCGCAGGGTAAGCATGCATAGGATTGCATCGTGAGTGTAGTTTGAATACACATTTGCTGTACAAAGTACATGTTTTCAGGGCAGTAAATATATGTTCAAACCACTTCCATGGAAAAAGTGGAATCCCTCTTCATGTGAAGTCAACTCTCTGAATGGAGGACAAATTGATCTTAGGGTGGAACTACATGTTAGTTTTGCAGATGCATATTTCCAAAGCTGTGTTCGCTGAAGTAATGTGGGTATAGGGGACATATGTATGGGAGAACTGGTAGGTGAGAGGGGAAGTGCTTACCCTTCCCATGTTTGCTGATTATCTCCTGCAAATGGCTCCCCCACCCACTGGCCATTTCCCCTGTCAAACGTATTTCCAGTAGCAGAGGGCATCTATTCTAGGAGATATTGTGTTTAAAATGGTGCAGGCAGGGGCGTAGCTAGGGGAGAGGGGGCTTGTGTTCATCCTGGCGGCCCCCCAGAGTGAGGGAGATAATGAAGAAAATAGGGAGGGATGGAGCTGGAGGGCCCGCAGGAACTGGGGCCCCATGTTCTTTGAACCCTTTTGCTTAATTATAGCTACGCCCCTGGGTGCAGGGAAGGAAAGAAATGTGCAGGGAAGAATTGTTGAGTGTTGGTTAAGCATCCCTCCCCCACTGCCAATTCTCCCTGCAAAAGTTCTGCCTAATCCCACATTAGCCTTCTGAGGCTCCCCAGGTTTGCCCAATTATGTGTAGCTCCTCTCTCTTACTCTAAATGTATCTGCATTTACAAGCACCAGTCTGGACCCAAAACGGCAGTGCAACACTCTGCAGATAGCAAATGTGGCTGCATGTATGTGAGTTGCCACCTTTCTGTAAGAAGTTCAGCTCAATGGTGAGATTGAAGGTTCTCAACGTTTTGTATAAGTACTCTCATGGTCAGTTTAACATGTCAGAGACCTTCAGCAATGTGTAATTTCTGGATGTGAGGGCAGAGGGTGCTCAGGCAGTGATCCATGCTGTGTCCCTATTTTTGGCTGTGAACTGTTGGAGGGTATGAAATAGAAGGAGACTGAATAAACCCATACACATATAAACAAGATGGCTCATGCTTGGAAAAGTGGTTTTTGTTTTTTGTTTTTTTTTACAATTGCCAGTTCCTTCTTTATAGAATTTAAAACCAATGGACTAATTTTTAAATAACAATTGAGCCCAGGGGCATACATCCCCCACCTTAAGGATCTGAGGAGTCCCCACCCCCTTCTATTTTACTGAACTCCTCCCACCAGTCCTAACAACCCATATCTCCCCGCCCAAAAGGGTTTTTCATCTCCCATCAAAAAATTTAAGTGAGGACTTGCTCCTCAAGCTTTTGTCTTGTCTGCACCCCTAACACTGCTGATTAAAAAGTTCAATTAGTAGTTTATTTTTTTAATTAAAAAAAGGGAGCTTCAGTAGTAACAATGTAATATAAGATATATATTGCCATGGACAATGTTAATAGTTACCACTGGCATCTTAATAAAATGTCCAGCCCTCTACATGTTAAAAGAACTGAAAGCTATTATTAATTAGACAAGTGTGAGTAACTAATTAAATATTTGAAGCAGAACTGCAGTTAACCAGCATGAGGGGCTGTCTGAGGTCTCCCACAAGTGACTTGACTGGTTCCTCTCCATCAGGGATTCTTTAGTTGTCATCTGGTGACCCACTGTAGTCTCCAAAGTACTTTCACATGGTTGCTTGCCAGTGCCACCATTAAAATAAGAGAATGCTGAATGTAGGTGAATGCTAAAGAGGCAGCAATTTCTTTGGCGTTTCCACCATGTGCTGAAGAAGCAATCCGGTTTGGAAAGCAGCTTACCTCTTTAGCAGTGTGCATACTTGCTGTGAAAAGCTAAACTATTGGCATGTGCTCTTCATTGGGTTGCTAGTAATTAAATATGGTCAGCTGGTGCAGAATTAGAAAATTCACACATAATGGGTGTGAGACAGCAGGAGTATATTGACTCAGGTTTCTGCACTGGCTTCATAGCGTCTTCTGAGGACAATTAAAAGATATTGGTTGATAAAGAAACTTGATCGATAAGGCCAAACATGGCATGGAACAAATATACCCAAGAAACTGCCATCTCCTCATGCATCCTGCCAATCTTTAAAGTGGCTCTAGAGAGTCCTTTATCAGTTCCTTCCATCACTACTACTACAACAAATATTTATATGCCACTCTGCAACAGAAGTTCTCAAAGCAGTTTACATAGAAATATATTAATGAGATGGTTCCCTGTCCCAAAAGAGCTCACAAATCTAAAAAGAAACACAGGGTAGATATGTTTCTACTAGCAACAGCCACTGAAGGGATGCTGTGCTGGAACAGGACAGGACAAGGAGCTGTTTTCCTCCTGCTAAATATAAAAGAATCACCACTTTCAAAGTGCCTTTTTGCTTTACCATGTTTAGACAATAACAACACACAGCAAAGTGTCTCCGCCACAGTTATGAGATGCTTGGAAACTCACCAAAACCAGAGCATAAACCTCTTTTGAAAGCTTTGGAAGACATTCTTGTGTGTTTTGCCCTTTGGGATATACGGGTTAGCCAGTAAGATTGGGGCAGATTAACATTGTGGCTTAGCTGTTTAATTGACAATTTTTTAATTTTGATATAGTTTCAATATGAAAAATTTGAAGTAGCTTCTGTTTTAATCTATTGTAATATGTTCTGAGCATTTGGATAGAGTAGTCTATATGCTGAAACGAACTTTAAAAAAAGACATTGCTTTCATTTTCCAGAAGGGGCGCTCTGTTGCAGCCAAACAAAAAAATAGTCATGTAGTATGTTAAAGGCTACCACATTTATTGCTGCAGAAACTTTAGTGGACAAGAATCTACTTCTTGTTTTATCCTCTGTTGGCATATATACAGTACGTGTGGATATACAGGGGGAAATGTAAAAACAGAGAGATCAAAAGGCTGTGAAATATGAGTTGTCTGTGACAATTCTTTGCAAAGCTTCAGTGTATCAGTGTGCAGTGTATCACTGAACACAGCACAGTATTCAGTGTTCAGCACAGCAACAATTCACAACAGCAGTAATTGGTGATAGCAAAATCTTTCTAGCCTTTCTAAGTTAATTAGTAAATGAGTAATGAAAGGAAATTATTTCAATTCAAGCTTGAACAAATACAGTCACTTTCACTGTGACTATATATTTGCAGTCAGTTTGGGGGCAAATACCTACTTCAGGGGGTCAATTTTTAGTGCAAAAACAACAGAAGGAGAATGTTTTAACCCTCCCTCCCTACATACCACAGCTGTGAACTGACACCTTACAGTACACACACAACACACAAATACACACACACAATACACAATACATAATTAATACATAATACATAATACATATATGAATTGTATCCGGTGAGCTTCCTGGTTAAGCCTGAAAGCATGGGCGTAGCTTCCATTGGACAAGCGGGGACAATTGCACCTGGGCCCACATGGCTTGAAAGGCCCCCAAGAGCCCCCAGGGCAGTCCTTCCTTGTGAATTTTCCCTGCCACACCATCATCCCCACCACTCCGCTGTGCTCACCACTACTTCCCATCTTCTCCAGCAGGGGGGAGGCGGCGGGCAGATCCCCCCCCCACTCTTCTATGGGTTGGTGCACAGGCTTCCCTTCCTCCAAATAGCACACCTGCACGTTTGAGTATGGAGACCGTCGCATGCTGTGACGTCATGGCATGCAAGGGTCTCCATACTCAAACAGTGCAGAAGTGCTGTTTGGAATAAGGGAAGCCTGCGCGCCAGCCAGTAGTGGAGTGGGGGGAAGCCAGGGAGAAGCCCACCCACCGCTGCCGCTCTCCTGGCGGCGAAGATGTGAAGTAGTGGCAGGGGCAACGGTGCAGCGGTGCCGAAGCCCACCCCCAGAGGTAATTAATATGGGGGCTCACATATGAAGAAGGCATGGTTTGGGCACTGGGGCTCGCGTACTTTTCACACATGCTGGGGCCCCCCTGCCTGACTTTGTCCCTTGGCCACCAAGAACCTCATTATGCCCCTGCCTGAGAGACAGATTTAATGTCACTCACTGTTTAACAATGAAGCTGCGAGAATCTTGATTCATCTGTGAAGTGGATTCTGAAGAAGTGGAAGGAAGGAGTCAGAAAATAAGAACCAGAGCACCCAAGCACACATTTAAACCCTTCACTCATTATGGAAGCAATTTGCTGCAACAGCGTGTCATGTATCTCTCAATCCAGGTCTGCACAACGTATGACCCATCATGCCAAGCACAATTCACCATCCATGTATTGTAATCTTTCAGATGCTTGCACCCTCAATTATTGCAAAAACAGAAGAGTTCTCAAGTCTCTGATTTATACTATTGCTTCCCAAGGACAGAGGAAGGTTGGGGTGAGCCCTGAGACAAAAAGTGAAGATTGACTGTCCCTAGGCCTTCCACCTTTGTCTTCAGAGAAGAAGCATGAGGGAGAGAGCAAAGAACAAATTGTCACCCACCCAGCTAGTGGGGGCCGCTCTCCCTCAGGGGCCCAGGGACATTGGCTCTCCTCATCCCTCTTATTCAATTATAGCTACAGCTCTGCTGCTCTCCATAGATCTACTCAAGACTGAATCACCAAAAAGCAAAGGATTTTAAGAGCATTTATTGGGATTACTTTTTACCTCATAATAATCAGAGATGTGGATGTTCCATAGGAATAACAACAATGATCTGAATCAGAGGGTGAGGGGCAACTCACTGCTTTCTTCCTTCACTAAATGGTACCTCGATCCCTTGAAATCTTTAAGCCCCTCATGTACAATGAATACGTGGGGTGGGGTGGGGTGGGATGGGTTGGGAAGAGGGATGGCCTTGGCAGGTTCAACTCCAAGCCTACATGTGTCGGTCACATCACCAAATGCCAACTGACTGGGCAGAGTGTCCCTTTCAAAGTGGTGATTCTCTTATATTTTACAGAGGGGTGGGGAGAAACGGGTCCTATTCATACCGGCATAGCATCCCTTTCTCCAGTGGCTGTTGTTGGTGTCTCCCTCATGTTTCACTGTAGACTGTGTTCCCCTTTGGATAGGGTACCCCTGGACTTCCAGGCTGAAGCCCAGGGCCTCCACACCCCCTGGGGCCCCCCAAATCATCTTTAGTCTCTCCTGGGTGGTGTGGTTGCCATGCTGCTGGCCAATGGCGGATTACCACATAGGCAATATAGGCAGCCACCTATGTCGGCAAATCTTGGGGAGCGGCATCTGGAAGGAAACTTAATTCCTTTTTCCTACCTTTATAAATGCTGCTGTGTAGTGGCGGAGGCTCTGCCCACCTCCTATCATCACAGGAGATGAGGTCAGACACTGGAGGATGGCAGCAAGAGAGATCCTCCCTGAAACCTGGCTTACTCGCAAATGACACAGAGTGGGCGATTTCGGGCCTTTGCGCATGTGCGTGCACGCACAGAGGCCCGAAATCGCCTGCTCTGTGTCATTTGCAAGTAAGCCGGGCTTGAGGAGGACCTCTTTTGCTGCCGTCCTTCAGTGCCCAACCTCATCTCCTGTGATGATAGCAGGTGGGCAGAACCTCCACCACTACAAGCGGCATTTTTCAAGGTTAAAAAAAAAACAGAGTTAAGTTTCCCTCCCCCTCCCAAGCCCCCTTACTCTTGCCCCGGGGCAGCCCAAAGATTAATCTGCCCCTGCTGCTGGTGCGGCTCCAGGCATCCGACTGTGACCTGTGCCGTGTGGCCGAGTGTGACCTCTGCTTTAGAGGCAGAGAGGGGAGTGGGGAAAGATATATATGTGGGGTGGGAATATGTTTGCATAAATATAGCTGTTTTGTATTCTTACATTCTTGTGAGTTCAGTTGCTGTTTGTGCCCTCAAGAACCCATGTGTGAAAAACACTGTGTGTGTAATGGGGTGTGTGTGTGTGTGTGTGTGTGTGTGTGTGTGTGTGTGTGTGTGTAAGGTGATGATGCTTAACTTGCGGTGGGGGTGGGGGTGGAGGGAGAGCTCCAAAGGCCTTTAGGTTCAGGCTCCAAAATTACCTTGGTGCTTCTCTGGATAGGGAACAAGCTTCTTTTTGCTTTTGCTATGTAAACTGCTCTGAGAAGGTTTGTTGTTGTTGAAAAGTGGTATATAAATATTCTTTACTATTAGTATTTTATTTTATTATTATTGCATACAAATGATTTATATATAGACTCTGTACACATGTCCACGTATCCTTCAAAAGAAGTATCCCTGATTGTGCAGAGAAGCCCATACATGTACGGCTTGCATGTGCCGTAGGGTCTGTTCACATGACCAGCTGAATACGTGTGAGCTGAGGGAGTGGAGTCCTCTGCTGTGATGCTGCTCTCCTCCACATATGTGTTCACACTTCATGTGGTCATCTGAAAAGCGTTTTTATGCTTGGCTGAAATGATTCATCGAGGCTTGCAATTGTCTATTAGGAGTTTACTTTCCACAGATTGGAGTGTTGATACTGTCTTACTACTGTAACTCTTGTGCTGCGCTGATGGTTACTTTGCTCTTGCAGAGGTTGTCGTCACACGCCGTTTGAGAGACCGAGAGCTACTCAGAAAAAGAAAAGCAGAAGCGGAGGAAAAAGACACTCACCAGTGGGTTCTGGGGTAAATTAGGATGATGACCAAATAATATTTTATTTTGGAGGCAGGCAGAGCAATCTGTTTCATTCCCTTTGTATGTGCATGACTCTGAATATGACAGTTCTCTATATGAATAACAACACTTTAGAGCAAGGATGCACCAGGGCAACAAGAGAGCTTCCCAACTTACTGACCCAGTGCAGCAGGGAAGTGGCAATTTTTGATGCCCTTCCCCAGAAAGCCCTCTGTGTCACCCAAAAATATGTCTCCAAAGGCTGCACAACCCTCAGGGATATATTCAGATGGCATAAGCGCTTCCTGGGGAGGGGGAAGGAGGTAAAAGCTGCCACTTTTGCGCTGCACCAGTGCAGTTAGTTGGGAAGTTCTGTTATTTATTTATTTATTTGTTCAATGTTTATACTGCCTTTCATAAGACATCCCAAGGCAGTTTACAAAAGGTAAAATACAATAAAACTCTATAAAAATCACATTTAAAACTTTAAAATCAGTTGAACAATAAAAATTATAAAACACCAAAAAATGACCAAAAAACCCATTAAAAATACAAACAGAAGCAGGAAAGTTGAGAGAAAATTTTCATTGTACAAGTATACACTGACACACACACACATGCACACGATGAAGACATGCTCCAAATACAGGGAATGTGCTGAAATACATCTCTGCCCCAGTAAGAAACATTTCCTCCGCCCATAGCTATTTAGTATATATGAACTCTATGTTACACACAAGTTGGTAAAAACTGGTGTAAGGTAGAAGATAACTAGGCTGTCCTCTTACTTCAATGGTACATCCTTGCTCTGTTTGTCAGTCACTGAAATTACTAGAATCTATTACTCCAATCCAGAAACAAGACAATGCTCCTTTAGTCACACAACAATAAGTTGAAGTTACCCACAATTAAGAAGTCCTACTAAGAGACCCCTACCACCTTAAGTAGTGCAGTGGGGAAATGCTTGACTAACAAGCAGAAGGTTGCTGGTTCGAATCCCCGCTGGTATGTTTCCCAGACTATGGGAAACACCTATATCAGGCAGCAGCAATATAGGAAGATGCTGAAAGGCATCATCTCATACTGCGTGGGAGGCAGCAATGGTAAACAACTCCTGTATTCTACCAAAGAAAACCACAGGGCTCTGTGGGCGCCAGGAGTCGAAATCGACTTGACGGCACACTTTACCTTTATTAAAAGAGCAGAGTCCTTTTATCTGAGTGGCTGAGAATGGCAGCAGGCAGGGACGTAGCTAGGGGATAGGGGGCCCGTGTTCATCCCTCTCTCTGGCAGCCCCTCAGAGTGAGGGAGATAATGAAGAAAATAGGGAGGAGTGGAGCTGGAGGGCCTCGGGAGCTGGGGGCCCATGTTCTTTGAACCCTTTCGCTCAATTATAGCTACGCCCCTGGCAGCAGGAGGAGCAAATGTTACAAGTAAGGTTGTAAATATTAGGTTATGAGAGTAGACATATTTCTTGTGCTTTGGTTCTCTTAAAAGACTCACTTATAGGAACATTGGAAGCTGCCTTATACCGAGTCAGAGCATTGGTCCATCTAACTCAGTATTGTCTACACAGACTGGCAGCGGCTTCTCCAAGGCTCCAGGCAGGAGTCTTTCCTAACTTGGAGATGGCAGGGAGGGAACTTGGAACCTTCTGCATGCAAACATGCAAGTGCTCTTCCCAGAGCAGCCCCATCCCCTAAGGGGAATATCCTATAGTGCTCACACATTTAGTCTCCCATTCACATACAACCAGGGTGGACTCTGCTTCGAAAAGGGGACAATTCATGCTTGCTACCACAAGACCATCTCCTCCCACTTGCTGCCCCTTATACCTGGAACTCCCGCCCAGAGCATCTAAGTGGGGCTATTTCTGTCTCTTCTTCCCATTCCTTCATTCCCTACTGAAAGTAGTGGTTAGAGTACTGGATTAGGACCGGGGAGACCCGAGTTCAAATCCCCATTCAGCCATGAGACTTGCTGGGTGACTCTGGGCCAGTCACTTCTCTCTGAGCCTAACCTACTTCACAGGGTTGTTGTGAGGAGAAACTTAAGTATGTAGTACACCGCTCTGGGCTCCTTGGAGGAAGAGCGGGATATAAAAGGTAATAAATAAATAAATAAATAAATAAATAAATAAATAAATAAATAAAGGCATTTATTCACATGAAGCTGCCTTGTACTGTGTCAGGCGAGCAGTGGTCCATCCACATCAGTACAGTCAGTATTGTCTACATTAAATAACAGCATAGCAGCTCTTCAGAGTTACAGAGAGAGGTATTTTGCAGCCCTACCGGGAGATTCCAGAACCTGAACCTGGGACCATCTGCATGCAAAGGGCATGTCCTACCACTGAGTGATGGCCCTTTCCCTCCCTTTGTTACCTTGACCTCTCCCATGCTGCCTCCCTCTCTGATGTTCTGTTTCCTTGCCATCATGCCATTCCCTCTCCTCCTCCTTTTGTCACACACACACCCCTACCTCATTACATTTTAGTTTGTATACTCCTTGATGTGGGGATATTTCTTTTCAGAGCAATGTGTACTGCACTACACAAAATATAAGCTTCTGCACCCTGGAAGTTCAAATTCTGTGCCTAGAAAAGCTGAATTCTGCAAAAATGTGTAACTTATACAAATAAAGCAAAGCTTCGTCATTGCATTTTGAATGATTTATTTTGCAATTTTGATACTAGTGTGTATAATGAATTCTACTTCTAACCATCAAAGGGAGGAGCAAGCAGGTATATCGGGTTTGAAGCCCTGTTTCCAACCACTGGAAATTGTATTCAGTGACCTCTTTTGTTTCTGGAATTTCCCCAGGTATTGCCCACATGCTTCCAAGCATATATTTGCAGGCTAGAAACTTGTTTTTCTTTAATTTCTTTTTTCTAAGCTCAGGGTCAGACCCACAGTTTATGGCGGAAATCTGTTCCACTGCAGCCACATGTAATGATATGATAGCCTGACAATCGCTTCTCCATTGCAATGTGCCCTTGGGAGCTGAGGCTTTGCAGTAGAGACGTGATAAAGGAAATTAGATGATCACCCTCCCCCTCCCTTTAAACTACCCCCCACCAGTGTTCTGAACTCCTGTTTGCCTGACAAAAGTGTGGCCCACGCTCCATGGGGTGGGAAGCATCTGGGGTTATATAGGGGGAGGTTGTAGGGAGTGGCTTGCAGGGGAAGGGTTAAGTACCTTTTGCCTCTCTCTGCCGACAAGCACCTCTCTCCAAGGGCTAATGTTACACATTCAGCTGCAATTTTACTATGTATTTTGACCTTGAAATCCTCCGGAATTTCTCACCCAATACACATTCTGTGCTTTTGGCGGGTTCTCACAGAACTGGTATACACATAGCCCTGCCCTGCTTATGTAGCGACTGAGCCAGTGTGGTGTAGTGGTTAGAGTGTTGGACTAGGATTGGGGAGACCTGAGTTCAAATCTTCATTCAGCCACGAAACTCACTGGGTGACTCTGGGCCAGTCACATATCTCTCAGCGTAACCTACCTCACAGTGTTGTTGTGAGGATAAACATAACCATCTTCACTGCTCTGGGCTCCTTGGAGAAAAAGCAAGATATAAGTGTAATAAATAAATAGCAGAGTGTAACCGAGCGGAATCTGAGGCTTGTTAAGTTCCTTGAACAAAGTCCCTAAGGTTTATTACTTTAACTATGACCAATTAATAAAGAACAGTCTTACTCTCAGTGAAAGATCATCCTAGTCTCAAGCATCCAGTAAGAAATACAAACTGAGCAATCAGTCTACAGAACTGATGACTGACATGAACATTCTAAACTCTACCCCAAGCCTATACACAGATATCCATACAATACATCAGTGGCAAGAAGAAAGACAATCTATATGTACATAAATTCCAACATCTTATGTAATGCTACAAAGGTACTATATAAATGATAATGATGATCACAGAAGCTGAATTATCGTTAGGCGCTAAAGGGAGAATTCAAAGAAATGAAAGGGGAGTAAGCACCAATTTCCACAAATGTCCTTGTGAACAGAGCACTGCAGAGTAACCCATTGAGGCTGTTCTCACACACACCCTAAACCAGGCTAGGGAAGCCCAACCTGGGTTAAGCTGTGTGTGAGAAGTTCTGGGATTAGGCCCAATCCCGGCTGGGCAGTACCACTTAGCCCAGCTTTGAAACCAGGCTCTTAGCCAGGGTTCAAGGCTCAAGCAAGTCCTTAACCCAGGCTCCAGAATCGTGTGTCTGCTGTGACGACGTTCAGCCCCAGGGGACACAGAGACAGGTGCCTAGAGTGCTCGTCTCCTGGGGGAATCCCCCAACACACTACACGTGTCGTGTGGTGCATTGTGGGATATCTGGAGGCTAAGACATGCAGTCCTGGCCTCCGGAGCTCTGTGCTGAGCCATGCAGTACGAATCGTCTGGGAGAGTGCTCTGCGCCCTCAGCAACAGTCAGGCATTGGTGGATGGTGGGGGGATGGTGAGTTTAACCAGCCTTCCCCCCCCCAACCGCCTGCCCACGGCCCCACTCAACATTGGCCCTCCTGCAGACGATGGACTACACCTCCCATCATCTTGTACTATTGGCCACTGGGGAAGATGGGAGATGTAGTCCAACCACCGCTGAAGCTGTGCAGTCCTGCTTTAATGCCTTTGTGTCTTATGACAGAGTCCAGAAGACGAGCAAACAGGCACGGCGGGGAAGAGGAGCTGGGAGAGGCCGAGGCCAGCGCAAGGCTCCAGAACTAGAGGCAGAACAGCAGCCAGCGGGAGCAGAGGAGACACATGAGCCACCAGTGGCCTCACTGGAGGAGAAAGTGGAGATCACGCCAGATCCCCCAGTGGAGACTTCTGTCTCTCTTGTGGAAGCTGAAAGCCTGCATACTCCAAAGGAAGTAGATGAGGCCGCTCCAACAGGTTCCAGTGTTTGCCCAGTGGGTAAGTCGCCTGCAATCCTTGAGAAGGGGAAGATATTATTGAACCATTTGTGAAATGGGGACAATACCCTTGTGATGTTCTTGCAGTGTTTTAGAGGGGATCTACCCTGCTCTGTACGCCAGTACTTCAGGGGTCACTGGGAAATTGGATCAGAGGGCGATCTAGTTACTTCAGCTTTACTGCTGAGATGAAATCCACCCTGAAACATAATACAAATTGTTAGTTCTGCAAACACCTACTGGGTGGGTTATTGAACAGTATAATAAATATGAGGAATCGCTGCTTTGAATTAGAGATCTACCTGGGTTACCAAGTTATAACTCTGCCTGCTGTCAGTCTCTACAAAATCCCCAAAGAATGTACTCTCCCATGACCAAAAGGCCCAAGGCCCCATGGAGCAATATAAGCCTAAATAGTTGACATGCCTGCTACATTGTGAACTCCACCGTTTAGAAATGGGCCATTTATTTATTTGTTTGTTTGTTTGTTTGTTTGTTTATTTACCGCCTTTCATTAAAGCAATCCCAAGGCGGTTTACAGCAAAAAATTTAAACACGAGATGGTAAAAAAGACACAATTAAAATATTAAGTGGGGAAAAATGAAACAAATCTGATTAAAGTTTTAAAACAAAAGCATAAAAGCAATACAGACTATAAAGAGCAGCAGCAGAGAATCAAATAAATGCCTGGGCAAAAAGCCAATGTATCTCAGGAAACAGAGTGCAGCACACTCCTTCCCCCAGAGGTGCTGTTCCATTTTGTCAGGGTCCAGCAGGCTCTGCTGTGAATGCTGTGGTTGGTCATGTTCTAGAACAGGCCAAGAAAGATCCAAAGCCCAGAGGCAGATGCCACTGGCTAAGGCAGGCTGGTGGTCAGTTTCTGGTGTGGGCAAACGGGTCCAAGGGCCAGAAGCAGATGACGTCGTCTAAGACGGGAAGGTGGTCAGGGACAAGGCAAGCGTCTGTTTAGCACCGTCTCTCACCAACAAGAAGCTCAGACTGGGGAGCCATGCTTGGCAGATTTTTTACATATGGCCAGGAGGAACCCTACTGGTTCCCCAGGTCATCTGATTTCTCTTGGAGCAGCTGGTGGCACTTTTCTTTCCTGCCACTTTCAGGAGCCACTGCTCTGACCAGCCAGTCCTTCTGCCGATATGCTGTCTTGATAATAGCCCCAGTTCCCAGGCTGCAGAGCTTACTCTGCTGTCTTGTCATGCCCGGGAAAGGGGGAAGGAACACACAATGACCTGGCCCTGGTCCCATCTCTTGTGCATCGCAATGTGCACTCCCTGATGTGTCTGCCCCTACACATCTGTCTGGGAATAACCCTTGACCAGTTCCCCTACTGTCTCTCTCATGGTGGCACTAGCCACCAGTAGCGCCTGAAGACATCCCAACTACTGAGGGGAGGGGCAGACTGCACTCTTTGAGCGCAACTCATACACTGCGCACCAGAGGCTTTCAGCCTTATCTCTCGTGTTCTGTCCAGAATCTTTTGAAAGACATCTAATTTTTATGACCTTCTGTACTCTTTCCCCCCTCCTTCAAATATTTAATCCTTTGATTCAGTAGGGCAGTTCACATGATTATAGTTAGGGTTGGAGAAGCCTCCTGCCCTAGTCTGGGAGCTGTGTAATGATGTGTGAGTTAATGACAAGCTTGGAGGCACCGGTCGTGTGATCATGTGCAGAGGAGAGCTGGTCTTGTGGTAGCAAGCATGACTTGTCCCCTTAGCTAAGCAGGCTCTGCCCTGGTTGCATATGAAAGGGAGACTAGAAGTACGAGCACTCTAAGATATTCCCCTCAGGGGATGGAGCTGTTCTGGGAAGAGCAGAAGGTTCCAAGTTCCCTCTCTGACTTCTTCAAGATAAGGCTGAGAGAGATTCCTGCCTGAAACCTTGGAGAAGTTGCTGCCAGTCTGTGAAGACAATACTGATCTAGGTAGACCAATGGTCTGACTCAGTATGTGGCAGCTTCCTATTTTCCTATGTGCTAAGCAGCAGCTGGGTTGGGCAGCTTTTCCTCTAAAGACCTCTGCTTAGTATATGATCACTGCCACAGAGTCTTCTACCTTGCTTTGAACTCACACACAATCACAAAACAGGAGCATCCCCAGCTCCCAGACTAGGACAGAAGGCTCCATCTACCCTAATTGTGAACATGTGAACTGCCTTATCATTTGATACAAATTGAATTCAGTTAATCTATCTATCTATCTATCTATCTATCTATCTATCTATCTATCTATCTATCTATCTATCTATCTGTCTGTCTGTCTGTCTGTCTGTCTGTCTGTCTGTCACATTTTTCTACCACCCCATACGCAAGTCCCTGGGCAGTTCTATTTTATTGTTTGCTTATTTGTTTATTTTGGTAACTAGCCATTGCTGTTAATTTTCCATTGATTACTGCTTTCCCAACCACAACATCAGAAATCTCTATTCAAAACAGGCCCTCAGATTAACTTCTATTCTTTTTACCACCTCTTTGTCCTGAAAAATCAGATTATTAAGACTCCAGTTTCTTCCTGGGCCTCTAACCTAGTGTAAGAATGGTTTAGCGTCAATGGCCACTGGAGAGATGCTATGCTGGGCTGGATAGGGACAGTTGATCTCCCTTACTACCTATGGTGCAGTGGGGAAATGACTTGATTATCAAGCCAGAGGTTGCCGGTTCGAATCCCCGCTGGTATGTTTCCCAGACTATGGGCATAATACCTGTATCGGGCAACAGCAATATAGGAAGATGCTGAAAGGCATCATCTCATACTGTGTGGGTGGGAGCTGGCAATGGTAAACCCCTCCTGTATTCTACCAAAGACAAGCACAGGGCTCTGTGGGCACCAGAAGTCGACACTTACTTGATGGCACACTTTATTTTATTTCCTATAAGAAAGCTACCATTTTCTGGAGGAGAGCTGGTCTTGTGTTAGCAAGCATGTACTATCCCCTTTGCTAAGCAGGGTCTGCCCTGGTTGCATCTGAATACCACATGTGAGCACTGTAAGATATTCTCCTTAGGGGATGGGGTCGCTCTGGGAAGAGCATCTGAGGTTCCAAGTTCCCTCTCTGACTTCTTCAAGATAAGGCTGAGAGAGATTCCTGCCTGAAACCTTGGAGAAGTTGCTGCCAGTCTATGAAGACAATACTGATCTAGATAGACCAATGGTCTGACTCAGTATGTGGCAGCTTCCTATGTTCCTATGTTCCACTTTCCATGGTGCATCGTTGCATAGTTCATAGAGCTTAGCTATGGTGGGTGAGGAAGTGCTTCCTTTTGTCTATTCTAAATCTCCTGCCAACCAATTTCATTGGATGATCCCTGGTTCTAGTGCTGCCTGAGAGGGAAAAAACAATTCTCTATCCTCTTTCTCGACACCATGCATAATTTAATAAATTTCAATCATGTCTCCCACTTCAGTCACCTTTTTGCTAATCTAAAAAAGCCCCAAACGTTGTAGGTTCACAAGCAGCGTGGTTGGGGCAGGGGTGTTGCAAAGTTGGGGTGGGTCCTAGGACAAGTGAAGAGGAATATAGTTGCCAGGCATTTGAGACACTGGTGTCATCTCTGTCTCCTGAATGTTAAGTGTACCCAACATCTCTCACTGTATTTTTCTGTAACCATCTCTTAAGCTTTTCCTTTGTTTCTATTATTTGTTTTATTTATTTTTATTTATTTGATTTATATACCGCCCTTCCAAAATGGCTCAGGGCAGTTAGGAGGTTGTTATTATTAAAAGACATGGGCCCTGCTTGGATGACCTAGCATCTGTCTTGACAAAATGTCTGGCCCCAATCCAGCCCGCGGCAGTAATTTATTTTTTATTATTCATAACAATAACATTACTGTCGCGGGCTGGATTGGGGCCAGACATTTTGTCAAGACAGATGCTAGGTCATCCAAGCAGGGCCCATGTCTTTTATTCTGTCATCTCTGCAGTGTCTAGTGACTATTACTGAAGATGCTCTAGAAATAATAACTGCCACCTTGGAGATGGTGATGGTTTTTAGAAAGTAGGGAACTGGGATCAGTGTACTTGAAGACCATTTCATCTAAACGGGAGTATTTTTTCACTTAAGGTCTTTCTTGGTTTTGTTTTGTATTGTTTTAAGCAGAACAAGAGGAGACACCAAGATCAGAAGAACCAGCAAACCTGGAGTCTCTGCAAAGTGATACTTTGGGGAAGGAGTTCAGTGGCTCTTTTTTTATTTAAACATTGAGATGCAAGCAGTAATTGTCTCTGTCCAACTCAGAACACTGTGTGACCATATGATACCTGCTATTCTTGTATGAGCAATAAATCTAGTTCCCTTGGCTGTCATTTTTCTGCAATTCCTGGGAAACCATTTTTCCTGAAATGTTCCACTATCACTAGCTGTTCCTCTGTATACCAGGTACACTAGGATTCATCTCCTAAACTTGCTCTAAACCAACAGCCTTTCTCCTCTTCCAGGATAGTTACTCCCAGAGCACAGAGAATCCAGAATTCTCTGGTAACGCAGCAATTAATCTGTGAGTGGGGGGAAGATGAAGGAGGCTTGGCCCCTGAAGTGTACTGGTGGCAAGAGGTTCTCCCTAGTTCCTTATGCGTAACAGGTGGGATGAGGGAGAGGGAAGGTGAGTGGTACAGGAAGGAAAGAGGATATCAGATTGCCCTGCTTGCCTCTTCTAGTATCTAGTCACCTTCAACCTTTTTTTGGACTGGGGCATACCTTTAACATCAACTTGCAACAACGTGCAACTAGGGGCATACCTTTAACATCAACTTGCAACCAGGGGTGTATCTAGAGTAGAGCAGGCAGCCACTTGAAGGGGGGCGCCATTTTTAAAAATTAAAACAAAATGGCCACTGAAAACAAAATGGCCACTGTGTATGCTCAAATGGCCTCTGTGAGGTCCTAGGCCATGCCAGGCCTTGCAGAGGCCATTTGAGCTTGTATGGCAGCTATTTTGTTTTCAGCAGCCATATATATATATATATATATATATATATATATATATATATATATATATATATAAAAAATGGCCACCGCACATGCTCAAATGGTCCCTGCAAAGCCTTAGAGGCCAGCGAGGGGAGGGGGAACCTCTGCAGACCCACCCCACAGGCTTTAGGAAGCCCCCGAAGGGGCTATAGGTTTTTTTTTAATTTAATATAATATAAGTCACTGTACACATCGTCAGTTTGGCACTATGTACAGAGAATCAGGGCTTGTGAATACTGAGCTGAAGCTTATGAGCTAGGATTGTATTCATTTGCTCTTACTTTGCTTCTTGTGATAAGTGAGTTAAATGTGATGTCTTAATAATAAGGCTATTAATGGTGAGTTTGTCTTTGAATCAGTGTGAAATCCTTAGTATTAAGGCCCACTGGGAGTTTCTTGCTCTCTTTCTCTCATTTTAACTGTCTTTCTGAAAGACTAGAATATATTCCAAGCAGTGACACAGTTTACTCTGCATATCCTTTAATTTTTTCAGAGTATCTGGGAAAAGCCAAATTCTCCATTTATTTTTAAAACTTATGTAATGGTGATGCTACAATGAATAGTAGAGAATTAGACAGGCACTTCTGTTTAGTTTTCCAAGTATACCTCCATATAGTATTTGGGTATTTCATGAGCCCCAGCATACTGGAATTTGTAGTTTTCCAGCACTTTTTGGTCTGGCTACATCCACTGCTAAATAGTTTTTGAAATATTAAAAGATTAACGAGCCTGACTTGTATTTTTCAGCTGATATTATGGTAAAGTTATCTGAAAGATGGGTGTCGGATGTTTGGACAGGGGGCGCAATTCCAGTGCTTGCCCTAGGTGCTATTTTCCCTAGATACGCCTCTGCTTGCAACACAGGACAATCTATTTGTATCATTTATGTTTGTCTTCTTTTACTCTCTTTTTCTCTCCCCCCCCTCCCGGCCCCGCTTCCTTCTCTCAGCTCTCTCCTTATCTTAAAACAAAAAACAAAACAAGTTAAAGAAATGGCAGTGATGCCACTACTGTAATTCCCCTTCGGTCTGCTTACTTATAGGTTCAGCCTAGTATCAAACAAGCAGTCTAAAGCAGTGTTTCTCAAACTTTTTGGAGTCAAGGACCGCTAAATTCTTCGTGCAGAGTTTCAAGGACCGCTACATTCTTCATGCGCAGTTTCCCGGACCAGCAGTTAGTAAAGGGGTTTCAAGTCTGTCTGTCTGTCTATCAGACTTCTATACTGCCCAAAACTTGCATCTCTGGGCAGTTTAGAATGAAAATAATATAAGCATTAAAATAATTAAATTTGGAATCTTTTGCAAACATGGAATATTAGGGGTTCTTAACCTTGGGTCCCTCAGTTAAACTACCATAACCCCCAACAACAATGGCATTTGGCCATTATGGCTGGGGATTATGGGAGTAGAAGTCCACCAATGTCTGGGTACCCAAGGTTGAGAACCCCTGAATCTAAAAGCCTGGGTGAACAAATTTGTCTCCAGTATGTCTGGAGTGGAGGTGCTTGTGATTACTCAATGGAGAGGGGATGTTGGGCCATTAGAAAAATTCAAAAGCTACATGGGGCCAATGAAAACAACATACAAGCAAGCCCCACTGATGCAAGAGGGAAACAGCGTTCCCTCTCAAGGCGCCTCGACCACAACAGGCAGCTGGGTTTCAATCAACCAACCTTTGGCTGCAAACAATGAGCATGCAAGAACCAGCAGCCCTTCAAGTGGCGCCCACTGCCATACTTTTTCCTCCATGCCCCCGCATCGCATACAGTTTGAAGCTGTAAAGATAGGGAATAAGATAGCTGTAGGAAGATCTCAGCAGCACGTGGAGGCAAGGCACAAGAAGGGTCCCACGCCTCCGTGATACTCTTCCTCTTCCGTGCCATGTGCAAAATTGAGTAAGTGAGTGCCTTGATTTCAGTTGTGGGGGGGGGTTGACTCCCAGTCAGGGACCGGCACTCAACCCTTCGGGGACCGGCAGCGGTCCAGGGACCGGTGGTTGAGAAACACTGGTCTAAAGAATAAAGTGAGAAGCTTCTCTTAACCATGCTGAGCTTCTGGGTCAAACTACGTGTTACATTAAGCACATACATGCTTAACACTGCTATGTTTTGTTTATTTTAAACTACATAGCAGCTTGATCAGACCCCTTGGGGATTGGGGATGCAGAGGGGGAAAGAGGATTTTGATTGACTGATTGTTAGATGTATATACTGCCTTTCATAAAATTATCCCAATGTGGTTAATCCAACCCCCGCCCAAATTGGGTGTTGAACAAAATAAATAAACTAATAAGCAACAAAAATCTGGACAAAACATAGGACTCAAAATAGAGCTAGAAGACCCATGGCAGTAATTGCTGAATTACTTCCTTCCACAGTACAAAGTCTTTCCTCACACTGGGTTTCTCCAAGGAGCCTTGCACAACTCCCCAAAGCACGCATTATTGTGCACACCCTCCAGATTCATAATACTAGCTGCCCCAAATCCCATTCTGGGTTCCTCCCTATGGCAAAGAGGGGGAAAGGGAGTTGAAGGGATAGGATGGGAGATTGCACTGTGTGTGTGAGCAGGGAGGGTTCACAAAAACCAATGGGTTTGTAAAAGAGAAATGAGAAGACCTATTGGTGACAGTCACTTTGTGTATGCGGGTTGCAGCCATTACTACCTATCAGGGGTGTAGCAAGGTTGGAGTGGGCCCAGAGACAAGATTTTAAAATGACCCCCCCCCGCCCTCACTGAAGCACATCATCCTAAATTTTTTTTTTTAAGGTTTTGTAAATTGTGGACGATGCAAGTCAGTTAATGGTACTAGAGAAAGACATGCTGTTCTGGTAGCTCCAGGTCTTAACACTCACATCAATTTCGGAGGATGAATACAACTGAAGGAAGCCCGGGCAGGTGCGTGGATGGGGGAGTCAGGCACGTGCGTGGATGGGGGAGTCGGTCATGTGACTTGCCTCTGGGGGGGGCCCAAGGCAGTGGGCCCCCAGACAACTGTCTGCCCTTGCCCTATTAGAGTTACGCCCCTGGTACCCATGCATTCTACCACTAACTTCAACAGAATGTACAGTCACAGTGCACCCTATGTTTGAAATAAGGATAAAGGTTCCTCTTGACATTTATAAGAGAATGAAAAGCACCAATTATTTCACTGTAATTTATTTGACCTCTGATAGATACTCCAGGGGGTTGTTTTGGAATTCTTGCACTCTTGAGTTTAAAATAGTTTGTTTCTATGCCTTGTGATGACTTTGCATGCATGAATGGGGCTAGTGTGCTTGTTTTCAATTCAGTAAATAGCAACTGGATTGGGCCCCACATAGATCAGGACCATGGTTTGGGAGAGGGTTTTTTAAAAAAAGGATCTCCCCCAATTCTTGAGTCAGATTGGCTCCCCCCTCTGGCTTCTTTTTGCCTTGGGGAAAAAGCAATTGGTGCTGATCCATGCAGAGGGGCTCTCACCCCTGGACTTCGGGGCCAAAGTCCAGGGCCTCCACAGACCCCAGGGGCCCCAAAATCCTCTCTAATTTGTGCTGGGTGGTGTGGTCACCCAGCCGAGCATGATGCTTAATTTGCAGGGGAGGGGGGCCTCCAAAGGCCTTTAGGTCCAGGCTCCAAAATGACCTAGGTGCACTTCTGGATCCATGGGGTGGGAAGCACTGAGCAGGCCGCTACTCCCTGAGTAAAACAAACTATGTCTGCCAGCCTCAGTTACATGCTTAAAGTAACGCCTAATTTGATCCTTAGAGGACTTGGGGAAAGCAGTCCACTGCTCAGGGGGGTGGAATTTCTTCACTCAGCGTGTCCAACTCTCTCCATATAACTCCCCATCTCGTTTGTTCTCTCTCTATGAAACTCACACACACGTCTGGGAACCAGCATTCCTCCATGGGTCTGTAGACAAAAATGGGATGAAATAAAAATTCCAGATATTGAGAAAAGAACACCCAGACCAAGCAGGTAGAAGTGTGCTAACCGTGTTAAAATATGCAGAGCTGTCCAGTGCATGCAATTGATTCACATCACAAAATGTGTTCAGCTTTCGACATCAATCTTGGCAGTACAGAATTCTAGACCTGCAATCCATGCTTCATTACATACATGGCCACAAAACCAGTGGGATCAATTGGAACATTTTCATGATTTTTTCTCTTCTCAGAATACGAGAGAACCCAATCAAGCTGATTGACTGGAGGTTCCGGCCAGACCAAATCAAGGACTTTTTCACACAGTGTATCATTAACTTTAGGGATGTGCTGCCACAAGATGTGGTGATGGCCACTAGCTTAGATTTTAGCAAAGGATTACTAAACACACACATAGAAGGTGGGCCTAACCATAGTTATTAACCATGACAAATAGAACCAGCATGGAAGAGGCAGTATTTTCCTGAATAATAGATGCTAAGGACAAATAAAAAGAAAAGGCTATCACCATCGAGTTATTGTGAATACCCAGAGAACCTAGTTAGCCACTTTTGAGAGACTGCTAGACTGAAAAGATCATAATGCTCATAGAAACATAGGAAGCTGCCTTCTACCGAGTCAGACCATTGCTCCATCTAGCTCAGTATTGTCTACACAGATTGGCAGCAGCTTCTCCAAGGTTACAGGCAGTGGTCTCTCTCTCAGCCCTATCTTGGAGATGTCAGGCAGGGAACTTGGAACCTTCTGCATGCAACTCTTATGCTCTTAAGGAGAGATGCTTAGGAGGGTGCTTGAAGATCAAGGTTTGCTGGCTCTTAGAGTCAATCTACACAGGCATACAAATAATACAACATTGAATTCCTGGGATTGTACCATTTCAGACTGTTGCAGGGTGAGTGTTGTATGTTCGCTGTTTAAACAAAACTCCCTGCACTTAGAAAACTAGCATGTCAGTGAGAAGACTGGCTACAACTCTTCTCCCAGATAGGGAAATGTTGAATATATTTCATTTTATTTATTTTTTAAACAAATTTCTATACCACCCAAAACTCATGTCTGGGTGGTTTACAATAAAAATACAATAAAAACAAAATAAAACATTAAAAATATTTAAAATTAAGATGTGAAAAGTGTTTAAAACTATTAAAACTGTAAATCTAATTAAAAGCCTGGATGAACAGATGTGTCTTGACTGACCTTTTAAATGTTGTCAGAGATAGGGGAGATTCTTATTTCAACAGGGAACGCATTCCAAAGTCTCGCCCTGAGCCATTTTGGAAGGGTGGTATACAAATCAAATAAATAATAAATAAATAATAACAACAGAGAAGGCCCATCCCTGAGTAGCCACCAGATGGGCTGGTGGCAACTGTAGACAAACCTCTCGAGATGATCTTAATGGGCGGTGGGGATCATGGCAAAGAAGACGTTCCCTTAAATGCCCAGGGTCTATGCTGTTTAGGGCTTTATAGGTTACTAGCTGACCCAGGAGCAGAGCATCTGTGCCCCTAGTTCTCCCTTCCTCCCCCTCCATTTCTCGGCTCAGCCAGTTCTCCTGCCATCCCTTCAGCCAGTCTCCCTCACTGCCCTCTCCCCCCAGCTCTCATCCTCCTCACGAGGAGCCTGGTGGACCATTTTTGTTGGTTGCTCATAGTGGCAGCGGCACCTTCTCCTCAACCTCCCCCCACCACCAGCTCTCATCCTGCTCGCAAGGCGGCCCGTGACCACTTTTGCTGCCTGCTCGGCCATCCTCGGCAGCTCGCAATGGTGCCTCCTCCTCCTTGGTATCCCTCCCTCCTCACCAGCTCTTGCAAGTCCCGGCAGCTGTTCACGAACTCTCGCAAGAGCTGCCACACACGGGATTAGCAATGGGTATGCCTTAGATCAGGGATTCTCAGTGTTGGGTCCCCAGGTGTTATTGGACTTCAACTCCCAGAATCCCCAACCAAAGGACATTGGAGCTGGGGATTATGGGAGTTGAAGTCCAATAACACCTGGGGACCCAACGTTGAGAATCCCTGCCTTAGATAATTATAAATAGAGATAACCAGCATCTTGTATTTTGCCCGGAAACCTATCAACAGCCAGTGTAGTTCCTTCAATACAGGAGTAATGTGGTCTCTCCAAGATGACCCAGAGACCAACCTGGCTGCTGCATTTTGTACCAACTGCAGTTTCCGGACTACGTACAAAGGCAGCCCCACACAGTGTGCATTGCAGTAGTCAAGCCTCAAGGTTACCAGCATATGTACCACTGTTCTGAGGTCATTTATTTCAAGAAACAGACACAGCTAGCATTATCCACTGAAGCTGATAAAAAGCACCTCTGGCCACCAGCCCAACCTGGGACACCAGAAAGGTTTGGATCCAGAAGCACCCCAAGACTGCATAACAGTTCCTTCCAGGGAAGTGTGACCCCATCCAGAACAGACAGATCAAAATCATCTCCCAAGTTCCAACCCCGCACAATAAGTACCTCCGTCTTATCTGGATTCAGCCTGTTTGTTATCCCTCATCCAATCCATGACTGTCTCCAGGCACGCATTTAGGGAGGTTATGCCTTCTCCCGATGATGTTGACATGGAGAAATAGATTTGGGTATCATCAGCATACTGCTAACATCCTGCACCAAATCTCCTGATGATCGCTCCAGCAGTTTCATGTAGATGTTAAACAACATCAGAGACAATATGGAGCCCTGAGGGACACCATATGAAAGTTCTGATTTTGAAAAACAACAGTCTCCAAGGGGCACCATCTGGAGTCTGCAAAGCAGTTCCTCCCACCTCCAACCCTCTCAGACGTTCCAGAAGGATACTATGGTCAATAGTCTTGATAGCCACTGAGAGATCCGTATGGGGAGTATCTAGATATGTGATTTGTCTGCGTGGAAGATCCGTCGGACCCCGATTGCCAGCCCATACCCCTTGTAGCAGATTTTTAACTACTGACTATTTTACTTGATCGTCTAATTTTAATTTGTTGCTCTACTTCACATTTTAGCGATTATGTTATTTTGACTATTTTATACTTTTAGATGCCTTACTTCTACAGATAGTTGTACCTATATACTTACCCTTGTTTTATCTCTACTTTATTAATCTCTCCACAACTTCTAGGATTGTATCTTATTAAGCATAATTTTGCCATTGTTTTATCTTATTTTACTAGTCACCCCACAATTTTTAGAGTTGTATTTCATTAATCATAATCTTATAGTCTAATTATAGTTATGATTTTGCAGCAATTTAGTTGTACCTACTTCAAGATAATCTGGTTTATAATTATTTTAATGTAATTAATATAATCGCTACATGTTCTTTTATTTCATTGGATCTGTACTATATCCTGTGCTGGTCTTTGACAGTAATAAAGATGATTGATTGATTGATATGTGACTTCTCACTCCCTGAAATCTTAGATGTTACCTCTAGGAACTTGTACACATGTGTACGTATCTACCCATGTGAACCTGTCTTTATTAGGTATCTGGACAGCACCCAGTTCACTGGATCTTACATCAGTTTGAATAATAAACATTTAGGTTGCCAGGTTGCAACTTGGGGAACTGAACTTTTCCTTTATTGCTAATGAAAGTGGGGAATTATGTAGTCTTTCCATTCACCTCCTCCTCCACCATCCACTATGAGGCAATGTTAAAGTCCCACTTGCTACATCAGGTGGAGGGGGAAGAAAAGAAAAAAAGATGGATTGGGGAAGGGACAGATGGGAGGTGCAGCAAGCGCACAATCTCCACTGTGTTGGTAATATTAAAGGTTTAAAAAAGAGGTAATGTCCAGTTCTCAGGGTTACAACCTGGCAACATTATTTTCAGCTGCCTTTCCCAATAAATCCTTTGATTTTTATAACAGACAAAAATTATAAAAACTTCTGTACGCTAGACTTCAAGTAAAAAGTTCCAGATAATAAAAATTGAAGATGAAAAGAGAAAATCGTCATCTTTATTGTTATGGTCGTTCGACTAGCAAAGAAAAGAGAAAAAGATATTATGCTAGATATGAGGAAAAGCATTTTCTCTCAAGGAATTTATTTCGTAGAACCAAGGGCGTAGCTAGGGGAGAGGGGGCCTGTGTTCGCCCCTCTCCCTGGCGGCCCCTTGGAGGGAGGGAGATAATGAAGAAATTAAGGAGGGGTGTAGCTGGGGGGCCCCTTGGAGCTGGGGGGCCAGGTTCTTTGAAACCATCCGCTCAGTTATAGCTACACCCCTGCATAGAACAAAGAATACATGGGAGTGGATTGGAAGTTTTCCGAAATCTGATCTTTAAACAATTAACAAACATCCTCTCATCTGAGTAAGACTGCAGACTATAGATTCTAACCCAACAAGAAACCTGACTGGAGGCTAAAAGCTAATAAGGGAGCCACTGAACAATTAGTACACTGAGGAATGGAGGCAGGTTTCTTTTCTTGCTTACAAAAATTGACCCAACCCAATATCTTATCCAATGTCTTTATATCAGGTGCACTCATTTAAAAAATGACAGAAGTCTGTTGGGAAAGTTATTTATTGCATTTGCATTTCCAAAGCTATCAGAAGACAGTATATAGCGTGTTTGGCTCAAGGACCCAAAAGGAAGTGTGATTCATTGACCCCATCTTTATTTGACCAAATGAATTTGTGATTCACAAGTCACTGAAAACTTGGAATCAAAGCTATTCATTCATTCATTCATTCATTCAATTTCTATACCGCCCTTCCAAAAATGGCTCAGGGTGGTTTACACAGAGAAATAACACACACACCTAGTTATTCATAATTTGCTAGGCCAAAAGAATGGGGAGAGAGAGAGAGAGAGAGATTGGCTATTTATGAAAACTATGGCTGCAGCAGAAAGGCAAGAAGCCCACAAAGTCAAGCCCAGGCAAACAACCAGGAGTGGGGAAGCCCAGGATTTATTTAGGAAGCTGTCTTCACACTTCACAGTCTTGCCGAAAACGGCTTCCCTGTGCTTTCTAGATACCCCAAGTCCGTACCCCTTCAGTCACTAGCTTCATATCACATAGTACACACACTTCAAAGGTTTCAGTCATTCTGATAGTCAAGAACCTCACATGGTCACCATCCTGCTCCTTTTTGGTCTTGAATTAGCAGTTCTCAAGAGAACATCCAGTCACATGTGGCTGAGGAATGCTGTGACCGCCCACAGTGGAGAGTAACATGCTTATGATCACAGGGTGGGACAACACAGGCCACTGGACAGGCATAGCTGCAGATCTTGACCCCTGCCCCAGACTGTCATCTTCTTCCAACCCCGAGTTCCTCCTTGCCTTCAGATGGCAGAAACAAACCTTTCCATGTTGCTGGAATAGGCCGCGTGCCGCAAGTAGGCCCCAGGGCTGCTGAGCTGTCCCCCGGCATTGTACCCATGAGCCAAGGAACTGTAGGCACTAGGAGACATCCTGCCATAGAAATCCATAGTGTCATTACTGAGTGGGGGTGAGGTAGGCATCGCCAGGCGGGCAGAGGCCCCAAAGAGGTGGTTGCTGCTGCTGGGCGAGTAGGAGCCTTGGTTCACCTGGAGCTGCTGAGTACTGGGGAGCGGGTAGGAGTAAGGCACCGCATTGGGAGGCCTCGGGAGGCCAGGGCCTGCTGCACAGCCTTGGCTGGGGTAAGCAGTGGATGCAGCAAAGGAGCAGGCTGCACCGCCAGGAGAGGCGGTCACGTCCGGGCTATGCTGCTGCTGGGCCAGCTCGGGGCCCGGCTGTGCCATGAGGGGGCCCAGGCTAAAGAGGGACGGCGGGGACGGGTAGCACAAGGCGGCGGGCGGCGCGTAGGCCGTGCTCAGCGGAGGCCCGACGACGGGCTGGGCTTGCGCCTCGTGCATGTAGGCCGGGTAGGTGGAGAGGTCGCTGCGCTTGAAGCGCTTCCTGCGGCGCAAGAAGCTGCCGCTCTCGAACATGTCCCGCGCGTGCGGGTCGAGGGCCCAGTAGCTGCCTTTGCCCGGCCGGCCGGGCTCTCGGGGCACCTTGACGAAGCAGTCATTGAGCGTGAGGTTGTGGCGGATGCTGTTCTGCCACTTGCGAGGCCCTTCGCGGTAGAAAGGGAAGCGCTCGGTGATGAAGCGGTAGATGCCGCCCAGCGTCAGGCGCCGCTCCGGGGCGTGCGCGATGGCCATGGCGATGAGGGCGATGTAGCTGTAGGGAGGCTTCCCGCGCTGCAGAGGCCGCTTCCTGCGACGCCCGCCAGCGGCGGCCCGCGGCCCCCCAGCGGCTGCCGCCTCTTCTTCCGACGGCTCCAGCTCCAAGGCTTCCGCAGGCGGGGGCGGCTCCGCCTTCACTAGCGCGGGAAGCCTCGACTCTGAGCCGGCCGCCTCGCTCTCCGCATGGCCCGCCGCGGCACAAGTCGAGGACTGGGAGCTCTCCGCCGTCATGCCAGGCTCCGGCCGGCTACCGACGTCGACCGCGCAGGATCCGAGGCAACACAGGGCAGCCCTGGCGCCAGCCTCGCTGCTTCTGGCCTCTGACTGGAGGGAGCTATCCAAGCCCAAAGCGCTCTCGGGACTTGGGCACCAGTGCTGAGGATGAGGCTGGCCGAGGTGGGGTTGGGACCCACAGCACGCACACCTGCGGGTGGCTCCCGGCTTTGGCGTGCGAAGCCTTCGGGGCTGAAGTCCGGAGAGACCCTCCAAAGCACTGGCTGGCTAGGAGATCCAGTCGGGGTTCTTCGTTCCCCACCGAAAAGGTGTTGCAGACTAGCTCACCTCCAGCGGGCTGGGTCGGTTGCAATCTCTCAAGCCCTCAAAGCGGAATCGATCACGACCGTCGCTGCCGCCGCTCCTGACAGCTTCAGGACCGAAGTCGGGAGGATGTCGACTTGTTCTGGGCTCTGTGGCAGAATTGGGTCCCAGCGCGCCTTCCAAGTATGAGAGTCGGGGAGCGCAGTCTTCCGACTCTCTTCACTTGCCACCTTGAAGCGACGCCGTTCGCGGGGCGGGCAGATGGGATCGGGTCCCCGCAGCCTGGCGGGAGGAATAGGAAGTTTCTTGGGTGGAGCAGAGAGAGAGAGAGAAGGGATGGAGGCGCTGGCAAGCAGCGGGCCGGGCTGGAGACACTGACCCCGGCTACTCCGGAGCTGACTAGCACAGAAGCGCCATCGAAAGCCCCGCAAGCCGACTTTCTGCTCCCTGGAGAGCTGCGAGTGTCCAGACGAGGAAGAGCGAGCGCCCTTTCTCAGCGCGGAGCCCGGCCACCACTCGAGGTCGAGATTAGACCGCGGAGGGTAAGGGCGGGCAGGGGGCCCGCTGCGCTTGTGCCGCCTGCTGCCACTGCGCTCTTTGCACCTGGGCAGCCGCCGGCACTCCCTCCCTCGCTCCCAGCTGCCGTGCCTTAAAGGGACGGGCGGAGACGCAGCTTGCCCGAGCAGCCTCCCCTGAGAATGCCGGGGGCGCAGCAAACCCACAGGGCTTTGCTGAGAGGGCTGGCTGCTGAGGGAGGGGCCTGGCCCAGGGCAGGAGTCGGGAGGTGCCATCGCCCGGGAAATGTGGAGGCGAGCCCGGCTTTCCCCGCCTCAAGAGGCGGCGCGCCCCAGGGACAGGAATGAGAGGGTCGCCCGACGACAGCGCGCCAAGCTCCACTCTCTGCTCCGCCTGCTGCCCGGCGAAAGGGGGCGCGGCGGCTTTAACCCTCCCAGGGCCCGCACTGCCTAGACTGGAAGTCCCACGGAGTTGAATCACGCTTCAGGGCTGTTTCACGCGTGATGGGGCGACAAGCCCCGGGTTTGCCATCCATACCATTGTACACTCAGCAGGGAAGTCTGGTTCACATCTGCCTGTGCATAATGATTTCTGCCTACCTGATCACTGTACACTGTCAGACCCGTTCCGCCCTTCCTACTCCCACCTGGATAGGAGCCCCCAACCCCCAACCCCCGCTGTTTGGAATCTGGAGGGCTCCTGACCAGCTGCATTCTCTGCAATGGGCGGGGAAAGAGTTATGCAGCCTGATGCGGAGTGTTTACTTGAAAATAAGCCCGACTGTGTGCAATGGGCCTGGCATCGAAGTGTGCAGAGCTTTACACCGTACATAACTTCGTCCGCAGCGCGCACCCCCCCCGCGCCCCCGAAATCTATCAGGTCTTCAGCAATTGCTGCTAATGACTTGACAAATACAGCCGCAGTTACTGAAAACCCGACGGGTTGAAGGGAGAGGATGGTCGGGGCACAACCATTAATTCTCCTTTCCGCTCCGGAGAAAGAAAATGAGGCGGACAAAGGTAAGCAGAAGCTAATACTTTTTACCTTCCCCTGTTGAGAACGCTGGGGGACAGAAGCCTTCGAGATTCCAACCAGCCAGATTCAGAGGCAGAATCGCTCTAAATACCAGTTGCTGGAAGGCAAGCTATGGGGAGGGGGGCGGTTGCCTTCAGGCCACTTCTGGACTAGATGAACCCTATCTCTGACCCAACTCCCTCCCTTCCTTCGTAGAAAAGTGTGTGTTGCTTCTCGCTGGTACTTCCAAAGTGATTCATAATCCAAAGAGAAATACAATATGTGGACCTGAATGTTCAGAATGAGGTATTGGCCCTAATCAGACATTAGGTTGTATGTTTGGGTGTCTGTACGCTTGCACACGTTTTTGTATGCATGGCAATATATGTATTTATTTTAAAAGCAAACCTGGGTACAGGCCCCTTCTAATGCAAGATGCAGCTAAGAAGTATACTACTGTATGTGCATTGATCATAATATATAAATAGCGTATGTACACTGTACACAGAGGGCCGATTTAAACAGGTATCTGGAGCACATGTAGAGGGGGTTATTCAGATGAAAAGCCCCTCATGCAATAAAGGGACACCCAGGAGCATGTTGGTATGTCCTCTGCTAAGGTCATGGCCGGTGCATTCTCAGCACAGCCCCTTCCTTGTCCGGTGTATTGGGCTGTGTATTGGCCATACTGAACTAGATTGTGTGTGTGTTGTATATTATTATTTTATTATTTTTTTACATTTATATCCCGCTCTTCCTCCAAGGAGCCCAGAGTACTACACACTTGAGTTCCTCTTTCACAACAACCCTGTGAAGTAGGTTAGGCTGAGAGAGAAGTGACTGGCCCAGAGTCACCCAGCTGGTTTCATGGCTGAATGGGGATTTGAACTCGGGTCTCCCCGGTCCTAGTCCAGCACTCTAACCACTACACCACGCTCATGTGAATTGGGCTAATGGGTCTTAGATTTCACTTTACCCTTTGTTGCTTGGAGAAAAAGCAGAATTCCGGCTTCCACATTTTACCCTCCACTGGGAACTGGGAGTGTATTTGGCCTGAATCTGGAATAGTAAGCCTCTTTTGTTGGTTAACACAATAAGGTATTGTTTTGATCAAAACATATAAGGTGATTAGTAGACCTGGAGTAGTAGGCTACCTTAAAAATGAGCTGCAAACCTGGACTAGGGGGGCTGTTGTCAGGATTACAGAACTAATGTAACAAAATGGTTATTGAGTACTCTTAAGTGCTGTTTAAGTGCTACATGTTACCAACTAAAAATTGAACTATTTCCCCCCAAAATACTTTCTGATGAAAACTTAAAACAGTTCTTAATTTCTAGGGGGTGGAAAGTGATGCCAGGCCAGGGCCCAGTGTGTGCTCCACACTCATTTGGAAACACCACCCTCTGGTCTGGAAACCTTCTCCCCACTTATCTAATGTGTGGGGACTAACTTGAGTTGCATGGTCCAAGCAGCTTGGTGATAGAGGACGTTCATGCACTCTTCACTTTGTCAGAAGCTCTTTCTAAGTCCATCTGTTTCAAGACTGAACCTTGTTATTTGATCACATGCAAGGCCTGGATCTTAACATGAATGAAACCCTGGACCGAAAGTTTATAATCTTTTGGGGAGATGCACATTCTAATAAACAGTAGTGTTAAATCCTATGTATTTACTATTTTATAAATATGTGACGCAATTCATAGGAACATAGGAAACTGCCTCATACCAGCTAAATAAGACCACTGGTCCATCTAGCTCAGTATTGTTACACAGACTGGCAGTGGCTTCTCCAAGGTTGCAGGCAGGAGTCTCTCTCAGCCCTATCTTGGAGGGAAGACCGGACCGAGAGGTTCACGTGGATGAGACAGTAAATCTCTTCTGGAAAAGTTTGTATGGTTATGTGCAAAAAGACAAGTGTATCTCTTCTAAACAGCAATGGGACAAATTATGGAAATGGACGTTGGATGTAAACCCCCCCCCCCCATTACCTGATGTGCCTTGTAACCCCCCATCCCGGAGTTACAGTACTGCCTGCATATACTTTATAACCCTGTGGGTTTCCAAATCCTTGTGGTAAATCTTTGTAGATATATGATGTACAAACACTTTGTATATAATTGTGCTTTGGCAACGTACTGTATGCTTTGGTAGTTGGTTCAATTTTAAAAAATCTTGTCCTAAAAAATCTTGTCCTATCTTGGAGATGCCTGGGAGGGAACTTGGAACCTTCTGCATGCAAGCATGCAGATGCTTTTCTATTGAAGTGAGGTGTTTAAGACACACAGGTTTCAATGGGAGAAATAAGCATCTGCTTATGTACACTAAGCTTGCTAAGTTGGTAAAGAGGCACCTTTTAAAGTGGTGATAATATTCAGCCAGGGGAGAGCAACTGACCCTATTCAGCCCAGCATAGTAACTCTCCAGTGAATGCTTCTGGTGTTGTGGGGGCTGGGGGCTGTGAGCTCTTTTGGGAAAGGGAACTATCTTCTCTTTTCTTTTGTAAAGCACCTTGAGGACATGTTTGTTGATAAATCAGTGACTGTTTAAGGTATTCAATGACATTACTCTAAAGGACTACTTAATTTCAATAGGACTTCCATTGAATAATTTAGTCAGAATGTCAGCTGGTATATGCATACATATTTTAATAATAATAAGTAAGTCCCATTGAAGGAATGGGGCTTACTCTCAGGAAGGTATGCACAGGTTTGCAGCCTTAAGTCCTGGGTTAGTTGGCCTTGTAATCTGATCCAGAAGGGTAAATCTAACATATTTCAGTATGACCAATAAAAGATCTAGAAAGAAATAATATTTTGGATGAAATTGTCCTTCCGCTTTAATCATAATAGCTAGTTCAAGGGCTGAGTTAAAATGATTTTCCCAGTGCTTAGCGCCAAGTACCTGTAAAATTGTTTTGAATGGAAAAGGCCGCGGAAAGCAAGAGGAAACAGAGGTGTACAGGTTTCGGGGAGGGAGTTTATAGCGGGAAGAACATCTGCTATCAAAACCAGAAACAGGCTTTGGAAATGGATGACACAGATTTAAATAGTTGCAATTGTAAAACCTATTGAACAAAAGTGATGGTTGCATGTCTCCATACATTTAGTAAAGTTTGAGTTTAAAACAAAAATAATATAGGTCATGATGAGTACATTGGCCCTGGGCCCATTCATTTGTGTTGGTTTCTTTGTCTTTAATTAATACCTTCCTTTGTCTTTCATCTGTATGCCCCACTTCTAAATCTATTTGCTCATAGATCAATCCCACTGATTCCACGGTGACATTTCCGGAGTCCAACAGATTTCAACAGGGAAGGGACTTAAAAATGAGGTATCTGTGTCGCCCTGCTTCATATTTACACTTCCATCACAAACACCGCGTTTGAAAACGATCCCCAGGGAATCAGTCCATTGGGCCATCCTTCCAAGTGGGGGGTGGGGGGCACGATCCAGCCACAGCCAGCTGCAGCTGTGTTTCCAAAATCTCTGTTAAACTAATTTTGCGGGGGGTGGGTGGAAATCTGGCAATCAAGCCAATTAAAGTCGACACAGTGGGATTTAGGCTGAGTTCGCATTTATTTTGGAGATCGGTGACCTCAAGCCGGTATATCCACCGGACCCCAAAGAAGCACCTCTTTCCAGAATTTGGCAAATGGATATTGTTTGGTTCCATATGAAAATATTCAGCGAGTCAAGTTTTCCCCAATCATTTCATTTCATAGGAAGAAAAGGGCTGTCTCCCGTCCTTTTCAGGCCTGGAACGCCAGGAATAAAGCAGGCTGACTGAAGATGAGGACTGAAGTCAAAATAGTCCCGCGTGTCTCCGATTGATTCCGCCCCCGGCGCCGCCCAACCTAGGATCGAAGAGTCTCGTTCCAGCCTAACCCTTCCCTCCACTTTTTCACATAGAAGGAAGTCTCGCTGTGTTCGGCGGGGCTAGTTACTTCCACGACACAGCAGTGTGATCAAACTGGAGCCCAAGTTCAGCTGTGGCTAACTGTAGAGCTTGTCATCGTCGGGGGTCTGTCCAACCGAAAGCGCATCTGGATTCGTTTGATTTGCTTAAATGCAGTTGGAGATGGAACGTGGCGCACGCAGGGCTCTTTCGCAGCTCGCCACGGCGACCCTTAGCAGGCTTGAGAATCGAGCGCACCGCTTTCCAAATAGCGCAGGAAGATCTGTAGAGAGTGGCGTGGACGGTGCCACTAAAGCGGTTGAAACCCATTTGCCGAGTAGGGAAACCGAATGCTCCCAGATTCCGCAGCACACGTACGGAAGTCCTACCACAACTACAACAAATATTGACACACACACACCGCTTCTTAAGTCTCATACAAGAGAGTATTTGGGGGTTGTGATGTTGTTTTCACAAAAATAGCGTGAGTTCTTTTTCAGTAGTAAGCCATTGACACAGAGATCGCACTTCTGTCTTCTTCCGGGTTGCGATTGTATATTAAAACGTAATACTATTAATACGATCAATACTAATATTGCCACAATGGCCTACCGCATTACATTACTATGAAAATGGTAACTCTGTTACGGTAATTATTGCAATCAAACTCACAGCAGCAATTAGTATTTCATCTTTAAGAAGTTCTCACCTGAATAAGATTGCTTCAGCTAACTGACCAAAGGGGCACCTTTTAAAGTGGTGATTCTTATATTGAGCAAGGAAACAGCATCTGTTCCAATCCAACCCCAGAACAGAGTTTTCCCCAGTGACTGTTGCCAGTGGCTACCTGGTGTTTCTTTTTAGATTGTGAGCCCTTTTGCAACAGGGAACTTTCATATTACTTTTCTTATGTAAACCGTTTTGTAAACTTTTTTGTTGAACAGTAAATATAAATAAATAGTATAAATATAAATAATAAATAACAACAACAATAATAATGTTGAGATAGTGTTCAAGTCCTTTTGGTACTGCACCAAGGGCACCAACAACTATTGGCATCACTATTGTTTCAATTCAGTTTATTACTATCAAAGATCAGCACAACCACTATTGTTTTCTTTTTCCAGATCAGCTCAATTTCAATCTGAAGGTATTTAGTTCTTTTTCTCCAGTCGACAAAAAGCAACTGGAGAAAATAACCAAATACAAGGACCTTCAGACTGAAATTGAGTGGCTCTGGGAAAAGAAAACAATAGTGGTGCCAATAGTTATTGGTGCCCTTGGTGCAGTACCAATAGAACTTGAACACCATCTCGGCACCTTGGGCATCAATAAAATTAGAACACATCAACTACAGAAGGCCACAGTACTCGGGACAGCATGAATACTACTATGATATGTTTATTTTCCCTTTAGTTATCCTAGACCCTTGGAAAGGGCCCGATAATTAAAGTACCAAATCCAGTCAATAACGTCTGGTAGACTGTGTGTGAATAGCATAATAATAATAGGTGACAACTCTTATCTACAAATGAAAGTCTGGATTTAATTTGATGTACAGTCCAGTCCTAAAGAGTTCACTTGGCAGTATGACCCATTGACTTCAATTATGGGTCTTATTTACCTATACTCTGGCATTTCTTTGAAAGCAACAACTTCAGTCTCCCTCCCTTCTAAGGTTGTACTAAAATCACTCAGTGTTATGGAGGATTATTTATTATTTCATACATTGACACACCTTATCCTCTAGCTCCATACTCAGACCCTTTTTGAGTTGCAGTCCTATGCTTCCTTGAGAATAAGCCCCGTTGCACCCCCAATAGCCTCCCCAGTGAAGTTAGCCTGGCTTCATCACTTTGTTCTTTTAGACGCCACCTTTTTGTTCACTCAGCCCTTTTAAATTCTTAAAATTTTGATCTGATTTTAACTGATTTTTAAAAAAATGTTTGAAAAATTGTTGTGTATTGCATTTTGTACTCCCCCTTTTTGTCTGTTATGATTTAATATGTTGTGTGTTTTTATCTCAGGTTTTAATGTTGCGTTGTAAGCTGCCCAGAGAACAATTTGTTATGGTGTGGCTAACAAATAAAGTTGTTTATTATTTCTTGTTTACACAGTCAGACAGGTGTTATTGATTGGTTTGTTTTATCCAGACATCGAGTCCTTCCCAAGGACCTGGGATGCCAGAATTTTATTGTCAATTGTTATAGATATTGTCGCAGAATATAGGCTGTTCCCAGTAAAGCTGCTTTTTGTAATTGGCTGATGGTGATTTCTGTGACCGCTATGGTGTTGAGGTGTTCATTATTATTATTATTATTGTTGTTGTTGTTGTTGTTGTTATTTTATTCTATTTACACACAGTCTACCAGATGTTATTGACTGGATTTGGAACTTTAATTATCGGGCTCTTTCCAAGGGTCTAGGATAACCTAAAGGAAAAAAATATTATCTTTTATCTTTATCTTTATCTTCTCTTTATCTATCATTTGCTACTACGTATACATGAATAGGACTGGACTGTAAGGCTGCAAATCAGGCTCTCGCTCGCACTACTTGGAGGGTGATAAAAACAAATCCGTGTTGCGTAACCTCGGGGCTCGGGTCATGCGACGTACTTTATGTGGAGAGCCTGGACGGTGACTTGCTGGGCTGTGCAACCTTCGGGGCTATAAGGAAAAGAAGACAAATTGGATTGCTGAAACATTCAAAAGGAAGCTGGTCAGTTTCCGTTGAAATTGCTTCTAAGTGATGTACTGGCAGTCCAGACGTTATTCATGTTTACTAGGAAATAGATGCCGCTTTGCATACATACTAATGGGGGCTTACTCCACTTTTAGTCGTACAGTGCAATCGTCTGCATGTTTACTCGAAAGTAAGTCCCGTTGTGTTCAGTGGGGCTTTCTCCTTAGGACGTGTGTTTAAGCGTGCCGCTTTTGACGTAGGGATTACGTCTTCAGCTTAACGACTTTTGCAGTGGTAGCACAGATTAGGAGAATACAGCAATAAACACACTGAACTGTCAGTGATCTTGATGCTGTGATTTGGGTTACGTTGGTGACTGGGCACACCTCCATTCTTAGATTTTGTTTCAACAATATATTCTACTTGGTGTTACTGTCGCTGTGAATGACCTGTTTGGTCAAACGATTTAACCTAAATCACACATTGTGGAAGGCTTGACTGACGGATAGAAAACAGGAAGTTCTCATTTCAGACAAGCTTTTTCCGAGGATGTGTGTTTACCATAGATCAGGGGCTCCTGATTGATCTGGCGTCCCCAGATGCTGTTGGACGACACAGGTGTTGTTGTGATCCCACAACATCTGAGGACCCAAGACTGGGAACTTTGGAATAAAACGATACTGGGGGACATTGTCCACTTGGGGTAAACCAAAGGCGAGAGCTGAAATTCTGTGCCCATTTATTGGGAGAAAAGCCCCACTCAAAGGGGACTTACTTCCGAGTAATCGTGGATAGATTTGGATGGAATTGAAAAGATGAGAGCATGGCGTTCTGCCAGTAAAAGCTTCACGTGGACTGCAAGGCATGGTTGGTGTTAATATTCCTAGGAGCCTTACCTATGAATACACTCCCTGGGCATGATCCAGACTACATGAAGTCCCGTTCTTTTCCTTAGAGAGAGACAGAAGCACCCGCCTAGACCATTATTGCAGAATAAAGAAAGAGGCCTTCTGTGCGCCTTGCCTTGAGGGGGTTAGTCCCATTGATTTTTGTGGGAGTGATTTCAGAGTAAACATACACGTCTCTCCCACGGAACTCTCTGCCACTGTCGTTCCTGGTTTCCTCGAAGTCCTTTAATTGGCGTTTAATGTTGTTTTAACGGTTTTTAAATTGTGGTTTTATGATGTTGATTTGAACCTCTGTGAGTCGGGGGCTTTTTGGGGGGTCGAAAGCCAACATGAGACCACATTTCTGAATACAGAAATGAATAAATGTCAACGACGTGTTTCGTTTCGGACAGCTCGTGGCCCAATGATGCTCAGCTGACTGAGTCAAACGAAGAGGGGAGGGCGGGCAGGGGACGGACGAATTCCCTTTGGGGTGTGCGGATGTCATGCTTATTGTTGCAGTGGTTGAATTTAACGTGATTTATCGAGCTTCTGAACATGTTGTTTGTTCAATATCAATAAAGATACGGGCTATTTAAATGGCTCTGTTTATCCAGGATAAGTGCGCGCAGCCTTGGTTCTTTTCAGAAGACATGCCTTAAGTTGACCGCGCAGTTTTGTAAACATAGCTCCGGGAAGAAAACCGAATTGCCCGTTTTCTCTCCCCTTTGGCTGGTGGTTTCGGCGATTCTCCATCAACAAACAACCAGCCGAACTGATCTTGTCGTTATTAAGACGCAAAATAAAAATGAAAAAATATTTTTTTTAAAAACCAGTTCCCGTGAGATAAAGTCCCCAAACCTGGATGTTAATACTAAACCCGTCCCTTACTAGGGAGTAAATTCATCCCTCTAATTTAAATCGGTTGTTAATTTCGCTCAGGAACTCTGGGGAAGGGGGAGAAGGTCCTCATCGACTTCAATGGGATCCTTTTGTCGATGTTTAGGACGGTTACTGGTTCTCCAACCCGTAGACCGAGTAAAATGGGATTTAGTTGTGAGTAAACATGCATGCAGAGCATTGTGCTATAAATCTCTACATTCCTTTACTCGACAAATTGATCCCTTGCATTCTTACAGTTTTAGGGTGCATATTTAAATCGAGACACTTTTCAATTCAGTCGGGGAATTTCGCAAAAATTGCAGACTGGTGAGGCTGAGGCATAAGCAATTTTACAGCCAGCTCCTCTGCATGTTGACATGTTTCACGAAACTCAATAGGATCTCAGCCTCAGTCGCAGGAGGCAGGAAGGGGCTCTCAGGCCGAGAGTCCCCAAGGCAGGATTCGAATTCGCAGCAGCCGGTCTGAGAAGCTGAGCTCTGCAGGTAGGATTGAGCAACACTGCCGTTTGCAGTACCTCTGCGCCCTCTTCAACCCTCATCCGTATTGGGGGGTGGATTTCCACCCCCATCTGAGTGGAAGTGCATAAACAAGCAACCACTGCACTGACTCCCAGATATGCTCTTGTCAAACTCTTACCTTGTAGAGTTTGTCAAACTCTTACCTGTATCTGGCACACGATAAATCCACAAGTACGGCCCTTCACCACTTATGATCTTTTTAATGCTATTAATCTAAACATGACACAGGGTAGAAAACTAAGTCAATTGGGAGAGAGACCACCCCAGAAATGAATGGGTTTTCTATGGTGGGGTGGTATCTAAGGATTGATTAAAACCTGTTTAGGGTTCAAAAAACAGTCAAAGGTGTACAAAAGAACCCCAAATTTTAAAAAAAGTAATATACACATCTTAAATAGTGAAGTATCTCATTTAATAAAACTTGCATGATAAATTATAACCCTTCATTAATCCTACATTAATAACCCTACACTGATCTCACTCATAACCCATAATCAATACTATTAAAATCCGTACAAATAATCATATGTAAAAACAATCTCCTTTTATCAAAAGTGTATAATACAGTCCTCTAATAACTATATTAGCCAGCGTGGTGTAGTGGTTAGAGTGCTGGACTAGGACCGGGGAGACCTGAGTTCAAATCCCCATTCAGCCATGAAACTAGCTGGGTGACTCTGGGCCAGTCACTTCCCTCTCAGCCTAACCTACTTCACAGGGTTGTTGTGAAAGAGAAACTCAAGTATGTAGTACACCGCTCTGGGCTCTTTGGAGGAAGAGTGGGATATAAATGTAAAAATAATAATAATAATAATATATTAAAAAGTCCGAATGGATATTTCTTCTAAGGTTTCCAGTTAGTGTAATCAAGGTCTAGCAAGAGGAGAGGATGTCTTTATTTTGAGCTACAGCATTAGAACATTGAATATACACAACTGTATTGAGGGACTGTAAAGAACTTTTGGATTAATGCCACTGAAGAAGGCTGAAATGTGTCTGGCATATTGCGAAGAACTATTAGATTCTGGAACAGTTTATATCAACACAGATTTTTAAGAAATAGCCACTGAGTTTTATTAAGGTCATCACATTTTATTACGGTCATCACCCAGGAAGTTTGTGCTCAGGAGAGCTGACCAAAAAACCAAGCAAAAAATGTGTTGATTTGGGGTGATTGGCTTGTAGAATGTACTTGATCAGCTCCCTGAATGCCTTTAGGTCAGCCACAGTGTGTCCTTTCAGCTGAAATGCTGAGAACTGAGAAGTATGGATCCTCTTTAGTGTGGGGTTTGAAATGTTCTTTTCGTTTTTCTTTTTGCTTACAGCTCATAATCATAGTGAGTCATGCATGGCACAGGGTGCCATGCTTGGGATATGGGGGTCACCACTTCATTCTCTTGGAGTGAAATGCTTAATTATTGTGGGTTCTGTAGCCTGCAAAAGTTGGGGGGCTTCCAATGTAACCAATGTGACTACTTGGGAGTAGGAAGTCCTACCTGTGTGTAAAAAATAACATCACTGGATGGTGGTCAATGTCTTTACTTGGAAGTATATTTAATTGATTGGATGGCTTCAAGAACGCATTCAAGATCCTATGTCCCTGCATGGACTGCAATCATGAACCACAAGTCATCTGTTTACTAAAAACACAGGCGCGTGAACTTTCAAGTAGTGGCAGGCTAACTCCTCAGTGGTTCCCATTCAAATGCATGGCAGGCAGCAAGTGGTCATAGCACAGAGCAATATTACCCCTGGCAGCCAGCAGGGTTAGTGGGCAGTCATCCCTTCCTTTCCATTTCTAAAAAAACATAATTTGCTGGGCAGAACTGTCTGCCTACCTGAGGAGACATGAATGAAACTTGCATTTGAAAGGATGGGGGAGAGAGAAAGTAAGCTAAGAAAAGTAAGCTAAGAAACTCCTCTGGGATGCAAAGAGCACCTTTCTCATGAAAGTGGTTAACAAATGTGCACATGAGGGCAAGCATCTCTCTCTTTCAGGTTATGGTAGGGCATGTTGACTAGTTTGTCTCAATGGCCAATTTCTCCCCTGCAGGTAGGCATCAGCATGATGTCACAATGGCCAGTGTAAGATCTTATGCGGGTTGGCTTTTGGTGACCAAGGATAACATATTTTAAATATGACTAACTAGTGCTTTTTCAGCTGGGAAAAAATCAACTTGTAGAAGTGAATTCCAGATGTGTGAAAATGCAAAAACAGCTTTAAGTACCACTCATGAAAACAACCCCAAACAAGCTGTAACCCATTTCTATCAGAATATTTCCTTGATTTGAAGAAGACTTCTTTAGACCAAATGGTTTATGCGGACAGCAATTTGAGCCTGATTTTCAGCTTCACTAGAGGTTTGTCCTGTGACTGACAAGAAACACATACAATCTAAGCCAGTGAGCCACACTGCATGGCCTTATGCCCAACAAATTCTGGTCAGTTCCCATTTCCTGAGTGGCTCAGTGCAATGACATTGGCACCAGCTCAAGCCACATTCATGACCATTCTACAATTATCTGATGTGGCTTTTAATATGTGCAACATCATTTAACACAGAATCCATGTAAATGTATATATACAGGTGAAACTCGGAAAATTAGAATATCGTGCAAAAGTCCATTAATTTCAGTAATGCAAATTAAAAGGTGAAACTGATATATGAGATGGACGCATTACATGCAAAGCGAGATAAGTCAAGCCTTAATTTGTTATAATTGTGATGATCATGGCGTACAGCTCATGAAAACCCCAAATCCACAATCCCAGAAAATTAGAATATTACATGAAACTAAGAAGACAAGGATTGTAGAATAGAACAATATCGGACCTCTGAAAAGTATACAGTGTACTGTGCTTGATTGGCCAGCAAACTCGCCTGACCTGACCCCATAGAGAATCTATGGGGCATTGCCGAGAGAAGGATGAGAGACATGAGACCAAACAATGCAGAAGAGCTGAAGGCCGCTAATGAAGCATCCTGGTCTTCCATAACACCTCAGCAGTGCCACAGGCTGATAGCATCCATGCCACGCCGCATTGAGGCAGTAATTGCTGCAAAAGGGGCCCAAACCAAGTACTGAATACATATGCATGCTTATACTTTTCAGAGGTCCGATATTGTTCTATTCTACAATCCTTGTCTTCTTGGTTCCATGTAATATTCTAATTTTCTGGGATTGTGGATTTGGGGTTTTCATGAGCTGTACGCCATGATCATCACAATTATAACAAATTAAGGCTTGACTTATCTCGCTTTGCATGTAATGCGTCTGTCTCATATATCAGTTTCACCTTTTAATTTGCATTACTGAAATTAATGGACTTTTGCACGATATTCTAATTTTCCGAGTTTCACCTGTAAAAGCCAGTTCTGCATTTGTTCTGTCGCACTCTGTATGACAAAGAAATGAGACTGGGTGGGGCTATACAGGTGAATGGTTGGGACCACAGAACTAGAAACAGTCTTGATTCTCAGTGGTCCTAATTAAAGACTGGGTGGGCTGTCTTTAGTCTTGCATTATCTACTTTTTCTTTTTTACTTGAATCTCCATTGATGTGTTTTGTATGTACTAAATGAGGATGCAGACAAAGCAAGATCTTTTCCCAGAATTCTTTGCCAGAATCTCAGCAACCAGCAGGCACTTGGTGGCCTACCAGTGAATGATGGTCTATCTTTTGCCCATAAACTCAATGGGCTACATCTGGGATGACATTCAGATAGTAAGCAACACCCACTCTGCCATAAAGCTTTGGTCACCAAGAGGAGATAAGTTTAGCTCCATCAAACCTGAGCATACTCTTTTACTTTCCCCCAGATGCATAGATGGCCACCATGGGTTTCTTAACCTTGGGTCCCCAGATGTTGTTGGACTACAACTCCCAGAATCCCCAGACATGGCCTTTGTGGCTGGGGATTCTGGGAGTTGTGGTCTAACAACATCTGGGGGCCCAAGGTTAAGAAACCCTGCCCTAAACAATAACTCTGTTCAAGTGTTGTTGTACACAGCATTCTGGGGCAGAGGGAATGAGAGCATGCTGGTGGCTAGTTCTGCATCATGTGCTGGCACACTCACCCCAGCTCTCACAGAGTACAATGCTTGTCTGTAGAGGACAAAGAGAGAGCCTGGGAATGCCAAAGGGTGTGGCTGGCTGCATAGTATACAGGGGTGCGGCTACCTAGCACCTCCATTCTGCCTGTATCCAATATACCTGGGTACAATAACATCTCAATGGGGCTTGTTAGGTGATGAGCAAACCCTGCCCTCTGTCCCTGCTGGCTGGTCCAGCCTCAACGGAGAGGGACTCCATAGGAAGGCACCATGTGTACATCTTTGTGTACAAAGCACAAAGTTACATTACCCGCCTTCCAAAGTCCTCTGCAATCTGTAGGCTCTCTCTCCGCCTTTCTGTCCATCACAATGATGGCCGTTTTGCTTATAATCGCAAGACGTTCTGTTAAGAACAGCTGTCTATGGTGAGAGGGCACCACGACACGGCATGTGACCTCAGAGACCAGGAGTTAGAGGTCCAGAATGAGGTAGGGAGTATTAGAAACATTCTGTCTCTCCTCTTGTCACCCGAATTGGGTGGAGGGGATTAAGGCTTTTAAAAGGGACTAATATAAGCCAAACGCTTTTAGCTATGCCTCATCTGCATCAAGCCTATTGACTTAGCAAATGTGCCGAACAATAACTAGGCTGATGAAAGAAAGAAAAAGAAGTGGGGGGTTTTTGGGGGGGAGGGATGTGCCAGCATGCTCTGGCCTTGCATGGGAATGGTCCTCCTGAATACACAAAGTGGCAATGTTTTTTAGGTTTTATGACAAACAAGAACTTGAAAACCTCATTGGGGCCAACATTTTCAGTCCACTTTTCTTAGACTTTCTCTAGTTGTGCCAGATATGGCAGTTGTTAAACAATCAAAAGCTTTTGGTAGCCTCAGGGCCTACATCTGGCCAAGGCTGCAGCCCACTGGGAAACTCTCCTGATTGTGTAAGCATCATCGAAAGGAATGAACTTCCGTGGGGGCTTGAGAAGGTCAGCTTCTGGGAGGATTGTCTCTCAAATCCATTTTTGATTATTTAATACTGGTATTCTCAAGTTTGCCAACAAGATACACAGTGGTTTTTTGTTATTTATTTTTTTTAAAGTTACAAGTATGTGAAAATAGGCAGGGTGGGGGTGGGGGGAAATGGCTGAAATGAATTTATAATGTTCCAGTTTAATTGAAGTATTTATATCCTTGGATAAATACTTTGAATAAGAAGATCTACACTTCTGAAAGTGTTTATGCAGTTCCACATTGATTTTAATGCAATTTTTGTTTCTTAGTTCATTTTGTCGGATGAACCCATGCTGTTTGCTTGATACATTTTTAATCAGAGGTAACTTCAATGGGACTTGTTTCCTACTATGTGTGCTTAGCATTGCAGTCTTAATTAAACAAACTTAAGGAAAGCTAAATATGAAATCAAAACATGAAGTTGTAGACTGGCCACTTAACCACTTAATTCTATGATGATGATGATGATGATGATGATGATGATGATGATGATGATGCTATTTACACACAGTCTACCAGATGTTATTGACTGGATTTGATACTTTAATTATCGGGCCCTTTCCAAGGGTCAAGGACAACTAAAGAAAAATTAAAGATAGCATGGTAGTATTTGTGCTGTCCCGAGTAGTGTGGTCTTCTGTAGTTGATGTGTTCTAATTTTATCAATGCCCAAGGTGTCAAGATGGTGTTCAAGATAGTGTCAAGGTGTCACCATCTTGACAAGGTGTCAAGATGGTGTGTCAAGATGGTGTTTTGGTACTGCACTACGGGCACCAACAACTATTGGCACCACTATTGTTTTTTGTTTTCCCCCCAGAGCTGCTCAATTTCAATCTGAAGGGCCTTATATTTAGTTATTTTCTCCAACGGTTTATTAGGGATGTGCCCGAAGTTGCTTTGGCGCTGGCGGGGGTAGTTCTTTAAGGGCGGGGGAGCGTGCACTCACCCATCCCACCACATTTCCCCTGCCAGCACTCCGTTCTTTTCAAGCCCCTCAGGGCGGCAGCATTCCTCCCTGCCGCCCCATTGTCCTCATAGGCCAGAAGTGGCCGGAAGCAGCGATCATGCATGCACCCCTCGCGTGCATGCACCCTGTCTGCCGTGCACGTACGCGCATGCAACAGGCGCATGTGCGATTGCTACTTCTGGCCACTTCCGGCCGATTAGGACAATGGGGCGGCAGGGAAGAATGCTGCCGCCCTGAGGGGCTTGAAAAGAACGGAGCGCCGGCGGGGGAAATGCAGTGGGATGGGTGAGTGCACGCTCCCCCACCGGTGCCGAAGCAGCCCCCGGAGCTGAAACGTTCCGGAGGCCTTTAAAATGGCCTCCGAAACATTTCGGGCTCAAGCCTACTGTTTATCTCGTCTATCCCCTGGGACATGCCTATCCCTTGGGACTGCAATATCAATTATCAGAACCCAATTCTTCTCGATGACTGTTAGATCCGGCATATTGTGCGCCAAATGCCTATCAGTTTGTATTCAAAAATCCAGAAGGATTTTTGCCTCCTCATTTTCTGTGACCTTCTCAATCGGATGATTCCACCAATGATGATGATGATGATGATGATGATGATGATGAAATAATCTAACAAAATATGAGCATGTTTAAACTGTTTATTTCAGATATTTAAGCATTTAATATTTAAGCAATTAAGTATTTAAGATATTTAAGTCCTTCCCATGGGACACAATGGAGCATAAAAGCATACTTGACTTTGGCTTGATCATGAATATTATTGTTTATTTAATAACACTACTGAGAATTAGCTAATTGTATGGAGATAAAATTATTGTAAGGCTACTTCTATACCAAAATAAGCAATTGCACCAAACTATGAACTGTAAAACTGCACTTTACAAATAGCAGAACTCTCAGATCAACAGACAAATGGAGCCCCTTTCAGAAGCTTGCTAGTGAAATGGTCCCAAATGTGATTTTGAATGTCTTCCTTGCCAGTTTCTAAACTTCGGGTGATACAAACCTCTGTCAGTGCTTTGTTTCTGCCCTTCCGCCAAAGACCAGAGGATGTACATTTTCAACCAGTCTGACACCCTTGTTAACTTGTACAAATGATGCAAATTGGTGGGAAGAGCAGTCCTTCTCCACACCCTGCACACTCCTCCCCTGTTAGAAATCTTTTTCTTTAGTTCCTTTACTCCACCCTGAGTGAATACACCAAGAGGGGCCTGGCATAAAGGCATACTAAGCTTTCATCACGCACAGACGTATTCATCCTCTTATTTCCTGTTAACTTCCTAGCTACCGAGACTAATGGCCAACCATTGGTTCTGCCCTGCAAGTTGTCACAAGATGTCAAAGAAGAACAGAAGTCAACAAGAGTCCCAGTTTGGAATGATGTTAGAATGTTCTGCTGTCTGAGATGTTGATAGCAAGTAGCATTCGTGACCTTTGACACAAAATGCCATCCCTGGGGCTCTCCCCTCCCCTCCTACTTTCCATGGGCTACGAACAGGCAAAAACATACATCAAACAACACATAACGGACTTAGAGCGCCAAACCGATTTAGGCAGGGTCCTGAACTTCCTCATCAATGAAAGACTAAGATACCTGAGCCATTTTTGGAAGGGCAGTATAGAAATCAAATAAATAGTAATAACTAGCTGATCCTGCACAGAGCATCTGTGCGGTTGTACACTCCCCCCTCCTTCAGCCCCCCTCCCCTCCCCCGCAATCCTTCTGCCCCAGTCCGTTCCCTCCCAAGCCTCTGTCCCAGTCAGCTCCCCCGCCAGCCTCCTGCCCCAGTCTGCTCCCTGCCAGGCCACTTCTCCCCCATCCCTGCCAGGCTGCTTCACTCCCTCCCCGCCCGCGGTTTCTGGCTGGCTTTCAAGCTGGCCTGTCCCATCCTGCTGCCACCTCCTTTTCCTGGTGGCCCAGCCACCTCCTCACCCTGCCCCCGCCGCCTCCACTACCTCCCCACCATGCCCGGGGCCTTGGTCCTCCCCCCAGCCCCAGTTTCCGCTCTCCCAGCTGGCTTCTCCCTTCCTCCTCCTCAGGGCAGTGGGCGAAGCCTTCCTCCTCCTCAGGGAGGCGGGGCTTCACCTGCTGCCCATCCTCTTCCGGCCACCCTTCCTCCTCCTCAGGGCGGTGGGGCTTTGCCCACCACCCATCCTTGTCCAGCTGCCATTTTCTTCATTGTCCCTTGCCATGCTGAGCAGCAGCTCCGCCCCCTGCCTTTTCATTGGGCATGGCTGCAGAGGGGGTGGGGCTCGCCACGCATCCCCACACATCCCCACGTATCCCAACACATGCCAGCTTAGAGAATTAATTATATAGATAATAATAATTGCATCTCCCGCTGTATACCTCAAGCTGCTGGAAACCCCAAAACATAGAACGGCCTTCACACTGGCATGCTGTGGTGCCCTTCCTTCAGCTGTGCTAGAAGACAGATACAGGAAAAACCCCTTCTCAGAATGCCTGTGCCCCTGTGATTCTGGGCAAGTTGAAACAACAGAGCACGTCCTCCTCCATTGCCCACTCTATAGACACATTTGCATCACCCTCATCCTCTTGCTATTAATCAAGTCCCCAGGTCACTCATGCCGGTTCTACATCTCTCTCCTGCTCTCTGACTCCAATCCTGTTATCACACATACTGTAACGCTGCCAAGTTCTGCACAGTAGTGTGTAAAATTCACCGGGTCCTGACAGACAGTAAAAACTAAGCCGGCCCGACACAGCACATGGTCACGCAGTTTAGTTTTAAGCCCCATGACATTTTATAGTTTTACAGATTGATTTTAAGATTTTAACCACTTAAAGCTGTTATACACTCTCATCCATTTTACCCATTCAACACTAATTCTACCCATTCTAACTGCAGTTTAAAGATAGCTCACCACGATTTAACAGTAGCTGTATAACTGTGTAAAGCTTTTAGCCTCTCTACTCTCACCGTTCCGGGCATAGCCTGTTTTAATGCTGTTTTAATAATGCTTTAATGTAATTTACTTTATGCTGGTCAAAGACTGTAATAAAGATTGATCGATGGGTTGGTTGATTGATTGACTGATTGACTGAAACACCTTCTTAGGAGCTCATTCTTACTTCTGCTGTCCTGTGCTAGTGCTGTACTGGTACCAGCCACATAACCCATCCTTGCCAAATTTATGTATTGAAAGAGGAAGGGGATGGCCTTGCTGGCATAGGAAAGCCACAATTGGGAAATGGTAAATTGGAGTCACAGCACAGCTCTTTGTGATACTCTGGCTTGAATGACTAATATTGACCACACTGACAAATGTCTGTCAGTCCGGTCAAATCATCATAACAGGCAGATGTGGTGAGAGCAGTCAGGGAGAGAGAGGGACTGGACACTACAGAGCTATTGGTGTGGTGCACGGTGTCTATAGGCGGTCTGCCACAGAGGCACATTAAGGCAGTTCACACAATCAAGAACAGGGTAAGGGAAGGGTCCTGCCCTGTTTCAGGAGCTGTGCATGCTCTCAGTGTTTGATAGTTTGTGACAGAAAAGCCAGGCAGAAGGCGCTGGCGGTGATTGTTTGCTAAGTGGCAGCTGGTTAGGAGGGTTCCATACTCCCCAGCAGCTGTACTCCAGTTGCTGAGGGAGGGAGGAGGGAAAGCCCTCCAACACAGCTTTACCAGGCCATCACTGCTAGCACTTTCTACCTTGTTTGTCCTTCACAGATGATCAAAAGTCAAGAGTGTGTGCAACTCACAAAACAGGAGTAGAAAATTACTTTTCCTCTATAAGTAACCATACAGGTAACAACTTTAACTGAGAAACAAGAGCTTGTTAGTTAGTTTAGTTAGTTTATTTCTAATTAAAACATAGGCTAAGGAAACAATAAACAGACCAACAGTCTCTCTTATGCAGAGAGAGGGAGAACCTCTCAGTTTTAATTCAGGACAGCAGCTGAAGAGCAGACACACACACATTGTGACTCCATCCCCAAGCCAGTACATAGACACATTCAAACATAGACAAGCATGCCCCATACCAATAAATGTGACAATGTCTATTGAAAAATCCCAACACTGTTCACCTCTGGCTGGGGGTGGGGCCCCTCTCAGTGGAGATTTCAGCACCTGGAGTCAGAGACGGTGATCTCTTCACCACAGCTTGGTGTTCCTAAATACAATGCTTTACTTTCTCCCACTGAAGTGAATTGCAGTTATTTCCTTATACTATCAGTCCAGGGAGCAAGTAATGATATATATCTGAGACATCATTTGGGTAAGGGCTAAAGCTGCCCCCTGTCTAGCTTTGCCATGTCCCCTGGAATTTATGGTAGCCCCCAGATTTTGGCTCCTCCACCCGGCTGCCAAATGCCACCCGGATTTACACGGATTTAAATGTGCTGCCTGGATTTTACTCTGGATTCGATCACATGGGAGGGCAGAGGAGGGGAAAGTATACAAATCTGTCAAATAAATAAATAAATAAAATGCAAATTAGGTGCCACATAATTTGCATAATATGTAAATTAGGTCACCTGGATTCTGGAAGCTTGAATATGGCAACCCTACCCCTGCCTCTAGGGATCACAGTTTCATCCTTCCCAGCAGTCTTTCGCAGCTCTTTTTATGTTCAGCTCTGTTTATGTTTTCCCCTATAATATAATGGGAGTTGCACATAATTGAGGCCATTCCTATTTGCATAGCTCCATTGCTTTGTAGGCCCACACTGGGTTCTGTCTAAAATGTGACCAAAAGAGAGAAGTTAGGAAATAGTTTCCATATGGGCCAGAACCCAGACTGGATCATATCTGAATGACCGCTCTATATGCAGCTCAAATATTAGTATTTCAGATGAACTGCACCCACGTGATAAAGGTGTTGCAGAGAATGTGTTCTGTCCATGTAGAGTACAGAGCAAAGCCCAGTGGAAGGTTTTTAAGTGAACTTTACTTGGGAGAAAGGCACTAACAGGTCAGTACACAATTTGCTGACTCATACACCAAGAAAATGAACAAGAAGGAACAGGAAGGAGAACAGAAACTCCTAGCTAGTCCAACCAATAGAAAAGAAAGTATAGTGCACCTTCTGGCTTTATAGTAGATTGCATGCAAACTATTCAACAAGCTAAGCTGCAGCTGTTGCATATCCCAACAAAAGGAACATACCGGGAGGATGTCAGGATATGCTGGGAAATAAGGATGTGTGCGCTCTTGGCATGTCTCTGTTTTAATCATGTGACACAGTTTAGTGGGTGGGGGCAATACTGTCCAGACAGGCCCACTGGAATATAACATCTGGATATTCTGTGGGTAATCGGGCAGCAGCGATATAGGAAGATGCTGCAAGGCATCATCTCATACTGCGCGGGAGGAGGCAATGGTAAACCCCTCCTGTATTCTACCAAAGAAAACCGCAGGGCTCTGTGGGCGCCAGGAGTAGAAATCGACTTGACGGCACACTTTACCTTTACCTTTAATTACTCTTCTTTACTAGCTGAGGGACCTGTGCTTTACACGTCTGATGAAAAAAATGGAATTCAGCTTCTTGACAATGGTGGTTTGTTGCCTTCTTTTCATAGCAAATCAGGAACAGATATGCAAATGGAAGAGGTAATTGAAAGCAGAGCTTGCCTTCTTTGGGGCAGAGACAAAATATTTCCCTAATCCGAATCTGAAAGTTGCTCGCTATGCTTGACAGCCCACTTGGCAAGTTTTGCGTCAGCACACTTCAGTTTGAGCCTCCGGAGGTCAGCACCTGCAGCAAAGTTTAACCTGTTGGCTGCTGGCCTGAAGGGAAGCTTTTTTGTTTTCTCCCTAACCTTTTGACTGTCAAATCATGACTATTGACTTTCTCTTTGCAGGTGCGTAAAGTATAAGTGCACATTTCCTAAGAAACCAGTGTCCCAGGCCTAAACAAGGACTGAAGTCTGTTGGTCCCACTTCCAAGTATTATTAACTCTTTTCATTCACGCTGGAAATGGCAGTGTGTGTGTGGGAGCCTATTTACCTGGGGGTGATCATGCACATGATCACCTACTGAGTTAAAAACGAACCACAGGTTTGTTTTACCTCGGTAAAACCCTGGGTAAAAAAACAGGGCTGCCTCGTTCTGGAGCGGCCAGAAGCAGAAGGCTCCCAGAGCTCCAGATGGCAGGAGCCTCCTGGGCTACCTCTTGTGGTATGAATACCCTTCATGTTGTTTTGGGGGTAGTATGGTAGCATACAATAACAAACAAAAAGGCTATTCACAGGACATGAGCCCCCTGGGATAACCCAGGCGCCTTGTATGGTCTGGAGTGAGGGGAGCCCTCTGCTCTTGGCTGCTCCAGAACGTGGTCAGGTGATTGTGTGCATGATTGCTTCCAGGTAAATAGGCTTCCTCCTGGCCCGTGTTCATTTATGGCAGGGAGCCATGGTGAAGAAGCAGCCGTGCCTGGCACGGCAACCATGCTGAGAGCAGCCACCCTGCTCATAGCACAGGGCACTTGGGGATGTGGGAGGAGGAAGTCCTCCCATTCCCAGCTTTTGCCTGTGCTGCACCTCCATATGTGTGGACACACAGCACACCAAAGGCAAAGATGCCACCGCTCTTCTGCCAAGGAAGGCAAGCAAGCACCTTCCTTCCCTGCAGACCTCCCCAGAGGCGATGTGAGGTCGTCTACTCTGAACAACCCCCCAGTATGTAATTCAGACTAACTGTTCTGTGACAGTGTATGTATGGAATATGTTTTGAGAGAGGATGTTGGTAGACTGGCCAGTTTCTGTCTTTTATTGCTTCCTGTTCATTTTAAATTTAGGGCCGCCTCCAAATACCAGCCGCAGAGGGGCAGTGGCATCTCCGGGTTGTGTGGCTTCCCAAGGCATCTGGTGGGCCACTGTGTGAAACAGGGTGCTGGACTCGATAGGCCTCCCTCAACTTTGATCCAGCAAGGCTTATGTTCTTCATGATTTTTCATTGATTGGTCATCTGCTTTTTAACAGGTTAGTTTGGACGAATTAGCTTTAAATAATTTCCCCAGTTACCAAAACATCAGTATACGTGCCTAGGCTTTTTGGCATACAGAAGGAAGTGTGAGACGATACTAGTGAGATTACAATGAAGGAAATTTATCCTGCTTAGATAGAAGACAAGATAAGACTACCTTTAATATGTTTATTTTGTTTGTTTGTTTGTGTGTTTATTTATTTAATTTATATGCCACCCTTCCAAAAATGGCTCAGGGTGGTTCACATCAAAATAAAAAACACACAATTAAAATCAATTAACAATTAAAATCAAAACTAAATCAATTAAACAGTTAAAATCATTTAAACATTAAAATCATGAACATTAAAATCATTTAAAACCAACATTAAAAAATTTAAACCAAAAATCGAATTAAAAGCCTTGTTCATTTGCTCTTGAAATAACACACTAGACCAAAAAGCCTCAAACAATAAGCAAGATGCCTCTTAACTCTAATCTTCACTGATTAAAATTTGCCTTCCACTTTTTAAACTGGCATCCACTGATGAATCAGCTAATGCTTTTTCATGCATTTCAGTAACGTGTGGAGTTGCCCCATAGGAACCACTTGAGCCCTTTCCTGCCAGGATGCTTCTGTGCTGGGCAACCATCGTTCATCTGGATGTACCGCACTGTAGTCAACCATTCTCTCCACAACTGGCCTTTCCAGGCCCCTGCAAAAGCACCCACAAGCTTGTCCCCTCCACCCCCAGGCCTCCCTGTGTGGCTGTCATCCTGCATTTCCTGGAAGTAGCTTGTGCACAGTAGCTTGTGGTCACCAGGCTCCAGTGGAGTAGCAACAATGAGGGTGGCCCTGGGATGAGATTTGGGGCGGGCTCCCGTCACTGTCACTACGACTGCTGACGCCACCTGCCACTCACTTGCTGTTTGCTTCTCGCTGCTCACTGCCTGCCCGCCACTCACACTCCCTTTGTTTCTCTTTGCTAGACTGGGGCTGGGCTGGGCTGGGCAGTCTGATAATGTCATGGTGCTGACGTAAGTCAGCGCCATGACATTATTGGACTTTGTCACAGCCAATCAAGGGAGTGCAGGCTGGCAGGATGTGTTTGGGGGGTGACCAGATGGCCACTGGGGGCTGTAAACACAGGTGAGCCCCATGTCAGGTGGCAGCAGCGCTGGTGGCAGGAAGGGGTGGTAACGTGGCATGATGACATTGGGGGGCCTGGTGTCCAGGTGCCCCAAGAGGCACAAGATGGGGTGAAGGTGGGGGGAGAGCTTCCAGGGCCACCCAGAAGCCCCACAGGCACCAGCAGCCCAGAAACATTCATCACCCCCACTCCATTATAGCTGTGCCCCTTCCAGGCTCCATTGCTGGAAGCTTTTAAGAAAGCATTTAAGACTCCCCAGTTTCCACAAAGCTTTTAGCTGAATGTTTTAGCCTGGTTGTATTCTCTTTTGTGGTCTGCTGTGGAGATTTTGTGCTGATGTTTTGTGGTGTGTTCATCTATTGTTTTATGATCTTACATGGTTGTTTTTATCTGTTATTATCCCCTGCTAACCGGGCAAAGAGGCACTTTTTAAAGTGGTAGCTCTCTTATATTTCGTTGCAGTGGAGGGGAGTAATTGTCCCTATTTAGCCCAGCATAACCTCTCTCCAGTTACTATCGCTGGTATCTCCTTTGTGTTTTGTATTTTTAATTGTAGGCCCTTTTGGGACAGGGAACCATTTTCTCATTCCTATTGCTATTTTTACTTTGAGAACTTTTTGTTGAAAGTATCAGTATCAATGATGATGATGATGATGCTAGTGATAGTGACAATACAGGTTGAGTATCCCTTATCCGGACATCCAGAAACCAGAATCCTCCAAAATCCGGACACCATGCCGTAACAAAAACAAAAAACAAAACGCCTCAGCTCACTCACTCACAGATTCCCAATTTTGCTGCTTTTAAACATGCAGTCAAAAATTACTTATTAACATACTTATTTCAGAAGGCTACACACATCTCATGCCCCTCACTGCCCACCTGGGACATTTCTCCCCTGGGTCCATTGTCCTAAGCCCACTCCCTGCTTTCCTTCCTTGCATCGCCTAACCCCGCCGTGGCTCTGGGGTCCCCACGCACCCCACCTACATTGGCAACCACCGAGTTCTCTTCTTCAAGGGGAGGGGCTGCAGATCCCGCAGGGCAGGAAAAGACACAAAGGCTCCTTTCTCAGGGGAGGGGTCAGAAGGGAAGGTGCCTGTGATGAATTTTTCTTCCCAGTCGCCTCTCTAGGAACCTGGACTCCCTCAGGTTAACCCTTAAACTGGCCTTTCCCTGGCAGGAGGCAGCAAATGGGGCTCCTCCATCCCTGCCTTGCAAGAGAGAGCAAATATTCCAAAATCTGGAAAAATCCAAAATCCAGAACACTTCTGGTCCCAAGCAATCTGGATAAGGGATACACAACCTGTAATGATAATAGTTAAGTCACCTTGTAAGGGCTATGACCTGACTTGAAAGGTGGGGTAGAAGACTTTCAAATAGATAGATGGATAGATAGATAGATAGATAGATAGATAGATAGATAGATAGATAGATAGATAGATAAGCAAGCAAGCCATTTACATCTTCCTCTTCCTAGGAGAGGAGAGCTGGTCTTGTGGTAGCAAGCATGATTTGTCCCCTTAGCTAAGCAGGATCCACCCCAGTTGCATTTGAATGGGAGACCACAAGTGAGCACTGTGAGATATTCCCCTCAGGAGATGGAGCCGCTCTGGGAAGAGCATCTATGTTCCAAGTTCCCTTCTGGCATCTTCAAGATAGGGCTGAGAGAGATTCCTGCCTGCAACCTTGGAGAAGCCACTGCCAGTCTGTGTAGAGTAGACAATACTGAGCTAGATAGATCAATGATCTAACCCAGTATATGGCAGCTTCTTATGTTCCTCCAGTGAGTTCAGAGAGTTGTGCTTCACTACAAATTTGCAAGGTAGGCTGAGGTGAATAACTGTAACCTGGGTCACAACTGTAACCCATTTGGGGCCAAATAAGTTTCCGGTTCTGGGAGAGATTTAAACCTGGGTTTCCCTGCAGCCAAGCTTAGTACTGAAGCTACAATGCACACTCTCTTCACTACACCTTTGCTTTTTTCAAGGCGTGTTCCTTCCATTTAATACACATTTGTTTAAGTGGTGATCATATGACTTCCAATCATGGTACCTTTCATCCTGCCACAGCAAAAATATAGGGAAATGACTTTAAGAATGTACGCAAACATATTTCTAAAAATATCAGCTGCTGAGAAGATCTGGTTTCTTTTTATCCATCATAAGACATTTTGTTTATCTAAACTTGTCTCTTCCAATGCAAAATTTTCAGAGAGCCTATTTCCTATCATTTCATCCAGAAAATGCTTTTAAAAAAACAACACCCAACTAAACTCATTTGTATTTCTTTCATGTTTTTTTGGTATGTTTTTGTCATTTAATCTATATTTTTAATTTACATTGAAGCAGTTCTGGTTTCCCGTGAGATTGTACAAGGTGCACAGGGGTATTTAGAAAGGGTGCAGGGAGGGGCAATGATGGGGAGGTCATGAATGGGCTAACTACTTTGGCTGCTGGTGAATAGCAAGGCTCATAGGCTGCACATATAGAGGCGGAAACCCTCTTCTACAATGAGGTGCTTTGGGCAAGAGACAAAGGCAGGTCCCCCCAGTGGAGATCTAATGTGTGTGTGTGTGTGTGTGTGTGTGTGTGTGATGGCAACTTCTTAGAGAGACACATAGCAAGAAATTCATTGTACATTAAAATCTGCATATATCCTTCCTTTAAATTCCTCCATATAATGTCATTCCATGTAGGAATGTGAGGTATTCTAAAGATGTAAAGAATTATGGGCACGCTGTTGATTCACAAAACCCCTTTTGCTGCCTTGTGCCTGTCCTGCTAGGTAAGTGTTTCCTGTGCTTCCGGTTTGTTCCATTATTTTCTGCTGTTAAAACACTCAGCAGTTAAATCATTATTTTACAGTCATCATTATTACAAATAAGTCTGAAGCTTTTCTAGAATTATAATTAAGTACAATTAGCTCTCAACGTTGCAATTAAAATGACAATAGCAGCTAAAAGCAACAGTCCGCAGTCATGGAATCAGAGCTCATCAATTAAAAGCCAGGCAGAACCATGTTGCTTCGACGTGACCTCTAAGACATCAGTTGGCGGATCTCACATGGGAGGGAGTTCTAGAGAGATGGTGGCACCACTGAGATGCTGTACTCTGGGCTGCCTCCCAAGGTCAAGGCATGAGCATTTTCTTCTTCTTGGGATCAGGTCCAAGGCCTATCTAGTCCAGCACCCTGTTTCCCACAGTGGCCCACTCGATTCCTCTGGGAAGCAAACAAGCAGGGGCGTAGCAAGGTTGGTCTGGGCCCAGAGATGAGATTTTAAAATGGGCCCCTCACTGCCTAAATAATCCCCCCCCGCTTTCTGGCTCTAAAGGATCCAATATTTAAGCAACTTAATTTGGAAAGATGTAATTTGGAAAGACTTAATTTAGAAAGATGTAATTTGGAAAGACTCTCTGTGCAGATATACATCAAAATAATTTAACCCATTTTACAGCACGCACACACACACACACACACACACACACACACGGGTTATACACAGCATCTGAGGTATTATCAGCTTTCCTGTTTCCATTTGTCTTTTGTGTGTGTGTGTGTGTGTGTGTGTGTGTGTGTGCACACTTTGGTTTTTATTTTTAAACTGATTTTAAATGTGATTTTAATGGCGTCCTCGGCACATCCTCAGCACGCTGAGCGCCCCGGGACAACTGTCTCCCCTTGCCCAATGATAGTTACACCCCTGTTCACAAGCCAGCAGATGAAGGCATGCCCTCTCTCCTGCCATTGCTCCGCTGCAACTGGTCTTCGGAAGCATCCTTCCTTGGAGCCCAGAAGCAGCCTCGTCTAATAGCCAGTGATAAACCTGTTCTCCAAGGCACAGAGAGCTGAGCCTCTTCCTTTCATCTTAAAGAACAGGGAGGTCTGTGGCCCAGGCCAATTGTGGCTTCAAAGGTCATAATTAAATCAATCGATATCTTTATTTCAGTCTTTGGCCAGCATAAGGTAGAAACATAGAGACTGTGAAATTGACAGCTATAGCATTAAAAGCAATCTGTGCCTAAAACTATAAGGTTAAAAGGTGGAGATGTAATTAAAATTAAAATTGAAATTTAGTTAAAATTAAAGCAATGACAGTATACTATCATAAGAATACTAAAATATATGAAGATAAGGTTGCCATAAAATTTGGATCTATGAGAAGTTGTAAAGTTAATTACATTTAAGATTAAAATTGCATTAAAATTAAAGCTAGAAGGATAAGCTATGGCTGTGTAAAATACCAAAAATGACTACAGTAAAATGACTACAATAACAATTGTAGGACTGAGTAGCTGGAGAGACAACAGTACAGGTATGAGCTGTGTTTGGCTAGATTAGCTCTTGCTGGCAGTCAGTTACCAATGAATTTTACACGCTGCCATGCAGAACTGGGCAAGATTATGTGTTCTAAAGGGGTTACAGTCAGAAAGTAGTGGAGAGATATAGAACTGGCCTGTACGGCCTGGCAACCAAATAAGTAAAGGTAACGTGTGCTGTCGAGTCGATGTCAACTCCTGGTGATCACAGAGCCCTGTAGTTTCCTTTGGTAGAATACAGGAAGGGTTTACCATTGCCTCCTCCAGTGCAGTATGAGGTGATGTCTTTCAGCATCTTCCCATATCGCTGCTGCCTGAAATAGGTGATAAGTGTAATGCTAATACCATTAATATAACTGTGGCCTTGGCTGTCCAGGGCTTTTGTTTCCCCCAGTTGCATTTATATTGCACTATAAAGTCAGCCCGGAAAAAAATGCAATCACCCTACAGGTGGAAGAGATTATTATTATTTTATTATTCTTTCCATGAAACACCAGGAGCTATTGAGCTGCCACAGTGGCTGCCAAACATTTGAATATAGCAATTTGTTATTTCCCCCCCATTCCTTTGACTGTAGAGCAGTTAAACTGTCATACACCAAGCCGCAAAGTCTTACTGCATTGTTGTAGCTGAACTTCTCATCCCCGCCACCTCTTTCTGCCAATCCCAGCACCAAAGTGACTCATTCCTTTGGGATTAACTCTTCTTTCTTTGTCCTCTTATTATGGTGTTGCCCAGACTAGTTTTCGTTTTAAAAGAAATAAAGTGACACTCCCCACATAATGGAACAGTATTACAATGATTTGGAGAAACGGCTTCATCTCCTGAGCTGAGGAACTGGCAAGATCAGAGTTCTTTGCTTGACGTTCTTTGCTTACCAGCTTGCCCAGACTGATGGTAGTGATTTGGCGTGACTTTTTTGCATTGCGATTATAACCTTTTTTTTGTAGACTGGATTTTACTACGGCACAGCTCCCAACGGCTGTTCCTAGGTCAATTGTAGCCCTATTCACACATTCTTTTCAACACTCGTTCAACCAGTGTAAATGTACATGGTACAGATCTGTACGCGGATATGGTTATTCTTAGTTTATATTGAACACAGGTACAGCAGTACACTTCCTATCTGTATCCTGCATCTGAAGAGGCCTGTACCTAGGTTCACTTTTAAAACAAATGCAGGTGCAGTCTTTCACTCAAAAACATATAGATGTGTACCGTAATCTGAATGCAGGTACAGCATAATGTCTGAACAGGGCAAGTGTCTGCTTTCAGTTGTCCAAGTTGGCATTAGCACTACAAGAACTTACCTCCTCGGCAGTGTCAGCATGAGACTGTTTACCCCTACTCCCCTCTGGCTGCTTTAACTGTAATGTAACATCTAGCCAATATACGTCCCAGCAAAATTCAAGATGCTAAGTATGACCTTCCGTTGCAGCATCCTCCCTTCAACTGTGTTAGATGGAAGATATAGGAAGATGCCCTTCCCGGAAAGTCTGTGCTCCCCATGACGCTAGGCAAGTTGAAACCACTGAGCATGTCCTTCTTCACTGCTTATTCTACAGAGACATCTGCATTGCAGTATCCTTATTGTCACACTACTTACTAGGTTGAGCCACCTAATGGCGGAGTGGGGAAATGACTTGACTAGCAAGCCAGAGGTTGCCGGTCCGAATCCCTGCTGGAAACACCTATATCACCTCCTGTATTCTACCAAAGGAAACCACAGAGCTCTGTGGCCTCCAGCAGTCGACACTGACTCGACAGCAAACTTTACCTTAGAAGCTTGCAGTCAAAGAACTGGCTGGACATTAGTCCTCACTCCGGATGCCCAGATTTTCAGTCTGGAATCTTTGCCTTGGAGCCTCAACCTGCTCAGCCACCTCTCATATGATAATAGAGGGAGGAAGGGCAAAGACAACCTTCACTTGTCCCTGCCCCACTCTTGCTTTGTTTCAGAGCAGCACCAAAAGCTGCTTCACCTCAGGAAAGTGCCTTAGAGAAATATGGCTGCCAAGTTCCTTAGCATCCTCCCCTTCTCACCTCGGGCAGCAGCAGCTCCAGGAGTATCCACTGCCCCTCCTGCCTAGCAGAGTTTAAAAGAGTGCAGAGTTGCTCCCTGCTACTTTTTTCTCTTTTAAACATGCTCCTGCTTTCCCATTCCAGTGCTGCCAGAGGGGTGGGGGGAGCACACGGTGTACTTACGCCCAAACTATACACAATATTAAACCCATCTTTACAAGGCAGGCTTAATGCAGAAGTGGACTAGAAGTCATCCTTTTGTATTTAAAAATTAGTCACAGGCCCAAATCCAGCCTGGAATCTGGTATGTGGTGAGCACGTTGTTACCACTTTGCACCATTTTCACCTTGAAAATCACCCCTGCAAGTAGTAATTTGCCCCCCAAAGTGGCAGTTTGCAGCAAAGTGGCTGGGGCAGCTATTCTACTCATGGAAGTCTGCGGGGGTGGGGGCACTTCCCCCTCAAATTCTGATTGTACAGAAATTTTGGTATATGGAAAGGAGGGCACTCTAGCATCTCAATTAGGGAGGAGAGCTGTCTTGTGGTAGTGAGCATGACTGTCCCCTTAGCTAAGCAGGGTCCACCCTGGTTGCATATGAAAGGGAGACTAAAGGAGTGAACACTATAACATATTCCCCTCAGGGGCTGGAGCCGCTCTGGGAAGGTTCCAAGTTCCCTCCCTGGCAGCATCTCCAAGATAGGGGTGAGAGGGATTCCTGCCTGCCACCTTGGAGAAGCCGCTGCCAGTCTGTGTAGACAATACTGAGCGAGATGGACCAATGGTCGGACTCAGTATATGGCAGTTTCCTATGTTCCTATGAGACTTAAGAAAGATATCTCAGGCTGTTCCTAGTGAGAGAATCGTAACAGGTTTTGGTGGCCGGGACTAGTCTCTCTGTACTATTCTGGAAGAGACCTAGGTCAGCAGCTCCCCCTTCAGAGGAATGCTGCATGTTCTGCTCTTGTATTTTGCCCAGAAACTAATTGGGAGCCAGTGTAGTTCTTTTAGTATAGGAGTAATATGGTCCCTTCAATATGACCCAGAGACCAACCTGGCTGCCATATTCTATACCAACTGCAGTTTCCAGACTGTGTACAAAGGCAGCCCTACATAGAGTGTATTGCAGTAGTCAAGTCTGAAGGTTCCCAGCATATGTACCACTGTTCTGAGGTTGTTCATCTCAAGAAATGGACACAGCTGGCATATCATCTGAAGCTAAAGGAAAGCACCTCTAGCCACTGCCTCAACCTGAGACACCAGGGAGAGGTTTGGATCCAGAAGCACTCTCAGACTGCGTACATGTTCCTTCTGGGGAAGTGTGACCCCATCCAGAACTGGCAGATCAAAATTGTCTCCTGAGTTCCAATCCCACACAATAAGTACCTTTATCTTATTTAGATTCAGTCTCTGATTGTTATCCCTCATCCAGCCCATTACTGCCTCCAAGCAAGCATTTAGGGAGGTTATGCGTTCTGATGATGTTGACATGGATAAATAAATTTGGGTGTCATCAGTATACTGATAAGACTCTGCACCAAATCTCCTGATGATCTCTCCCAATGGTTTCATGTGGATGTTAAAAAGCAATGGAGATAGTAATGGAGCTTGTGGGGATGCTATATAAAAGTTCATGTTTTGAAGAACAGTCTCTAAGCAAAACCATCTGGAATTTGCCTAAGAGGTAGGAGTAGAACCACCACTAAGCAGTGCCTCCTACTCCCAACCCCCTCAGATGCTCCAGAAGGATACTATGGTCAGTAGTGTTGAAAACCATTGAGAGATTGAAATGGATCAACACAATCACACTCCCTCTGTCTGTTCCCCATTGGAGATCATCCATCAGGCCACCTGAAAACCAGTTTGAAATGGGTGTAGATAATCATTGTATAATTATATTATCATTGTATAAAATCACTAGATAATGGTTTTTGTGACCATTAACAATGGAATTGGTTGAAGAATCAAATATCGGAGGTTTTTAAATATTCTTACTTGATCCAGAGTTTCCCAGACAAATACCCTTTGCTTCCTGAGAAGTTGGAGTATTTATGAATGTTCCATATTATCATACCAGCTCAGCCCATCAATATCAGAGGCTTCATTGCCCCAAGCAAAATACAGTATAGATTTAATTAGGGCTGTCATATGATTATATAATGCTTAGTTGGTTAATCATCTTTTTAAAAGCATTAATTATATTGAAATCTATATAATTAATTCTCTTAGCCGGCAAGCGTGTCCTGAATTTGGTGGCGGAACTCTCGTGACACATTGCGAGAGTTCCAGCCTTGGGCGAGAGTTGAGGGGAAAGAAAAAAATGGAGGAGGCGGTGGCGGTGCAGCGGCAGCGGGCCACAAAACGGCCAGAGGAGGCGGCAGCAGGATGGCCTGGTCTGGCCAGGCCGTCCCGGTTAAAGAGGAGGAGGCGGCCTTGGCTGGGTGCTGGGAGGCGAAGGAGGTGGTACAGACTGGCCTGGCCAGGCCGTCCCGAGTAAGGAGGCGGTGGCAGCCTTGGCTGGGTGCTGGGAGGCAGAGGCAGCCGAACGGCCTGGCCTGGCCAGGCTGTCCCAGGTAAGGAGGCGGCGGCGGTCTCAGCTGGCCACTGGGAGGCGGCGGCGGCAGGGGGGTAAGGAGGCGGTGGCGGCCTCGGCTGACCACTGGGAGGCGGCGGCGGCGGGGGGACGGCCTGGCCTGGCCAGGCTGTCCCATCCTGTCCCGGGTGAGGAGGAGGCAGCAGCGGCCCGGCCTGGCCGCCGGGAGCAGGAGGCAGCGGTGGGACGGCTAGAAACAGGTGAGGAGTGCACAGATGCTCTGTGCGAGTCGGCTAGTTATATTATATTATAATATAATTTGAAATTAAATTATATTAATTATATGATATTACTTTACCAAATTTTTGGTATAGATGACTTTTTGACTTTAGGGATGTGCAGAGTCTTCATGACAAATGTTGCTAGTCTTTGGAAAATTTATGTTTGCTTCCCTCAATATTCTTTAAATATTTTGTCCAAGCAGGGCTCTCAAAATTCACCTTGACATTTTGTTTTAGATGAAATTCTTTGGCATCTCTGGGATATTCAATATCCAATTTATGTCTACACATTCTCCTAAGCGATTTAGTTAATCCAGAAAAATCTAACATTCTGGGTGTATTTAAGATTATAAGGATGATTACAAGAAATACATGTGAATAAACTAGAGTTATCCCCAAATTTCTGCTGGGGAATACTTTGATTCTGAGTTTAAACTCATGGTTTAAACCCATACTTCTCTCATACATAAAAATGTGTTAAATAAAATAATAAAAAATAATAATACAGCTGAAACCGTTCACTTCCAGGAAGTGGAAGAATAAGGCCTGGTCTACCCACGCAGCAAAAGGAGGTGGTTAAGTTAAAGAATGATGTGATAAATGGATGCACAGTTCAAATTCTACCTGGCTGCAGGGAGGAGATACCATTTTAAAAAGTTGCTCCATGTAAAAATCTTACAAGTAGATAAATAATACACCAGAGAGAAAGGTTCTAGCTCAGCCACCTCCCTGCAGTGCTATTTTCTATCCGACAGAGATTTTTACACAGGGGAACATGTAAAAAAATGTGAATTTCTCCGCAGCTGCAGCCTGAAGTAGTACAGCCCATTACTACAGATTTGTAGATCGCTTTTCAACAAAAGTTTCCAAAGTGGTTTACATAGAGAAATAAATAAGTAAAGGTGGATCCCTGTCCCCAAAGGGCTCACAATCTTAAAAGAGATATGAGACACCAGCAACAGTCACTGGAGGGGTACATAGGAACATAGGAAGCTGCCATATACTGAGTCAGACCATTGGTCTATCTAGCTCAGTATTGTCCACACAGACTGGCAGTGACTTCTGCAAGGTTGCAGGCAGGAATCTCTCTCAGCCCTATCTTGGAGAAGCCAGGGAGGGAACTTGGAACCTTTTGCTCTTCCCAGAGCAGCTTCATCCCCTCAAGGGAATATCTTGCAGTGCTCACACATCAAGTCTCCCATTCATATGCAACCACGGTGGACCCTGCTTAGCTAAGGGAACAAGTCATGCTTGCTACCACAAGACCAGCTTTCCTCTGTGCCGGAGGTGGATAGGGCCAGTTGCTCTCCCCCTGCTCAATAAATAGAGAATCCACCACTTTAAAAAGGTGCTTCTTGGCCCAGTTAGCAGGCATTCTACCACCTCAGTCACCTCATCCTCATCTCAGTCTGCAGCCACATCATGACCTGCCCTCAGATGAGCTCCACCTACTTTTACATGGCCTCATGGACTGAGAGGATTCAAGGAAGCAGTGACTCATACAGAGATGCAACAGGTGCCCTCCATTGGTGGTGGGTAATTGTGTTGAATCTCTGCATGAAGAATGATTGAATGATCCAGTTACCCACCTCTAGGAGTCAGAGGCTCATAAATAAGGAGGCAGAGACAGATCAGTGACTTGTGCAGAGATGTAGTGGACATCCTTTTCTATGGGTAGAGACTTTAGGCTCAATGGAGCCTTTCATGATTTACTTATTACTTCTCACAATTGACTAGCAGTTCTGTTACAGCACACTGGTGTGTCAAGGACATCATTTGGCAATTTCTGGAATCCATCTCCTGCAATGATAGCTCAAGGGCCTTTTAGCAAACGCAGGATGCCTTCACCTAAGCTATAGGAAAGTAGTGATATATTTAGCCAGGGATGTACCTATAATTGAACAAGAGGGGACAAATGTCTCTGGGCTCCTGAGGGAGTGGGGGTACTCTTCACTCTTCATTGTTGATATCGTATGAATATATGTAGTGATTATAGTTGTAACATATGTTTAGAAATGTTTCTGAGCCAGGGGAATGTGTGCATGCAAGCGTGTGTGTAGAAATGTCTGCATGTGTGTGATGAATGTTGGGAATTCTCTCTGGTAAGAGATAGCCTTCTATTACAGCAGAGTGCACAGAGGCAAGACACAGTGGAGTCTGCCCAGGCATGTGTGTCTGCTAAGAGCCAAAAGAAACTTGGAACCCGTTCATAGTTTCAAATCAATATGAGGAGTCTTTATTGGAGAACTCCATTCTAAATAGGAAAGTGGAGAGATAGTATCTCTAATCTAGCTAGCTAGCTGGATGCAGACAGATGCTGTCTGCATCTCTGTGCACACATGGTGCAGAGAGAGGCAAGCGTGTGTGTTAGGGAGGGTGAAGAAAGGAAGAGAGGCAGGCAGGAAGGAAGTCCCTGAGAGTAGCAATCTACATATCAAAGGGATAGTGTCAGAGCAGTAGAGAGGAGGAATGAGCAATGTCTTGACCCCTCTAGCCCTCTGACTCATTAGTCTGCCCCCCTCTGTCATTGAGGCATGAGAAGTGCAGAGTCCTTCACTTCCAACGGGTGTGTGATATTATTTGCATAGGAGTGAGAGAAAGGTCATTCCAAAATATTTCCGCTTTCCACCATGACCTTACAGTTCTTCTGCAGCAGCAGTGGGGTGTGGGAACAGAAGATGGCAGCAGGACCAGGAGAGAAGGCAGGGGTCTAGCTTCACTTCTTATCCCAAGGCCCAGAATAAGTAGCCAGATGATAGCATCTTCATTGCCTGGCAGAGCCAGACACAAATGAATAGGGATTACGCAACCAGAAACAATAAGGAGTGCTTTTTGAAGTGATTATGCTTATGTTTGAGTGGTAGGTGGAGGAGACACCACCAGCGTCCCACCCATATATTATAACAATGACTATAAAAATGATGGCTGCCACAGCTTACAAAAGATAATTCACATATAAGGTGAAGAAGTAAAGAGGACACGTAGTCTGGAAGACATGACAAGACAGCCAATCAGAAGATGCAATTTCTCTGGCTTCTGCCAAATCCTCTATACCCAGGGCAATGTCAAATTCAAATATGGTGAAGGTTGCCCCATGGTATAATATGATCAAACATGTTCTTAGGCATGAAAGCTATCTGTCAGTTCTTACTAAATATCCTGGCTTTGATTTTCGTGCAGTTTCAGCTGAAAAGTACTGCATTTCAGGATGGCAGTTACGGAAATGATTTTTACAGTCTGCTGTAGTTGTGTGTGGGGGAAGGGGGTTATTGAAGACTTGCCACATTACTTGTTCCAGGGCTCGCTGTATAAAGAATCAGGAACTAAATATGTGGACAGATGAACTGCTGAGTGGGAAGAATCATTGCTCTATGGTAATTTGCCAAAGAATCGAACTTCTGCTAGTCAGTAGCAAAATAAATGCAATAGGAAAGATGGCCTCCTTTGCATTGTAGCTGCAAATATGTGAACAATTTTGGCAGTGCACATTTTGTATATAGAGGTTGGTAAGGAGGATACAGTCAGAAAGGCATAGGGTACTTCCAGGTGGGGTGTTTAGTCTGGAATTGTCACATCTTGTTCACTTACTCTTTACAGAGGACTCACATGATGATATCCATCCATTGTCAGCCTGTACTTTCCCTGTGTTTAAACAGTCACACTGATTAAAGCGGAAAATCAGGCTTAAAAAAGAAGAAGACATCAGTACAGTGCGATGTCCACTTGTGTGGAATGTTGTTAGCAATACTGTTCTGTCTTTTTTGAGAGTCACATGCCCAGATACAACAGACCACAACAGGAGAGGTAAAAGAGGCAGGATCAATCAACTTTGTCCCCATAACATGCGATTTCTACTGCAGTGTGGAAGTGGAGATGAAACTTCACTTGCGACACACAGCAGAAGAGCAACAAGGAGCATATCTGTCTTTCCTCCTCTTCCTGCTCCCTTTCCCATTCTCCCAGACCTTCAAGAGACAATCTTCTAAAAAAACAAAAACAAAAAAACTAGAAAGAGTATACAGCTATAAATATGATATAACAACATACAATAGCTGACTGTTTTTATAACTGTCTGACTTTTTAATTTCCCCTTTGCTTTTATTGCAGACATATTTTGTTGTTACTTTGTTATATTCTGTGGTTTAAACAAATAAACAATACTAGCTTAACCTACTCAGAGCATATGCGCGCTAGTACTTGATTGCTCCCCTCACCCCCTGCCACAGCCCATCTCACCTCAGAGATCTCTCCACCCTCACCTGAGCCACACTCCTGCTCCTCCTCCTCCATCTGGTTGCTTCCATCCCCCTCACCCCTCTTGGTCACTCCTCCATCCCTTTACTCCACCCCCTCACTGCTTTTGATTGCGGCTGCAGCGTTGCTGGTGCCCATTGGCCAAGCAGCAGCCACATATCTCCAGAGACCTCCCCACCCTCACCCAAGCCTCACTCTTGTTCCTCCCCACAGGAGCAGCAGCAGCAGCAACAGTGGTTGACCGGGCCCTTCCTTGCTGCCGCCACCGCCATAACCGCTTGTTCCCCTCAGGCCACTGACAGGCCCTGGGCCATTCCCTTGCCCGCCTGCCTCCCTCCGCCAATGGCCTCGGTAGCCCCAAACAGCAGGTGTGGTTGACTGGGCCCTTCCTTGCTGCCAATAGGCACCGCCATGGCCACTCGCTCCCCTCAGGCCGCTGACAGGCTTGAGCTGTCCTTCACCCTTCTTTCTCTCTTCCCCTCCCTTCTTTCTCTCTCTTTCTCTCTCCTCCACTAGCTCTTCCACCTTTCTTTCTTTCTTTCTTTCTCCCTCTCCCTTCCTGAGTTAACAGATCTTGTTCATCTTGTTTCCTCTTCTAATTCACACAATGGCAGCCTCCTTCTCCTGAAGGGGCTCTTTCCTCTCTCACGACCCCTCTTTTTGCAGACCCCTGCACACTATCCTGTGTTATATATATAGATTCCTCTCCTCTACAATCAAGAGCATCTTCTGACCAGTAACAGTTGCATTCCAACTGACCTTAACCATCCCAGGCTGCTCCTACTCTCTATCCGCATATGGAATCCCCACTGTCCAATCACCATGACGCTTCTGCTCTCACAGGCTCCTCCTACCTATCTGCATATGGAATCTCCACTGCCAAATCACCATGGTGCTTCTGCTCATGAGATCTGCCACGCATGAGATTAGCCACGAGTATGCCATACACACACACACACACACCCCTGTGATTCTGTGGGTGTACAGGAAAACTGCAGAATATAGTGTTGAACATAGAATTGAGTTTCCTGGGGATCTCAGTTTTAATAGAGCATGTTTCTAGCCCTCATGGTTACCAAAATATGCTTGCAAGTTTGTGGGTAATGCCTGGAGAATCTCAGAAACCAAAGAGGTGACTGAGCAAGATCTCCAGTGGTCAGAGAATGAGACTTTGGTGTTTGAGCTATATAGATTAAATGAGGCAAAATAGTAAATATTTCAGAATAAATAAGAAAGCTCATGCAGATGAAATCAATTTGTATAACTTAAACAGGATGCAGAATGCAGCTTTTCTTAATGTAGAATCTAGGTTACTCGTGTAGTTATAGATGTTAGGCTAGTTCTCATGACCATAAACTGGGTAGGACAAGCATCCTACCCAGCTTTGGGAGCTGTGCGCGCTGCTGATTTTTAATCGTGAATGAGTAAACATGAGTAAAAGGTTTGATTAATTAATTAATTAATTAATTAATTAAAAGGTAGGAGGAGGGGGAAGCGGTTGTGTGGGAGCCTTGCTCTGAGTAAGACAGCACCGTTCTACCCAGCACCTGTACCCAGGTGCTTAATGAGGCAGGAGGAAGAGCCAGCTTACCTGGCAGGTGGCTCCCACATGGTCATTTCCCCTACCTCTTCCTACCTAGGCGTTTACTTGCATGCAGTCAAAAATCAGGAGTGCGCCCAGCTCCCAAAGGATGGGTAGGATGCTTGTCTTACTTGGTTTATGGTTGTGAGAACTAGCCTGTTCTATATGGACATATCTGTTTATATGTTATATGGCCATTATTTTCTTTTTGCAACATTTCCTACAAGCTTTCTTCCTTGCTGTACAGCAAGCCTGCACGACATAAGGCTCCGTTGCCGGAAAAGGCCCTTGGAGACTTCTTTGCTGACCCTCAGGATGGAATAATCTGTAGCAACAACAGAGTTCTTGGCCTGCCCTGCTGAAGAGCAGAAGCAGCTCAGTGCAGATGGATGCTTGATGCCCCACACCTGAACTGGAAGCCACTGCCACTATCTCTCCCAACTTCCCCTCACCTTTCCTTCAACTCCAAATCTCTGCCCCCTCAATTCCATTAATATTTTTATTGATTTTATAATATGCTGAAAATTAACTTTGGCCCTCGCACACAGGAGCGTAACTATAATAGGGCAGAGGGGACAGTTGTCTGGGGGCCCACTGCCTTGGGGGGCAAGTCACATGACTGACTCCCCCAGCTGTGCACCCTCCCGGGCTTCCTTCAGTTGTATTCATCCTCCGAAATTGATGTGAGTGTTAAGACCTGGAGCTACCAGAACAGCATGTCTTTCTCTAGTACCATTAAATGACTTGCATCGTCCACAATTTACAAAACCTTTTACAGAATAATTTAGGATGATGTTCTATTGTGGCACATAGGTGATATATATATAAAAATTTTACTATGCTTTTTGTTACCACTATTCAGCCTCATTTAAGATGTCTTTACTTCATGAGCTGAGCTTCAGTGAGGGTGGGGGGCATATTTTAAAATCTCTGGGCCCACTACAACCTTGCTACGCTCTGCCCACACACCCAAACATGGTTGGTTTCAGCCCACTGGCGCATTTGAGTTGTGCACTCTTTCTGTTTTTGATGAAAGCGGATGGAGCTCACTAGCAGCGATGTGTGTATGTGTGAGGGCTGGGAAGTTCTTGGTGCAGTCTTCACTTTAGCTTGAGCTCCCCTAGGTGGCCTTTGGCAAGCTGCTGTTCTTAGCCTGAGCCCCATATCTGCCTAATGATCATAACAATGCTGACCTTCCTTACTGAATTGTAAAGATTACTGGAGGCGGGAGGCGGGATGTGAAGCACTTTGAATACTTGAAAAGCACCATTTCAACAATTAGGGCACAGTTCAGCCAATATTCAGCACCTTTAGGCTCAGTTGATGGCAGTGGGAAACTTGAACACATGCTTAACTCTCTTCCATTGAAATTAATGGGATTGATACTACTAACTGGGCAAGTGGCACCTTTCAAAGTAGTAATTTCTTTATATGAAGGGGAGATCAACTGGCCCATTCAACCTCAGCACAGCATCTCCATACCTGCCAACATGTCCCTATTTTCCCATTCACCTGGATGGGAGAATAGGGATATGTTGGCAGGTATACCTCTCCCCAGTGGCTGCTGTTGATGTCTGTCTTGTTTCTTTGAAGACTGTGAGCAATCGTGATAGGTACAGCCCCACCCCCCCACCCCGCTTCTTCTTTTTCCATGTAAACCGCTTTAGAACTTTAGAACTTAAAAGTGGCATATAAAAAGGTGTATTATTGTTGTTGTTGTTGTTATCTAATATCCAACTGATAGCATGCAGGCAGCTCTCTTTAGAAGACTTAAAGATTTCTGCTCTGAAGAGCCAGTGTGGTGTGATTGGCAGTGTTAGAATAGGAAGACCTGAATTCAAATTTCACCACAGCCATGAAGCTCATTGAAGGGTCTTAGGCAAGCCACTATCTCTTAGCACACAGGTACACACACACACACACACACACACACACACACACACACACACACACACACACCCCACTTTGAATACTCAGCACATGTTATATAAGTGCCAAGAATTACTATTAATGGTTGTACTTGAAAAAACCAAAACTTTACATCTCAATTTCTTTTCTAGACTCTAGGCAGCATCTCCAAAGAGCTGTCACTGGAGATATTAAAAACTAGCTCATAGGCCATCATTGTTCTCTTCCATCAACATGTTCCCGAGATGAGTGGGTGGAGACTGGAAACTTCACTCAACTTTTCTTTTGTCCCTTTACATGTCAAACACAAGCCCTGGCAACCGCACCTTCCTAGAAGTCCTGACTACTCCGCTGAAGGATTGTGTTGGTACAGGCTTTTAATTAGGGATAATGATCCATCTGTCACTGACTGAAAGGCAAGATGCTGTCTGCTCTTTTCAAACCCATTTTCAACAACATAATAGCTTCGAGGGTCATCTATATACCTGACAAACACCAAAAGTTTTAGAAATATAAGCAACTAGCAACATGCCTGCTGTGCTCTGTATTGCTTTGTGTCGATGCCTGCTGTGGAGCATGGCATCTTTGCCCCCGAGTTAGTTGGCATGCCTGAGATTACAGACTGAGATTACCCAGGTGGTTGGTGTAAGGAGGCTGATACTTGATAACTTGCTAAAGCAGTGGCAGGCAGTGCTCTTCCACTACAGAGTTCTCAGGGGGAAGGGACATGGGGCGTTCTCTCCCAGGTGAAAGACTGCAAATCCACCAAATGCAGCCTATCCCCTTCCCCTCCCTCTCTTGCTTGTGCTAACAAAGCAAATCGTGAGGTGGACAGACAGACTTGAAGAGGTGTGGAACATTATTATATAAGGCGCTTAGCTTTTCTACAGTGCTTCTGAGTGCTGAAAGCACTTTCTGTCCTTCCTTTCAATAATCACTTGATGTACTTCATTTCGATCATATTTACAGTAACCCTATAAGGTAGGTCAGTACGGCTACCCTCAAGCTGCAGATGGTGGGCTGGGGCTGAGAACATGGTTTACGTAAAGCCTTCTAGTGAATACACGGCTGTGGTGACATTTGAAACAAACAGGGACTTCCTAACTCACAGTTTCCACTCACAGCCACAACTGATTCACACTGAAGACAAATGCATCTTGTTTGTAAGTATGCTCCTTAAACTTCCTCTGTTTGTATCTTTCTTCCTGGCTCTTTCCCCACCTTGTTAAGGCAAATGTAACACTTTAGCGATCACACTAGGTTCTTCACAGCATAAGCCCAGCTTTGCATCTTGCCTTACACAAATAAATGCCAGTACATCAGCTATTGGTTGAACCACTGGTCTTGTCCATCCTTTCATGCATCATGCAGATTGCTTTGTGTGGTTCAAAAAAATATATGTATAGTTGCATATATATATTTATAGGTTTACCCTTCATCTTGTGAAAAACATGGGAAACTATCTATCTATCTGTCTATCTATCTATCTATCTATCTATCTATCTATCTATCTATCTATTCGATTTCTATACCACCCTTCCAAAAATGGCTCAGGGTGATTAACACAGAGAAATAATAAATAAATAAGATGGATCCTTGTCCCCAAAGGGTTCACAATCTAAAAAAGAAACATAGGAGAAACACCAGCAACAGTCACTGGAGGTACTGTGCTGGGGGTGGATAGTAGGGATGGGCCCGGACCGGTCCTGGGCGGTCCGGTTCGGGTGGTGGGGTACCTTTAAGAGAGGCGGGAGGGTTTACTTACCCCTCCCGCCGCTTTCCCGCTCTGTCGCCGTAATCCTAAGAGTAATTGGGTCGGCAGAACACCTCCCTGCCGCCCCTTCCCTGACGTTGCTTGAAAAAACTCCCAGGAGTCCTTTGCGCGCGCAACCCTACTGGCAACCCTATTTTGCTGAGAGAAAGTGATTTGCTGATTGTCATCCAATGATCTTCTTTACTAAACAGGTACTTCAATCCAGGTCTGCCTGGGCCAATTTAGCACTCTGTGATGATACTGACTCTTCAATTTCAGTAAGTTCTCTGGGGTGCAAGAAATATCTGAAATCTGGATGTACAAAATGACAACACTGAGCCAATCACAACTTATATTAATTCTTAATCACAATTAATATAAAAGAAGGATTTGTTAATAGGAGCTCATAAATATTAGCTCCTATTCAAAAATCCCTAGATAAACAGATTAATCAATTATCTAGTAATATAAACTTTGGTAACGAAAAGCTTCAGTGCAAGTTCAATGCAGTGTTTTTAAAATGAATGAGCATTTGCTAAAGTAGATAAAATACTGGAACCACTCTAAATATTTAATTTCTGCTCTAAGAAGCTGTCTATTCTTACCACTGACCTGTAGGATTTCTGACATTGATTTCTTTTTTAGCATATGCAAGAGTCAATCATTCCCCCTGAACAAGAGTGCAAAAGAAGGGATTAGGGGTGGGGATAAGATGATGCCGCTTCTCAGGAGGTTTGTATATAGTCATGCATGTTCCATATAGTTCATGACCAGGTCACATCAGGCTACAGGCAAGTGCAACGTAAACCCCATTGATGCCCACGCACACGTCAATTGCAAACTGTATTTTGCAACATAGATTTCAGCTTGTCAGTAACCTGGCTCATACCTGGTTTTTGTTCCACCCAGTTACAGAGGCAGAGTTGTTCCATCGTACAGACAAGAGCACAATGAGCTACTTGGTCCACTTGCCTAAATAGTCCACTGCAGCATGCTCTCCCTATATGTAGGAGAAGGAATTGTAACTCTGCATCATGCTGCCTCTGCAGTACAATCCACATTGCTATGTGCATGACTTTTTTGTTAGCTGAAGTGAATGAATGATATATTCTGAGCCAGAAGAACACTGCAGTCCAATATAGAACACTGTGTATGGTGTAGCGTGGCATGATAATGATTTGGTAGAGGGTCTTGCCTCATTCAAGTCACCTAATGGCTCAGTGGGGAAATGACTTGACTAGCAAGCCAGAGACTGCCGGTTCAAATTCCCCCTGGAAGATGCTGAAAGGATCATTTCATACTGTGTGGAAGGAGGCAAAGGTAAACCTCTCCTGTATTCTACTGAAGACAACCACAGGGCTCTGTGGTCGCCAGGAGTTGACACTGACTCAATGGCACAACTTTACCTTTATCTTGCCTCATTCACTTTTTGTTGGGGTTTTATACATTATTACATAATACATAATAAGACAGCCATTTATTAACAACAGATGAATATGATTGTATCAAAAAAAGGCTAATGTGTAGAGCCGATCTAATCTAATTAAGTGTATCCATCACTACCCCATATATCCCTCCTCTGTTTCCTGCGCTAGTCCTACTCCCATCATGCTATCATCTTTTGTTCCATTCGCATTGGATTAAATCAGGGAGCAGGCTATTTTGTTCTTTACTTGAGAGCTTCTGATATTTGTTAGATGCTGAGGCACATCCAGGTTCTGCCCTCTGTGACCCAAGAGGCACCATCTCCCACCCCCTCCACTAGGGTCTGTCCTTATTTCAGCAGGCCCCTTCCCCCTGATCTGCTAGACACGATCCCTTTGATCCCAGACTCGATCCCCTGCACCTCAGATTCTGAGCATCCGAAGACCTGTCAACCCCATCCGCCATGTTATCCTCAGTGACCCTGTTGCATAACTGAATAATCTTTCTAGAGTCCCACACTCTGGTTAGAAGATGGTGGGCATGATGCCTCAGCCACAAAGTGACGTGAGATTCAGACAATAGTTGAGCAGCAAACTTTGCTCCATTGAACTTTCCTTATAGCTACACACATAATGTTGCCATGACAGAAAGTTGTCAGCCTCATCCGCACTAAGATCATCATTCCTTCTTAGGCCCTTCTTAAGATCTACCTGTTTCGCCAGGCGTTTGTCATTTAATTTTTTTTTTAAAAATTGTTATTGGCATTGTTGTTGTCCACTGCCTAGAATCTTTGGAGGAGGTGATATATAAGAATGAATGAATGAATGAGTGAATCTGCACTAAGATCGTCCACAGAGGAATGACCCACCTTCATTGGAGGAGACCAGGTCTGGATAAGCCACTGTTGTGGGCTTGCCTCCTTCCAGCTCAGGACTCAGGAAGGCATGCCCATGCTCACAACTGACTCATGTAGAAATGCAGGGGGTGGGCTCCTTGGAGGGCAGTTCAGTCCTACTTTGTTGTGCTCTCAAAGCAGGGGTGTAGCTATAATTGAGCAGATGGGTTCAAAGAACCCAGGCCCCCATCTTCTGAGGGCCCCCCAACTCCACCCCTCCCTATTTTCTACATTATCTCCCTCACTCCAAGGGGCCGCCAGGGAGAGGGGAAAACATGGCCCCCTCTTCCCTAGCTACGTCCCTGTCTCAGAGTAAACTTTTCCGGGTTTAAGAGTGAAATGTGCCTCCACTTTCAATTAAGAAAAAAAGTATAAACTTCCAGTATCAGAAGTTTAGACCACAATGGAGGTCAGTGTCTAAACAACATAGCTGCTTGCCCACTGTTACTCAAATTTATTAAAAGTGAATTAATATGTGAGCCTCTCACAAAATTACAAAACCACAGGAAAACAAAACAGCATTTGAGATTTCAAGAGCAGAATTCACAAAACCCCGTCAATTATAAATACTGTTCATGCAACACTGGAGAAAAAAAGGGTTGGCTTACAAGGGAGCATCTACTTCTCATGGCGACGCCTTTCTCTAGCAATGTCTCTGGTATGAAGTAAGACTTGTTTCCTATAGTTAGAAGGGGAGATTCTTTTATAGTAGCATAAGCCTTTTAGAACAATATACTTTTCAATACTTCTTTTGCAATTAGTGATTTCTAAGGCTCTAATTTAGTAGCTGAGGTCATGGAAATAATGAATTAGAATCCATTTTGTGAAATTTCATCAAATCTTGGTTCTTTATTTGAGATTCCAGGAAGCTTTCATACCCTTTAACTCACATCCCCTCTGGATTGGAGGGGGTGCATTCACACATCGGCTAAATTTACCCCGAAGTCCCTGTGCGTTATCGGGGAGGAGTTCAGGTTTTTTTTACTCAGCTTTAGAGTGTAGCCTGATTTATATCCAGGGTAAAAAAAAATCCATTATTTGTGCCGGGTTTTGGGGACAACTTCAAGTTCGCAGTAAAGCCTCCCCGTACACTCGTGGTAAAACCTACTGTGTGTAAAAGTCCCAGGAGAGGGAGGGAGGGATGGTTCATCTCAGATTGCAGGCAGGGGTTGCCATTTTTTATTGCTACCCCCTATAAATTCTTCCTGTGAGTAAAACTAGCATTTCAAAGACAAAAGTTCTATTTGAGCTTGTTCCTTGGGGTACAGGTTTTCTATTTACAAGGAGATGTTTATGCTTGGGAGCATTAAGAAATGTGACACACACACCCCACCCATACCTGCAGTCTGAAATAATAAAACCCATTCCATCTCCTCAGGATTTCACCACCTTATTGACACCATATTCTGCTATGTGGGTACACCAGGTCTCACTTCTTCCTGGTGGAGACTTGCTTGTCCAAGCGTAGGAATTCTTTGGATAGGACTTCTGCGGCTGAGATTAAGAAAGTAGGGGATTTTATTTTTTTTAAGTAATGTACTTTATATTTTTATCTGAACTTTAATTTTTTTAGCTGAAAAATGTAATGTACTTTATATTTTAGTCACATTTATGCATGTTAGTATGTATGTATGTATGTATGCATTTATTCAGTAAGGTTATAAGATGTCTTTCAGTAGTAAGCTTCCCAGAGTGGCCTATAATGTGAAACAAACAGATACAGTCAGATACAAACAAAATGAAATTACCGAGCAACAGCAAAAAAACATTAACATCCAGCAAAGCCCTGAAACAACACTAAAACTAGTTGTGAAACATGCTGGAATTCCCTTGAACAAATTAAAAAAAGTCTTCCTTTGCACTGAAGAAGCATAAAAGTTAGTGCTAGGCAAGGTTCTCTGGGCTGGGGAGGGCATTCAGTTTCTAAGGCACCACAGCTGAGAAGGCCCACTCTTTGGTCAATACCCACGAGATGGTGGGGTGACCTGATGGAAGGCCTTGGATGAAAAATGAAGAGCAGGCAAGCTCACATGGAAGAAGAAGACAGTTTTTCAAGTAGCCAATGCTATGTCCTAAGCTGTTTAGATAACAACCAGCACTTTGATCTGCACCTGGAAATTGACTGTTATCGATCTATAAAGCTTAGGACCTGGCTACCAGAAAGACTGTCTTCTACTTCCATGTGAGCTTGCCTGCTCTTCATAACTGTTTCAGTCCCGACAAGATGTGCAAACCAAACCCAATTTGTAACATACAGCTATATTTTGCACTAACCAAAGCTTTCAAGAAATGTTCAAAGGGAACCCGCATCTGCATTATGCATTCTAGTACTCCAAAAATATTGGCCTAGCTTGTAGGGCCATTGTAAGGTAGGGATGTGCACAAACCGGTTCGGCGGTCCTTTTACGAATCGCCGAACCAGCGCAGAGGTCCGGTGTTCAGATGGTTCGGGAGTGGGGGACTTAACTTTGAGGTGCAGGGAGAACGCCCACCCTCCGCTGCGTTTTCCCTGCCGGCGCTGTCGCCAAAAACACTGGTGCAGAACTGCTGCGTACCACCTTGCAGCCAGAAGTGGCCAGTGCACATGCACATGCGCATGTCACACGTGTGCTCCAGCCACTTCTGGTACGACGCTGACCAAGGCTGCAAGGAGGTACACGTAGTGGTGTGCCCGAACCGGTCCGGCAGCCATTCCAAAGAATGGCTGAACTGCCGGACCGGTCCGGCCCTGCCTGGTCCGGGTCCGGGTGGGGGGTATGTCTTTAAGGGCGGGGAGGGCTTGCTTAGCCCTCCCGCCTCCTTGCCCCCGCCAGCGCCCGTATTGTACAGTATAGGGGCGCTGGAAACCAGCCGCCCCCCCCCCCGCCGCGGCCGCGGCGAAATAACCCCTAAAACCAGCCAGCCCTCCCTCCCTCCCTCCCTCCCAGCTAGCTGCCCGCCCGCCCGCCCACCCACTCACCCAGTCGCTCACCCGGTCGCTGGATAAAAAGCGAGAGGAGCTCCGGCACAGAGCTCCTCTCGCTTGGAAGGCCTCCAGCAGAATGGTGGCTTGCACGCGCGCACATGCGCGCGCCGCAAACCACGCCGTTCTCCGGAGGCCCGGTCTACCCGCCGGGAAAGGGCCGGGTAGACCGGGCCTCCGATCGCTGGGTAGACCGGGCCTCCGATCGCCGGAGGCCCGGTCTACCCAGCGATCGGAGGCCCGGTCTACCCGGCCCTTTCCCGGAGGGTAGACCGGGCCTCCGGAGAACGGCGTGGTTTGCAGCGCGCGCATGTGCGCGCGTGCAAGCCACCATTCTGCTGGAGACCTTCCAAGCGAGAGGAGCTCTGTGCCGGAGCTCCTCTCGCTTTTTATCCAGCGACCGGGTGAGCGACTGGGTGAGTGGGTGGGCGGGCGGGCGGGCAGCTAGCTGGGAGGGAGGGAGGGCTGGCTGGTTTTAGGGGTTATTTCGCCGCGGCCGCGGCGGGGGGGGGGGCGGCTGGTTTCCAGCGCCCCTATACTGTACAATACGGGCGCTGGCGGGGGCAAGGAGGCGGGAGGGCTAAGCAAGCCCTCCCCGCCCTAAAAACAAGGCCCCCCTTCGGTGCCGGTCCGGACTTCTCCGGACCGTGCACATCCCTACACAGCAGCCCCGTGCCAGTGTTTTTGGTGACAGCACTGTTGGGGGAAATGTGGTGGTGGGGGGATGAGCACCCTCCCTGCTCCTTAAAGGTAACCCTGCCCCCGTCGAACCGTCTGAACACCGGTTCATGCACATCCCTGTTGTAAGGAACAATGGGACAATATGCATAAAGAGTTTGAGCATTTTTTAAAAAGTACTACGTAGATATTAGTTGTTACTGCTACTTTAGAGGACACATAGCTGTAGAGCACATGATTTCTGTGTATTAGGCCCCAGGGCCAGGTTCAGCCTCTGGCATCTCCAGTTACAGGCGTTTGGGTAGCAGGATTAAGAAAAACCTATGCCTGATCAATTGACGTGTGCGTGGGCATCAATGGGGTTTACGTTGCACTTGCCTGTAGCCTGATGTGACCTGGTCATGAACTATATGGAACATGAATGACTATATACAAACCTCCTGAGAAGCGGCATCATCTTATCCCCACCCCTAATCCCTTCTTTCACACTCTTGTTTGGGGGAATGACTGACTCTTGCGTATGCTAAGAAGCAGCTTCTTCTATCAATTCCTTATACTATTTCTTAACTCTGTGTTTTTATTTTATTTTATTCAGAAAGTTAATGTCCCTGATCCCCATCTACCTACTGTGATCCCAGTTTCTTGTGAGGTCATGGGACTTAGTTCTGAGAGTTCCCGGGATTGCTCCCTTATGACTTTGGGTGAGAGAAGTTGAAAGACAGAACTTTAGAGCATGCCAACTATTGTTCTGTTGTAACCTAGTCTTCTGCTTTCTTGGCAGGTGAATTTTCCAACCTGTTGCTTTTGTTCTTTGACGTGTTCTGATTTTGCAAGAGAGAGGAACAACTTCCTTCTTGTATCCATCTCTCACCCAGTGGGAATTTAGAGGAGTGTATGTTCTGGAGACCTTGCCTTCTGGAGAATGGATTGATGACTCAACAACCCTACCACATGTTTGGAAATGTTACCATTGCTCAGACAGCAGCTGGGATGTGGGGTTGCCCTTTCCCTTCTCTTGAAAACCTGGCTTTTGCCACTGGTTTTGCCTTACACAGTTCTGTCAGCCTTTCTTACTACAAAACATCTTTTGGATTCGGAAGCAGATTCCTGTAGCTGGGGGTTGATCTACACCTTTTCCAGCTCTACAATTTGATGACTGGGTGATCTTGACCAAGTTTCTTCATGACGATTCTCTAGGCTGGGTTCATAACATTTGAAAATGGCTCACCCTATGGAATCCCAGTGTGTCTCCTTGTTGTTGTCACATATCACATTCCTCATTCCAGCTTGCACTGGCTTGAAGATTCTCCATGCAGTCGGAGTGATCCACATGGTGCACACATTCACACATGCTCACATAGCCCTCTAAGAAGCCATCCCTGTTTTTAAAAGCATGGTCTATTTCCCAGCAGTGTACTGGTCTTGGTCTTCTAGTCCCACATTTCCCATCAGAGCCAATGTCATCTTCCTTCTCTGGGGTGGGGGGATGCAAGCCATGGGGGTGGGATAAAAATTGGGACCAGAGTGGGACAGAGTCCCCCTTCTCCATGCAATGCTCCTGATCTCAATTCTCTCCTCCTTGTCCCCAAGTGCTATCTGTCTCTGTCAGTACCTATAACACATTTAACATAACAAATAGTTTGGCCCTCAGATTGCTTCAGACCTTTAAAACTTATTATGCTTTTCCTGTGTCACTGGGGTACTTTATGCTAGCAGCCTGTGTTTGACTATACTCACTCACTTTAAAGCTAGACAGAAATCCATAGGACGACTCACAATGCTTCCTTATTCTTGAAATTTTGAATTGTATGCATTGGTGCATATACTTGATCTTGCTCATTATAAAGTGTTCCTACTCTCTCGGGTGATGTTTCAGTTACTAGGTTCTTGCTTTGTGCTTCACAGGAAAGTTTTGTTTTTATGATGAAAATCTAAAATGAAGGCTGTAAACATTATCTTCCCTTTTTTTCCTTCCCTCATCCCCTTTTAGGAACATAGGAAGCTGCCATATACTGAGTCAAACCATAGTTCCATCTCACTCAGTATTGTCTACACAGACTGGCAGTGGCTTCTCCAAGGCTGCAGGCAGGTATCTTTCTCAGCCCTGTCTTGGAGAACTATCAGGGAACTTAGATGCTCTTCCCAGAAAGGCGCCATCCCCTAAGGGGAATATCTTACAGTGCTCACACTTCTAGTCTCCCTTTCATATGCAACCAGGGCAGACCCTGCTTAGCTAAGGGGACAAGTCATGCTTGCTACCACAAGACCAGCTCTCCTGTATCTAATGTCATTTTGCAGCTTGAGGTTGGTCTAATGAGAGTAGAGGCCAAGGCCTGGAGGTATGCATTTAATTTTTGGTGTAATCAAAGATACCTGCAATGAAGAGAGCCAGCCAATAGTATATAAGAAGAGTGCAATATTTTTTATAATGTATAGGTTTTAAAAAGTTATTCTTACAGAACAAACATTTAAATAGTGACAGATATATATATGTGTGTGTATGTGTGTGTGTGTGTGTGTGTGTATATATATATATATACACACACACACACACACACACACACACACACACACACACACACACACAGTGGTCCCTCTACTTACGAAATTAATCCGTTCCGAATGCACATTTGTAAGTCGAAAAATTCGTAAGTCGAAAAGCGGTTTCCCATAGGAATGCATTGGGAACGGATTAATGCGTTCCGGAGCCTAGAAAAAAGACCCAGACCCCCAGTAAGGCTTGCAAACTGCACAGGAACATTTCTTTTCAAGAATAAACAGGCAGTAAACAGGCAGGCAAGTCAAGGAAACCGCATGTAAAATTTTTAAGTCGAGGAAACCCCATCTAAAAATTTGTAAGTCGAAAAAACCGCATCTAAAACCGGATCTAAAACTGCCGTTTGTAACTCGAAAAATACTTATGTCGAGTAGTTTGTAAGTCGAGGGACCACTGTATATATATATCAACCCACTGGTTGAATGAATTTATACTTATCTGTCAAACTGTCAGGTTGCAGCAATAGGTGGAAGCATGAAATCTACTGCATTAGAAGATATTTATTTTATTTATTTATTTTACACTTATATCCTGCTCTTCCTCTGAGCTCAGAGCGGGGCACATGATTAGAATTGTCCTCACAACAACCCTGTGAGGTAAATTAGGCTGAGAGATACGTGACTGGCCTAGAGTCACCCAGTGAGTTTCGTGGTTGAATGGGGATTCAAACTTGGCTCTTCCCAGCTCTAGTCCAACACTCTAACCATTATGCTATGCAGTTATCCATCCATCCATCCATCCAGCCAGCCAGCCAGCCAGCCAGCCAGCCATCCCACTTCTCCTTCCCAACAGCAGGACACTCAAAAGGGCTAAGAATCAGCAAACAAAAACAATAAAAGCACATACAAATATCCAAGGTATAGCAAGGTTGAAGGTAGCCATGGGGCAAGATGTGACCCACCACTGCCTGCCACCACCACTCCCACCACCCACCACTACCTGCCTCTGCAGCCTCTGCAGCTTGTCGCCACCATGGCCTTAGTGGCCCCTGCCGCCGCCACCACTGCTACCTGCCAATGCTGTCCTGCTGCCCCCCATCCCCCGCCTGTGCTGCCAAGCCAGAGAAAGACCAAGCCAGCATAGCCTGATGACATCACTACGCCAGTTTGGTGAGACAGGGCTGCCTGTGAGAACAAGCCTCCTATTCTCACTGGCATCGGGCCACCAGCACAGTTGCCAGAGGGAGAGGATGGCGGGCCTAGTAGAGGAGGGGCAGGGGAGGCGGCTGGTGACCCCTGGGCAGCCGGCGTGCCCCCTGTCTCCATTGTAGCGATGTCCCTGCAAATATTTTTTGAAAGCCAAAAAGAAGCAGTGCAGAATCCACATCAGTCTAGGGCAGAGCATCAAGTTTGGCTCCTAGGCAGATTGAAAACCTGCTGGGAAAGAGATGCTTTCAGCAGGCAGCCAAATATCTGGATGGGTGGGGCTTGTCTGATCTCCTGAGGCAAGAAGTCCTAATCAGGTGCCACTACAGAAAAAGGCCCCCCTCTCATGTGCCACTGCCAAATGTGCCCCCCCCCACAAATGATGGGACATGCACCAGATATCAGGAGTAGGAACACATGAGAGGAGGTGGCCCTATGCCATAGGACCAAGGGATGCAAAGGGCCACCTCCTTCTATATGTTCCTACCTGAGGAGCCGCACCTTGGTAATGAGCAGCACCTTGGATTGCACCTGGAAATGGACCAGTGGCCAGGGTGGCAGATATAACTCAAGCTGCTGGTTGTTACCTTTAAAGAAGGGAGCAAACAAATCATATTTTTGAACAGTTCCCTGCAGGGGCGTAGCAAGGTCGGAGTGGGCCCAGAGACAAGATTTTAAAAGGCGCCCCCCTCACTGAAGCTCAGCTCATGAAGTAAAGACATCTTAAATGAGGCTGAATAGTGGTAACAAAAAGCACAGTACAATTTATATATATGGTTTTGTAAATTGTGGGCGATGCAAGTCATTTAATGGTACTAGAGAAAGACATGCTGTTCTGGTAGCTCCAGGTCTTAACACTCACATCAATTCCGGAGGACAACTGAAGGAAGCCCGGGTGGGTGCGCAGCTGGGGGAGTCAGTCATGTGACTTGCCTCTGCCCCCCCCAAGCAGTGGACCCCCAGACAACTATCTCCCCTTGCCCTATTATAGTTACGCCCCTGGTTCCCTGCATAAAAAGCTCCCAGTCAAAAAGGATAGCAGCACAGCAGGGAGCATGCTTGGTGCGAGCCCTTCTCTCTGTTTTTGTTTGTTTGTTTGTTTTTTGCAGGGAGCATTCAAAAATGGCATCTTCCAGCTGCAGTCTGAAGTGGTCTTGTCCACTCTATCATCTCAGTATCCTACCACCACATTTTTTATTTTTATTTGTTGGCATGTATAGACAAGGCCCCCATCTCCGACTCATAACCATAAAGGTATTGTCTTACAGCAGGCTCCAGAGGGTGGCAAAGTTGGACGTTTGCTGGGGCTAGACCCAAAACTCACGTAGAGGATTGCTGGTCTTGTGGTAGCAAGCATAACTTGTCCCCTTAGCTAAGCAGGGTCTGCCCTGGTTGCATATGAATGGGAGACTGCATGTGTGAGCACTGTAAGATATTCCCCTCAGGGGATGGTGCCGCTCTGGGAAGAGCTGAAGGTTTCAAGTTCCCTCCCTGGCTTCTCCAAGATAAAGTTGAGAGAGGTTCCTGCCTGCAACCTTGAAGAAGCCGCTGTCAGTCTGTGAAGACAATACTGAGCTAGATAGACCAATGGTCTGACTCCGTATATGGCAGCTTCCTATGCAACTGTCTATTCTTACTTTGTATGGGGCACCCAGGAAGTTGGAAGCAGCTTGAGGGAATTATATTTGCATGCCCCACCTCTTTCAGGTAAAGAGAACTTACTGAGGGTGTCTTGTCAGAGCCCAACCTGGAGCTGGCACTCTGTATGTCTGTCTTCCTCACCTTGCATCCCATGGCTGTCTGCAATTTCTGAACCTGTGGATCCTCTTGCACTGAGCAGGATTAGTACGGCAATAACACATCATCAGAAGGATAAGGCTAACTCCTTAGGGGGGATTATAGCTTAGAGGGGCCATCACTCTGTGGTGCAGCACCTGCTTGAAATGCAGAGGGTCTCTCCAAGTAGGGCCATGTCTGAATTTCTGAAATCCTGGAGAACTGCTGCCAATTAGAATAGTCAAGATGGGTGGATGGTCCGACCCAGTAGGACTCGGAGGATGCATTCCATGTCATAACCTTACTTCCACCGGGAAGTCTGCAGTCAGCTCTCACACTCCCCTGGGTCCTAGCTTCCCTCTTTCTAACTCCTGCAGTGGGGTTGAATCTGGCTTCCTGCTCGGTAGCCAGTTGCCAGCTACCCCACAACTGGTTCTTTCAAACTTGTTTATGAGTAATCAAACTCACTGTAATGGACCTTAAACTAGGATCGCCTTCTCAGTTCTGCCCGGCCTTGAACAGTCTGTCACATAAAAACCTCACTGGTTGCTTCCTCCTCTTAACCTATTCTGTGTCAGAGAGAGAGAGAGAGAGAGAGACATTTTTAGTGGTTAAGGCTTTTGCAAATATTTTTTTGGCACTGTCTCGGAGGCAGCACTTTGTAAATTGTAAACGCATCGGAGGATTAGCCCTAAGTGGATCAGAATACCTCCAGCCTTGCTGGAAGATGTCTGGTTATGTATAAAAATGGATAAACCTCTGAGAGTTGTTTGCTGTGTGTGAGTCACATGCCATCGCTTTGACATAGAGGAACAATGAAGAGAAATGGAGAAGAATGGAGCCACCCACAGAGAAATTGCTCCTCTGGTCGAGTGTAAGATCTCAAATGGGTGTCACATCACTCAAACAAACATATTGAGTTTCTCTGGCATTTTGTACTACACATGCCTGAGGGCCGGGAGCCACAATTTGTTCTCACATTTTTGTTTTGCAGTCATGGGCATTTTATCATGACAGCTGGGCTGGATGTGCTACAGAGTTGAGCAAGGGTGGCTGACTGGGGGGCCTGTGGGCAGAATCTAGCCCTTGCCATTTCAGTCCCACACGACCTTACCAACTGTTGATCAAGGTAAGGGGAAAGGCTTCTCCATGGGTTTCACTTACTAGGATAATAAAAAATGTTTTTAAGTTAAGAAATCGCCATATTTCATGCTACATCTCTTATTGATATTGTATATAACACGTATATACAGTAATATGTAAATATACATACTTGTATGTAATAATCTGAGTGGAGGGAGCATTTTTTTGGTGAAAAAATTCACCACCATCCCTGTAAAATTGTCCCTCTTTCAGCAGTTCTTCAGGAGGACCGAGAATAAAAGTCTTCACAGCACTCCCTCCCTCCCTGGCATTCATTCAGAGTGAAAGCAAAACAGGAGGCACTTGAAAATTGTGGGGGTAACGTTCCAGGAAAGTGCAGCTAATGCTAAATCTGCAATATGAGATTTGGAGAGCCAGCGTGGTGTAGTGGTTAGAGTGCTGGACTAGGACAGGGGAGACCCGAGTTCAAATCCCCATTCAGCCATGAGACTTGCTGGGTGACTCTGGGCCAGTCACTTCTCTCTCAGCCTAACCTACCTCACAGGGTTGTTGTGAGGAGAAACTCAAGTATGTAGTACACCGCTCTGGGCTCCTTGGAGGAAGAGCGGGATATAAATGTAAATAAGAAATAATAATAAAATAAATAATATTTGAATATTGTGGTCAGGTCATCTGTGCTGGAAATACTGTCTATCCCCAAATCTTGTAGCCATAACAGTCTGTTGAAGCAATCACTTGAAAGAACCGGCAGGCATAAAATAAGAGGCCATTTAAGTTTTCTGACTAACTCGCTCTTCTCCAATGTTCTTTTCCTGCATCCTCCACACCTCTCCTCCAAAGTCCTTAACTGTAACAACACTGCTATGGTCTGCCACACTCCGCTCTTTAAGTTGTGCTCAGAAACCGTGCATTGGAACCGGGCTGCTGCTTCTCCTCAGTCATTTCTGCATAGCTGGGATGAGTCCCATGTGCCTTTTAAGCAGCTAAGTGCCTTCAGTGTGCCTTGTCTGGACACTTCAGAATAAAAAGAATGTCATTAGTTACATTATTCTTGAGTGGTGAAGCTTTCTGGGTTTCAGATTTGTCAGCAGAGAGCTTAATACACTGGAGCGTGGAGCACTTACTCCGGTCTTTGTCTTTACCTGTTTATCCCAAAGTTTACATTGTCTACCCTCAGGGCCTCTTTGTTTTGCTGTGGCAGGGTGAATGAGCCCCATCTCCCTAAGCTGTAGGAAAATCCGGGGCAATGGCTGATGGGCCTGTTTCCTTCTGGGAGAGAGTACTTGAGTGTTGTGTGTGTGTGAGAAAGATATCTCTTTGTTTACAGATATATACACTGAGCATGGGAGAGCAGGTGAGCACCCAGACAGATAGGATTAGTTTGACCATGAAGGAGGTTTTTGACCATAAACACGTTGCCAGCTTTGCAACCAACCTCTGGTGGCTGTGCCTTTTGTAGCAACGGTGATGTGCAGACATTCGCATGTGATGCCATGTTTATCTTTGTGCTGTGAAGAGTTTCACCTCAGGCCCCTGTTCAAGAAAGAAGAGCAGGCGAGGGCAGATGATTTCTAGTCAGTCGACAATCCAGCCTGTGCAAATTCATGCCACAATAAATATATGAGCTGCTAAGGTGCCATAAGGTTATGTGTTTTGTTTTTGCTACAATTGACTAACATAGCTATTCTTCTACCAGCTGTACTTCTTTGCGTCTGGTCACTCCATGCTGCGGTGCCATCCCAGTCAGCTGGGATTTGCATTGCATGGTGTATTCAAGCCTTTCGCCTGATGTGGTGGCGATGGGATGCCACCAGACGTGGGTACATTCATAAGGGCTGCCCCACACAGAAGACGTGTAATGGCTTCATCTACATCATGGCTTATCCCCATGGCCTCTGTAACATGTAAAGCCGGTTATCATGTTGCTAGCACTAGTGTGTGGATACTCCGACTGGTGGCAAAGTGTAGTTTCCACTCTCCATGTTAAACAACATATACGTATGTAAGATGTAGACCCACTTTAAGAAATAGTTCACAGTTTGCCACTGTTGACTAATAACTTTATCAGGACCAACCCAAATAGCATAAAGTTGTGAACAGCTGGCTTTGGAGTTCTCCAGAACTCTTCGTCAGATTGGACGGTAAAGCAAAACAAGCGAAACGGGAAAAGTAAAACCATCTCGTGATGGGTTTCTCGCATCAGAAGTGGGTGTGGAAATTAGTCACAGGCATTTCTGGATAAACTCCCCCCACTACAATGCAGCCTGGTAGCCACTGGACAGCTGCTCCCTGATGCAGACTCAGCAGCCTTGGACAACTTATGTTCAGTCTTGTTAAAGGGCAGAACGTTGTCAGTTATTTAATTTATTGATGTTGTGTCATTTATTTATTACAGTTCTATCCCACCCTTCCTCCAAAGATCTCGGTGTGTGTGTGTGTGTTGTACATTATTCTCTGTCTCCTATTCCCCCCCTCACAGCAGCCCTATAAGGTAGGTTAAAGGAAGAGCAAGAGACTGCTCAGGGTGAACTTTGTATCCGAGCAAAGATCTGAACTTGGCTCTTCCAAGTCCTACCCAACATTCTAATGACTATTCTACAGTTTACTGTGAAATGTCATGAGCAAGGTATGTGACGGGAAGGGGGTAGAGAAGGTGGAGGTGGTGGTGGCAAGCATCCTCCTGGTGAACCCACCCCCCACTCCACCAGCCAACTCAGCAAGCATCAGAAAAGACGGGGAGGCAGTCCATCTTGCATGCAGCTCCCTGACTTCACTTCCTTTATCACATTCTAAAACAGGGCTGCACAAGTTGGGCCCTCCTGCAGATGTTGGACTACAACTCCCATAATCTCTGACTATTGGCAACTGTGTCTGGGGATGATGGGAGCTGTAGTCCAGAAAGGCGGAAGGGCCAAAGTTTTGCAGTCCTGTTCTAGAATGACATGGGTTATAATATATAGAGTGTAAATGCCAAAGTGACAAAATGCCTTGGCCAATCCTGCCCCAGTGGTCCAGCTCCGCAATGCATCAGTAACATGCTGTGTTACTGCTGTTCCAATCCTGCAAGCGTGTACTGACTTCCAATGGCAGGGAGCTCCCACCTTGCACCTTTTCCTTGCTAATATTATATTTGCTCCAGCGAGAACATAGTTTGTCTGAAAGCTTAAGTTTGCAGAGTGCTTTCAGCAAACAGATCCCTAATTCTTCAGGCAGAACAGCTTTTGCCAGGCAAAGTGACTCTCTTGTGCTGCCCATACATGTCTTTCTGTGACTTTCACTCCCCGCTTCAGCTTATACCAGGTACTTTCACCTGGGTTTGTCTAAACAGGTATGGTGGGGAAGGAAATGTTGCCGATTTCCTTGGAGAAAGCAATGGGTTTCAGTCATGCTGAACTTGGGTGGTGAGTCAGCCTCTTTCTGCAGGATTCTTCAAGAGTCTAGTTGATTTCTGGGGGAGGAGTGGGCTAGAAGGAGTGACATTTTGCTCATGTGCCAACTCAGAGTATTTATTTACTTTGAAGAAGTGCTGAAGGCTTCTTTTTCTTTAAAGTACAGTCAATGCGAAGTTCTGGCTCTTTGAAACATTGCAAACCCATCTATGATCAGAGAATAGCCTTTTCTTTTGTCTTTTCTTTTCTTTTCTTTTCTGATAGATAGAGCTTTATTAACGCTTTATTGACCAGAAACAGTTCACAACAATTACAGTTCACAGCAAGCATACTGACAAAACTATCACACTAACCACATTTAGTGGTTAGAGCCAGCGTGGTGTAGTGGCTAGAGTGCTAGACTAGGACTGGGGAGACACGAGTTCAAATCCCCATTCAGCCATGAGACTTGCTGGGTGACTCTGGGCAAGTCACATATCTCTCAGCCTAACCTACTTCACAGGGTTGTTGTGAGGAGAAACTTAAGTATATAGTACACCGCTCTGGGCTCCTTGGAGAAAGAGCGGGATATAAATGTAATAATAATAATAATAATAATTTAGATAAAGAACAGTTCACCTAATAAAGTAAACATCTTTGCCTAACCAATTGAGGGGGTCTTAACTGTTACTTGACTGATTTTATACACAATAGTACTGAATTTAGCAACACAGAAAGTAACAGAAGTACTTTTATCAGCAAAAAGATATCTTACCTAAAATTCTAAGGATCTTCCTTAAGGAAATTATAAGGATATTAAAAGGGGTAAAATCAATTTGCTGTGTAGGGTGTTATAGAGAACATAGTGAAGTAAAATATGCACCACACCTTCCACTTTTCCTGAATCACAGAGACAGCTGTGCAGATGATAAGGTATCTTTTTATATCTGCCCTACAGCCATGGGAAAACCATGCCGATAGAAAAAAAATTGAAATGGACTAGGGTGAAAGCTCTCCGATGTGTTGGGCAGGATTCTACTGAAAATAGCTTCCCTTTTGTAGAGAGATCCCCTGCATTAACATTTAGAATTGCTTTCCAGGTGGATTATTGCCTACTGGAAATCGCTGTGCTAGTGGCTGCTAATAAGATCAATAGGGACATGGAAGTTTTTAACACTATAACCATTTTTAAGGTAAGCAGTTCAAACTGTGTGGCTGCGTAGGGTTTATTGGCACAGATAGGTTTTCATCTGGTTTGTGGAATGGCTGCTTGTAGCTTTTAGAAAAGCTTTATATTCCCTGCAATTCGTGGGTCCATATGATAATTATATTTTGTTTCTTTGTGTTCTTTCTTGCTGCATGCCCTTCACAGGAAATTGAGGTTTGTATATACATTTTTAATTGTTTTTCCAAAAAGATTACAGAAAAAAATAGAAAAAGAACATAGAAAGGGAAAAGATAAAAAAATAGCTTCATGGTTATCATACAGTAACATCTCTTGAACATCTCATAATTACATACATCAATCGGGAATTCAACAATCAATGCCTCCAATGTTGAACAAATGGTTTCCACTGTACACTAAACAGAGCTTTTATTTGCCTTCCACCTCTTAGCTTTATGAGTTAAGAGATTCTTGACATCTGAGCTATAAATCAAACTTTCTCCATTCATTCCTTACATGTCAACTTACCAGGATTCCTCCAGTTCTTTACTATTGCAGCTGTCAATATACTAGTGTTTTATGCTTCTTTGATATTGTAGGCATAATCTCCAACAATAATATTTTAGGATACAACTACAATCTAATTCCAGAAAGTTCTATTTATATTCTCTGTTACCATTTGCCAATGATTCTGGATTTTTTTACACTCCCACCACATATGCAAAAAATCATCTTGAAGCACTCCACTTGCTTTCCGAACATTTTACTTTTGTTTCAGGGTATACTTTATTTCACCTATTTGGAGTTAAGTACCATTGATAAAGTATTTTACAAAAATTTCTTTCATATTTGTACATACTGATTTTGCAGCTTCTGCTCTGAATATGGAACATCCTCCTTATGTAACACCCTGCCTCCTGAGATTCATAATGCCACCTCCCTTCTGTCCTTTAAGAAGCTTTTGAAAACTTATTTATTTTGCCAGGCTTTTAGTTTTGAATGTGTGTGTGTTGTGTGTCCCCCCACTTTCTTTTTGTTGTTGTTTTAATTTATGTAAACTGCCTCGAGTTTATGGAAGTCAGGTGGTCAATAAATTTGCCAAATAAATAAGTAAATAAATAAATAAATAAATAAAATTTTTAAAAAGACTTGACATTCTACCTCTAATATAGTACTCTGCAACATTTTGGACCACCTAATTTTAAAATATGTACTTTTAGATGTTTCCTCACTCAGTAATTTGTATAGCATCGATGATAATCTTTTAATTGTTTCTGTAACCTTATAGAACAACTCAAATTTAGAATAATCAGTTCTGAGAACATTAGATTTAATTTTAGTTTGTATATATCTTTTAAGCTTAATGTATTGAAATCAGTCAGGCTGGTTATTATTCATCTTGAGACTTAATTCTGAACTAGTAATGTTTCGGTTTTCTTTTATAACACCTTCACATTTAACAATATTATATTGCAGCCATATTGAATTTTTTCTTGCATTTGAAATTTTTGTATTAAGGATAAAAGAAGTAAATAATGACACTTAAAGACTAAAAATGCTTCCAAGATTGTCCAAAATTTGCAAAGTTACATTTTAAAAAGGGTTAGTATATTTCATTAATTTTGAAGATAGAGATTTTCCTACATAGACCCATGGGACATATCTTACTGGATTTATTCAACAATTCTGCTCTATGTAAAACCAAGGCTCTTAATAGGAATTAATGAAAAAAATCATCTTAATCCTCATTGTATTATAATAGGCTTTTAAACTAGGACATGCAACTCCCCCATTCTCCCTTGATCTTTGCAAGAGTGATAAAGCCATTCTATTCATTCCATATGAATTTAGTTAAGATTTGCTGCCATTGTTCTAATTTCTGACATGGAATGTTTATAGGAACATTTTCTAAAATAAAAAGAAATGATTTTTATAAGTGTTGTTCTTCCAAAACATGGTATATTCAGCTTATCCTATCTTCTTAAATCATCTTCTATTATGACTCATAATTTTTCATAGATATTAACTAGAAGGGCTTCTTGGTCATTAATAATATTTATTCCTAAATATTTTGCAGGTTTCACAGACCATCTGCGAAAATCAGATGGCCAATCAGCCCAAATAACTGATTTCAATTTTTACTCTCACCATAGTTTTAACTTTTTAATTATAATTGTTGAAATGTTTTAATCTTTTATTGGCTGTTTTTATTGTTATGTAAACCGCCCAGAGAACTTGCATTTCGGGCGGTATAGAAATGTATTAAACAAACAAACAAACAAACAAATTTAAATCCATACTTATTAATTCCGTTTTTTCTTTGTTCAGTTTATAGCTGGATAAAGCCTCTCGACTGAGATTCCTACCTATACAGGAGTTCGGCAAGGATGCATCCTTGCCCCAGTTTTGCTTAATTTTTACATAAACTCAGTAGTTTCGCATTTTAATGATTTGGATTTGCAGCCCCCCAAACTTGTTGGCAGACATGTTTCATTATTGCTCTATGCGGATGATATTGCCCTTTTATCTCAAACCAGGATAGGTCTCAGTCATGCTTTGACTACCTTAGCTAAGTATACTGAGAAGGAGGCTTTAGAGATCAATTATTCTAAGACCAAGATAATGGTGTTTTCAAAGCACCCCAAAATCTTTAGATGGACAATAAACGGGCATAGTATTGAACAGATTAAGGTTTTTAAGTATTTGGGGGTGGTATTCCACCCAACTGGAACATGTAAAGCCCATCTTGATTATATTTCCCAAGGTGCTCAACTGACAGCAAATGTGATTAAGTCCTTCTATAACTCCAGGGGTGTCTTTTTCGTACCAGCGGCTATAAAATTGTTGAAGGCCAAGATATATTCCCAAATACTTTATGGAGTGCAGATCGGTCCTCTGGAAAATTTCTCTCAGCTTGAAACAGTACAAACTAAATTCCTGAGGGCTATTTTTCAAGTACCCAGGGGTACAGCAAATGCTGTCCTTCGTAGGGAAGCGGGGGGCACTACTCTGGAGGCAGAAGTATGGTTTTACATAATTAAATTTTGGTTAAGCTTGGTCTTCTTTCCGGCTGGTCTTGCCCCTTTAGTGTTACCAGACAGTTTCATTTCCAAATGGAAATCAGCTCTGAAATTAAAATTGCATCACTTGGGCACATCTCAAGAAGCTTTTATTGGGTGAGGATTAGATCAGGCGCTTTGCTCTGTGAAGCAACGGCTCCGAGATATAGATTTGCAGGAGGAGTCCGCACAGCTACCCAAGGGAATATACTTAGGTTCTCAAACTTTTAACTATAAACCAGCTGAATATTTAGACCTGATCTTGGTACCAAAATTTAGGAGATGTTTGACCTTCGTGCGATTGAACGTTTTCCCTTCAGCAGTACTTGATGGTGAATTCAAACGACTTCCTTATGATCAGTGCTGTTGCCCCTGCGGCTCAGGGGATATAGAGTCTATCACCCATGTTATTCTTTATTGCCAATTTTATAAGGAAGCTCGCACCAAATTTATTGCTCCTATTTTAGGAGCAATTAAATTATGCTGACCAATTTCAAACCTGTAATTTCAGATAATGTGGCAAAGTTCTGTTTCGTGGTGTCGAAGCTCCATAAAGACTGTATTAGTAATTTGAACAGTTTGTGATTTCGTAAACCTTGACATTTCTTGAATTTTCTTATTAATGCTATTAATTGTTATTAATTGTTAATCTGGTCTGTGGCCGCAATAAACGTACTACTACTTTAAATTTATACTTATTAATTCAGTTTTTTCTTTGTTCAATTTATATCTGGATAAAGTTTCAAATAAGTTGATATGACGGGGATGCAATGCACATATCAACTCCAAACCCTCAACAAAAAACCTTTTATTGCACAAAGAAAAACTAAAAGTTGGTAAACATAAAACCATAAGACGTTTCAGTGTGGCACACCATCCTCAGTTAAGTGAAACAAATGTGACAACGATTGTGACAACGATAATGTTAACAATAATGTTAAGGACAACATTATGTCATCTGTGTACAATGCTACCTTAAAAGTCTCTACTCCAATTTTAACTCTACTTATGTCATCATTGCTCCTAAGTTAAATTGCTAATGATCCTATATACATGTTACAAATAACAAAACAGAGCCTAGACAACCTTGCCTATTATCCCTAGTCAAAATATTTTGTTCTGTCATGATTATTAATTTGTATTCTAGCATTTGGGTTAGTATATATTTATTTATAGTGTTCAAAAAATGACCCCCAATATTAAGTTTACTCATACATGCAAATAAATATTGTTCACTAAATCAAACATTCCTTAAATAAAGAAAATAAAGGTTTTATTAATTCATTCAGGAAGGATATATAAGATTCAACAGGGAAGCTGTTTAGCCCAAGAGCCTTATTCAATGTTAAGTTCTTAATAACACTCACCATTTGATCTCTTGTTATTGTTGCATTTAAAAAAATTCCCTTCATCATCTGTAATTTGTGGAAAGTTAATTCTATTAATATATTGTTCAAGATCTGAAATGTTTATTTGTTGACCATTATACAAATGATCATAATATTACTAAATATTGTGCTAAATAAATAAATAAGAATAAGAATAAGAATGTGTGCTAAATAAATAAATAATATTCATTAAATTCTCTTACCATCTCTTCATTGGGTGTGGTTAATTTTCTGGTTTTTGTAAACTATTACTGAATAGTTTTCTTTTCTTTTCTTTTGTTCTTTTGCAACATGATGAGCTAGTAAAGTATGCTTTATTACTCTTCTTTAAAAAAACTTTTGTTTACTCAAAGTCAAAGGTTTATTAACATCTGCCACATCTCTCAGGTCTAATTGTTTCCTAAGAATCATAAATTCACTTTCATATCAATGACATATTGAAGCCTTATGTCTGATCTCTAATTCCTTAATCTTGTTAATAACTTCATCTCTTTGATTAGTTTATCCTTTCTTCTATGCTTTCATGAAGTTAATTCAGTTTTGAACATTTCTATAGAACTTTTGGAGTTATAACTCCCCCGCCCGCATCTTCTCCCTTGCTAACGTTTTGGTCTGAAGTTGAAAGCTATTTGTTACCCAATTGACAATTCTTTTAATACTATAAAGTCATTCACACGACCAGACCTACTTGGGCTAGAACTGCCCTACTCCTTTGCCAGGTAGCCTGGGTTTTGTACTTGGGCTAAAAGTGAGGTCAGACAGCATGGGTGTGACCTCGCCATCCAGTTGTGTGGGCAAACAGGCTGTCGGCAGCAAGCTCAGCCACACAGCTGGGGGAAGGAGCATCCTGGCAACAGATATTCCCCCAATGCACTGTGCTGCTCTGTGGTGCATTGTGGGATTCCTGGTGACTGGGCTTCACTCCCCCTGACTCTGGATCACCACACCGCTCCCCACAGTGGTGCTCATGTGTGTGCGTGGTATTGCAAAGCTCAGAGGGAGCCATGCTCATGTGGGGGAAGATAGGTACAATCCTGTCTCCCCCCCCAGCCCTCCCAAGCCCCAGCCCAAGTGGTCATATAAACAACCTTCGTGTTTTTCTTGCTTAAGGAAGCTCTCTTGCTGGAAACATGATCCTTAATTGCCAGAGGTCACTTCTGCTTTGGGAACTTTTGTTGAAAAGCAGTATATAAATATTTGTCATATTCGTATTCTTCCTGGCTATATGATCTCTGGTAATTAAAGATCATGTTTCCAGCATGATTACATCATGATGTTATCATACGGACAATCAAATCTAGCTATATTATGACATCACAAGGCTAATTCAGAGTGAGGGCAATGCTTTCTCTTCGGGCTAATGAGATTGGGTCTTGCACTGCCATTAAGAAGCCAGTTCGTAGTGAGGGCAGGAATCATCATCATCATCATCATCATCATCATCATTATTATTATTATTATTAATTCGATTTCTATACTGCCCTTCCAAAAATGGCTCAGGGCAGTTTACAAAGAGAAATAACAAACAAATAAATAAGATGGCTCCCTGTCCCCAAAGGGCTCACATTCTAAAAAGAAACATAAGACACACACCAGCAACAGTCACTGGAAGTACTGTGCTGGGTGTGGATAGGGCCAGTTACTCTCCCCCTGCTAAATAAAGAGAATCACCACATTAAAAAGGTGCCTCTTTGCCCAGTTAGCAGGGGCAGTTACCCTTACTATGAATAAACAAATACTTTGCTCATGTGCTCTGACAAAATCCTTTATGCCAGCACTACTGAGTTCAAGCAGTTTTGCAGCACTTGGATTCTGGTAATATAACCTCTGCTTTCAAGCAATCGTTGATATATCATCATTTGACGTACTTAGTAAGTGAACTAGGCTGAAAGACAAGCTATATGTTTGGTAAATTTGATTGCATCTGTTTAAGTTTTGGCCTGTAGATAATCTAGACCTTCCAAATTATTTTGTAACAAATAAATAGTTCTTAACTAAGTTGTGAGTAACTTAAATTGTTTTTCTTGCAACTACAACATAATACTTAGAAGGAAATTAATTCATAAAAACATAAGAAAAACCGCTCTGAGCCATTTTTGGAGGGGCGCTATATAAATAAAATAAATCAAATAAATAAGAAAATCCCTGCTGGATGAGGTCAAGGCCCATTCAACTCTCCATCCTGCCCCACATAGTGAACAACTAGGCACACTTAGCAAGCCCGCAAGTGGGGAAAAGAGGGAAACTGCACCTTCTCTTGGTGCTCCTGGTGTTCAGGGGCATGCCACCTCTGATCCTGATAGAAGTATATAGCTACCATGGCTAGTAGCTTTGTATAGTTCTATCCCACATGAACTTGTTTAATCTGTTTTTGAAACTGTTTAATTGGTGGCCATCACCACATCCGGTGGCAGCATATCCCATAGTTTAACTACACTTTGTGTAAAGTTCTTCCTCTTGTATGTCTTGAATCTCCCAGCATTTCCCTTCAATGGATGACTCTGGGTTCTAATATTATGAGACAGAAAGAAAAACCTATCCTTCTATCCACTTTATCCACACCATGCATACTTTTATACACCTCTATCATGTCCCCCCTTACCTGCCTTCTTTCTAAACTAAAAATACCCAGACTTTGTAGATTTTCCTCTTGAAGAGTTGCTTCAACCCCCACTTATCTGTATCTCATTAAATCCTACTAGAAGAGAATTTTTAGCTGGGTCCAGCAGGTTCTAAATGCCTCATTGAGAGAGGGAGTGGTCCCAGCTCCATTGAAGAAGCCATTATTCAACCACTCATAAACAAATCCTGTTTGGACCCAGAGGATGTAAACAACTATAGGCCTGTGACCAATATTCCCTTCCTGGGCAAGGTGCTTGAGCATGTAGTGGCTGACCAGTTCCAGACACTCTTGGAGGAAACAAACTATCTAGATTCATTTCAATCAGGCTTCAGGCCTGGCTTTGCAACAGAAACTGCTTTGGTCGACTTGTGTGATGACCTGTGCAGGGAGAGAGACAGGGGGTGGGCAACCCTGTTAATTCTGTTGGATCTCTTGGCAGCTTTCGACACTATTGACCATAGTATCCTTTTGGATTGGCTGGCTGAGTTGGGTGAGGGAGGCACTGCTTGGAGTGGCTCCACTCCTACCTCAAGGCCTGTTTCCAAAAGGTGGTGCTGGGGGATTACTACACAACCCCTTGGCAGTTATGCTTTGGGGTTCTGCAGGGTTCCATTCCTTCCCCTATGCTGTTTAACATCCACATGGAACCGCTGGGAGAGGTCATCCGGAGATTTGGCCAAGGTGTCATCAGATTATGAGACACTCAGTTGCGTCTCTTTTTTTCATCAGACTCAGGTGAGGCAGTGACTGTCCTGAATCATTGCCTGTATGCAGTAATGGACTGGGTGAGGGTGAACAAGCTGAGTCTCAATCGAGACAGACAGTACTGCCGGTTCCTCTGCAGGGGTGTAGCTATAATTGAATGGATGGGTTCAAAGAACCTGGGGCTCCCAGCTTCTGAGGGTCCCCCAGCTCCACTCCTCCCTATTCTCTTCATTATCTCCCTCACTCAGAGGGTCTGTCAAGAAGAGGGGTGAACATGGGCCCCCTTTCCCCTAGCTATGCCCCTGTTCCTTTGCCTGGGTAAATGATCTTAAGCCTGTTCTAGATGGGGTTACACTCCCCGTGTAGGGAACAAGGTTAGAAGTCTGGGGGTGCTCATTGATCCAGCACTGTCACTAGAGGCTGAAGTGGCCTCTGTAGCTCAGAGCGCCTTTTATCAGCTTCGGCTGATACACCAACTGCAACCTTACCTGGATAGAGATAGCTTGGCCACAGTTACTCATGCTCTGGCAACCTCTCACTTAGATCACTGCAATGCATTGTATGTGGGGCTGCCTTTGAAAACGGTCCAGCAACTGCAGCTGGTACAAAATAGGGCTGCAAGATCATTAGCTGGGACTGGATGTTTTGATCATATTACACCAGTGCTTCGTCAGCTGCACTGGCTCCCGGTCCATTTTCGGGCCCAATTCAAAGTACTGGTTTTAACCTTTAAAGCCCTAAATGGCTTGGGACTGGGTTACCTGACAGCACCTTGCCCACTATGTCCTGACTCAGACCTTAAGATCTTCTTTGGAGGCCCTGGTTAGAATGTCCATGCCAAATGAGGTGAATCGGGTGGCTTTTAAGGAGAGCAGTCTTTTCAGTGTTTGCACCCTGTTTATGCAACAGGCTCCCCAGTGAGGTTCACCTGGCTTCATCACTTTGTTCTTTTAGATGCCAGGTAAAGACCATTTTGTTCATTCAGGCCTTTTAAATTTTGATTTTTTAATTTGATTTTTAAAATTGATTTTTAAAAAGTTTTAAAATTGCTCAGTATTGCATATTGTATTCCCCCATTCCACCCCGCTTTGCTCTGTTGTGATTTAATGTGCTGTTTTTATTTGATTTTTCAATGCTTCCAGAGAACAATTTGTTATGGGGCAGCTCACCTATATAATGTGTTGCTGTTGTTGCTGTTATTATTCTACAGCTCTACAATATCATTCTTAAGGAGTGGTGACCAGAATTGTACACCATATTCCAAGTGTGGTTGCACCACAATTGATAAAAAGGGCACTACTACATTGAGAGTTTTATTTTCAGTCCCTTTCATAATGCTCCCTAGCACAGAATTAGCCTTCTTTACAGCTGCTGCACAATGAGTAGACATTCTTACTGAGTGACCCCAAGGTCCTTTTCCTGGTTGGTCACCTCAGACCCCATCAGCGAATATGTTAAGTTTGGATTTTTGGCCCCTATGTGCATCACTTTACACATGATTGATTGATTGATTCCGTGCTGTCAAGTTGGTGTCAACTCTTAGCGACCACATCGATAGATTCTCTCCAGGATGATCTGACTTCAACTTGGCCTTTAAGGTCCCTCAGTGGTGCATTCATTGTTGTCGTAATTGAGTCCATCCACCTTGCTGCTGGTCATCCTCTTCTTCTCTTTCCTTCAACTTTTCCCAGCATTATGGGCTTCTCAAGGGAGCTAGGTCTTTGCATAATGTGTCCCAAGTATGATAGTTTGAGCCTGGTCATTTGTGCCTTGAGTGAAAATTCTGGATGGATTTGTTCTATGATCCATTTATTTGTTTTCTTGGCTGTCCATGGTATCCTCAAAAGTCTTCTCCAGCATCAAAGTTCAAAAGCATCAATACCTTTTCTATCTTGCTTCTTCAAAGTCCAGCTTTCATATCCATAGAGTGTCATGGGAAAGACCACTGTCTGAATGATTCTAATCTTTGTAGGTATAGACACGTCACAGCATCTAAATATCTTTTCCAAGGCCTTCATTGCAACCCTATCTAGGTCTGCGGTGTATTTCTTGACTGCTGGATTCTTTACTGTTGATGGTCGATCCTAAAAGGCAGAAGCTATCCACCACTTCAATGTCTTCATTGTCAATTCTGAAGCTGGTTGTTGTGCCCATTGTCATTAGTTTAGTCTTTACATTTAGTTGTAGTCCCATTTTTTCACGGTGTTCCTTGACTTTCATTACTAGAGCTTGCAGATCATCCACATTCTCAGCTATCAGAGTGGTGTCATCAGCGTAGCACAGGTTATTGATGTTTCATCCTCCAACTTTAAAAACACACTTATCTTCTTCCAATCCAGCTTCTCTCAGTATATGTTCAGCATATAAATTGAATAAAGAAGGAAAAGGTATACAGCTGTCCGGCTTTTGAGAGGAGGCATTCTCCAAAGTGCCCTTTCTGCTCTCTCGCAGTGAATTATAGGCACGGGCATTGCCTAAGAGTTGGGGAAGGAAGTAAGTTTATTCACTCCCTGCCTTCACCTATCAATGGGAGCCAAAAGCCCGAGTCCCTCTCTGGAAGACTGTTAGGCTCACAAACCCCATCCCGACTGATCTGCTCATCCTCGGCAGCCTCTGCCTTAAATAAATCTCGGACACTCCTCCTTGCTTTCGGCCGGCTCCGTCTTCCCTGGCCAGGCACGTGTCCTGGACACCCAATCCCTGGCCTCCACAGGGGGCTCATTCCCTAACTCCACCCCCTTCCTTATCATTCCTCCAGCTGCTTGCAGCTGTGGAGCTGCTATCCTGGCTATTCCCTCTCCACCAATCTGCTGCCTCTTGGGTGACACCTGCCCATCCCCTAGCAGCCATGGCATGTCTCTCTGAATCCTCTCTGAGAGGTAATTGCCGGGGCTGTCCTGGCATCTGGAGCCCCTCGGCACTCTACCAGCTGGCTGGGCACACCTCCTTGCCTCAAAAGGAGGAGGGGAGGAAACCCCAACCACAGCCTTGTCTTACTCCTTTGCCGATCTGGGACCAGTCTGTTTCACCATGTTCCGCCTGGACTGTGGCTTCCTGTCCTGTGTATAGGTTTCTCATGAGAAGAATGAGATGTTCAGGGATGCCCATTTTACACTTACACTTACATCTTACTTACACTTAATTACATCTTTACACTTACTTACATCGAATTGCAGTTGCCATTGTAAAGCTCATCTACTCAGATAGGAGAGATCCTTTTGGAGCTCTTTGCAATCCTTTTTTGGTTTTTACCACCCTGAATAATCTGCAAACTTGGCCACCTTACTGCTCACCGCTAAGTCCACATCATCCAGGCTGTGATTCACACACACAGTACGTGGTTTTAATAAAATATTCTAGTTCTGAGAAATTTAGCCCTTCTGGGTGTTTGTACTTCTGACACAGGCAGTGAAACCTTTGACAATAGCTACCATGAAATTCCTACCCTCCTTTAGAGAAAGGTATACATGTAACAATGATGTTTCTCCCTCACCCCCTATCCCGAGCAGTGGGAAATTCAGAGCTGTACTTTTGGATGAGAGTGCACCAAAGACGTATGGTGCTTTTACAGACTTTGGGAGGAATGTTGTTCCTTTCATGCTTGCCACATGAAATGGCAAGAGAGGGCCAACTTATGAGTAAATTTGTGTGCAAAAAGGTATACCAGCCTGATATTTAAATTGGCACTCTTGTCCCTCAGCATGTCTTTTGTTTTTCATAGTTTTATTTATTTATTTATTTATTTTATTGTTGCATTTATACACCGCCTTTCATTAAAAACAATCACAGGGCAGTTTACAAAAGTTAAAAAACATAATATAAAATGATGTAAGTATTAAGCTAAAAATATAAAAAGAAACCAAATTTAAAATCTATAAAATACAAGCATAAAAATGATACACAGATAAAAACACATAGAAGCCGCAATAAAAACAATTATGTAAAAGCCTGGATAAAAAGTCAAGATTTAACAAGCTTTCTAAAAGCTGTAATGGAGTCCGAGGAACGAATAGCCACTGGGAGAGCATTAATCTCTGTGAGATCAGAGCGTTGATCTCTGTGAGTGTGTACTGAAGGAGAAGGAGAAGGAGAAGGAGGAGGAGAAGGAGAAGGAGAAGGAGCTGCATAGGAATGAGTGAGGGGCAAATTAGAAAGGAAGAAATGGCAGTGGGGCAACTATAAATGAGCAAAGTAAAAAGGAAAGCTCCAAGGCTCAAAGGACAGGTGAGTTATGAGACTAAAGAGGGTGGGTAAGAGATACTGAAGACAATGTATTAGATAAAAGAGGAGTGTCAGGCACAGACACCCTTTCCAGCTGGGGATGATGGGAGTTGTAGTCCAACAGCAGCTGGGAAGCCTTAGGCTGGCCACCTGTTCCCTGCACAATCATGACAATGCTCAGAGGAGCAAATTGTAGTCACCACCTAAGGGACTTGCCAGCACTTGAGCCTGAGTGCCTGATGAGAAGTGAGTGCATGGAAAACATAAATTGCTTCTTAGATCCTTAAAAGTTGGTTCATCTGTAACTGAACTTGTCCATGACATGCCTGATCTGACGCACGACAAGGAAAACCACATGCTTTTTTAATCCAATCTCCTTTCCAGAGGAAGAAAGAGGACTCTTGCCATGTACTCAAACTGTGCAGAGAAATCCACTCCATTGTATCCCTCCAAGTCGAAAAGTTCATGCATTGTGGATCAGATAAAGGGCGTACGCAGCTCACAGGAAGTGCCCTGACAATGATTAGTAAACATAGCTCAGTCCATCAGACAAGGGGAACTCTAATGCTTCCATTATCCTAGGACAAAGAGGAGCATGGAGAACTACTGGAGCTATCAGACGTCTACAGCAAAACAATCTGGCTTTCCCAGTACTTTGGGTGTTCCTTTCGATGATATCGTGACAAAGCACTTCAGTGAATAATCCTTCGAAAATACCTGTGGTGGACGCACAGCCAAAGTACTACTCTCCTTCCCATCACTCTGAATGGGCTGGATAGATTTCAAGTCCTTTGTTTAATCCCTTAGATACTGCACAGTCTCCAGTTTCTGCCTGTTGCCAGGGGCATGAGAATGAGGGTGTATTTCCACTGCACAAAGGTGTGGTGCTGCTTGCCACCCACAGGTCCTCTTGCCTTGGCTCGTGGAGAATCCTGTGGCCAGTTTGAGGGCATGTAGAGTTCACCATACAACAATTAGAGCCGATGGGGTATAAGAAATGAGCTGAAATGGATCAAGCTAATCAGTTTCAACCAGAAACCCCTGCTGGAGTTCAGTGATTACTACTCATTCAAATACCTTACCTAAAAAATACAAACTGGAAACTGGCCAGTAGTTGTCTAATAGAGTAGGGTCAAGAAAGGGCTTATTTAATGGTGGTCTCATCACAGCTCCTTGAAAGGGACGGGCACTTCTCCATCCTTCACCAAAGAAGCATTCACAATTACTAATACTAATAATACCACCACTATTTATATGCCGCTTTTCAACAAAATTTCCAAAGCGGTTTACATAGAAGAATAAAAAATAAATAAATAAGATGGTTCCCTTCCCCCAAAGTGTTCACAATCTGAAAAAGAAATATAAGATAAACACCACCACCAGCCACTGGAAGAATGCTATGCTGGGGCTGGATAGAGCCAGTTGCTCTCCTCTGCTAAATATAAGAGAATCACCACTTGGAAAGCTGCCTCAGTTCTCAACCCACGTAGCCAAATCTCCTCTGGCCTTTTTAATCAGCTAAGAGGTGCAAGGGTTGAACAAGCACAAAGCAGCAGTGATAATAAAGCCTGACAACTGGATTTAAGGCACCAAATATTGAGGATGATTTTAATATGACAGACAGCTCAGTGGAAGAGCATCAGCTTTGCATGCAGAAGGCACTAGGTTCAATGATGAAACTGATTCTCTTGATTTGTTTCAGTCTGGCTTCCAACGTGCTGAGATTGCTTTGGTTGCCCTGGTAGACAACCTACACCAGGAACTAGACTGGGCAGTTGTTGTTGTTGATGGTGGGGGGCATGCATCCCTTTCGCTTCAGCTGGATGCTCAGTGGCTCCTGATATCATCAAACATGGTTTCTTGACAGTTCATCTGACCAGAATGGGACTGGGTGGCACAATATTGTGCTGGTTCCAATCCTACCTAGCAGGTAAATCCCAGAAGATGGTCTGGGGGACAGCTGTTCCCATGGTCATTAACTCATGGGGTCCCTCGTTGTTGTTTTTAAACCTCCCATGCTATTTAACAGGGTGGTGCCACCGCTGACAGAGATGTCGGAACCGACGTCTCTCTGTTGGGCAGTGTTGGGAGAGAATGCCATCCAAACAGCAGGGAGCCCCCCAACAGTCAGAACTTCCCTGCTGACCTTGTGGAACTTGTGGGAATTCCAGCCTGTCTGTTAGTCCTTGCCTTCGCCCTCTGCTCACTGCCTTCTCCTCCTTGTCCTCCTCCCTTCCTTTACCTGTGATTGGGAGTGCGTAGGACTGCAGGGGACAAGCTGTGTCACTGCTCCTTTGCTGGAGCATTCATGCAACTGCTTTGCCTTCTGTGGCTTGAGTTTAAAAGCAACTTAACTTCCCTTCTTGGTCCCTTTGTGGTCTGCCATGGCTACAGCTTCAGAAAAAACTACCAATCCCAGAAGCACTCCATGGGAAGCAGTCCAATGGAAGAAGCGGTCAAATCCCAAGGCAGTCTGTCATTGCAGGGGTTGGCATCTCTGTGGAAAAACGTTCACAAAAATCGCACTCTTTCTGCATAGGAGAGGGTCAACTTGGGTACAGAGGCTTGCTTGTCTGGAGCAACGGAAACCTCTTCTACCCAGCTCCTTCCCAAGTGGGTAGCCCTGCTTTTAAACCAAGGTGAAAAGTGAGGTAGGAGAGAAACAGCCACTCTCTTACCTTTGCATTTGGTTTGTGTTGCTGCTGTTTCGAGTGCTCCTGGGGCTGGCAGTCATAGAGTCCTGTGGAAAGAGTAGCCCTGCTGCATTGGTGAGGGCTGCCTCTCTACTGCCTAGGTGGAACATTGTGGGATGTGGGAGGACTTCCTATTCTCAATCCCACTTCAGGTGTCTGCTGCCACGATGGTTGTGTAGGCACACCTAGTGGTGGAGCCTCAAAGAGGCTTCAGTCATCTGGGGAAAGGTAGGTAGGATCCTGCCTCCCCTCCCCCCCCCCCACTTTAGTCATGTGAATGATATTATTATATGCTTTGCATTGCAAATTAGAGTGGAAAATCCATTCGCATTTAGTCCAGAATTGTTAGGACTGCAAGAGTGTATGACTCTGTTTCTGTCTGCAGGCAAAACCTTTTAAGGGGCAATAAAACATGCCTCTTTGAAACAAATAACAAGTCATCAAGTATCTTTATTTATTTGTCAAACTTTCATCTCTGGGCAGTTAACAATGACATAAAACAAACTGAAACATATACAAAAATCTTAAAACAATTTAGACAATCCAAAAGTCAAAACTGATTAAAACTTTAAAATTTAAAAAGCTGAAAAAGCTTGGGTGAAAAGGTGGGTTTTCAAGTGCTTTTTAAAAATGGTCAGAGATGGGGAGGATCGTATTTCAGTAGGGAGCGCATTTCACAGTCTTGGGATAGCAATTGAGAAGGCCCATCCTTGTGTGGCCACCAGCCAAGCTGGCGACAACTGAAGACAGACCTCTCCAGATGACCTCAATGGGTGATCAGGATCATAATGAAGAAGATGTTCTCTTAAATACCCAGGGCCTAAGCTGCTTAGGGCTTTATAGGCTATAACCAGCACTTTGTATTTTGCCTGGAAACCTATTGGCAACCAGTGTAGTTCTATCAGGAAAGGAGTGATGTGGTCTCTCCGAGATGACCCAGAGATCAACCTGGCGGCTGCATTCTGTAACAACTGGAGGTTCCGGACTACGTACAATGGCAGCCCCACATAGAGCACATTGTAGAAGTCAAGTCTGGAGGTTACCAACATATGTACCACTGTTTTGAGGTGATTCATCTCAAGAAATGGGCACAGCTGGAGTATCAGCCAAAGCTGATAGAAAGCCCCTCTGGCCACCACCTTGACCTGAGAAACCAGGGAAAGGTGTGCATCCAGAAGTACTCCCAGATGGTGTACCTGTTCCTTTTGGGGAAGTGTGACCCCATCCAGAACAGGCAGATCACAATTGTCTCTGGAGTTCTGACCCCACACAATAAGTACCTCCGTCTTATCTGGATTCAGTCTCAGTTTATTCTCCCTCATAGAACCCATTACTGCTTCCAGGTAGGCATTTAGGGAGGTTATCTCCTTATGATGTTGACATGGAGAAGTTGATCTGGGTGTCATCAGCATACTCATAACACTCCGCACCAAATCCCCTGAAGATCTCTCCCAGGTTTCATGTAGATGTTAAAGAGCTTTGGAGACAGTATGGAGCCCTGAGAGATGCCATACATAAGCTCAGATTTTGAAGAGGAACAGTCTCCAATCGACACCATCTGGAATCTGTCTGAAAGGTAGGAGCGGAACCACTGTAAGACAGTGCTAACACCCCTAACACTCTCAGATATTCCAGAAGGATACTCTGGTCAATAGTACTGAAAGCCGCCGAGAGATCTAAAAGGAGAGACAGAGTCACACTTCCTCTGTCAATTCCCAATTGGAGATCATCCATCAGGCCGACCAAGGCAGTCTCCACCCCATAGCCTGCCTGAAAGCCAGTTTGAAATGGGTCTAGATAATCAGTTTCCTCCAAGACCCTCTGGAGCTGAGAGGCCACCACCCTTTCAATTACCATGCCCAGCCATGGGAGGTTGGAGAAAGGCCTATATTTGCTCAACTTGGAGCAATCTAATGCAGGCTTCCTTAGAATAGGTCTAATAATTGCCTCCTCGAGACACAAGGAGGCATCCTGCCCTCCCTCAGAGAAGCATTTATGATTTCTACCAGGCTTTGTGCAACAGCCTGCCTGCTAAATAGAACAAGCCATGTTGGACAAGGTTCAGGAAAACAAGTGGTAGGCCTTATTGCTCCAAGTAGCTTGTCCACATCCTCAGGAGTCACAAACTGAAACCGATCCAGTTAAACCACATAAGAGGAGTTGCTGGACACCTCCAATTCAGACACTGCAATAATTGTGGAGTCTCCATCTAAGTCAGCCCGAATACGAGAGATTTTGTCTGCAAAGAACTCATTTAAAACAGCACAGCGGGTAACTGATGGCTCCAAATTCTGATTCAAGGAGGTGGGCCCCTCACAACCCTGAATAACTCAGCTGGACATGAGCTCACAGATGCAATTTTTTAGTGAGAATGCATGACTGGAAAGCTGAAGAATTAAGCTACCCCTCAATGTGAACTGCCTGGGTTGCTCTCTGGGGATTACTAATTATGTTGTACTCTAGGTCAGGGGTTCTCAGCTTTAAGACCTCTGATGCCATTGGACTATAATTCCCACTATCCCTTCAGCCATTGACAGGGATGATGGAAGCTGTAGTCCAACAACATCTGCGGATCTAAGGATTGGAAACCTTTGATCTAGGCTGTGTTCCTTCCTTGTAAAGGTTAAGGTAAAGTGTGCCATCAAGTCGGTGTTGACTCCTGGTGACCACAGAGCCCAGCGGTTGTCTTTGGTAGAATACAGGAGGGGTTTACCATTGCCATCTCCCATGCAGTATGAGATGATGCCTTTCAGCATCTTCCTATATTGCTGCTGCCCGATATAGGTGTTTCCCATAGTCTGGGAAACATACCAGCGGGGATTTGAGCTTGCAACCTCTGGCTTGCTATACAAGTCATTTCTCCACTGCACCATTAGGTGGCTACCCTTCCTTGTACAGTGATACAAATCTGTGGAGATTTCTGACTTCAGTACTGGATAAGCTTTTGTGAATAGCATGTAATAGTCCTAACAAATGCTAACTAAGGACTATGGATTTTAACTGCCTTGAGCTGTGTTCAGTGTAAATATAGGTACAAAGAATATGATTAAGTATCAACACTGAACAAAGCTCCCACCATAAATAGCACAGCAGACTCTGTAGTTCTAGAACAGCCTGGCTGCACATGATATTCATCAGATCAAAAGTAACCAGGTATAAGCCAGACATTGACTGAGGAAAATTCTGAAGCTGCCCTGGAAAGAACAGGACAAATAAGGCCTTTTAGGAGTTAGAAGAATGTAGGGGAACAGAGGCCATGCTACAGATTTGTACGGGGAATACAGCAATTATGCCTGGGCAGTGTCTGCATGCCAGTAAGTGGAGCATGAGGCTTCTGCATGCAACTGAGTTCAGGGATCTCTTTATCAGTCTCTGGGGTCTTTTTATAACCCTGTAGTTGTTTATCACTGCTTATCAGTTAATTGTCCTTTGTGGTTAGGAAGTGGAAATGGGGGGAAATTAGCAACTAAAAGCAAGGTAAGGAATGGAGAGACAAAGAGGGCTAACAGCTCCACACAATCCCTTCCAGCTTTGCTTGGCTCTTTACTTGAGGGGCTTCAGAATTCTCAACAGCCAAGGCTCGCCTTAGTGGACGCTTTTCTACTGAAGGTGACTTGTTGCCAGCTTTGAGACTCTTCTGCTATTCTCACATGAATACTAGGACTAGGACTGACTGAAGTGTGTGAGCATATGGAAAGAGAAAAGTGCTTTGATTTGGTCTCAAAATGTGCTGATTCAGTATCTGAGAATTTTGGGATCTTCTCAGTTTATATTCTTCACAGTTATAGAGGTATCTGTTTTCCCCTCTGAAAGGCAAAATAGAATGAGCAAAGCCAGTTCTATGCATTCCAGGTGAATGGGAACCAGCAGATTTCCATTATATACTCAACACTTTTGCTTCAGGGAACCAAGAAGAAAAGAGAATGATTAAAATGCTGCTCTCTGATCACAGATATAAAAAATAGCTTTGCTAAATAGGCCCCAAGGCCCATCTCGTCCAGCACTCTGTTTCCAAAAGTGAACAGTTGAATGCCTCTGGGAAACTGACAAGTGGGGCATGTAGGTGTGATTTCCTTGTGTCGCCCACCCATCCCCCAGCAGCTAGTAATCAGGAGTATGTTCTTTCTGAACAAAAGAGTTCTAGGTTTTATTATTATGGCTAATAACTATTGTCAAGTATAGACCACAACAAAAAGCCTGGGTAAACAAATGCATCTTGACTGCCTTTTTAAAAGTAAGAGATGGGGTGGCTCTTATTTCAGCAGGAAGTGTGTTCCAAAGCCTCAGGGCAGCAACGGAGAAGGCCCGTCCCTAAGTAGCCACCAGACAAGATGAGAGGGCGAGAGCTCGCTTGGGGCTCTCCTGACCCAGGAATGCCCACGTGCACATGACATCATGCGCAAAAGGGGTGTTCCCAGGCTCCAGAGAGCCCCAAGTGAGCTCTCCCCATCCCATTTCCAGGCAGTGCTTGCTGCCTGCCTCCCTCGCTGGAGGGAGAGGAAGGAAAATAAATAGAGAGTATCCAGGCAGCAAGCATTGCCTGTGGACTGCTCATGGCCTGCCCACCAATCTCCTCTCATGTGTGGTGAGGGGAGGCCTGAGGTCTGAGCGGGCCTGCCTGAAGTCAGCCCGTGGCTGCTTGCTTCCACAGCAGCTAAAGCAATAGGCCTGGGCTGGGCCTGGCCAGGCCTGGAGCAGGCAAGCCAGCCACGTTGTTTCTCTGCGGCTGCGCAGTACGACTTGAAAGTATAATGAACACAAGTCACAACCCTCAGAAACAGAAGGGAATCTTAAGGGAGCATTCACAGTGAGAAATGTCCTGCTCCTTTTGTTCAAACCCTCCTTCCCTCCTCACCACTCGCTCCGCCCACCTGATTGTCTGCGTGCCCTTTGAGTCTGCAAACATTCCGCTCTTATGTCGGGGCAGTTGCGGGGGGGGGGGTTCACCCCTTATGTTTTTTTCTCTTCAGATTTTTGTGAAACCAACTAATGTGCAGGATACTCCAAGTATGCCAGTACCTCCCTTTTGTCCGCATGTGCTCTAGTTATGTGTTCATAACGATCATAACATTTCCAGCTCTTTCAGAAATAATTATAAGATAGGCCTATCCTCCATGAATCTGTCTAATCATTAAGTTAATTATCTGCATTGATAATGCGTTAGTAGGTACTGGACGATTGTCTTGCCAGGCCTATGCCTCTATTTATGTGGTACAAGCACAGCCATCAGTTTTGGATATGAGTCACTAATATTCTCATCCAGTGAAAGGCATGGAGATCCATCATTCCACCAAGTATCTTCACGTTTTTACAACTTCTTGGTTCATCACTAGAGTGTTTACTTTCTTGTAATAGGATTACTTTTGCAAATGTCTCACAGAACATATCTGGCAGGGAACTTGCTGGAGAGTTTCCATGAAGGAACTGATTCCTCCAGAAGAAGCTGGATGGAATTCCTTTGTTCTGTCCAGGTAAAGAAATACAGGGGTAATAAGCCCTTGTGCTTGAAGACAGCCAAACACCTTTTTGGAGTGTGTGGAATGCTGGATAGCAGTGACCTCAAAGCACTAGGCAATAATCAACAAAGAGAACAAACTGGTGCAGGTCAGACACAAAGGCCTGTGTGGTTTGTTTACAAAAATAAACACTGAAGCAATGGGAGTATGACTACTGCTAGTAGTTGCATTTATCTACAGTTTGCAAAGCGGTTTACATTTTAAAAATTAAGAATAAGAAGATAATTCCTCTGACCTCAAAGGGCTCACAATCTAAAAAGAAATTCAAGGTAGACAACAGCAATACAAGCTTGTAGTCAGCCTAAACATTTGAGGACGGTGCCAAAAAAGGAGGGAGCAGCTTTTACCACCTTAGTTGCTCTCCATTACACTGTAATATAAAAACTACTAACAAGCAGAAGTTTGCTGTTTCGAATCCCCGCTGGTACTATATCAAGGTCACCTTAACTGGCGCCACAGGGAAATGCTTGACTTACAAGCAGAAGGTTGCTGTTTTGAATCCCTGCTGGTACTATATTGGGCATATAGGAAGATGCTAAGAGGCATCATCTCATATTGCACTGGAGAAGGCAATGGTAAACCCCTCCTATATTCTACCAAAGACAACCACAGGGCTCTGTGGGCGCCAGGAGTTGAAATCAACTTGATGGCACACTTTACTTTTAGGAGAGGCAGTGAAAAATTTAGTGGGGGTGGACCTGCTCTAGCCCCATCCCCGCTATGGGTCTGTTGCAGCAGTCACTGGAAGGACACTGCTCTGAGGTTGAACACAGCCTGTTGCTCTCCCACTGCTTAATATAAAGAGTAACACCATTTTGAAAGGGGTCTTTTTGCATAGTTAGTGGGGTAAGGAGTATGCAAACCCTCAGACCGACAGCATTATTCTTGAAAGTAGCATAAGCCCCTCCTATTTCAAGGCACCTTTCCCCAGTCAGCTTTAAAACTCAGACTTCTGTCTGCTTCACCAGCTATATTCCAGCTCCTCTGTATTTCTAGTTCCCACCCAAGAATGTGAGGCATGTTGGATTTTGGAGACACCAAACACTGCCTGGCCACAGTTATCCATGCTCTGGAGTGCTGACATTTGCTTAGGACTACTGTACTGTAAGACACTGGGGCTGCCTTTGAAGACAGTTTGGAAACTGCAATTAGTGCATAATATAGCAGCAAGATTGCTAACTGGGACTGGGCAAATGGACCATATTTTTCAGGACTAACATAGCTGCATTACCGCCCAGGCTGCTTGTTTCTAAGCAGGATTAAAAGTGCTGATTTTAACCTTTAAAGCCCCAAATTGGTTGGGGCTCAGTTATCTCAAGAAGGTATCTTTTCATGTGAGCCTGCCCAGGGATTACACTTGTCCTCAGAGGCCTTCTCCATATCCCCTCTCGCCAAGAACGTCAAAGTCGATGGTGACTGGGGAGAAGGACCTTGTTGGGCCCTGGAATGCTCTCCTCAAGCAGGTCTGCCAAGTTTGCTTTCTTTTCAGAGCTAGGTGAGATCCCTTTTTGATTTGCTCATGCCTTCTCAATCTGATTTTAATACTGTTTTATCGCCAAGTGATTATTTGCACTTTTTATTATTTATCGATCTATCATTGTTTTTATAGGTTTCATTGTAAGCTGATCTTGGAGCTATGTTGGCTGAAGTGCAGGGTAAAAAGGCTGGTAATAAAAGTAAATAAATAAATGTCAATAGTTGTTCTAGAAAATCTAGCACCAAAACAACTGAGCAAACCTTCTCAATTAACTCTAGAAAAGGCTGGCTGAACAATGTAGCCTAGTCTACTCCAGAGACTGAGAATCTGAGGCTCTATAGCTGTGGTTTGACTACAACTGCCATCGCCCCCACCACAATTGCAATCATCAAGGGATTATGGAAGTTGTAATCCAACAACCCCTGGAGGGCCTCAGGGTGATTGACCCTTGTCTATGTAGTCTCTAGAATCTCTCTGGTCCACCAATGCGTACAAAGGAATGAACAAAGCAAGAGTTCATCTTAAAATCAGACCAAGATTCACCAAGACAGCTGGAAGGCCTCAGATTGAGACTGGTCAACCCAGATATAGTTAATCATCCTGTTTTCAACTGTGGTCAGCCAGATGCCTCTGGGAAGCCTGCAAGGAGGGCATGATGGCAAGGGTGGCACGGCACTGGGGGGGGAAATGAGAGGGGCGCAGAAGGGGCAAAGTGCATTTCTGGGTGGGCAAGGTGTGTCACACATGTTAGATTTCTGAAAGGGGGCAGGTGAGGGGCAAACTACTTATCTGAGGGGACGCTTGCCCCCACACACCTCTCTGGAGCCACCCTTGCATGATGGCAGCAATTCTCCCCAGTTGATTGCTCCCAGCATCTGGTATTCAGAGGTATACTGCCTCTGGACTTGAAGGTTCCACAGCTGCTGATTGACCTGTTTTCTCAGAAAGCATTAAGAGTAGTCAAACAATTAATCTCACAGTGGTGCACCTAGGTAATTTTGGATCCTGGACCTAAAGGCCTTTGGAGCCCCCCACCCCCCGCAAATTAAGCATCAACATGCTCCACCGGGTGATCACCCCACCCAGGACAGACTAAAGAGGATTTGAGGGGCCCCAGGGGCTGTGGAGGCCCTGGACATGGCCCCCAAAGTCCAGGGGTAAGAGCGTCTCTCTGCTCTAGAAGCATCAACTGACCATTAGGGCTCATTAGCAAGCAATCAAGTTAAACAAGATGGTAATCTCTACACTTGAGGCAACACAATAGCATCTTCATTAAGAAATTTGGGTTTCGGATGGAGAGCTTTATACCACTGTTGCAAATTTGCTGCAACAAATGGAGCAGACATCTCCCAAACTGGTCCAATGTACTTAGTTTTTCAAAGGCCATGTTTAATCATACTGTTGCTTGGTGTGTTCTGCAAGTTGAAGTCACATTCCAGGAAGAAGAAGGAAATAGAACCAGTTTGATCAAATGCTTGCAACAGAAGGCAGCGTTCCGAACCACTGCACTTATTTGGAGTCAGTCAGACTTCACTAAGTACACATTTCAGCAGCTGAAACTAGCGGGCTACAGAAAAATGTAGGTGCAGCGATTTTCCTCACAGTTCTCTCTAATTAAATATTTCCCCCCAAAATTCTCAGAGACGAGTCTATTGCTAATCTCTCTTGAACCAGCCAGTACATGTATTTATCAGGAACTTTGGATCTGGTGAATTGCCGTTTTCACACATCTCCCTCCCCTCCCCCTCTCTCTAAAATTTGAAAGCTATAGTTTTAAATAATGCTGTTCCGACTCTCTGTATCATCTCGGCATTGGCATAGTTTTCCAGCTCTCCAATCACATTGCATATGGTTTCTAGGAAAATATGGTTCTTTCCCCCACCAAATTGGGCTATTTCAATTTGATGTATCCTAGGTCTAGGTCAGCCTGGCCCCTTCTGGTTGCCAAGCTGACAAGAGTGAGCTGCTGTTTTCCTCCTTTTCTTGGACTACTGCCAGATGTGGATCTTTAAGACAATCTGGTGGCTGCGAGTGTGTGTGTTCCATCTCTGTAGAAAAGTGTTTCCATTTCTAGTTCTTCATAAGCAGGATTGCCAACCATCCTGGAAAATAACAGGATCATTGTGTTTATTTGCTTTTTGCCTCTCAGTCAGCGGCCAGGCTTTTATTCTTTTTATGTATTTATTTGCATCAATGCAGCTGAGCCAGAATGTTGAGCTGGTTGTCAGAATATTTGAGTAAAGCTGAAATATTTTGAGTAAAAGTCAGCAGCAACATGTTCACACACTTTTTAGGCCCAGTTCCTTTCCCCATGTCATGCAGCATTTTTCATGCTGCGGCATGTGAGACTGCCGAGTGCATGTGTGCCTGTGCTTCTTCTATGGCTGCTTCCCACGGGCTTGGCTGAAACAAGCAGAGCAGAGTCACAATTTGGTCACAGCAACATCTTGCCATTCTGTCCATCAACTGCATTTGGACCATGTGCAGCTGTGGTTGCCCAGCTCTAAAAAACTCGGAAAAGTAAAGAACGGGGGCAATAAAAATAATGAAACTATACAGATCCTGTGGCACCTTAAAGACTAGCAAATATATTAGAATAGGTACACTGGCATTAGAGAAATTGCTTGTGCTATAGAAAATTGTGTATATAAGACCCTTCCTGGGTTACACACCGTCATAAGCTGTGATCCAGTCAGTTTGCTTTTGCAAGTTCTGGCAAACTTTCTGGACTTAGACTTGTACAGGCTAGCACAGAATTTGCTCCGGGTTTTTTCTCCTACCAATCATATCCCAGGAGGAGGCAAGAGATGCCTCCCTTCATTATTATTGTTTTTTAGTTTGACAGTCGACGTTCTGCAAGATTGACTAGTCAAAACAACGGAACACTTAACCCAAACCTGCCAAATCTGACCTAAATCTTTGCTGATTTTTATAATGAACTTGCCTTTGTGACTGCCTTCATCACCTCATGTCCCCCACCCACCCACCTTAGACCATTTAAGAGGCCATGGAAGTTTAAAGTAGAAATCAATCATTGCTTTCTCTCTGGGATAAATAAAAATGCAGCCTCATGGAATCAGCTCGGACACAAAGGACTCAGGTTACATTAAACCTGTTGTCTCCCTTGTTAAACTTCCAGGCCAGCATCCGCCAACAACATCTGCATATGTAAAGCCTGCCTATCTGCCTGATTTGTAGCATCTGTGTTCCTATGGTAACCAGGCTTCAATAAGAGGAAGCCAGAGATTCATATATGAATTTAAAGTAGCCAAAAGACTGGAGTAGCACTAGCAAGGGTCTTGTACATGTTGAAAGCATAGGAAGACCCTCTATGTTACTTCCCAAGAAAGCCTTTGAGACTGACTGACCCATTGGTTTTAGTAAAAGGGACGGAAAGCATGAAGGCTTGGAACAGCAGAAGCCCACATTTTGCATTTCCGTTCGTGCTTTCATTTAACTCGGGAATTTCTCCCTCCCCCTCCCCTTCTGGACTCCCTCTACAGAATTTCACCAATCTATCACAAAACCTCCCCCCCCGCCCGCCCCCAGCACTCACAATTGCAAATCACTCAAAGAGCAGACCATACTGAACACAACTGTCAAACTCCCCTTCATTTAGCCTTGTGGAAGATTGGCGAGACAAGTTCCCCCAAGTCTCCAGTTCCTTGTAAACTGTGACTCTCCCGTTGCCTTCAACTATTTTTGGAAATCAGCCTGGCAAGGAGCGACCTGCTCAATAATTCAGCAAAGTGAGGGGTGGGGAGAAAAAGAGAAGCAGCTTTTATGGTTGGAGATAGTCACTCCTGCTGCTAGCCCCCTCCCATCCACAGCCATGGCACAGGGCAGGTGTCAGGACAAATTAGGAGCATCTCCCTGAACTGATCAGACCCGCCTTGGCAGGAGGCGAGAAAAACAAAGTGGGGAGGGAGCAACGGCTGGGCTTGGGGGCAGGCAGGCAGGCAGGCAGGCAAGGCTTCACACCTCCTTCTTTTGATCCCCAGCGAAAGCCCTTCCCAAGCTGCAGGCTCTTTCTGAAGCTGATCTGTGCTGCTTGAAGTTTTTTTAAAAAACAAGCCATGAAAGTGCGAGTTTTGAAAAAAGCCGAATTATTGGCAATGGCCCTTCCACACATCGCGGGAGAAGAGTCGGGGCATACCAGAAAGCCTGGTTTTTCAAAAAAGGCCACCTCAAATATTATTTATTTATTTATTTAATGGATTTTTATACCACTCCAAACCAAAGTCTCGGAGCAGTTCACAATAAATAGAGGATTTTTTTAACCCTGGACATAATTCGGGCTAAGCTAGAATGCGCAGCAGTAATTGGGGAAAAAGCGGACTCGTGTGTGAACTGGTCCCTGAGAGCCCACTGCGACTTCAGGGTAAATCCAGCTGATATGTGAACTTGCACCCTCCATTCTGGAGGAGATGCGAACTAAAAGCCATGTGTGTAAAAAGTCCCTGGGAGTTATTCGCACATGAATTCATGCTTCGGGGTAAATGTTGAGTGAAGCCACTTCGAACTACACTCCCAGCATTGAGGGAAGTAGCCCTTCCCCTCTGTTCTCGGGTTTTGTTTTGAAACAAGTTCACATGGCAGGCGTCCCTGTTTTCCTTCTAGCCAATGCGCAGGGGGCGGGGGGGGGGGAGAGCTGCCTAAAGAGTGATATCTGCATTTCTAAAGAGAGTATCCTTATTATCATGCTAATGATTCTACGCCAGTGGCTCTCCCTATTTGCTCCGGTGTTTTCAGAAAAAGTAGTTTAAAACCAGCATTTTAAAAATCCAGAAATATGTCGAGATAAGCTAGAATTTGTATCACAAAGCCCGATTTGTGTGTGGTGTGGGTATAAGAATCTCAAAGGACTTCAGGGTAAGTTTGGCTGGTGTGTGAACACACACACTCTCTTCTGAAGGAAATTCAGGGTAGAAGCCCTGTGTGTAAAGCCTCCTGGGGCAGGATATCTCTGGATAGCAGCTGCTGTGGATAAGCAACAGCAGTGGTGTGCTGTGCTTGTCAGCTTTGAAGAAGCATCTAGCTGACCTCAATTGGAAAGAGAATGCTGGTATACTAAGTGGACCTTTGGCCTGATCCTACAAGGCTCACGTTGTGCAGTTCACAAAATTGTCACTGTGCAACAAAGCAGAAGAAGACTATTTTTTTCCAAAGAAGCAGCAAGTTAATTTCAGGTGTTCTTCTGTTATCTGCCTGCCTCCTTGGGTGATGGAACACTGGCCTCTAGAGTTGCGACTCATAACGTTACTGAACTCAGAAGGTCTGGAAGTGGGCCTCCCTTCTCATGTTAAAATATGCTGCAGTTTTAGAACTGAAAAAACCCACATGGCACGTCTGTGTGCTTACCCTGATCAAGTACAGACAGCAGTATTTTGTGTAAGAACTGGATTTCCACAGCTGGATAGGATCTCCATGCAACTACCTCCTGGTTCAAAGCAGCAGCAGTTCAAATATTTCTAAGCTGTAAGAAAATATAATGGGCAGAATCTGTCACAGAATTAAGTGTGCTTATGCCAATTTCATAACCCCTGCTAACTGGGCAAAGAGGCACCTTTTAAGGTGGTGATGTTCTTCATTTAGCAGGGGGAGAGTAACTGGCCCTCTCCACCCCCAGCATATTCCCTCATCTGTCATTTAGGAGGAAGGCAGGCCTGTGCAAGGAGGTCTCTCACCTCCATGTCCACCTCTGTCCAGGCAGGCAGAGCCCTGCTGCGGCCGACAGGATTTGGGAGTCGGGCGGGCCCACTAGGAGCTGTCATTGCTGCTGCCACCACACAGCAGCAGTTTTTAAAAAGATGATTTAAATTCCCCCCGCTCCAAGATTTGCCCCCGCTCCAAGATTTGCCCCTGCTCCAAGATTTGCTGCCGTAGGCAATTGCCTCTGTTGCCTATGTAGTAATCCACCTTTGCTTGGTTCTCTGGACATGGTTGCTGATCCTTAATTAATCACTTCCTGAAATAGTTTCCTCCTACCCAGTCATTCCCCAGTAGTGACTTGGCTGCAATCCTATGCATACTTTCTTGGGAATAAGCCCCATTGAACATAGTGGATCTTTCTTCTGAATAAACATGCATGCATTGTGCTGTTGAGATCACCATTTCTTCCTCTTAAAAAAAGTTAAATTGCAACTCACACTCTCCTACTGAGGAGGGGAAAATAAGTAATATTGTGCAAATACTACTATTGTTTTTTGGGGGGAATGCTGAAAAATTAAAATGCTTGTGGAGGGGACACAGTGGGACAACTGAGAAGAAGGAGAAGGTAGCTCAGCTAAGTATTGCAACCTGAGGGGAAGGGCATAGACTGGAGGCTGTAATATACCTCACAGTTTTGAGCCTAGACTTTTTCCCATTTAATTGGTCATGATCAGAGAAGTCGAAATGGGAACAATGTTAAAACCCTTTGTCTGAATCTATACACAGCCCTACTTCTGTCCCCAAAACTTGTGGTTCTCCTCTCTCCCACTTCATAGGAAGAAGTTCCATTAACAGTAGTGAGGCTAACATCCAAATAAACATGAATAAACATGTTTATCTGAATAAACATGAATGGGAGCAGGGTTTTTAATAAAATAAAATAAAATAAAAATAAATAAAAATGGAGGAGAACAGAAGATTGTCATAGCAATAATACTTGTCTTGGTTTTAAAAAACCCCACACCCAACAACTCAATGGCCAGAAGCAGAATGCCACAAAGGTACAGAAGCGGGCGGCGGGGGGGGGATGTATTCTTGGAGCCATCCTTCCGACATGTCACCACATCCTGAGATGCAGACAAGTTGTGCTGTTATTCTACACCTTTCCTCATGACACAAGTTGTTCCACTAGCCTACTGGTTCCTGCTCCTCCTCCTTCCTAATTTTTCAAAAGGCAGAGGGGAGCCAATCAGTGTTCTCTCTAATTTTTTTCATCTGTGTGCGGAATAATAATAATAATAATAATAATAATAATAATAATAATAATAATAAGAAGAAGAAGAAGAAGAAGAAGAAGAAGTAATAATAATAATAATAATAATAAGTGGAGGAGGAGAAAAGAGGCCTTGAAGAATATATAAGGGACAGTGAAGAAGATGCACTTCAAATGGTCAAGAACGCGAAACTATTCGACACCAATGAAACAAAACAGGCCTACAAGAAAGAACAAGTCAAGAACCGAGCAGAAAAATGGAGAAATAAGCCCCTGCATGGTCAATATTTACACAATATAAGTGGAAAATCAGACATCACCAAGACCTGGCAATGGCTTAAGAATGGCAACTTGAAGAAAGAAACAGAGGGTTTAATACTGGCTGCACAAGAACAGGCACTAAGAACAAATGCAATAAGAACAAAAGTCGAAAAATCCACCACAAACAGCAAGTGCCGCCTTTGTAAAGAAGCAGATGAAACAGTGGACCACCTGATCAGCTGTTGTAAGAAGATCGCACAGACTGACTACAAACAAAGGCATGACAAGGTAGCAGGGATGATACACTGGAACATCTGCAAAAAATACAAGCTACCTGTAGCCAAGAATTGGTGGGACCATAAAATTGAAAAAGTTGAAGAAAATGAAGATGTAAAAATATTATGGGACTTCCGACTACAAACAGACAAACATCTGCCACACAATACACCAGATATAACTGTAGTCGAGAAGAAAGAAAAACAAGTCAAAATTATCGACATAGCAATACCAGGGGATAGCAGAATAGAAAAAAAGAAATAGAAAAAATCACCAAATACAAAGATCTACAAATTGAAATTGAAAGGCTGTGGCAGAAGAAGACCAAAATAATCCCAGTGGTAATTGGCGCCCTAGGTGCAGTTCCAAAAGACCTTGAAGAGCACCTCAACACCATAGGGGCCACAGAAATCACCATCAGCCAATTACAAAAAGCAGCTTTACTGGGAACAGCCTATATTCTGTGATGATATCTATAACCATTGACAATAAAATTCTGGCATCCCAGGTCCTTGGGAAGGACTCGATGTCTGGATAAAACAAACCAGTCAATAACACCTGTCTGACTGTGTAAACAAGAAATAATAATAATAATAATAATAATAATAATAATAATAATAATAATAAGAAGAAGAAGAAGAAGAAGAAGAAGAAGAAGAAGAAGTAGTAGTTTTGTTCTGGGAGGCAGTATCAAGACAGTGTGTGCACACATTCATTCATTCATTCATTCGATTTCTATACCACCCTTCCAAAAAATGGCTCAGGGAGGTTTACACAGAGAAATAATAAATAAGTAAGATGGATCCCTGTCCCCAAAGGGTTCACAGTCTAAAAAGAAACACAAGATAGACACCAGCAACAGTCACTGGAGGTACTGTGCTGGGGGTGGATAGGGTCAGTTACTCTCCCCCTGCTAAATAAAGAGAATCACCACGGTAAAAGGTGGCTCTTTGCCAAGTTAGCAGGGGAATTAATATGCATTCAGAGTGGGCCTTTGTGTTTCAACCTGAGCGGGATATAAAATTAACTGAGTGGACATTGGAAAATGTGTGAGCGCACGCACATGCGCACGCCTTAGAGGGAACAGTGGAACCAATGCCACTCTAGGCCACCACTCTCCTTTCCTCTCCATGCATGTGCTCTTCTGTTATCTTTGTTTTCCTCTGCCATTCCTCGGAGGAGGAGGAGGAGGAGGAGGAGGAGGAGGATGGACAGGAACAGCAGTGGTGCTGACACATACTGAGAAAAGTCGGGTGGGGGGTGTGTGCACATGGCACCTGAAGAAGCATGGCAAGGCATCACCCCATCAAGTGCTGCCCAGAGGTGTGTGCCCCCTTCCCCTGCTTTGGCAAATGTGCCATGTGCCCTCTGGCTTTTTAAACAGTAGAGAGGAACAAAGCAAGCAGATGTGTGTGGAGGAGAGCAGAGCCATGACCCAGAGTGAGACATTGGTTCCCCCCTACCTTTTGAAAGCCAATAAAAAGGAGGAGGAGGAGGAGGAAGAGGAAGAGGAGAAGCTGCTAGGCCAGCTAAGGGAGGTAGAGGTAGCTGGTACAAGGGCACTTCACCTCACCACATCTCATTGGAAGGCCAACGTTGTGCCAGGAACTGAACCTGTAAAGTTCAATCCTTATATCCCATAATCCCCAATCATAGTGGCCAAAATAGTTAGGGATTATGGGAATTGTAGGCCAACATCTGCAGGACGGCCGAAGTTGAGCAGCTCTGGCTGAGTTCAACCATTCAGAGGTGCACCTAGGTAATCTTGGAGCCCGGACCTAAAGGCCTTTGCCCCCCCTAACTTGCCACTGCAAGTTAAGCATCATCCCCCCCACACACACACCGTGACACACACAGTATTTTTCATGTGGGTTCTTGAGGGCACAAACAGCAACTGAACTCACAAGAACGTAAGCATATAAAACAGGTATATTTACATGAAGATGCCTTAGCAGAAACATTTCAACATGCAACTTAACATATTCCCATCCTGCATATTTCTTTCCCCACTCCCCGCTCTGCTTCTAAAACACCCGGTGCAGGTCACAATCACACTTAGCCACCTGGCACAGTGCACGCCAGCGGCACAGCATGGTGACCACACCACCCAGGATTTGGGGGCCATCAGGGGGTGTGGAGGAGGCCTTGGACTTTGGCCCCAAATCCAGGGGCAAGAGCACCTCTGCAACCATTGGCCTATATTGTCTACAGTGATTGGCAGCATAGACTCTGTATTGTCTCCAGTGATTTGACCCTCCAGGGTCAAAAAGACAGGAGTCATTTCCAGCCCTACCTAGAGATGCCAGAGACTGAATCTAGAACCTTCTGTATACAAAACACGTGATCTACCACTGAGCCACTGCTCCTCTACAAGCAAACAAGAGAGGGGAGGAACGGGAGAGGTAAATGTTACAAGGGATGGACAAATGCAAGGATGGATGGGAGAAAGTAATGCAGCCCGTCAAATTGTTGTCACTCTACTAATATAGTAAATAATTATGATCCTGCTTTCTTTGTTTCCTAAACGGACGAAATTGATGGGTTTTTCTGAAAGATGCACTGCAATCCAGTGAATGCTATATGCGGATCAATCACGTAGTCAATACCCTGGTCTTTAAAAGTTATGTAATTAAATGTTTCAGCTTTTGTACACACATGCTACACCCTCTTTTGTGATGAATTGTGCTGAAATGATGGCAGCCTCCAAGAGGACCACCCAGAGTCCAACCCAGGAATGCTTTCACACAACTGACAGCCTCTGGGCTGCTGTTTTTTCATGTTCCTTTAAATCTGTCATTCATAAAACAATAGATTCCTGTACTGGTGGCAAAGTTCAGTTTGCTGCTATTTCATGCTGCTGACAAGGATGGGGGGGAATCCAAAAACTCCACATCAAGATTAGGGGAGGGGCATTTTTCCACAGAGTCCATGAATGGGATGAGATTAGCTAGTTACTAATTTATTTTCTGAAGCTAGTCCACAGCTGTACTCTTCAGAATTGCAAACAAAGGTCACACTTCAACAAATCCACAAGCAGTTAGTAAATGTTCTGCACTTGAGAGTGTTGAGATGTCAGAGAGGCCCAGAAGATGTGAAAGGATATATCACTAACCTTGTCACCTCTGTCTTGATCTCAGCCTCTGTATCATCTGTCTCCAGGTCTTTCTGCTTCAGTTCAGACATTACTGTCTGTCTGGTTTGGCTGCGGCTGCTTTGTGGCTGATACTGCTGCACTGGTAACATGTCTATGAGAAACTCCTAACCTTCTGCCTCTATTAAACAGAGAGGTTACGTTTGGGTCTGCCTGTTAAGAGCAATTGGACAGCTACTCAGTAGTCTTCCGCTTTCTCAGACCTGGAACCCAACTTCAACCCCAAGGAGGGTTTGCTGCTCAGAGGGCTCCCACTTGTAATGCTCCCCAATCTTTCTTGCAGAAAACTTTAAACAAAAAGAATAGAGGTAATGATAGCTGAAGTGCCCCAGCTTAGGTCAGATCCTGATCCACAAACTAAAGTCCAATATTCTAGCTCAATTCAGTAGCAAATGAGAAGGGGGAAAGTCTGTGTATGTTTTAACTTATCTTGCTGCCAAGATAAGTTAGTAGTTTCCTGTTGTTGTTAGTAACATTTATATCCCGCTCTTCCTCCAAGGAGCTCAGAGCGGTATACATGGTTATGTGTGTCCTCACAACAACCTTGTGAGGTAGGTTATACTGAGAGATACATGACTAGCCCAGAGTCACCCAGTGAGTTTCATGGTTGAATGAGGATTTGAACTCGTTTCTTCCCGGTCCTAGTCCAACACTCTAAACCACTACACTATGTATATGATTAGCTTATATCTTGGAAACCTAAACATTTAATTTACACTTAACACCTAGAGGAGGAGGAGGAGGAGGAGGAGGAGGAGGAGGTGGAGGAGAATGATGATTTATATGTTGCTCTTCAACAGCCACCTAATGGCGCTGTGGGGAAGTAACTTGACTAGGAAGCAAGAGGTTGCTGGCTCGAATTCCCACTGGTATGTTTCCCAAACTACAGGAAACACCTATATCGGGCAGCAGTGATATAGGAAGATGCTGAAAGGCATCATCTCATACTGCACGGGAGGAGGCAATGGTAAACCCCTCCTGTATTCTACCAAAGACAACCGCTGGGCTCTGTGGTCACCAGGAGTTGACACCGACTCAACGGCACAACAACTTCAACCATAAATGTTCTCAAAGTGATTTACATAGCAAATAAAATAAAATGAAAAGATGGTTCCTTGTCCCAAAGGGGTTCACAATGACAAAAGAGACACAAGGGAGTCCCCAGCAAACAGCCAGTGGAGGGATGCTGTGCTGGGTTGAATTGGGACAGTTGCTCTCCCTATGCTAAAGAAGTCTACCACACTGATTTGGGATTGACTAGAAATTCTGTCACCCATGATGGATTTTGATGTCTTTAAAATGAAAGAGGAATGGTTTATGTTTTTTTGGAGTTGGGCTTGCTAAAAGCCTCTGCCATAATCAAAATCCCCACCCAATCTGCTGCTGGATTTCACCACTTGTGACTGCGGGTGCGTGACTGAATGTCTGACTGATCCCTCTGTTTTAAAAAACAACCACTGCCCAAGGGAGACCTGTATGTACAAGACTAGCATGTTAGGAAGGAGAGGTTTCCAGCCTTGCTTTCTCCCTGATGTACTCATTTTGAAAGTATAGGAAAACCACCACACACACACCATTTTAGTCTGAACTGGAACAGTCCAGTAACAGATATCTCCACTAAAGCTAATGATGGTGTGTTTTGCCCATGCAGGACCAGCCTCTCTCCTTAAAACCATTTTTGCTAATAATTAATTAAAATAGTCATTGCTGTTTTCTTCTCTCCTGTGCAGCAACAATTTATTTTGAAATGTCATGATTTCTGTAGCATCATAAGTAAACATGGATATGTGGAAAAAAAACCAAGAAGTGTGTAGTCCAAATTGTTTATTGCCATTCTTATTTGGACATTCCTAAAAGGGGAACTGTGTGCAACCTCGCAGAAGCAGCATGAATGATGAGGGGCCAGGATTAGGGATGTGCATGGAACCAGGTGGGGGTGGTTCGATGGCGAAGGGGTTTGCTGCTTTAAGAGCAGGGGAGGGTGCACTTACCCCTCCCTCTGCTCTCCCCCCACTCCACTGGCACTTCTTTTTTCTAACGTTCATTGGGGCAGCAGCATACTTCCCTGCTGCACCGTTGCCCCCGTTTACTGGATATAACTGGAAGTATCCGATGCACCTGCACACACCGGGTATGAGTGTGCGCACATTGCACCAGCACACATGCATGCGGCAAGTGCGTGCAACGTGCATGCACCCATGCCCGATGCACATAGGTGTGTCGGATACTTCCGGTTGTATCCAGTAAATGGGGGCAATGGGGTGGCAGGGAAGTATGCTGCCACTCCAATGAACTTTCGTAAAAAGGAGCGCCAATGGGGGGGGAGAGCAGAGGGGGGGTAAGTGCACCCTCCCCCACTCTTAAAGCAGCAAACTGTCCCTTTTGTACAGGCCTTGCTTGCCCCAAAATGTATCCCAGTGCCTAACAAATCTAAACCCCTCCTCCCGGCACCAACATCTCATCCATGCATTGAGATCCCTCAGCTCTGCCTGTCTCACTGTACTTGCGTGTGGGACAGGTAGCATTTCTGAGAATGCTACCTTGGGGGTCCTGGACTTCAAAATGCTACCTATCCGCCTAAATTTGGCTTCCAGGACCTCCCGACTGCATTTCCCCACATCGTTGGTGCCGACGTGCACCACAACAGCTGTCTCCTCCCCAGCACATTTCCTGTGTTGTGACACCACAGTCCCAGCACTGACAGCAAGGTGCTGTTCACATTTCTGATGCTTTCTTTCGGATTTTATCTTTGCGTTATAGTGCTACAACGTTGCATGTGAGTTGTAAAAAAGTAGCTGTATTTTCCCATTGTAGGAGTTTGAAATTCTGGGGATTATTTTCAATACGATCCTGCCAAGCCGAAGCATTTTACCCCTCTTGTAGTGTGCAAACTGGAAAGCAACCTTCAGAATAAGGCAACAAAAGGGTTAGAGGTCTGGGAAACAAGACCTGTGAGTGAAGGAACTGAGTATGTTTAGCCTGGAAAAGAGAAATCTGAGGAGGGACATGACCGCACTTTCCAAATACTGGAAAGACTGTTGCATAGAAGAGGGGAGGGCAAAGTCTTGTGTTACCTGCTGCCTCAGAGGGTAGGATGAGATCTCACTGGCTTGAATTTGGAGGAGGGAAGATTTTGGCTGAGATACTTCTCAGTGATAAGAGCAGTTTGTCAACGGAACCAATATTCTAGGCAGGTAAGGTAAAGGTAAAGTGTGCCGTTGAGTCGAGTCCTGTGTTTTTCTTTGGTAGAATACAGGAGGGGTTTACCATTGTCTCCTCCCATGCAGTATGTATGAGGTGATGCCTTTCAGCATCTTCCTATATTGCTGCTGCCCAATATAGTCCCAGCGGTGATTTGAACCAGCAACCTTCTGCTTGTTAGTCAAGCATTTTCCCACTGCGCCATTAGATGGCTCCATATCTAGGCATGTAGGTGGGTTCAACCCTCACTAGAAGTCCTCAAGCAGAGGTTAGACAGTCATGTGTTGAGGGGTGCTCTAGTTCTGGATTCCCTGCATGGAGGTGGTGGATTGGATGACCTAAAAGAACCCCACTCCAACTCTATGGTTTTATTTCATTTTGATGTAAGAATAAACAGAGCTTTAATTTGTTGCTTATTGAGGATGTAGGCAGACGCTTTTGTAAGTTACGATATTTTGGAGTGGGGTGAGAGGGAGATTAACGTTGAGCTGAATAGGTTGTTATTAAGTGTGGAAGTCTGGATGGCATATCTCAGTTCCTGCAGTGCATGTGTGGCATTTTGTCACTATGCCCAAATGTTTTCGGTGCAGAGATCTTTGAAAGGTGATCTTTGGCAGCAGCAAGCAGATTTGACTAGTAAATCATAACTTTTCACTTCCTGGATTACCAGCTGACAACCAAATGCGGTGAGCACTTTGGTGGCAAAATAGCAAGAATTTGTGTGTGTGACTGAATTGATATGTGTGAATGAAAGAGAGGAAGGGAGAGGGAGAGATTCTCGGCTTCTACCTGACTCAACCCTCTGCCACTTTCTTGTCCAGAGATGTTTATGCACCTCCTGAGATAGCAAGTGATCACACTGGGAATGTAAACTCCGATTGAATAACAGTACTAAAGACAAGCCACACAAGTGCTGTTTTTCCACAAACAAGACATGTTCACATCCCCTCCTCTCCTTCTGTCATCTTCTGTGACAACAAAAACAACAAACTTGCATTAAGATTGCCTGTCAGGGAAGAGTGCCAATTTTTGTCCTTCCATATTGACTCTACGTTTCTATTGGCATACATATGCTTTTCAGGTCTGGGGCAACAGCTTTCAACACTTTACGTGCTTCCGTCATTGTTAGTCTATCAGCCAAGTTCAGAGACAAGAGCTGGGAGGTGATTCGGTAGCACAAAGTACCAAAATGTGCCCCTGCCTGGTGGTAAGCAAATTTGAAACAACCTTAGTAGAAATATAATTCATTTGGCAGTCTCCGTTCTGCTGAGATAAAACAGAATTTTCTGCCAGATGCACAGCCTCAGCAGTTGTAAGCAAATTTTAGCGTTGCCAAGTTAGCAGACAAAAGTGGCCAGACCTGCTCCTGTGCTTTTAAACAGCAGTTTGCTCTGCGGAAATAATGATAGCATGGAGGCCTGTTCAGGTGTTTCACACTTGAGGGAGCAGTGGAATCATGTGCCCTGTCCCTGATTCCAACCTCCATGTATGCATACAGATGGCACATACATGATTTATATATGTGGAACACTTTTCTGCGAGTGTACGTTCTATGCTGAAATTGAGCTGCAGATTGGGCACAGGGACAGCATTAAGGAGTGTACACAAATCAGTTTCTGACATTCAATTAGAGCTCAAATCTGATTGCAAACACTCAAACTGATTTGTTGAAAACAGCCAGCTTGGCTGGCTGCCTTGACTAATGAACCCCGAATCACTCAAATCGATCTGAATGCCATTTTGAGGCCTGTTTCCCCAGGGATTGCTGGAAAAATGGACCTCAAAATGGTGCCATTTTTCCAGGGGAAGCCAGTCTACCAATTGGGTTCGGCGGGTAGACCAGCCCTTTGCTCTGGATTTAGCACATCTGCCCACCTCGGAGGACTGTTCTACCCAGGTAGACCAGTCCTCTAAGGCGGCTGACGCACCAAATCTGGAGCGGAGAGCTGGTCTACCTGCTGACCCCAGTTGGTAGACCAGCTCTTCCTGGGAAAATGGTGTTTGAACAACCCAAATTGATTCAGGTCAAATTGGGGGTGATTCACCTTGACCCCAAATTGGGCTCCATATTCTGAGGACGGTTTTATTTTATTTTATTTTATTTTATTTTATTATTTATTTTTATACCGCCCAAAACATGCGTCTCTGGGAGGCTTCCAATTCGAGGCCAAATCCCCCTCAATTGGAGCCAAATCAATTTGAGGCCGAAATGAATTGCACATTCCTAGACAGCACATGTGATCCCACTCCACCCCCCTCCCACGCCACAAGTTCAACTTACATATGTTAAAACATCTTAATAACCATACCACCTGCTATGTTCTGCATATCAAGCTGCCTTGATATGAAAACTGAAAAAGTTGGCAACCCTGTCTGTCGATGCTTACTAGTCTTGATGCCTAAAGACTATTTCCAGATGTCATGAGCTGTACCAAATTATAAATGGGCATGGGAGATTCAAAACCATGTAGCAACATGCCAGGAGAATAGTGTTGTAGAAGCAAGGAGCAGTGAAGCAATAATTCTCGCCTTTTCTCTTCTCTTTCTTATAGCACCATCAATGTATTTGGCACTTTACAAAATAACATGCACAAAATTCCTTCCATTCCAAAGTGGCTTTGCTAGGAATTTGATGGCTTTGGTGGCTTCACCAGAACTTTGGCGGCTTCCTCAGGAGTTTGGTGGCTTCACCAAGATTTGAAATCCCTGGAATTCTTGAAATTCCAAGGTGGCTGCAGCAGTTTAAATTCCAAGGACTCTGGTGGCATTGGCGGCTTTGGCTCTACCAGTAGTTCAGTGGCTTTGCCGGCTTCACCAGGACTTCGTGGCTTCGGCAGCTTTGCCAGGACTTGGGTGGTTTCGGCAGCTTCACAAGGACTTGGGCAGTTTTACCAGGACTCTGGCAGCTTCACCAGGACTTCAGTAGCTTCACCAGGATTTCAGTGGCTTCAGCCGCTTTGCCAGGACTTCGGTGGCTTTGGCAGCTTCGCCATGACTTCAGCAGCTTCACCAGAATTTTATTATTTATTATTTATTATTTATTTATTCGATTTCTATATCTATTTTGGCGGGTTCAGCAGCTTCCGCGGCTTCACCTTTACTTCAGGGGCTTTGCCAGCTTTGCCAGGACTTCAGAGGTTTCGACGGCTCTGGCAGCTTTGCCAGGACTCTAGCCGCTTTGCCAGGACTTTGGCAGCTTTGGCGGCTTTGCCAAGACTTTGGTGGCTTTGCCAAGGCTTGGTGGCTTTGGCGGCTTTGGCAGGACTTTGGTGAGTTTGGTGACTTCACTAGGACTTCAATGGCTTTGGTGGCTTTGCCAGGGCTTCAGCAGTTTCTGCAGCTTTAGCAGGACTTTTGTGGCTTCGGCAGGACTTCGGCAGCTTCAGTGGCTTTGCCAGGACTTCAGCTGCTTCGGTGGTTTCACTAGGACTTCAGCGGCTTCGCCAGGACTTGGGCAGCTTTGCAATGATTTGGGCAGCTCTGGCAGCTTCGACATGACTTCAGCAGCGTTGGCAGATTTGCCTTTACTTCAGCAGCTTCGCCCAGACCTCTATGGCTTCAGAGGCTTCGCCCGGACTTTGATGGCTTCGCCAGGCCTTCAGCAGTTTTGGTGGCTTCATCTTTACTTTGCCAGGACTTCATCGGCTTTGCCATGACTTTGGTGGCTTTGCCGGCTTTGCCTTGACTTCAGCAGCTTCAATAGCTTCTCCAGGACTTTAAAGCTTTGGTGACTTTGCCAGGACTTCAGCGATTCCTTAGATTGCTAGGATTCCTTAGATTCTTGAGATTCCTTAGATTCCTGGAGGTGAACATGTTTATGTATTGTGCTCTGTCCTTTATTTGACTTAACTCTGAGTTGACCAGCTGTTGCCCTTATTGCTCAATGTTTTCTCCTCCTTCTGTTTGTAGTCAGAGATGCAACCTCAATTTGATTTTCTTTTGGAAAAAAAATTTTTTAAATCCTTCCATTGCAGGGCTTCCTTAAATTCCAGGGCTTCCTTAGACCCCTAGACCCCGTGGGGGGGGGCGAATATTTTAGAGGATGAGGTGTTTCCATGTTTGGATTTTTTTTTAAAAAATCCAGTACTTACGATATCCAATTTAATCAAGCTTGCATTTCCCCCTTGCACACCAAACAAGAAGAGATTAAAGCCCTTAATCCTAAATACAACTGTAGCTCCAGTGAATCCAGTGAATGTTTTCTTGGAAATAAGTCCTGCTGCATTCAGTGGGACTTACTCCCAAGTGGATGTCCATAAGACTGCAGCCTAAAATTCAGCAGCACTTATTATATCAGCAGTTCTATATTTGGAAGTCACTTGATCTACTTGTACAAAGGTAGCAAGGCACAGATCCATAAAGCTTGCAGCGCACTCTGCTGTCTGTTGTCCAGAGTACCATTCATCTGATTTACTTTCCCTGCACAAATGGGTTTTCCAAGAAATACTCACAAGAAGAAATATGGTTGGAATCAGAGGAGGCTCCTCATTTGGGGCAGAGCAGGTATTGTTGGAGGTGGCATTCCAGTGCATTGACCTTTTGCACAAACTATCCTAATGACCACTAGGGGCATTGGGAACAGAGGTAGTTAGCAGGGGTGTAATAACTATAATAGGGCAAGGGGAGACAGTTGTCTGGGGGCCCACTGCCTTGGGGGGACCCCCAGAGGCAAGTCACATGACTTACTCCCCCAGCCACGCACCCGCCTGGGCTTCCTTCAGTTGTATTCATCCTCTGAAATTGATGTGAGTGTTAAGACCTGGAGCTACCACAACAGCATGTCTTTCTCTAGTACCATCAAATGACTTGCATTGTCCACAATTTACAAAACCTTTTTGAAAATAATTTAAGATGTTGTTCTATTGTGGCACATAGGATAGATATATATATAAATTTTACTATGCTTTTTGTTACCACTATTCAGCCTCATTTAAGCTTCCTTTACTTCATGAGCTGAGCTTCGGGGGGGCATTTTAAAATCTTGTCTCTGGACCCACTCCAACCTTGCTACGCCCCTGGTAGTTAGTGAGGGTTTCTCCTTACCTGTCCCTGCTTGCCTCTGCTCTATGACCCCTGCCTTGACTCCTCAGGTACTTCCTGTTGTGAGTCAGTCCTCTTCCTTTCCTCCTAGAGAGAAGATGGAAACATCTCTCTCTTCCCCTACCTATTCATTATGTAGCTGATAGATAGGATAGGTCTTTCCTATCTCAAATGTACTTCACTAATAAATCAATTTGGTTTAGATTCTACAGTGATCTCCATGTGTGTTACTTAAATAGCTGCAACAACTAAACTCTGCACTCTGTAACTGGAGTGGTAGCTTCCTTGGTGCTTTGCTAAATAATCACAAAACCCCAAGTTTGGTTTTTGTGGTATTGCATCTCTTCCTGACTTTCTTTCTGTGTGTCTGTCTCTGTTATTTGAATGTTGCTTTTGCATTTCCACTTCTTGCCAGTAGATGGCACTGGCTCATGGTTTTTTCTAAATTCCTTTGTAAAGTCATTTCCTCCTTCTTAGGGAGTTCAGTGGAATCTGTTGCCCCCAAATGAAGTAATTACCATACTTAGTCACTACCCAAATTGAAAAATTAGTGCCACAGCACAAATTACAATGTGCCTTTCTTTTCTCCCCCCCACCCCGGCAAGGGTGGGTCGGGACTAGCTCTGCCCGTAACCAATCAGAAGTCAGAATAGCTTACAGTCACCTATTCTGACCAATAGCCAGCAAACAAGGCCAGTCCAGTCATCTGATTTTCCAGGCTCCTTTTAGGCAGGCTGAGCATACTCTCTGGAGATCTGTATGCAAAAAGGGAGTGCTCTATCTGCAAGCAAATGGCGTTCAGAACAGGTAGGGGCCTTGGCTACCTTTCTTCAGCCTCCCCTTCTCCAGTGGGAAACCAGCCCTTTTGACCTAATTCAACACCCCAACCAAGCCCCTAGGAGACACTGGATTTTACCTGCATTTGCTGGGAGCGCTTTTCTTTCTTTTTTTCTTGGCAACATTAATGCAGAAATATTTGTTTTTATTTTTTAAGAATTCTGAGATTACTGCCTTCTCTCTTCATGGGCAACCTAATAGACACAGCTTGGAAACCAAAATAGTCAAATAGCTCCACCACTCTATAGGCCTTATGCCAGTTTTTGTTTGCTATTGGCTTGTTATTTTGTGTTACCTGTGTCTATGTGAGTGTATTGAAAGGTGAGGTCCTCAGTGTAAGTTCTTTTGACAGGTTTGTGATTAATATGGTTTATTTTTCAAATCTAATAAAGGATCCTCTCAAGTAAATGTTGCATAGAACTTCAGCTAATTCTGTAGAGGTTCAGCTGAGAGATAGTGATTGATCTGAAGTCACCCAGTAAGATTTGTGGTTGTGATCATTTGAACTCACCAGGTCTCCCCAGCCTGTTGCTGTAACCACTGCACTATACTGGTTGCGTTCTGCAGAAGAAAGGATTCCTCTGAAGCGTATCAAGGGTTTAGGGTTGCCAACTGTCCCTCATTTCAGGAATGAAATGTTAGTCCCTATAGAGACAGCATTTGTCCCTCATTTATTCAATAGCATATAATTCAATTACATATACAAAAATGATACTCAGGCTCTTGATTACTACTGCATATACCTCCCAGTGCCCCCCAGACAGCCCCCCCAGACAGCCCCCCCAAACTTGTGTCCCTCATTCGGGAACTTGCGTCCCTCATTCTGGCAATGAAATGTTGGCAGCCCTATAGGGGTTCCTTAGTGAGTTAGCACAGTAACTTAGTTAGCATAGTAACAGCATAAAAGCTCCTTTAAGGATAGTTTGCCCATCATTACCAGTCTTCCTGAAGTGTGTTGTTGTGTTCCTCAAGCGCAGCTCCCTCAAGTGCATTGTGTGTTGGGGAGCTCTCAGTTAATCCATGGTGACAGTGAGACCCAATGAGCCTGGTCAGTGTCCTGCTTGAACTCTGTGTGCAGCTGAGAGCATTCCCCGGCATTGTCTGCAATAGACAGGCATTTCTGGGCAAAAAAGCCAATGTGGAAAGGATTCCTGAATGGAGACAAATTGAAAAACACTGTTCTTGACACAGAATAAAAACACTGACAATGATTACTTCTAATTCTCATCAAAAAGTCTGATAATCATGCTAATACCTCAGTGGGGCCTGAGCCCTCTGTCACATAGTAGAGTCTAGAGCAGGTTCAATGTTGAAACCAGGGTAATAATAATAATAATAATAATAATAATAATAATAATTCGATTTCTATACCGCCCTTCCAAAAATGGCTCAGGGCGGTTTACACAGAGAAATAATAAATAAATAAGATGGATCCCTGTCCCCAAAGGGCTCACAATCTAAAAAGAAACATAAGAGAGACACCAGCAACAGTCACTGGAGGTACTGTGCTGGGGGTGGAAAGGGCCAGTTACTCTCCCCCTGCTAAATAAAGAGAATCACCACGTTAAAAGGTGCCTCTTTGCCAAGTTAGCAGGGGTTAATAGAGAGTTTGTGGTAGATTCCAGTGGCACAGTCCAGCCGATTTTGACAGGTGCAGAGTTGTTTGAAATGTCTGGGGGCCAGAAAAAAAGCAGCCTACTCACCTTATGTGTATAGCTTAAAGAAAATATTACGTGGGGGAACCTCTTGATTGGGGAGATGCATGGAGGCCCCCATATTCAGGGGTGCCATTGCAGATTTTGGTGCGGAAAAGTAAAGACATCTCACTGTAGAAAGGCAACATTCAGAGCAAGGTTCAAAAACCTTCTCTTGACTGTATTCAACATGAAATTGCAAGAAATAAAAAGTGCTCCTAAGCAGGGGCGTAATGAGGCTGGAGTGGGCCCAGAGACAAAAATTTTAAGATGGGCCCCTCGCTGATACACACACACACACACACACTTCACATGTGACTTGCCTCTGGGGGGGCCCTCGAGGCATGGGGCCCCCCAGGCAGCCGCCTCCCCTTGCCTAATGGTAGTTACGCCCCTGCTCCTGAGAAATAATCATGTTGTTTCAAACTTGAGAGCAGGAAGGAACCACCTCCCCACTCTCCCTAAATAGAAGCTAAAATTTAAGCAATCTTAAGTGCACTTCCTAGGTAGTAAAAATGGTTTCCCATGTGCTTATTCACCACTTGGTTCCTCTGTCCCTGTATTACTGCATGTATTGTTGTTGTTGTTTACACAGTCAGACAGGTGTTATTGACTGGTTTTATCCAGGCATCGAGTCCTTCCCAAGGATCTGGGATGGCTGAATTTTATAATCAATGTTGTTGCTGTTATTATTATAGATATTGTCGCAGAATATAGGCTGTTCCCAATAAAGTTGCTTTTTGTAATTGGCTGATATCATCATCATCATCATCATCATCATCATCATCATCTATTCGATTTCTATACCACCCTTCCAAAAATGGCTCAGGGCAGTTTACACAGAGAAATAACAAATAAATAAAATGGATCCTTGTCCCCAAAGGGCTCATGATCTAAAAAGGAACATAAGATAAATACCAGCAACAGTCACTGGAGGTACTGTGCTGGGGGTGGATAGGCCAGTTACTCTCCCGCTGCTATTTTTTAACAAAGAGAATCACGAGGTTAAAAGGTGCCTCTTTGCCCAGTTAGCAGGAGTAAGCCCTCCCTTTCAAAAGTTAAATGCACATATGGGTGGGAGGCAAAGTGGGAAGGCAGGAGCAGCCCCCTCCACCACCACCACCACTCCCAGCCTATACTTGAAAGGCTGCAGGGGCGTAAGTACAATTAGGCAGGGGGAGGCCGTTGTCTTGGGGGCCCCCGCCTTGGGGGCCCCCCTCAATGGCTCTCCCCCACCCAGCGCCTACCCGATCTTCCTTGTGAAGTCATTTAATGGGGGGGGGCATTTAAGAATCTTGTCTCAGGTCCCACTCCAACCTAGTTACGCCCCTGAAAGCCTGCTTAGATGCTTCACATGCACAACTGTATGTATGCAGAGCTCTCTGCAGGAAAAGGAAGGAACCCTGCTGCCATCATGCCTCATGTGCTCAGGACCCCTGCTGTGAACTATGGAAAAGCATTGTGTTTGAGATGATGTGATAAGAAAGTTGTCTGTGGTGTTGTGATGGTGATGCCCATTCACACATGCAGGTCATCACCGGAGGGGCTCCAGTCATCAAGTGATGGCCACAGATGTGTGAACAAGAACGTAAGATTTCTGCTTTACACTGGAATTAACAGGATTTCCAGCTTCCAATTTAAGGCCAGTCAGAGTTGTAGGGCACTGAGCCTTACCCCAGTACACCTTTACCCAGGCTATACTGGGTAAGGATGCATAGGGTTGCGCGGCGGCAGTACCTCGGCCCAAACGTGAGAGGGCAGATACACGTGGATGTATCTCCCTTCTCCACGCTTCAGAAGGCATGGCGTAGGTACCTGAGCAACTTAAAGCAAAAGAGCACTCTTAGACTGCAAACCTATGCAGTGCTGCAGCCAGGGGAGGAGACTAGGACTGGGTGGCACAGAAGAAGGGTGGCGGAGCGGAGGGCGAAAGAAGGTAGGCGTGTCACTCTGAGTGTGAGGGGAGCCCAGCCCGCGATCAGAAGGCCACTCTCTTACGGCGCTAGTGTGAAGACTCCCCTGTTCCCACCACCCCGTCCGTCGTCTCTGCCTTCCCTTAGCACTGTAATGCTGGATCTGCCCCTAGACTCGGCGGGGATTTGCCCATCCCTCGCCCCCCACTTTTTCACACACCAGCGCATAGATCGGAAGGAGAAGGAAATGGGGGCTGAATTCTTCCTCCCTTTCACCGCGGCGATTTGATCGCTTCTCCCCCCGCCATCCTTTTCTCATAAGTCTGGGCGGGCATGCCGATTTAGAAGCAAGTTCTCCCCGAGTTCCACGGGACAAGAAAATGTGCCGAGGCTGGGATTGCAGCCGTAGTCTATAGAATCGGTTCGAATTAGCCCATTAACTTAATGGGCCTTTATGTGGGTGGTTGCGTCAAATGCTGTGTATAGTAAAGCACTTCCTTTTCGACGAGTTGTTGGAAGTAATTTTATAAAATTAAGAGTGTGCATCCCTAACATTTTGTTTTTCACTTGAAATAATACACGGAAATATTTCCAATACACTCTTTCCAATACTGTCTTTGATGCTGTCCTTCAGTCACAGCTAAGCCGCTGAAATCCGAAATGTGTCTCTCTAGTCTCTACCATTTTCTATGGGCAGCTTTCCCTTCTTCTGCCCTGAAAAAAGAATAGTGTCAAAAGTCTACCCAGCACGTGGTCGCCGTGTGTTACTCTATCCTTTTTACAGACATGTCTATCGGAAGCTGAAGCCTTTGAAGCCGGAACTACAACAAAGTAAGCATTTAGTTTTCCACGTGGTCAGAAAACCTCACATATATAATAACGCACTCAAATGTACCGTCGAATTTCAAGACTATTTAGGTCCCTTTCGTGTGCAGACGGAGACCTAGGAATAAAATTGGCTCCGCTTTCCTGTCACTTCCCTCATTCAACCGGATTGGACTGCGGCAAAGCTACTGCGCTAGCTCACGATGCACGCGAACACCCTCGAGAGCGCGCTCCGGAAGGGCGGGGCCCGCAAGGGGGTGGGTTCTAAAGGTGCGCGCCCCTCCCCGCGCGGTCACATCATGCGCGTCCCCAACAGGGAGGGCTCGAATCTAGGCGCCTGCGCGCACGGCGTCATCCTGTCTTTATGTAAGTTGATTCTGCGGCGTTGACGTCCCGGAAGGGTCTTTGCGAGCCTCCTCTCTTTTCCAGGTGGAACGCGCGCGGGGAAGAGATGCTGCTGCCGAGAATAGATGGGGCGGGGGGCGGATGTCAGTGTGTCAAGGCTGTGTGCCTTCTATGTCTTCACGGTGGTGGAGATCAGCAGTTAATGTGGTCTCTTTTTTGGACGTGGTGCAGTCTAGGTGTACCTGTTTGGCAGGCAAAAATCTTTGTGCTCAAGAGTCCTGTGAGACCTTAAAGATGAATGCATTTATTGCGCTAAACTCTGTTATGGACAGTAACCCACTTCATTAGGCACTTTATGTATTGTCCTCAATTTGAAAGTGTGTGTGTATGTATCTTTGAACTAAGGATAATGTATCCCATTAAAGGGTGCTGTAGTCCACAGAAGATTATGCCACAGTAACTTCTTTGTATGTTCCTTGTGTACTTGTGTAATCTATGTGTTTTCAAACAAGTGTTTTTGTTTCACTTCTGTTTTACTTTTCTGAGTGTTCTGTTCAATATATCCAGGAGGTCTCTGCGCAGGCGCAGTAACCTATATATCTTGAATGGCAAAGGATCACGATCCAGATTGAAAAATTAACCAGGGCCAGATATAAAAATGGCTAGGGCCAGATGGCATCCACAAAAGAGTTTTTAAGGAACTCAAATGTGAAATCCATCTTGAGGCTATTCTCATGATCAGCCAAAATCAGGCTAAAGGAGCCTAACCTGATTTTGGCAGAACTTGAGAACCTTGCAGATGAGCCCGGTTTCTCCAAAGCAGGTAACCTGCTAACTTACTCCTCCCCTTAGATGAAGTTAGCGGAGTGAGCGCTCTGCTAACCCCGTCTTTTTGACCGTGTATTACCACAGCACGGCTCTGTGCTGCGTCAACACACAAGGAGACCCCCGCCAGAAGGCTGAAACAAGCCTCCTGGCCCTGGGAGTCTCTCCAGGATGCCCTGCATACTCAGGTGGGGCATCCTGGAACTTCTGGGGGCCACATGGCCCCCGATCCCCGCATCCCCCTCCAGCTCCGTGATGGAGCCGGCAGTCGCATGGGCAGCCGATCCAGCCACCCAGGACTGCAGCCTAGATCATCTGCGGGGAGAGAGGGTCAAGCCCGCTCTCCCCGCTGACCTTATTTTGGTGAGTCTCACTGATTGTGAGACTTGCCTCCTTATTTATTATTTCTCTGTGTAAACCACCCTGAGCCTTTCTGGAAGGGAGATATAAAAACTGAATAAATAAATAAATAAATAAATAAATAAATAAATAAAATTGCTGATCTCCTAGCAAAAATATTTATTTATTAATTTTTATTTATTCGATTTCTATACCACCCTTCCAAAAATGGCTCAGGGTGGTTTACACAGAGAAATAATAAATAAATAAGATGGCTCCCTGTCCCCAAAGGGCTCACAATCTAAAAAGAAACATAAGATAGACACCAGCAACAGTCACTGGAGGTACTGTGCTGGGAGTGGATAGGGCCAGTTACTCTCCCCCTGCTAAATAAAAGAGAATCACCACGTTAAAAGGTGCTTTTTATCAAGTTAGCAGGGGTGGATGGCTTTAAACGGATGGATGGCTTAGACAAATTCATGGAGGACAGGTCTATCAGTGGCTACTAGTCTGATGGCTGTAGGCCACCTCCAGCCTCAGAGGCGCGATGCCTCTCAATACCAGTTACAGGGGAGCAACAGCAAGAGAGAGGGCATGCACATACCTCTTGCTTGTGGGCTCCCTAGAGGCATCTGGAGGGCCACTGTGTGAAACAGGATGCTGGACTAGATAGGCCTTGGGCCTGATCCAGCAGGGCTGTTCTTAATTCTGTAATGTCTTGAAAGATAATTGTAATTAAATTCCTTGCTATATACAGGTGAAACTCGGAAAATTAGAATATCGTGCAAAAGTCCATTAATTTCAGTAATGCAAATTAAAAGGTGAAACTGAATATATGAGACACACGGATTACATGCAAAGCGAGATAAGTCAAGCCTTAATTTGTTATAATTGTGATGATCATGGCGTACAGCTCATGAAAACCCCAAATCCACAATCTCAGAAAATTAGAATATTACATGGAACCAAGAAGACAAGGATTAAAGAATAGAACAATATCGGACCTCTGAAAAGTATACAGTGTACTGTGCTTGATTGGCCAGCAAACTCGCCTGACCTGACCCCATAGAGAATCTATGGGGCATTGCCAAGAGAAGGATGAGAGACATGAGACCAAACAATGCAGAATTGCTGAAGGCCACTAATGAAGCATCCTGGTCTTCCATAATACCTTATCAGTGCCACAGGCTGATAGCAACCATGCCACGCCGCATTGAGGCAGTAATTGCTGCAAAAGGGGCCCAAACCAAGTACTGAATATATATGCATACTTATACTTTTCAGAGGTCCGATATTGTTCTATTCTTCAATCCTTGTCTTCTTGCTTCCATGTAATATTCTAATTTTCTGAGATTGTGGATTTGGGGTTTTCATGAGCTGTACGCCATGATCATCACAATTATAACAAATTAAGGCTTGACTTATCTCGCTTTGCATGTAATGCGTGTGTCTCATATATCAGTTTCACCTTTTAATTTGCATTACTGAAATTAATGGACTTTTGCACGATATTCTAATTTTCCGAGTTTCACCTGTATACACAGGCTGACATCCAGACTAATACAGCGCTGGTACTATATGGGTTGGGGGCCTATTTTCACTGATTTCTTTTTCCCTCTGAAGCTCACTGTGTTTCCTGTGTGCCTCACTGTGGCCCTCATGGAATATATTTGGGAAGCACAGTGGGCTTCCGAGGGAAGGGGTAATTGGCAAAAATAGTTCCTGCACCCCCGCTGCCAGTAACACCAGTGCTATGTTAGTCTGGATATCATCCACAACTTCTAATGGAGGGAAAATGCATTTTGAAGTAAAGATTCTCAGACTTCTTCTGCTGTCTGTGAATAGCTGAGGACCTCACTGCTGTACTAAGGGGAACTGCTGCTGCTGTGCTGCATGATGAAAAATAAATTTATCTGATTTCATCTGATAGATGTCAGGAGTATGTAGAAAGCAAACCAATTTTGGGATAAGAGAAGCAACTCACGGGGCCAATCAAGATAGCTTTCCTGTAAAATATATATGACAGCATGGATCATTAGCCAGGGAGCTGAGATTGGCTGCAGTTTGGATCAGCAGACTCATTTGCCACCATTCCATAACAAAAAGTACTAACTTTTTAAAAAAGCAACAGCCCTTTTCACCAGAGAGCAGCCCCGTCACAGGACTGGATCCTGGATCTGTTCAGACATATGTAAAAGGACACCTCAACTCGGTGATGTATTTATTTTTTAACTCAGTGAGGTTGCCAGTTTTAACCATTCTTTCTGGGATTCCTATGCTGTCAGACTAGCTTATAACGGACTTCTGAAGCTGTTGCATAGGCTTTTCAGACTGCGAGCAAGAAGAGCAGATCGAGAGCAGCTCTCTCAAGGAGGAATGTTCACCCAGGTGACTGTGTAGTCGTGTTTGGCAAGCTTTTACGAAGCACAAACTCAGCCAGGTGCCATCCACTGACATACTTGGGGGCCTTGATACGTTTTGCTTACAATAATCTAGCTGGTAGATTGCAGGTTGCAGGCAGTGCCTGGCCTTGTCACTGATATTCCACGTTCCCTGAAATGTCTGCTCTTAGTTGCAAAAGAAAGTCAGGCATGTGTTGAGTAAACCCGGTTTGCATCATGTTGCATGTCCATGTTGCATGTAATCATTTTGCGTAAGGTGAGTCTTGTCTTTGGTTTGCGTCTTCTCTTTGCCATGAACTCACACAGTGGCCTTAGACAAGCGATTCCTTCTTGGGCTTGGCCCACATCTTCAACAGAGAGCCAGCGTGGTGTAGTGGTTAGAGTGCTGGACTAGGACCGGGGAGACTCGAGTTCAAATCCCCATTCAGCCATGAGACTCGCTGGGTGACTCTGGGCCAGTCACTTTTCTCTCAGCCTAACCTACTTCACAGGGTTGTTGTGAAAGAGAAACTCAAGTATGTAGTACACCGCTCTGGGCTCCTTGGAGGAAGAGCAGGATATAAATGTAATAATAATAATAATAAAAATAAAAATAAAATAATAATACCTAAACGATAAGGATTGCAACATAATTAACATGAAGCACTTTGGACCCTCAAAAGCACCACTCAAACGCTAAGTATTTATTATAATTTCTGTTTTACATTTTTAGATTTCTGCCTTTGACCCTGGTCATGGAAGCGAAACCTGCTGCTGCTGGGGAGACACCTGCCCTCTCTGCAGCCATGAAGGCAAAGATTGAGCGGAACCGTCAGCGAGCCCTGATGCTGAGGCAGGCTAGGCTGGCTACTAGACCCTACCCTTCTGCTGGTGAAGGTTTGCTTTGGCCTGCAGGATAGTGCATGAGGCGAGGCGAGGCGACACGACAGACTGAGATCCATGCAGTTTGCGTGCTTCAGCCTGCTGCTAGCTTGAAAGGGAGGTGTGCAGACCATGGAGCAGAATGAGAGGAGGAGGACATAGCTGACATAGTGGCTAAAGTCTGTGAAAGTAGCAGGTCTGATTTCCGACGACTCTTCTGGACTCTTGACATTCTGAAACGCCCTTCTTTTCCCATTCAGTGCTGAGTACAGTTACCTAATTTTTAAAATAGCCCTAGCAGTTTTGCAAGGCAGATTCTCTAAGTTGCTTGCCCCGTGGATGCAAAGTAATCTTATTGGAATCTCACTCTCGCAGATCCTTCCCTTTTCTAAGCATGCATTCTCTGTCTGCCTCCAGCCTTTCTCAGGTCCTTGGGAGGCAATGCATCTTTCTCTCTGGATGCCTTCACCATGCAGACAAAATAAGCTTCCCTCCCAAGCTTCAGGAGGCTCTACTGTATATCTAAAATGAAATAATGGAAACCATGGCAAAGCACATGTGCTTTGTATAGAATGTTGTTGCTAAGAAGGAGCCACATGGTAAAATCTCATATTGGGTCCGTAAGTTATTTGACAACGTAGAAAATGTAGCCATACAGGTTGCTAATCTGTAAAATTAAATGTAGCAAAGTTATCTAATAATCTGATATGATGTGGATTGCTCCGTTATTTTGTTTGTAGGATGTGCTTGAACTCTGTATTGGATCCATATAATACACCATAGTGCTCCTACATTGTGAATCTTGCGTGTCTATTGCCAGCCAATTCTGTTGAGTTCAATGAGACAACTCTCAAATTGAGTGCTCATCAGACTGCAGTGTCGTGATGTGCAAAATTCTCTTTATTCTTTAGCCTTGCAACAGTCTGATATTGTAGTAGTTTATTTCTTTCCCCCTTTACATATGGGAAACTGAGGCTGAGAGAGAACTATTGATTGCTAAGGTAGGGTTTGAATCTAGGTTTCCCAACCATTTGATACTACAGTGTCTACAGGAATGTTTCTTGTCACTGAAAAGTAACCTTTTAATAATAATCATTGCTGCTTTTGAGCATCCATATACTCCATGCAAAAATGAGATCCAGACAACTCCTAGCATGAGTGTAAAGCACTCTGATTCCCCCCCCCTTCACCCTTCCATTTCCAGCCCTCCTGCTTGTCTAGGAGGTTGGCTCATCTGGGCAAACAGGAAAACTGTCTTAACTCAAAGATTTTGATAATATGAAGATAGATGAATTGAAAGTCCTGATACAGCATAGAACAACAAATATGACAACTTAATGCAGGGGCGTAGCAAGGTTGGAGTGGGCCCAGAGACAAGATTTTAAAATGCCCCCCCCCCCAGATCAGCTCATGAAGTAAAGAAATCTTAAATGTGGCTGAATAGTGGTAACAACAAGCAGAGTAAAATCTCTCTCTTTCATGTGCCACAATAGAACATCATCCTAAATTTTTTTTAAGGTTTTGTAAATTGTGGACGATGCAAGTCATTTGATGGTACTAGAGAAAGACATGCTGTTGTGGTAGCTCCAGGTCTTAACACTCACATCAGTTTCGGAGGATGAATACAACTGAAGGAAGCCCAGGCAGGTGTGAGGCTGGGGGTGTCAGTCATGTGACTTGCCTGGGGGGGGGAGACAGTGGGCCCCCATACAACTGTTTCCCCTTGCCCTATTATAGTTACACCCCTGACAATGTGAGCAAGGGGTGCTTTCTAGGACTTACACAGAGGGCAGGGCTTGAAAGTCTCTATGTATGAAGCACTGTGGACCATACAGCATCACTGGATGAAGTTTCTTGCAGGCTCATCTCCCTTAAACAGAATTAGAGCCACCTTAGAAGTGTGTGTGGGTGTCTATATGTATGCTTTTCTAAACTGGAAGTTGAAATCAAGACCTCTTCCTTGGATTGTTCATGTTAGCATTTCAGCAAGATTAGACATCAAAATCTTTTTTTATTAAACAATGTCATGTACTAATAGCAACATTTCTTTTACCTATACAGGTGCATATTTAACCTTTTTAAGTGAATTTTTTTCAGGAAAAAATACATACAGATATTAAAACAGAAAAATGGTATCAAAATTCTTTCCCAAACTGAATACAACAGATTACCTTCTTGTCAACTTTTATCCTTTCAGGCAGCTCTAAAGTTAAAGCACCTCCAAAAATAATAGATACGGGGGCAGGATTTTTTCTGGAGGAGGAGGAGGAGGAAGAACACACAGTTGAAAAAATTGTGCATCCCCCCGGTAAGTGGTGGCAAATTGAGAAGATGTGGCTGTTCCTGAGCCATTTTTGCCTTTAGTTGGTAGAAAATAACCTGATAGGAAAATGGGGACTAACCAAAACTGCCAATTTCCCCCCCTCCCCCTGAAGATCTGCAATAGGTTTTGTAGAGAGAAGCCGTAGGAGATCTGCTAGGGGCTAGCAAAACCAGTAAGGAGGAGCAAGCAGTGTGTGCTCTGTCCTTGCTTTGGGATCAGTGCATGCGGCAGCCTGTTCTTCCTTGCCCTGTCGGACAGCCTGCAGTTTTGCCACCTCTGTCTCTCTCTCTGTCCACACGGCAATGGAAGGGAGGCAGGAGCAGTGACAGGTCAGCAAATCTGCAGGCAACAGAAGCTGCCCGATACAGTGAGGAGCGAGAAGCACAGCCGCCCCAGGAAAGGGGAGTGTGTGCATCCCAAGAGGAAGCAGTGCACTGTCAGCCACATGGAAGCCAGTGTGGCTACTACTTGGCACCAGACTCTCCCAGGGAGTGGGGTGAGCAGTGTATTACAGACTTGCCTTGGGCAGCCCAGTGGATTGAGCCAGCACTGGAGTATGCTAACAGAGGAAAGAGGCACCATTGAAAAGTGATGATTGTTTTTATTTAGCAGGGGGAGAGCAACTGGCACTATCCATCCCCAGCACAGCATCCTTCCAGTGTCTGTCCTATGTTTCTTTTTTAGATTGTGAGCCCCTTGGGGACAGGGAGCTATTTTATTTATTTCTGTGTAAACCGCTTCAGGAATCTTTGTTGAAAATCAGTATATAACTATTCACCATCTGCACACTTGTTATCAACACAGGACAATAAAAGAATGTCCAATGAAGATTCATGAATTGTAAAGCCGGAAGGATAATCTGTGTCATTTTTATTTTCATTTTAAATTTAACTTCTGTTGCTGGATTCAAAAGTACTTTAGTATGTGATACTTTGGGATTTTTTAAATCTAAAAGGCTTAAATGGTGTTTTGTTTTTCAACAGGGCCTGTATTAGAATGTGATTACCTTATTTGTGGAGAATGTGGTAAGGAATTCATGGACTCTTACCTCATGAACCACTTTGATCTAGCAACATGCGATAATTGCAGGTATAACAAAGACAAAACACTCAATGGTTGTCTTCCTAATACTTTACTTGTGCCCTAACAAAGCTGTGATAGTGCAAGATTGCGTCGCTCTGTGAAGTCACAGGGATTATTTAAATGGTGCTATTGTGCATAAATTCCCTTTAATACATGAGGCAAGCCACAGGTTGTGCACCAGTTGTGCAAACACACCACTAGTCTGGAACACAAGCTTCAGAATTTGTGCAACCAGCTAGTGCGATATCCTTGCACAGCATTGGGATGTTGGCCAATGTACTAAAGATTAACTGTTTCTCTCTAGAACATTTCTTTTTGGGTTGTTTTTGTTGATTTTTGTGTATATCCATGTTCTGTTCTTTTTCCAGATCTGTGCAAAAATAATATTAACTAATTTTCTTTCACCAAACTGATGAAATTGGGTAAGAGACAGTTGGAAATTCAGGTTTCCTATAGCATACGTTTTAGCTGAGCAAAAAAGGTCCTAATTTTCATCCTAACTTATGCTGTATGTTGTAGACATAGGCATGTTTTCCGCTACTAGGCCAAGCTGTGTTTAGACTTCTGCCCAACCCAGTCCCACAAAATCCAAAGATGTTACATTGTGCTTAAAAGCAAAATAAATAAAATGTCACAACTATACACATTTCACACAATTCATACTTAATGCATGGTTGCCACCAAATTTGGTAATGGTCACGGGTTTAGATGGCTTTAAAGGGGATTAGACAGAGTAAGGAGGATAGGTGGCTATAGCTGAATGGAAGGAACTGCTATGTTCAGAAGCCATCTACCTCTAAATACTATTTACTAGGAAGCAAGTCATGTGAGAGGATGGCTACTTTCATGTCCTATTCATGAGCTTTTTTGAAGCATATGGCTGGTCACTGTTGGAAGCTAGCTAACCCTTCATCTGGTCCAGCTGATGCAGAAGATCTGCAAGATTTAGTTTGGGCAAATCTCCAAAGGACAGGTTTTTTTCAAAATTGGGGAGTAGCTGTCGGGAAGGCCTTACATGCCATGTTCCTTTAGGTTCCTGAAACGTTAATAACAAGGTTCTCTAAAGATTGTGATGGGATGTCCGGAAGAAAGTCTCTCTCTTACGTGGATAAGTATAAAGTACTTCAGAGTCTAGATATTCTAATCTAACCAGTGAAACAGCCAGTTGGAAAGCTGTGAAGTTTGCTGCTCTGAGGGAGAAGGCAGCCCTGGGCAGTTATTATATGTGAGAAGTAAGGCCTGTTGTGTTCACTATGATTTACGACCAAGTGAATTGCATAGGATTGCAGCCTTCAACTTTTAGCACTGAATTAAATGGGTCTTTAATGCTGAGCTGGATCATGACTTCATCTGTTGCTGACTGCTTTGGTGCCATTCCTGAAAAATTATACTGGGGAGCATCTTCTAACATAACATTAAAATGTAATCCATGGCTGGATTAACTAACTTGATGGAACACCCATAACTGAATAAAGATGGATTTCATACATGAAATCCATTGAAAACATACATTGAAACTTATACATACATTGAAAACATGAAAACATACATTGAAACTTATAGTTTCAAATATTTGGACTGTCTTATTTCAGAGATGTTGAAGATAAGCATAAGCTCATAACAAGGACTGAAGCAAAGCAAGAGTACCTTCTGAAAGACTGTGATTTTGACAAGAGAGAACCTGTGCTCAGATTTATTTTGAAGAAAAACCCTCATAATCCACGGTGGGGTGACATGAAACTTTACTTAAAAGTACAGGTATTGTAGCTTGTTCAGAAACCTTATTTTCCAGATTGCAGTTTCAGATTGCAACACAACTGTTATCTGCAGTTTAAAGTTTGCAGTAAAGTAAGTGTGCCATTGAGTTGATGTCGACTCCTGGCGACCACAGAGCCCTGTGGTTGTCTTTGGTAGAATACAAGAGGGGTTTATCATTGCCATCTCCATCCCATCATCTGTATAAGATGATACCTTTCAGCACTTTCCTATATTGCTGCGGCCCGATATAGGTGAAACATACCAGTGGGGATTCGAGCCGGCAGCCTCTGGCTTGCTAGTCAAGTCCTTTCCCCGCTGCCCTATTAGGTGGCAAAGTTTGCAGTACTGACAGTGAAATGCAAAATCTGACATATCAGACCGTACCATTCATTTACAATTTTCTTACTTTGCTTTTAGTCACAGGTAACTATTAGGGCTGTGCACATACAAAAAAATTGGATCCAAATCCAATCTAATCTGATTTTGAAAATATCTGAATCAGATTCTTGAGGCCCTAGCGATGTCGGATGTCAGGCTGGAGTTGGATTGTTCCCCATAGAAGTCAATGGGGAAATGGAAAAAATTCAGGAAAAATAAAGAGCTGAGCCTAGGACTTCAAAAATTGGCAGAGGTTAAATACAGGATGGAAAGACTCTGTAGTGAATTTGAAGTGATTTGGACAACCCTGCAATTTATAACTATTTTTTTGTTTTATGAGGTGTTTTTCTGCAAGAACAGGTATGCAAGAACACCTGTTTAGTTTGGCAAAGTGGTATTCTTGCACAAGAGCATCATTCTGGCAATGATAGAATGGTGGTGTTGCTCAAGAACACTGTTCAATCATTGCCAGAATGGGGCACTTGTGTGAGAATATCTCCTAAAACAAATCATTAAAATACTTGGGATTGTCCGATTTGCTTCAGATTCACTACACAGTGTCCTGCAACCTGTACTAAATTTCAAAGTCTTAGGCCTAGCCACTTATTTTTTCCTGTTTCCCCCGCTTCCATTTCCCAATTGACCTCTATGGGGAACAATGTGATTTTCTTTGGGTTTCCAAATGGCGGCTTCTGCCATTTTGTGCTTCCAACATGAATTCTTGCAATTCTGATCTGATATTGGGCACCCAATATTGGATTGGGATTTGGCCCGTTCTCTCCCTCCCCCGCCCCCAACCCAATTGCAAGCAATGTTGAATCAATTCCGACATTGCCTATCCGACTTTGCACAGGCCTAGTAAATAGAGATATAGTTAATGTGTATTAAAGAAATGGATTTAATGTTTGCTTAAGGCTTCTCATATCCATATATGGGACTTTTCTCATGCCTGTTTCCATATGTTTTCTGAATTTGTTGCATTATAAATGTGTTTTAATATGCATTGGTTTTTAAGATAAATGTTACTGTTTTCAGGACCAGAGATTGCAGCTGGTTAATGTATTTTGATGAAAAAATGGTGGTTTTTATTTAAAACCCCCCCCCCCCATTCTCTGAAAAAGGTACATCCTTTTCCCAAATGACTGACAGTGGACAGAAATTAGGAGGTCCCAGCTTCCATCCTATCTTGTTCTGCATGTTGTAGAGGCGTGTTATACACTACTAGCCCAAGCTATATTTAGATTTCTATGCAACCCAGTCCTACAAAATCCAGTGAAGAATATTTTAAAATGACAAAATCCAGTAAAGAATATTTTAAAATAAATCAAGATCATGGGTGTACCTTTAATAAGACAAAGGAAGACCAATGTCTCCTGGCCCACAGCCTCTGACCGGGCCCCCAAGGGATGGTCGCCCGGGGCCCCATGCTCCAAGAGGCTCCAAGACTGAGCAGCCTGCCGCTGCTTGCTAACGTGCTGCTCATTCTCTCTGTAGTCACTGCAGCAGGAGCAGCAGCAGGCAGAGAGCTCACCATTCTGGTGGTGGATCTTGTGGTAGCCAGCATGAATGGCCCCTTTGTATTTCACAAAGCTGAGACTCTTGTATGATTTGGTTCTGCTGCTGTTTACACCTTGTAGCTGTAGTCTCCTGTCCTCTGTTAAGCTGCTGCACTAAATTACACATGTCCTTAAAGTTCTTCTGCAGCAGAGAGATGGGGCCAGGAGCAGGAGAGGAAGGCAGCGAGGGATCCTTTTAAAAATCTCGTCTCCAGGCCCACTCCAGCCTTGGTATGCCCCTGACAAGATGTTTTAAATAAAACTAATAGAGCCCACTTTGCTCTTCTTTTAATACAAAGGAGCATTTCAGCAGGTCCAAGCTTCATGACAAAGGACTCCATTAGAAATGTCGCTGTTAACCTTTTCTTTCACAATGGCAGATTGAAATAAAAACACCATCAGGATCTCCTAGGACACTTGCCTGTATACTGTACATTTGGTTTGTAGAGCAGGCTGCTAAGCAACAAAAGTTATTCATATTCTCTCTCTCTCTCTCTCTCTCTCGTATACAAGCATTCTTCAGGGAAAAGCAGCCTGCTGCCCGCTTCTTCTCCAGCCCCTCCTTGTCCCTGGGGTAGGCTGGTGCAGACACTGTAACTGTGCAAAGCAACTGCTGTACCTTAAGAGGCTCCACAGAACATGTTGGGGGATCTGATCCAACATGTTTTTCAGTCCCATCTGTTGTACTGGGAACATGGGTTCAGGCTGACAAAAATGGTTATTGTACACGGTATAAATGTTCTAGATTTGAGATTGCTGTTGAGTGTTTCAGCTAGTCCCTGTCACCATCAAACTTCATATTTCTTTCATTCTTTTGTACTAGAGTACATCTGGAGTGGTTAGAGTGGGCAGTGGTGCTGTTCACTCTGAACAGCATTCATGAAACCTGCAATACCCTCTGGCATGTTTGTGTATGAAGACCTGTTTCTCTGCACAAATTGCCTTTGTTGGATTGGAAGTATATATAGTCAATGATGCATCACTTCTGTATGAAGTGTGATGAGATATGAGTGGAATTTGAGGGATTCCACCAATAATTTTTATATTCGATTTTTAGAGGATTGAAGGAGCCAAAAAGTTATCCAGTGCCCTAGCAGGTCCATTCGGATACTAGCTGCATACAGGTCAGCCATCTCAATCCAGGCCAGGGTACATCGTAACAGAGATCACTTGTACCACAGTGAAGATGCTGCATAACTGATTCCAGCTACCAATTTATAGCTTAAACATGTGTGGTATTTTGCAGGTAATACAGCGCTCTCTTGAAATTTGGGGTAGTGAAGAAGCATTAGAAGAAGCTAAGGAAAGCCGTCAAGACAACAGAGAGAAGATGAAGCAGAAAAAGTTTGATAAAAAAGTCAAAGGTAAATAGAACCGTCTTCTTAGAGTCCCTATTACCTGCATGTCTGCCAGTAAGAAAAACCTCACACTCTGGTCTTAACACAATGCTTCATTTGCTTGTGTGGCAACCTGCTTTGCCAGTCCCTGCTTTCATGTGCAAGCTGGGGGAAGCTGAAAACAGTTGTAGCACAGATCTAAAAAAATTGAAAATGTGAGAAAAGTTTGATTATTAAGTGGTGGTGTGTTGGGATTTATGCCATCTGTTTTGTAAGAGCTAGTAATTATTTTCAGAACTCTCGGTTTACCATATTAGTGGATTTAATAGATGGATAGCTGGAGTATCAAGAGTCAGTACTGACAATTTCCAGCATAATCAATCTTCAGGCAGCTTTACTAAGACTAGTTGTGCCCACCAGAAAAATAAAATGAATATGCATGAAGCTGACTTGTGCAGAAGTTTAGTTTTAAGTCTTGACCCTTTCTGATGTTACCAAAATATCTTCAGATTTATTTTATTTAAAATATTTATACCCTGCCCCTCTAGGACACTACTGCTTGGGGAAACAAATCCACATAATTTTGATGCATGACATACTTGTCTTCCCTTATGAAGAGGCCTGCTGGCTTCCTCTAGAGAGGAGACTTCTAAAAGTTATGAACAATATGGAAATATGTTCTCTCCCTCATGTACTACTAGAACATAGCAATGCCCAATGAAGTTGGCTGTTGGTGTAGAATAAAGGAAATACTTGGTCATGCAACTTGATTTTTCTAGAGCTAAATATTATAGTGTGTAATCCTTGAGGGACATTGGCACCTAGCTTTTGTGCTGGATTCTACCTGATGCCTACATAAGGGATGCAGCTTGGCAATGAGTTACTCTGTGCAACTGCTTATTTAACTGGCTTAATCTCATTTTAGCCAAACAGTGAAGACAAATCCACCTAAATAGCTCTGTATTTTACACCTTTGATTTTTTTTTTGTCTGATTCTCTAGGAAAAGTTTGTATTGTACCCACATTTAACCACCAAGACTGCCTAGATCAGGGATTCTCAACGTGTGGGTCCCCAGATGTAATTGGGCTTCAACTCCCATAATCCCCAGCCCCAGTGGCCTTTGGTTGGGAATTATGGGAGTTGAAGTCCAATTACATCTGGGGACCCACACGTTGAGAATCCCTCAGTTTGTTCTTACGACTTATTTGTTCTGAGGTATCTAGAATACTATAGGTCTCTGCTGGTTGCAGGTTCAAAAAAAATTGTCCTTGGCTAAGTATTTTACTCCCATGTAACTATACTGCAGTATTTAAAAGCCCAAACCAGCACCCCAGTGTAAAGCCCTACAGGTTCTGAGTAAGAATGTGCAGAATCTCTAAGGAATCACACCGGCTTAACTTTTTTCTACTTGGTAACAGAACTACGCCGTGCTGTACGGAGCAGTGTATGGAAAAAAGACACAAGTATGCATCAACATGAATACGGAGCTGAAGTAGAAATGGAAGATGACCTGTACAAAAAGACTTGTAACACATGTGGTCATGAATTAATATATGAAAAAATGTAGGATGGTCTTAGTTTTACCTTAAATGAACCTTTTGTAGTAGATTTTTGTATGTAATAAAATGAAGTGCATCAGGAGACCCCTTATTTATCTAGAATCACATTGTAATCTTCACCCACAAATAAAATGCTGTTAAATCTGATTTTGTAGTAGGAGAAAGAGGCTTAAATCAGTACTGTAATTTTCCAGTTATGATGTCCTTGCCTATTGTATGAAGTGCTAATTTATAGAGGAAAGATTTCAAACTTGGATTTATTCATTCCCCCCATCTGTCTTTGCCCCGAGAGAGCTACCACTAGTTAGTACACATTCTATACCAGAATGGCCAGAAAGTGGAAATAGCTTTCTTACTGGCAGGGCTAGAAACTGTTTGGACTTATTCTATAATACATGGTACACTGAGATGGGGAGAAAAGCGAGCCACTGGCTGGAATGGTTGTCCAATCATTCAGACCTGATTTGAGCCCATTTGGTTCAGGGAGAAGAGACATTCAAGTCCCTTGAAAGTATTAGCTTTCTGTAAATGTGCAGTGTGCATGAAAGGTTCCAGTTACTTCAAAAGGAGCTTCCAATAGCTGGTGGTACAACTAAAAAAAAAATTAAAGGATTAATGAATGTGTGTGCTGACCAAAAGCATATTAAGTGCACACAAAGTTCAACAAGAATGATGTGAAACAGTTCAAGTCTTTACATATGATTTATAGGACTTGATGTACTCCATCAAGCAACTGCTGTTTCAAGATTAGAGCCATAGAAGCACCCACACACAAATAACTCGAAGCTTTAAAACAAACCCTCTGCTACAATGCATTACCTGACTGTAGTGTATTTAAACATTTTGCCACAGAGTTCTTTGGCGTTTCCCAGTCCCACTATGCATGTGACTTCCCACATAGGTTATCTGAGGGTTCTAGCTCCGTACAAGCGAGTAGACCAGGCTATACTACATATACAGTGCTTAGAGAAAATCTACACCCATTGAACATTTGTCACATTTTGTTGTATCAGTGCATCAGATGTGCATATTTTTAAATGAGGTGTTATTCTACTCAACACACCATATTCCACACCTTTCAGGGTGTAGTTGTGTGAATGTGGTGGGAAACAAAGTGCTATTGGGGGGGAAAAGCATTCATCCAAAATACAGAACTGAAATGTAACACTTGGAGAAGTCTCCCCCGCCCAACCCCGCCGTAATGCTGTAAACTCTGGTGCAACCAATCGCCTTTAAAAGGACACCAAGTGATTTGCCCCCTCTTGTTAAATTACTGTGAATCATATGATAAATTCAGCAGTTCCTGTTTGTTCCCTCTGTTGGCTAGAGCATTACAAAGCAAAGACCCAACCATGAGCACCAAGGGGCTGTCAAAAGAACTCCAGGACAAAGTTGTGGAAAGGCACAGGGAAGGGTATAAAAGAATCACAAAGTCCTTGACTATCTCTGGATGACCAAAGCAAGGAGGAGAGTGATCAGAGAAGCAACCAAGAGGTCAATGACAAATCTAGGTGTGCAAGGTTGGTGGAGACTACCCCAACACACTCACTACTGAGATTGCTGCCAAAGGTGCTTCCAAGTATTGACTCAGGGAGATGGAGAAGACTCATTCAATTGTTATATTTCAGTTCTGTATTTTGGATGTATGCTTTCCCGCCCACACACACACACACACACACGTTTCCTATGAAAGGTGTGGAGCATATTAAATGAGTGGAACACCACCTCATTTAAATGCTTGCACATTTGATGCAATGACATAGCAAAAGGTTCAAGGGGGTATAGACTTTCTATAGGCATTGTAGGTACCTTCCAGTTTTACAACACAAAGTGGTTTTTGGCTGTTACTGTTGAATAGGAAGAACTATTCTTCCTTCAACATGAATGATCTCCAAAACTGAAATACTGTTGCATATTTCCAACAATGCTTCCACTCCTGTGCCCACCTCACTCAGCTACTCAAATCCCATCTCTCCCCCCAAGAGTTTATTTAGGCCCAACAATTCTTTAAACATTATTAAGATAATCTTATTATTAAATTAGATGTTTGAGAAAGGCTCTGAGATGCCTATGAAGTCAGCTGCCCACCCCACAAACTCCCAGGTTAAGTGTGAATGTTTAGCATGACCCACTGCAGTCCTGATTGCCGTCTGCCTGACCTAGTAAGAGAGCAGACCAGAGTCTGCGGCCTTAGCAAAGAGAAGGAGATAAGATCTGGAGCTAGAGGAGGAAAGATGATGACCAGCTTATGGCCAGTCCCTTTCCTAGAAAGAATGCCTCTTTCTGGAGCACAGAGTACCCCCAAAGTAGGTGAAGTTCCCAGTTCAAAAGTTAATGCAACCATGGCTCACAGATGGCCTTAGGCAAATTACTGTTGTCAAGCACCGCCCCGCCCCACTTATATATGGGAGAGAAGTATTTAGAATTTCAGTCAATACTAAATAGATATTTCTTGCATGTTCTTTGAAAGAAATATGTGATCCAAATTTAACACAGTAGACAGATTTAAAAAACATATCTTGACTGTATTTCAACCATGTTTCATCCAACTGTGAAAATTCATTTTGATAACAAACATATACTCTAGGCTACTCGGCACGCTTGACCTTTTAGCGTTTTACATGTCCTATGCTTCCAAGGCATTTAACATTACAACTGAAAAGCTGCTCTTCAGTCAGATGCACAAGTCTTGAGGCTTGTTTCACATTATTATTATGAGGGAATCCATTCATATGTAAGGGCTGGCAAAGGTGACCTATTCTATTATTCCCTATTTTTTATTTTACACAAACAATAGAGGGGACAAAACAAATGCTATGAAGTAGCCAGCATTCAAACCATTTCAAAATTAAAAATCCACACATTATTCCCATCCCAAATCACCTAGCAGTCATAACTAGAGTAAGGCCTCTACTGCTAAAACAGTTGCCCCATTAGAGTGCGGGATTGCTTATCTAGGACAGAGCAGTAAACTCATTTCCAGATTAAAAGGTTCTTCCTTTTCCTTCCCTTTTCAGATTTTCCCATTTTTGTTTAAAAAGATGAAGTCAATTAAGCCCTGTGCAAAAAGTCACTCAGGCCTGCAGCGCACAGAATTGCTGAAATACAGCCAATATGTGATGATCCAATTCTGCTGTGAACAGAAGGTTCTCCAAGGTCACCATGTACTGATGGATGATTTGATGATGCTGCGGACGGAAAGAGACATCTCAAGTTACTCTTGCTATTGATCTTGCCGTGATCTACTAAGAGAAAGCACAAAGCCCACATTTTGCACTGAACTGGGAATCCCCACTTTATTCTATAGCTGAGAAGTAGTAGAAGTCTAGATTTGTATGCTCATGGATACAATGCATCTGTATTAAGATGATTTATTAGGCAATCCACAAAAAACTTCTCTCATGCAAAGACCCCACCAAAATCAAGTGTTATCTAGCTAGCTTATTTATCAGCTACCACCTAAAGCTGTAAAGAAAGTGGAAAGAACTCACAAGACCAATGCACCTCTTAAATTATTTTTACCACCAAGTAGCAAGGCACGCACATGCTCAAATAATACTGCAGAGCTCAGACAGAGCTTTAGAGCCATCTACATGGACTATAAACTGACAAACATTTTCCCTTTGACCATCTCTGGTGACATTAAACTCTCAAGCTAATTCCTATAAATGTAAATTGTATCAGTGAAGGATAACATTGATTGATGCAAATTGATCTTCGTTTACTTTCCAGCAACCATTTTATTTTGATAGCTATGTGACCAACCTGTAAGAATATCTGCTGCAGCCTCTCTATACAGTTCTTGTACCACGGTGTAATTACATCAATACCACCCGTTTCACAACGCACTAGATGCTCTGTAAGAATCATAATGAAACGCTGGAAAGAAAGGACAGATGTAAACTGAGCAAAGCCTTTCAAAACAGGGAGGTCATCTTCCACAAACAAGATAATGTTTACATTAAAAAGAGAAGAGAGATGGTGTAACGAAACCTGAGAACACACAGCTATGAATTAAGTGCAGAAGGAACAGAGAAGTCCCTGCTATTGTTTGGAAATCTGGGTTCTCAAATGCATGGAACTTTTACTTTATAACTTAAAGGCAGAAATACACGCTCTAGAATTTGTTAAGCAGAGATTCACATCTCAGATCATACCCACTCTCTTATCTCACTGAGATTTCCTTTACTTATGGAACTACACTGGCTGCCAATAGGTTTCTGGACCATGTGACCAACCAAAGTGCTAGTTAAAACTTATAAAGCCCTAAATGGCTTAGGCCTTGGGTATCTAAGAGAGCGTCTTCTTCACTACGAGCCCCACCACCCATTGAGGTCAACTGAGGAGGTCCGTCTCCAGTTACTGCCAACTCGTTTGGTGGCTACACAGAGACGAGCCTTCTCAGTCACTGCTCCGAGATTGTGGAATGCGCTCCCTGCCAATCTCTGGCAATTTTCAAAAAACACCTGAAAACTCATCTTTTCTCCCAAGCTTTCTCAGCTTCCTAAATTTTTTTAGGTTTTAATCTTTGGTTTATTTTTAATTTGTTAAATTAAGTTTTTTGTAAATGTTTTAACCTTGTTTTATGCTATTGTTAACCGCCCAGAGACGAAAGTTTGGGGCGGTGTACAAATTTGATTGATTGATTGACAGATAGATAGATAGATAGATAAATTTCTGCTTTTACCTGGAATATTACAAGGAAGAGATTTTTTTGTTCACTCTGCGCTGATTCAACTTTTTCTTGCAGGCGTTCTATTTGTTCTTCTAGAGGTCCATCTTCTCTATCGCTGCTTCGATCATCGTCGTCGTCATCATCATCATCACTGTCTCTCTAGAGTGACAGAGTCAAAATTTGAGTGCGTGCCTGCATGCAAAAAGCAAAAAAGCTCTTTGGACATACAGAGCCCTTTAAGGGGGAAAAAGCATTAGCAGAACTCATTTCTGCTTGTAAGAGAATTCTTATGAAAAGTGGGCAAGTTTTTCCACAGACAGATAATGAGCTTTGTGGTCCTACTATTGTGGGTTGAGATTTGACACACCCAAGGGCCACGGGCTTTTATCCACAGCTTGAAGTTAGCTGGAGTCATGTTGCTAGGATCTATTTCTAGCACTTAGTATGTTGTACACATTTGTAGCAAGACAAAATAGAAATTCACTACTACATGTATTGCCAAGAGAATGATCTAAAGATGCACAATGAAGTTCTACAGCGGAAGCTAAGCAGCCTGGCCTTTTAAGTTGCCTGGGAAACATTTGTAAGCGGCTTTGAGTCCCTTGGAGGAAGAATAGAAAGCAGATTTTGAGTCATATAAGTGGTACGCGGCAAAGCGCACTCATCTGTAAGGATTTCTGGTCTTTTAAGTACTGTACCTACCTGAATCCAAGACTAGGTTCCCCCACACCCGCTCCCCAGTTCTTTCTTGTTAGAAGTCAGGGGTGGGGAAAGTCTTGTTCCTTTTGAGTAAATGAGGGAATAACCTGTATTTAACCTCTGTTTTTTAAGGGGTTTGTCTTAAATCCAGAGTTGTCTTGTATTTGGGTAAATATGGTATGCCAGACACAAAGTGCATATTTAACTTATGGAATTCACTATCACAAGATGTGGCAATGGCCACTCACTTGATGGCTTTTGAAAAAGACCAGGTAAATTCATGAAGGCAGGTAGCCATGACATCTGAAATGGACCTGATGTACAGACGTAGTATGGTTCTGAATATCAGATGCTGGAGACAACCAACGAAGGGCCGGCATCCTGCTTGTGAACTCAAAGAGTCCTCTGGCTGGCTCCTGCTGCAAACAGAAAGCTGAACCTTTGTCTGTGCCAGAGGGGCAACTCTTGTGTTTTTGCACAACAGTGATCATTGTTTTCTTTTTCACACATCTTAGCTTCAAGCTATATTTCTTTCCAGTCGTGGAAAAAAGATACTTACACGTTTGTGTTGCTTGGCTAATCTCGCTTTGGCCTCTTCTAGCTCCTTCTGGATCATTACCACATGCTTGTTCATCTTACGAATTGTTGAGTGCAAGATTTCCCAGATATAAAACCTAGCAGAGAAAAAAGCAATATGCACCCTCTTCATACACACTTTTGTCCGTGTCACTATAGACACACACACACACACACACACACACACACACACACACACACACACAATACATATCTTCTTCGAAAGCCAGTCATAAAATACAAAATGCAAGATACAGAATACTGTGGATTAGGAATAAGCAACCTGCATCACCACTAGAGCTCTCCTACAATTCACTTCAATGGTTACTTCAGAATAATAATAATTTTTTAAAAGACATACACTTTTCAAAATATATAACCGTCATGGTGTTTTAAGACACACATATAATGCATGTAGACCTGACAAAATGCTAGGGTTGGCTGTGGCTCCCTCTCAAAATGTACACTCTGTGGCAAACCCAGGTCTCCCACCTCTCACACGAAGGCTTTGCATCTCCCACTTCCTCCCACAGAAGTTGTATGAAATAAAAAGGAGCATTAGTCACTCACCATGAAGGCTTCTTCTTGCTGCTCGAGTTGAGGACATCCCACATGGGTTATCCTCCCAGCATGCTCCAGAGGGCAGGACATATTCAAATCAGTCAAAGCCTTTAAGAGGCCCAGGAGGATTGCCAAGCTTCTAGAATGATCGAAAAAAGAACAATTGGAATAAAATTAATGTAGTGAGGAGAGGTATAGAAAATAAACGATAGAAGACAAAGCACAGACCAGTAGCTTTGGACGTCCTGGGTGCGTCGAGATGTCCTCAACTCTAGCAGCAAGAAGCAGCCTTCATTGTGAGTTACCATTGCTCCTTTCTCAGCTGCTGGGTGAGGACATTTCACGTGGGACATGCCACAGCTAAGACAACCCTGAGAGGGAAGCGACCATGGCTACTGGGGCGGAAGAATGTTTTCCAGCACAAGGCTGCTGAAGGCAGCCTGAGAGGAACGAAGAGATCTAGCTTGTAGTGTCTTGAAAACACGGATGGCAAAGACCACATTGCCACTCTGCAGATGTCTTCTAATGGAGTATTCATGGAGAACGCCGCTAAGGTAGCAGCTGAGCAGGTGGAGTGAGCTGTGAGCTTCAGAGGTGTAGGGAGATGTTTGGTTTCATATGCCAGTGAGATACAGGCTTTGATCCATCTGGAAAAGGTAGCTGCCGAAACCTGCTGTCCCATTGTGGATGGCAGAAGATACACAAGCAAGGCCTCCATGGAACGGAATGAGGAGGTCCGAGACAGGTAAGTCTTTAAGCACCGACAGACATCTAATTTGTGCCACTCTTTTTCTCTTGGATGAGCGGGATTAGGACAAAAAGATCGAAGGACCAGGTTTTGTGACCAAGGCTGATGCCATCTTTGGTGGAAAGGAGGGATCTGGGATTAGAGTGATGGAATCGGTGTGTGTGTGTGTGGGGGGGGGATACAGAAATTCGGACTGGCAGACAGGGACCTGAGTTCGGAAATTCGTCTAGCTGAGGTGATAGCTACCAGAGAAAGGCCAGCTTAATTGATAGGATGCAGAGAGGTATCCAATGGAGAGGTTCAAATGGATGTGCATGACTCTGAGAACCTTGTTCAGGTCCCAAGAGGGGAACCCGTGAACCACTGGCAGAGGTGATAAGGTGGCTCCTCTTAAGAAGTGTTTCAGGTGTGGATGTGAAGTCAAGCCTTTTCCCTTGAATGGGGAGAGGAAAGATCCCAAGCCTGCCGCATGTCATTTGATGGTGTTAGCTTGTAAGCCTTTGTCCAAGGCATCTTGGAAGAACAGCAAAGGTTCTGGGAGTCCATATGTTATTGCTGAAAGTTTGCATTGCCTGCACCACTGGAGAAAAATGCACCAAGTGGATTGATAAATTCAGCTGGTAGAGGCCCTTCTCGATGCCAGAATGGTATCTAGAACTTGCTGATCGTATCCAGGCCAGCTGAGTATATTTATTTATCATATTTTTACACCGCCCAAAACTTGCGTCTCTGGGCGGTTTACAACAAGATTAAAAAGTAAAACATTAATTAACAAACAAACAAACAAACAAACGTGTGTGTGAGTGTGTATAAAAGCAAGAAATTTAAAACACAATTTTAAATTTTAAAACAATATTCTAAAAAACAACATTAAAACAATCAAAACAATAAAAGCCTGGGTGAAGAAATGCATCTTTAAGGACTTTTAAAAAGATGTCAGAGGTGGGGAGGCTCTTATTTCACTAGGGAGTATATTCCAAAGCCTCGGGGCAGCAACGGAGAAGGCCTGTCCCTGAGTAGCCACCAGACGAGCCGGTGGCAAATGCAGATGGACCTCTCCTGATGATCTCAATGGGCGGTGGGGTTCATAACGAAGAAGACGTTCACTTAAACACCCAGGGCCCAAGCAGTTTAGGGCTTTATAGGTTATGACCAACACCTTGCATTTTGCCCAGAAACACATCGGCAGCCAGTGTAACTCCTTCAATAGGGGAGTAATACGGTATCTCCTAGATGACCCAGAGACCAGCCTGGCTGCCGCATTCTGGACCAACTGTAGTTTCCGGACTACGTACAAGGGCAGCCCCACACAGAGCGCAATGCAGTAATCCAGTCTGGAGGTTACCAGCAGATGTACCACTGTTTTGAGGTTGTCTAACTCAAGAAACGGATGCAGGTGGCGTATCAGCCGAAGCTGATAGAAGGCACTTCTGGCCACTGTCTCAGCCTGGGACACCAAGGAGAGGCTTGGATCCAGAAGCACCCCTAGACTGCATACCTGTTCTTTCTGGGGAAGTGTGACCACATCCAGAACAGGCAGATCAAAATTGTCTCTCAAGTTCCAACCCCGCACAATGAGTACCTCCATCTTATCTGGATTCAGTCTCAGTTTGTTATCCCTCATCCAGCCCATTACCGACTCCAGGCAGGCATTTAGGGAGGTTATGCCTTCTCCCGATTATGCTGACATGGAGAAATAGATTTGGGTGTCATCAGCATAATGATAGCAGCCTGCACCAAATCTCCTGATGATCTCTCCCAGTGGTTTCATGTAGATGTTAAACAATATCAGAGACAATACAGAGCCCTGAGAGACACCATACAAAAGTTCAGATTTTGAAGAACAACAGTCTCCAAGGGACACCATCTGGAACCTGCCCGAGAGGTAGAAGCAGAACCACTGCAAAGCAGTGCCTCCCACCCCCAACCACCTCAGACGCTCCAAAAGGATACTATGGTCGATAGTACTGAAAGCCGCCGAGAGGTCCAAAAGGACCAACATAGTCACACTTCCTCTGTCAATTGCCAGTTGGAGATCATCCATCAGGCCGACCAAGGCAGTCTCCATCCCATAGCCAGCCCGGAAGCCAGTTTGAAATGGGTCTAGATAATCCGTTTCCTCCAAGACTGTCTAGAGCTGGGAGGCCACCACCCTCTCAATTACCTTGCCCAGCCACGGAAGGTTGGAGACAGGCCTGTAGTTACTCAGCTCTGAGGGATCCAAGGTAGACTTCTTTAGAAGCGGTCTAATAATTGCCTCCTTAAGACTAGGAGGCACCCTACCTTCCCTCAGAGATGCATTTATGATCTCTACCAGGCCTTCTACAACAACCTCCCTGCTAGATTGAACAAGTCATGCCGGGCAAGGGTCAAGAGGACAGGTGGTGGGCCGCACCGTTCCAATCAGCTTGTCTACATCCTCAGGAGTCACAAACTGGAACTGATCCAACCTAACCATATAAGAGGAGTCACTGGATACCGCCACATCAGATACTGAAGTAAGTGCGGAGACGAAATCCAAGTCGGCCTGAATACGAGAGATTTCCCCCCACAAACAATTCTTTAAACACATCACAGCGGGTAATAGATGGTTCCAAATTCTGATTTAAGAGAGGAGGGGCACATACTAGCCCTCTCACAACCCTGAACAACTCCACCGGACGTGAACGTATGTTGTGTTCAGTTGCCAGGTGGCAAGCTTGAACCAGGCGGGGTCGTGATGAAGAACTGGACCCTGGCTGAGGAGGTTGTTTGACGGCGGGGGGGAACCACGGCCCGTCTACTGCCATGTGAAGGATTTATGCGAACAGCAATTCCTTGAGCTATGGGGCTGACATGGCATCCACTGCTTCCACTTGTTGGCATGGGAAGCGGGAGAAGAAGCAAGATAGCTGAGTGTTGAAGTGTGATGCAAAGAGGGCAACGGATGGGAAACTCAGGATTCGCATGATGCGTTGGAAGACTTGAGGGTCGAGTCTCCATTCCACTGGATGAAGTTCTTGTCGACTCAGCCAGTCTACTTGTGTGTTGAGGTAGCCGCTGACGTGATGGGCTACGAGAGAGGAGAGATGTTTTCCCACCCATTAGAACATAAGAACACTGCATCAGTAGAACTGCCTGTTGGTGGAGAGAATGGGAGTGGGTCCCTCCCTGGACACTTACATGTGCCTTCGCTGTCATGTTGTCCATGTGCACCAAGACATGTTTGTGAAGCATCTGTTTTTTGAAGGCTATGAGAACTAAACCGATGGCTCTCAGCTCCAGGCAGTTCATGCTATTGTTTCCTGTAGAGTCCAAGTCCCTTGGGCTGGGTATGATAGGCAATGCGCTCCCCAGCCATGTAGACTGGCATCTGTAGTGACTATTTTATTTATTTATTTAATCATATTTTTACACCGTCCCAAAACGTCTCTGGGTGGTTTACAACAAGATAACTATTATCCTGAGGGATCGAGAAACATTCTGCCTTGGCCCAGGTGGGAAGGAATTATCCACCAGCATAATGAGTCTGATCGAGTGAGGTAAGTGACCCTTGTGTGTCATTTCTTGGCAATCTGCCCTTGGTGTGGTAGTAGGAACTATTGTAGTGAGCAGAGGTGAAGGCGTGCCCAAGGAATTGCTTCCAGAGTGGAGACCATGAGATCTACAAGTTGAGCTAGGACCATGACCTATACTTTGAGAGATAGTACCTGTTGGGTTAAAAGACGTTATCTTGTCTTTGAGTTCTTCTGGTAGGAGGAGTCTGTCTTGTGTCGTGTCTATGATCACTCCCAGGTGTTGGATTTGTCTGGAAGGTATCAGTTGGCTTTTGGCAGTGTTGACTAAGAAGTCATGGGATCATAAGATATCAAGGGTGGTGCTTACATCTTGCATCGCTGATTTCCTGTATTGTATGAGGAGATCATCAAGCTAAGCAAATAGTCTGACCTTTTGGAGTCTCAGGTGAGCTACCAGGGGGGCCAGGACCTTGGTAAAGATCCTTGGGGCTAAGGAAAGACCAAAGGGAAGTGCTGTGTATTGATAATGGTGATTGGCGTAGGAGAAACCGAGTAGGCAGTGGGAGTCTGGATGGATTGGGATATGAAGATATGCCTCCGTGAGGTTGATTGATGCCAGGAGATCCCCATGGTGTAGGGCTTCTGCTATGGAATGTAGCATTTCCATCTGGAACTTTCTACGTCTACCCACTTGTTGAGGTACTTGAGATCCAATATTGCTCTGAAGGAGATGTCTTTCTTGGGTACGGTAAACAAGATGGAGTAAATGCTTCGTTGGTGTTCATGTATTGGAACCGGTTCTATTGCTGAGATGATGAGGTGGTGAGTAATTTCTTGTTGTAGAGCCAAGTGTTTTTGATGGGATCTGGAGTGAGGTGTGGGTAGGAATCTGTGTCTGGGACGGGCTATCAAATTGATCTTGCAACCGTGAAAGAAGTGAGAGAGGCGGGGTTTGGGTTGTTGGCCTTGAGGTTGAAGTGGGGTCTGTTCCATGTAGTACGCTGTGAACTTGCATCTCTGTCTCTGGACGAAAATTGGAGAGGAAGGGCCGAAAGGATTGATGGAACCTTCAGCTAGGACGCCTGTGCTCCTTGTGAGTAGATTAGGAGTATTCCCAAAGCCTGAAGGAGCTTCGTGGGGAATCGTGGCCTCCTGGAGAAGCAGGGGATCCATGGGCCTGCCCCGGTGGGGATCAGGGAACTCATAGTTAGAGATAAGGGACAAATGCTCCAAAGAGGATTTCCTATGCTTTCTGTTAGATTCCCCACACCCCTGGCTTTATAATTGTGTGTGTGTTTACAACTCTTTTTTTGTCCTTTTCAGTGATGGCTCCGACAAGGAAGAGGAGGAGTCAGAGTCTTGAGAAGAGGAGGTGGACTGCTCTCGATGTTTGGTGCACTTTTTGCGTGAGCATTTTGGCTGGTGTCACTCCAGTGTCCGGTTTAGCATGGAGGAAAACCAGAGACGCCAAGGCTCAGGGACCTCTCCCACAGGGGGAAGGGGTAGAATTGAGGGAGCTATAGGAGCTTCAGGACAGACTGGCCCACTAGGGACAATCCGCCTTGCCAGACCTGGACTCTCTGCAGTTGGCCGAACTGGAGTGGCCAGCATCATTGGAGCTTCAAGCAGCTCAACTTCCAGCAAGGTGGGCAGGTACTTGACGGGGGCTGGGCTATGATCTCCTCCGCTTCCCAGGGGCTGGACTCTATCTGCCTCTCTCTATGGCGTAGCTTCCGGCCACTCAACAGGGCTCTTTGCGGTGGAGGGACCTGCCGAAGCATCTCTTTTCCTTCCCTCGGGTAGTGGCTGAAGTTCCCGTGAATTGGGCACCAACTGGTCTTTCCCTGGAGCAGAGTACTGTGCATCCAGAAACAACACTGGCAGAGAGGGAGTACTCGGAGCCGCTGGAAGGCTCAGTAAGGCTTCCTCCAGGACCACTAGAAGATCAGGGTTTTCGGGTCTGTTGAGGGGGAAGGTTGAATTATTGTGCTTCCTAGCACATTAAATAGCAGTGAGCTGGGCTCTGTGTTGTCCCCAAGTTGGGTTCTGGCCCTTCCGCAACACACGGCGCACCTGAGAAAGACACTGTGGTCCGTGGCGGGGCGTTTCCCGTGACATGCACCATCACAAAGTGGAGATGGGGCTTACCCGGTTGGAAAGAGGCTGAAGATTTATTCCCTTTAGGCATGAGAACATGCAGGATGCCAGATCTATGAGGCACCATTGGCAGGGGCAGAAAGGATACTGGGAGTAAAATTGAAAAAGGGAGGAAAGGACTCTCTCCCTCCCTCTCTCTCTTTTAGGACGGTATAAAGAGGCTAGGATAGAAGGGAGTAGAAGCAAGGCGAGGTCATCCACTCTGGAGCTCTGCAGGACAAACTAAACTGGGAGGGTCTACCTTCCCGGGCCTCTTAAAGACTTTGACTGATTTGAATATGTCCTGCTCTCTGGAGCATGCTGGGAGAATAACCCACGTGAGATGTCCTCACCCAGCAACTGAGAATAAAAAACAATTCACTTTAAGAAGAAATTCTTTTTGGAAAAAATCTAACTGAAAGAGGCCATTTATTCAATTTATATACCACCCTTCCTAAAGTGGCACAGGGTGGTTTACATTAAAAACAAACACACACATTTAAACCAGATTAACACTCATTAAAATTACAACTAGATAACCTTAAAAGCCAGGCTAAAAAGATGGCTTTTTAAGGCTCTCCTGAAGGCCTGCAAGGGAGATAATCCTCTTATACCCACGAGAAGCATGTTCCACAACCTAGGGGCAACAACTGAGAAGGTCCAAGCCCAAGTCGCCACCAGATGAACGGGCGGCACCCGAAGACAGTTCCCTCCCGATGATCTAAATGAGCGGTGAGGGTCTTGTAGAGAAAGGCCCTGTCTCAGCTAACCTGGAACTAAGCCATTCAGGACCTAAAGGCCTTAACCACCAGCACTTTGTACTTTGCCTGGAAACATACTGGCAGCCAGTGCAACTGTTTAAGAGGCAGAATATGGTCTCTCTGGGACACTCCAGAGACCAATCTGGCTGCCACATTTTGGACTAACAGAAGTTTCCAAACTATGTACAAAGGCAGCCCTATACAGAGCGCATTGTAGTAGTCCAACTGGGAGGTTATCAGCTGGTATACCACTGTTTTCAGGTCATTCTCCTCAAGGAAGGGGTGGAGTTGTTGACTGAACGCATATCATTATTTTGAAGTTAAAGAATATCCCGTGCAAATCCCATCCCAAAGCTACCTATGCTAGGCACAGTTTCAAATAGCAACTATTATTATTATTATTTTAAAAGAGAGGGTTACATTTAGTTACCTGGTGAAATCATGAGCCAATTCGGAAGAAAAAATCCAGTTTGCTACTGCGGCACAATCTACAATCTGTGTCCGTATCATCTTGTCCACCAGTACAGCGATCATCTGTGAAAGGGGAGCAAAGGCTTCTTGTTCAGTTGATTAGAAGCAGATGCTTGTCTTGATCTTGCTGTCAAGTGATGTCACTTGCTGTCAAGTGATGTCACTTGATCTGCTGTCAAGTGCAGATAAAGGAAGGCACCTTTACAATTTCTTCTGGTGGCCCCTTCCCCTCAACTGTCTTCAGTGGCAACAACTCAGGAGGCCCACTCTTTAGACTCCAAGGTTGTGGGATTATCTTTAATCAATCACAGCACACCAGCACATCTCTCTCTCTCTCTCTCTCTCTCTCTCTCTCTCTCTCTCTCTCAGCAGAGTATAAGAATTACTGGCCTAACAGTCGCCTTCCATACAGTATGCCTTGAGCTGAGGTTTCTGTCATGTCATGGCCAACTATGAATACTTGTGTTTGGACACTATTCCCCATTAGGGATGGGCCCGGACCAGTCCGGAGACCATTGAAAAGGTTTGTGTGCGTGCGCAAAGCATTACTGGGAGCTTTGCAGAGCCGCAGCGGGGAAGGGGCGGCAGGGAGGTATCCTGCCGTCCCAATTACTCTACTAATTACAGCGCCACAGCGGAAAGCGGCGGGAGGGGTAAGTAAACCCTCCCGCTGCTCTTAAAGCCACCCCCCACCCCAGTGCCGGACCGCAGTGTGGCGGTTCTGTGCACACCCCTATTCCCCATGAGAGAAATCAGGAGCAAGTCTTGGCTCCTCAGCTCTCCAGCGGGAGGAAGGAGTATTCCTTCACAGGGTTTCGGGAAACCCTTGAGCACGGAATCTCCCATGGGGCCATTCCACAGTTTCCCTGTGGCAAGAAGGGCAGGGGAAGAAGCATGCTAATCCCCAAACTGCAGGATGGGGAAGGTGGATTACAAACTGGGTGGTAAAGAGACAAAAACAGAAGGAAAACAAACTGAAGTATCTTCACACATTTAGAGTCACGTTCAGCAGCACACACCTAACTACCCAATGAGACTTCAATGTACTTCTATCCAAAGGAAACAGTTCTTCTTTGGAAAGGAGAGAGCCTTTTGGAATAGTGAAGGAAGGAGGAAACCCCCTACCCAAATGTACTCTCACCTGTGGATGATTCTTCCACACTTCATACATAACTCTGAGGACATGGAGCTTTCCTTCATCACTCTCTGCCAATATTTTGAAGACCTCACGAAACCTTATTGGAACAGAAAAGCCAAGGATCAAAACATTGTATAATGAGCCGTTCGGAAGTAAAGCACTTTGCCCTTTCTTTCCTCAACCTTGTCATCCAAGATTCAACTGCTTCAACAGTGTTGCAGCACACTTGTCCAGGGTGCAACTGGACAAGGTCTTCCAAGATCATTCCATCCTCTCCATTCCCAGTCTCCAGAAAACACCATTTGGAATGGCACATTCTGCAAGTCACCTGTGGAAAATTCAGCATGCACCATCTGCTAACAAGGAGATGGAAAGATCTGGGGACATTCTCCTCCCCATCTCAAGCACCATCTCCTCCACAGCCCACCTGCTAGTCACAGAAGAAAATGAGAAGGTGGAAGTGTCCATGAACAAATGTTCTGCACTGGGGCTTCTTTCACAAGCTCAGTCCTCCTCCTGTAGGTATTCACAAGTTGATGGGCAGTAAGAAGCAGGGAGGAGAAATGAGACTCTTGTCCCCAGCATACAAATGTCAGACAATCCAATCCCTTAAGTACAGGCAAACCTTGACATTTATGGACCCAACACCAGTGTTCTCTCTAATTTTTTTCCACCTGTGTTTTGTTCTGAGCAGCAATATCAAGGCAGTGTGCACACACATGCATTCAGAATGGAGCCCTCCTGATTCAACCTGAGTGGGATCTAAAATTAACTGAGCAGACATCAAAAATTGTGTGAGCACACTCACATGTACACGCTTTAAGAGGGAACACTGCCCAACACCCATGGTTTCATGTATCCACGGTCTGGTAATTGCCACCCGACCTTGGCATACGTGATAAAAATTGGATTTAAAAAAGAGTTTTCAGGAATCCAAAGGTCAGGGAAAATGAGATCATTTCCGCCACCCTTTTTTGAGTAGGAACCATTTTGTGGTTCATTTTGATAAATAATAAGGGGGGAAATCGTGATTTTCAACTCTTGGGGACGTGCACTGTAGGACTGCTGGGGACCCAAGGAGCATAGGAAGGCACTTTACTGTGCATTTTGGTCACTTTTTTGCATCCCCCTACCCCTTAGGAACCTAACTCCCAAGATTCCATAGCCCCAATTACTCAGTATTCACAGTTCTGACAGCTGTGGCACTAGTAGGGAACAGAACTACTGTGAATACCAAGGTTTTCCTGTATATTCTTGTGGAGCCCTGGTTAGCAAGGGATTTTAAGCAAACCAAAGACAGACCTGTATTTTAAACTGAGCATAAACGCAAGGGTGAGCAGCCTTCTTCTCTGTCTACTTCTGCACACACTAAGGCACTGGCAAGGGAATCTTTAGTCCCTTCTTGGCTCACGTGAAAGCAGTGAAGCTTAAGCAGTCCTCCCCTCTCCCATTTGACCATGTCTTGGCTCAAGCAGAGGAGTATGGTACATACAGGGAGAACCCCAATAGGGCTTCTGCAGCTGTACACAGTGGGAGGCGAGGGCGAAGTCTCAGCTTTGCCTAGGACTCCGCTTGAGAAGAAGCTGCCGATATGCAGGAGGACAGGAAAGAATCTTGGGATCATGAGCCATGCAGGAAGCCCCTGAGCCACAAGATGCCCATCCCTACAGTAGACTGCACTTTGGAGAAAACACAGGTAATCTTCTTTAAGTTGGAATCCAGGGCTTTCCTTATGGTTGCATCCCATAGGAGGTGCACCTATGGTCTGTGCATCAATTTCTGCCTACCACAGCAAGAAATTAGAGGATTCAAATGGAGTATTCTGAAACAGTGGCAAGATTCCATTGATAAACAGAGACAATTCATTCATTGCACTTACTTTCCCAGGGCACTGAAGGAATGACTGAATGATTTGGCGGCCAAATGCAGCAGGGTTTGTACAAATACCTCTATTTTCAAAGGATTGAAAAAGCAGCCTTCATCTGTGGGGGGAAGTTATATTCGTATATCAGCACTTCCAATGCAGGCCTTGATTCAAATCCATGCAGGAATAAGTATTCGTTTTTGCCTTTAAATATCTATTTATTCCTACACCTACATCAACCAGTGGCAAATATAATCCAAGGGATTAATGGACTTCAAAAGATTCCCCCACCCCTGAGACTCCATTTTTAATTTAAATGAAGCTTGTGTTAATTTGGCACAATGTGAACATATTTATGCGGAGCAATATAGCCAAGGTTAAAGAAACACCTCCCAGAGATCTGCCAGTGGAGGAACCCAGACACATATTTTTTTAATAGTTATAAGGCCAAACTAACATTAACCACCAGAAATCTAGACTATTCAAGAAGACCCAGCTAAATCCTGTTTACACTCAGGCATGCCAATTTAAATAGGCAATTCAAATCAATCAGTGTTGGTAAAAATGGAGTGTATGGCCAGTATTCAAAGAGCCCTGAAACAAGTTCTGTGGGCACAAAGTGAGAAGCAACTTTTTATCAATAAGCAGGATGCACAAATGCAGTTACGTTTCAGAAGCAGCATGCAGTAAGGCAGCGAGTTGGGTAGCTGATGTTCAAAGGAGATCAAGAACTGCAGAGGGCTAGCAAAAACCCCTTGTCTTAGTTTAAGGAGCTCTTTAGATACTAGGCCATGTCCACTAGATATAGATAGTCCACAGTTGTACCGCATGTGCTACAGAACAGTAAAGTACATACAGATGCAATCATGACTACAGAACAATAAGAGAGATGCAACCCTAACAAAAGCCCTTACCATTATCATCATCCTGATTAGGATTGGGTACATCCTTCAGAATAGTGAAGATTTCGTCATTGCTTGCTTTATTTTTAATCGCAATATTTAAACAAAGCGCAACATTGTATCCCGGAAGAGACTCTACATATAAAACAAGATAAAGTTACTCTCTCTGAAATATAGGCACAAGTCTTTTGTAAAAACTTAAGACAGTGAAATCACCAAGAAGCCCTTTTGCTGCAGATTTCCAGGACCGTGCCACATTCAAACCAGCTCTTCCATCCACCTAGAATTAAACCTCTTGTTTAAAAAGTGGTTCAGGGTTTTAAGCATGGGACTTGCTATGCAGCAAAATGACAACTGCATTTCCAGGGGCACCTTCTGCTGCAGCGCTGATGTAGCTAAGCAACTGAGGGCAATGGCAGACCATTAGGAAGCTGCCCTGTACCTTTTAAAGAGGAAGAGCCAACTATACGTAGAATAAAATGAAACTGTGACTCACAGACCATTTCTATATTCCCCTCTATATTATTTTGTAGAACTACACAAAAATTTAGCATTTATAATATTTGCAGCTGAAGGTGGTAGACCGAGACAGAAAGAGGGAGTGGCTTGCCTGAAGTCACAAGAGAACACAAATCCCTAGAACATTCCGTCGGAACAACCAAGGTGAGCCTGTTCCAATGGAATGAGCTTGGAACGGTTCGAGTATTCCAAGAGCCATTTTGGCGGACTGTTTTCCCCTTGCTTCCTGTTTTTGGCACTGGCTTCCAATTGGCTTGCAATCTCCTTCTTCTTGGTTGGCTTAACATACAAATCTAGTTGATTTGTATAACAACCCAATCAAGAAGCAAGGAGATTGCAAACCAATCAGAAGCCTATGCCAGAAACAGGAAGCAAGGGGGAATACAGTCCACCAAAATGATGGTTGGAAAGCTTGGAAAGGGATTAGGGATGTGCACAAACCGGTCCGGAGGCCATCATAGAGGCCTCCGAACTGGTTTGAATGTGGCACAGTTCGAAGGTTCGGCACCAGAGGGGTGGGGTGGTGGTGAGTCACTTACCCCTCCGGTCGTTTTCACCCCACCAGCGTTCCTTAAAAAAAAAAACTTCTTGGGGCAGCAGTGTACCTCCCTGCCACACTTGCCCCTGTTTTCGGCCAGAAGTACCGTGCGTGCACGTGCATGTTGGACGTGCGCGCGGGGTACTTCCGTCCGAAAACTGTGGCAGGGAGATATGCTGCCACCACAAGAAGTTTTTAAAAAAGGAGCACTGGCGGGGAAAAGTGGCGGGAGAGGTAATTGCACCCCCTGCCCTTAAAGGACCACCCTCCCTGGTGCTCCGCGGACCACAGAGGCGCGGTTCCATCCACACCACAAAAAGGGATTCTTCTGTTCCAAGCTTGAAACAAGCCCTTCATTTGAAGGGCGTTCTGCTTCGAGCTCGGACCACTTGAAACGGACCATTCCGAACTCGTCATGTTCTGCACATCCCTCTTCCTGATTTTTTAGTTCAGTCTCTTAATCACTACACCACATCAGCTTTCAACAAATTGATTCTTCAAGGCCCACCTTCAGAGAAGTGTTTGCTTTCTCACTTAAGAAGTAATGTAATTGCATGTTGAGATGCAACTATTTCTCTCAAAAAGCCCTCTAGTTCAGGGCTGCAGAGTTTGGCCCTCCTGCAGATGTTAGACCACCATTTCCATAATTCCTTACTATTGGCCACTGCAGCTGGGGATGATGGGGATTGTAGTCCAAAAACAGTTGGAGGGCCCTGCTCTATCTAATTCAACTCTTTAGAAGAAGTAAAGAAATACATAAAGAAAATACAAAAAAGTGTAAACCATATACATACTATTACTTTCATCTCCGTATTTATAAATACATGTTGGATTTGCAGGGGTTAGGACTGAAAACGTAGCAGGAACAATATCTACTATTTGCTGATGGTAGGAAAGCCTGGAGGGAAAAAAAGGGGAAATATTTGTAGGAGGTAGACAAGTGATCTCTCCGATGCCCATAATTTGATATCATAAGCATAACAATATCAAACATTAATAAACTCTAGTTACCCAGCCTCAGTGCTCTAGATGAGCACAGATCATCAATTCAAACAAATACATCTAGATTTATCACAATAAAAGTTCATGAAATGAACAAGGGAAATAGTACAGAAGGTGGAACAGGGGACATTCAGCTTTCTGAGAATCTTTGTCAGTTTAAAAAAGCAAGTTTCTAGTAGTTACGTCTGCAAAGATATGCTTTAGAAAGTGTGGTCAGCAATGCCTGCTGAAACCTGAGAAGTCAAAGCCCAGTTAAGATTTCTAGTTATAATGGGAACAGGACTTTATTGCCCTACATAGCTCCCTGCCTCTCCCCATGACTGGACAAAAAAAAAAAAAAATTATGTAAACAGTATTACAGAATAATCATGCAAAATAAGAGAAATAGTGGACATCTTCTCATTTTACATAAGTTGCAGGATTCAGCGTTTTGCACCTGAGAATCTGAACTGCTAGCATACGGAAATTACTTTATTAGCACAAAGTCCTGGTATTAACTATCACAAGGTTAGGGCAGCACTCCCATCCCACAAGTGCCAGAAACATTCTAATCATTTCAAGATCATTGTGTCAGCAGAAAGTATCATTTCTTCCCTTATTAAGAGCTACTGTAAAGGAATATTTACTCTCAATACTTTACTCTCAAGGAATACTTTACTCTCAAGCCAGACTGCAGTCATACAGTACTTTCAAAACTTTTGCTGCTAACACAAGGCCTAGAAACCATCCACATGTTTAGGATTATTTGTCTCTATGATAAATAGTTTTAATTAACTGGGGTTCTTCTAACTGAATACTTCCACCCTCTCAAGCGCAATTTCCTTCCTGAAACATCAGCCCTTGGACAGAGAACAGCTGAACGTGCTAAAGAATAATTAGTAAGGAGTTTATTTCACCCTCAAATGTATTGCTTACTCCAGTTCACTGGCAGAAATGTCCTATTCCTTGACACAATTTGCAATATGCAAAATACGACTCAAAGTGTGGCTGTTTTATATAAATATTCCTTTACAGTTCTTACACACTTTAGCAAATACATAAAGCTGAAATTAATTGGTGAATTTTATTCTGTGCACTACTCCATGTGCAATTTTGACCAGAATGAATAAAAATCAGTGGTCTTTAAAAAAAAAAATCAGATTTTTAAAAATTTAATTCAGATTTTCTTTGTTTAAATCAGATTTTTTTTAAAATAAAATGCTTTTTGAGGAAAAAATCTATCTAAAGATAGTTTTCTATTTAAGATACATTATAGTCCAAAGGTTATTCTTCATGAAATAAGGATTACCATATTTTTCGGACCATAAGATGCACCTGACCATAAGACGCACCCCTGGATTAGGGGCTGAATCGGCCCAAGTTATTGCCGCCGCCGCCGCCCGCCCGCCCGGATTAGGGGCCGAATCGGCCCGAGCTACTGCCGCCGTGGCCGCGGCCCGCCCTCCCAGCTGCCCGAGTCCTCACCACCTTCAGGGACCCGCAATTGGAGAAGGAGAGAGGAGCTCACAAACAGAGCTCCTCTCTCTGCAAAGCCTCGGCCCGAACTGGCGCTTTGGGCGCAAAGGACGCCTGGGAGTTCCAAAGAGCGTCGGAACTCCCAGGCATCCTTTGCGCCCAAAGCGCCAGTTCGGGCCGAGGCTTTGCAGAGAGAGGAGCTCTGTTTGCGAGCTCCTCTCTCCTTCTCCAATTGCAGGTCCCTGAAGGTGGTGAGGACTCGGGCAGCTGGGAGGGCGGGTGGGCAGTCGGCGGCGGCAGTACCTTGGGCCGATTCGGCCCCTAATCCGGGTGGGCAGCAGCCGCGGTGGCAATAGCTTGGGCCGATTCAGCCCCTAATCCGGGTGGGCGGGCGACAGCATTCGGACCATAAGACGCACCCTCATTTCCCCCCCACTTGGGGGGGGGGAGTGCGTCTTATGGTCCGAAAAATACGGTAGTTTTTAATTATGTAGCATGAGGCTGTATATATGCAATTTTGGTAAATGAATTCCATTAATCCATTCACAATGTCATGCTCTTCCAGAGGTTTCTGTAAGATTATTTTGGGCAATTTTTCTATCTAGAAGAAGACGAAAAATGAAACCTTCATGTGGTTGTAAATATTAAGATTATACCAGCAAGAATGAGTCTTTATGTAAAAAACCATGATTTAAATCTAGTCTTACTGACTAGTGATGTAAATTGTGATTTAAATCAAATCCACCCTGATTTTGACCCCATCTGCAATTTTGACTTCTTACTTACCTCATGCATTTTTCCAATACTTCTCTTACAAATTTAGGTTTGGGCTTGTTAAGGTCCAGAGAAAGACAGTCTGACCTATCATTGAACAACCACCAAAATGTTGAAATTGCTGTTACTCAGAAAAGGATAAGTAGGTTATCTTACTAATACATACAAATTAGGCACATTTAAAGCTTCACTGCAGTATTTCTCCTATTCTCTGATAAGTCAGAGCTACAAAAACATATAGTTTGCAGCACTATAATGTTATTTTCCATGTGTTCAAAAAAGATGGACACAACTACAGACATCTGTGGATTAAGTGGCTTTTCACAGAAATCAGCAAGAATATCATGTTTGCAATAAGAATTATTTGAAGGAGTTTGCACCACTGGGATTAGTACCTGAAAAGGAACTAAGAATCATACTGTGGTTGAACAAGGAATACACATAACTAGAACCATTTTGATAACTGGCTAGAAGTTATCAAAAAGCTATGAAAAGCCTGGCTTTAAAAGGGGCTTAGACAGATTCATGGTGGACAGGTCTACCAATGGCTACTAGTCTGGTGGCTGTGGGCCATCTCCAGCCTCAGATGCCTCTTAATTCCAGTTGCCAGGGAGCAACAGCAGCAGAAAGGGCACGCACTCTCTTGATTGAGCTCTTGCCTGTGGGCTCCCCAGGGGGATCTGGTGAGACACTGTGTGAAACAGGATGCTGGACTAGATGGGCCTTGTGCCTGATCCAGCAGGTCTGATCTTATGTTAAGTGAAAATTTATAAAAGTCTATGTGGAATCAAGGAAGTTGAAGAGAAATTTACTTACCAATCTTCCCAGCTCCAACGGAACTGAAAATTACTCAGATGGTGGGAAAACCAATTAATGAACCTTAATTAAAAGAAAGTAAGTTTCAGTAACTCCTAGATGTCTGAACTACAGCAATCCACAATGCCAGTATTCACAGCAGCAGCCAACATGCTGCACAAGGCAACGCGGGCATTTTCTGACCCACTGGGGCTGCTGCATACATGAAAGCCAGCCCTGGAGCTGCTGTGTAAGAGCACAGTTGCACAGCTACTTAAAACTGTGTGGGGGCACTTGTGCAGCACTACTTCCAATGGAAGTACCCGCACACTGTTGTAAGTAGTTGTGCAACTGTGCTCTTACACAGCACCTCCAGGGCTGGCTTTCACATGTGCAACAGCCCTGGCAGGTTGGAAACGCTGGCATCGCTTGTGCAACAATTCACTCACTGTATTTAGCCATTACAAGAAATGGGAACACAAAACTCTTAATGAAGAAAATGGTGCAGAAAACCCAAATCTATCAGATATTTGGATATTTTTAAGAGGTATCTAGTTCTGATCAGGTATCCCAGTTTTAAAATTCTGACAGACTGGATATAAACACTTACTTCTGATCAGGTATCCAGTTCTAAGTATCTTTGAAGTGAGTACTAAGAAGCTTGTTCTGCCCTAACGGAACAAAAGAGGCATCTTTTAAAAGTTTTGATATCTTTATTTAGCAGGGGGAGAGCAACCAGCCCTATCCATCCCCAGCACAATATCTATGTAAAGTGCTTTGGGAACTTTTGTTGAAAAGTGGTGTCTAAATATTCATCATATTTGTTTGTTTCTGTCTTTCAGATAAGGAAACCTCAGATAAGCTGAATGTACAATAACTTTGGAAACAATACATAATAAACTCAAATGAACTCTTAGCTACTTCTCTTCCTCTTCCAAACCAAACTATATTTTAGGGATGTGCAAAACATTTCTAGCTCACAACGGGCTGTTTCGAGCTTGAAACAGAACCAACTTCAAAACACTTTGCTTCAGTTTGAAACATTCTAAGCATTTCAAGTGCATTTGGAGCGCTGCTTTTCTAGGGTCGGTGGGTAGACCAGTCTTCTGAGGCAGGCTAATGCGCCACGTTCGAATTGGAGGCCTGGTCTACCCACCTCACAGGGCATGTAGACCAAGCCTCTGCTCTGCACTTAACACATCGGCCAGCCTTAGACGGCTGGTCTACCCACCGACCCCAGTGGGTAGACCAGCTCTCCCTGGAAAAACAGCCCTCCAAAATGATGCTTGAAGCCCTCAGAACGTTTCAAGTTTGTTTCATCGAAACAACCAGCTTGGCCGCTGTCCCAATGAAACGTTTCAAGCATTTTGCGCTTCATTTTGAGCTTGAAACAAAAAGCAAAATCCATTTCGTGCACACCCCTATTATACTTGGTTTTCAATACTGCCCAATTCATTCCCGATTAAGATATTCTTTTATAGCCATCATGGCCATTTGCGGACATAAAACAAAAACTATTTGTGGAAGAAATAACCTTGACAACTATACACAGACTCCGTTTAAATTCAAAAAGCTCATTTCACAAACTCTCCAGAAATCTATATGCAAGTGAATTTACCCACCTGTCTATACATGTAGTATTCATTGTTTCCAAGCGCATGTATAACATTTCTGTGGCTTGTGCAAGCTGCAAGTTTTCATTTAAGTTTTAAAGAGGATGCATCTTTAACATTCTAATGCTCCATTTTTCTTGGAACACAGAGCACACATATATGAAAGCTAAAATGCTAAGCCTGACTCTTCAAGTCTCAACCAGAGATACCAGAAAGGCAAGGCAGTCTCTTCTCTTTGACCCACTTTTGCTATATAGAATTAAGCTTGAGCTGTTCCCCCACCAACAAATAATGGATACAAATGTAAAAATATTTTATCGCCACCTTCACTTCAGAGATTACTCAAAGTATCTGCATCTACAATTGTCTAATACTGCTCAGAATTCATTTAGTTTCCCAACCTGCCGATAGTCCATTTAAATTGAAAGTATACACAACCCTTTACCAAAAGACGCTGAACCACAATATGAGGTATTTTCTTGCCTACAGAATGTCCCTTGGAGCTGATTCAGGCATCACAACCCAAGGAGTCCTGTGAACCTGGATTTAGGCTCTCCTGCATCCCAGCTCACCTGTAACTGATGATCTGGTAGTGATCCGTTGATATCCATTAGAGTGGGGTTCTGCGCCTACGCGGAAGCCCCTTGGTATCAAGTTCTACAGCTCCTCTTCAGCGCCTGTGCCCCACCCCACATGACCACGTGGCTATTTAAGGCGGGAGGAAAGTGCAGGCACCTCAGTTCCTTGTAGACCGTTGAAACAGTCAAATAAGCAGGTAGGTTCTACTATGTAGGGCAAGTACTACTGCGGAGGGGTAGTTCGGGAGGGTCTAATGGATATCAACGGATCACTACCAGATCATCAGTTATAGGTGAGCAACCTGTTTATCTGGGTCGTGATCCGTTGATACCATTAGAGTGGGTGTCTAGTTAGCTCCATAAGGAGGAGGGAGCAGTAGAGTCATTGTAACACCTTTTAAGGACAGCTCTACCAAAATTCGCCTCCGCAGCAGACCATAAGTCTATGGCGTAGTGTTTTACAAATGGCTGTTCAGATGACAAAGTAGCAGCCTTGCAAATATCCTGAAAGAATATGCCAGCCAGGTGTGCGGCTGAAGAGCCATACGCCCTCGTGGAATGTGCCCTGATGGTCTTCGGGGGCTGTATCTTCTGTAGAGAGTATGCCAGACAGATGGTCTCTACAAGCCAGTGAGACAGTCTCTGCCTTGATAATGCTTGTCCCTTGTTCTTCCCTTTATAGGAGATGAACAGTCTCTTCGATGACCGGAAAGTTTTAGTCTTAGAAAGGGAGTAAAGAAGAGCCCTGCGAACATCCAAAGAATGCAGAGCCTTTTCCAGCGGTGTGGTTGGAGATCTAAAGAAAGTGGGCAACACCCCATCCTGGTTGATGTGGAAGTCCGACACAATTTTCAGTAAGATGGAGATATCAGGTCGAAGGAGAACTTTGTCCAGGTAGAAACGTGCGTAGGGACGACCGGCGAAGACGTACCTGGAAGGGCTGTTTCTCTTGACGGTGACACAGCATGGCTAAACCCGCAAGTGTGCCATGGAGTAGAAGTGGCGAGCTGTGTGGAAGTCAGTAGTCCAGGAGGCGGGGTTGAGACAGGTGCTCGACTATCATCAGAGTGTGGAAATCCGTGAAATGTTGAGGGGGTAGTAGCCGTCGAATCAAGCATCTTCAGAAGAGGGTCTAAAGAAGTGGGCTCAGCATCCGAGAGATCTCCCTCTTCTAAAGCGAAGGTCATTGGAGCATGGAACTGAGGAGTCACAATGGTGATGTTAGCAGGCATGTTCAATGCTGACAATTGCTCCCCATCTCTCAACGTTGAGGGGGATCTAATTGGAGTCATTGCGGGCCCCAGATCACGGGCTGACGGGATCATGGGTATCAATGTCGAGGCAACCGGTTTAGCTGTGTCTATCGACGTCGACAAGGCGTACATCTGCGATGTCTCCTTTGGCATCGATGTCGATGCATCTTTCAGCATCGACGCTGACGTCGATGTCGTGTGGCTCGGCGCTCTCGATGTCGACGCCTCTCTCGGTTTTGATGTCGACGTCCATGTCGAGCAGTCTGGTGTCTTCGATGGGGAGGCCTCCCTCGGTATCGGCTTCAATGTCGAGGGGCATGGAGTCTCCGGTCTCGACGGAACTGATTTTCTCAACGCCGATCACGCCGTTGATGCCAAAACAACATCCACCTCCTGAGCCGACCTCGGTGACGGCATCGAGCTGGAGATTGATAACTTCTTTGCTTTTTTCGCGGGTTTTTCGGCGGACGCTATTTTATCACCCGGCCTTTTGAAGGGCTTAGGGGTATTTTCGGCGGACATAGAGGTTTTAGACTGGGCCAATCCCAGGGCCCTCACGCCTGGAGGAGACTTTGACGAAGTGGAGGGCGCAGTTAATGCATCGTCATATAGAGCCGCACATAAACGAAGATCTCTATTCCTCCTCGTCTGCTTAGAAAAAGACTGGCAGACTTTACAGGTTGAGGTTAAATGGGTCTCCCAAACATAACAGGCACAGCCTGAGAGGGCAATTTTGCTCTACACTCCATGCAGCGCTTAAATGTCTTTTTTCCCTTAGGGGTGTCCATTGTATTCACTCCTTGAGACAAGCCGTGGTCAAATAGCCAGAATCAGTCCAATCTTTCAACGGTTGAAAACGGCGCACAACGGTAGATCCAGAAAATAGTCCGAGGTCAATCCAATATTCAAGCGGTCCAAATCACAACTCCAAAGAATAGTCAACAAACGGTCCGGGTCAGAATGGTGTAGTAGAACTTTATTTATGAATTCACAAGAAACCAAAACGAAGGAGCCGCAGAAATCGCAAGCGATCCTTATGGTGGTCAAAAAGGAACTGAGGTGCCTGTGCTTTCCTCCCACCTTAAATAGCCACGTGGTCATGTGGGGCAGGGCGCAGGCGCCATAGAGGAGCTGTAGAACTCGATACCAAGGGGCTTCCGCGCAGGCACAGAACCCCACTCTAATGGTATCAACGGATTATGACCCAGATCAGTACCTGCTCCCAGGTGTACCATATTTATTTGCATGTGCTGAATTATGCCCAAAAGGAAAGAAGGTTTCTGATCCCACAGCCAGGGAGTGCCTGCACTCAGATGTGGTACAGCCCAGCTGAATTCATTCTTTACTTTCTCCACATGTGAGGGTCGGCCAGAGAGAACCTCAGAATACTAAGCGCTCTCAGTCCAGCCAAAAATTAAATGTTCAAACTGCACTTCATTTCCAAAGGTTTTCTAAATTACACTGGCGAAACTGAATTGCTGAGCAGCAGAATTAGCAATGCATAGTTAACGAAGCGGCACATGGCCCTACCCATGTCAGGCTCCAGCACCACTTTTACTTACACAGACTAGCAAGCCCCACTGGAATCTCTCGGGGACGGTTTGTGAATCTATACATGTTTGAAGGCACAAAGTTGGGTGTTTTTTCCCCGGGGAATAACTAGCCACAATAGCCATTTGTGGTCTTTATTCTATAACTGCTACAAGAGTCATTCAGAGGAAAGGATACAACTTGAGGTAAAGAGCCAGGCTGAAGTTTACAAAGTTCAATAAGAAGTGTTGTGTACATCACTTCAGTCTGTGGTGGCACAGGAAGCTGAAATAGCTCAGCAAAGATTACCTGTGAAAGAAATGACAGAGACACATTGAAACATATGCCTGCCCTGTCTGGGCACATTCCGGAGCAGACCCTGCAACGGGGTCACAATGAATCTATGAAGTGTGTTTCCACCCTTCCTATGTTGTGACACCACAGTCCCTACGCTGACAGCAGGGTGCCGTTCATATTTCCAGTGCCTTGTTTCAAGTTTAATCGCTTTGATATCCTATATAATAAAACCCTAAGGTACCTGCGTCCATGTCTCTGGCACGTGTTCTGCGCATGCGTGGCGCGCGTGTACGCAGCAACGGACGGCGTTGAGTCCCATGGGACTCCAGGACACCCTAGGGAGCCAGCCAGCCACATGGGGCGGGAGAAGGGGAAGAACAAGAGAGCGAGGGCGGGTTGATGTCAGGGCGGGGAGAAGCAGGCTGGAGCCGCCAGGCGCAGTCAGTGTGGCGGCGGTGGCAGGAGGAGGAGGAGAGGACCGAGAGCAGTAGGCGGCCTAAGGGAGGCGGGCAGGGAGGGTGCCGGCCTTCCCGGCTATCGCGAGAAGCGCCACCAGCAGGGGAATGGAGGGAAAAGAGTGAGGGAGAGGCAGGCAAGGAAGGGGGCGATCTAGTGGCTCTCCTGCTACCAGCAGCTGAGGGGACTCGCAGGCTGCTGTCATGGTGGGGGCCAACGGCGGGGGAGCAAGCGGCCCGTAGAAGCGGGCCATGGTGGCACGCCTGATAATCATCCTCCTAGCGCCCGTTAATGTAACAGGCTTCATGACTAGTAGTGCTATAATGTTGTATATCCAGTGTAAAAATGTTGCTGTTTTTTGGGGTTGTTAGTTTTTGCAATCCCCGCTGGGCGCTTTGCTATTTACATTTTGAATTCAAGTTGCCTGAACAGAAGCATTTTGCCGCTGTTTAGCGTCTAATTTTGAAAGTGCCCTGGACATTATGACATCATTACTAAGCAGGCACCATCAGCTTAAGTCTGACAAATCTTGGAGTGCAATGGTGCTTGTTGGAGTTTGACTTCAAATCACAACTGGTCACTCCCCTTTATGAGAGGATTCCTCTTACAATGCACAAAGCTACATATTAGTGGAAACATGACATGAAGGATTCATATAGTCAGGAGGTGTTCTATTCATCGTCTACTTGAGTGTTCATTGATATCAAGCTTAACTGCTAAACAGCTGTCAAAGGGGTTGACAGCTACACCACACATCAAGGCATTATTGCATCAGTATAAGTAATCATTTTACTACACCTTGTGTGTGACAAAATGCAGGACAATATATGGGGAAAAAATCTTCTTAGAGGCAATTTGGTCTTCTATATGGACTCACTCTGACCTCTGGAAACAGAATGTCCGGTTTTAAACAGGAATTACAGGGAGGTTAATACTCTCTTTTTTGAAAAATGCAAATGATCAAGGCTGAAGCTTGATTTGGCATCACATCTCAGGGGGGAAAAAACACCAATTTCTCAACTGCTGTTTGGCAAGATCAAAGAAGACCATCTTCTTAAAGGCAGCCTTGAGATGAATAACTTGCTTGGCAAAGTAGCTTGCCAGGCACATGTATTCCTTCTGTGTACCGTTAAAAACAAACATAAAATTCTTAGTAGCAGGAATGGACAAAACTCAGAAGAGAAATCCCACAAATGTCTCCAGCACAGAATGGGGGTGAGGAAGGAGAATGCCGGTTTTTGTGGGGTTTCCAAAACCTTGCATGGATTCAGCTCAAAACCAGACCAGGATCAGGAGCTATAGGCACATGCACACAGGCAATGCCTGGGAGCCTCTTTAGGCTCTTGCTGAGGATTTTAGGCACTGGCACGTCCTGAGCCCTAGAGGCCTCTGCAAAAGCTTCAGAAGCATTTCATTTGAGTTGTGAGGTTGATTCGATAACATTTTAAGCCAACAATTCTACACACTGCTGAAGCACTCATCTGAAGCTCACACATATAACCTCTGGAGTGAATCTATCTATTTTCTGCCATTATCCCAAGAGCTCAAGGTGAGGCACAATACTAATAAGGCGACACACTTTCTGGGAAAGCACTGTTACTGAAGAGAAAGATTACATACACTGGGGTTCATTACATGGGGAATAAAGGTTTGCAAGCAGAAAGGGGAAATATGGCAAGGAATGCACGTACCTCGACTATATGGTAGTTCAGAGGAATCTTATTATTCCCTGGGTAGCTTAGCAGCTGGGCAGCACTAGAGAAAGTGACAGAGAGGCATGTGGATTAGACTGCCGACACAGAAAAAAGAAAAATCAGCTAGGAAGCACGCAGGGGCCCTTGCAATGGAAAACACTTCTAAAGAGGTGTGTCAACTGGTTACCCACAAGAGGCAGACTGATAGTAAGATACAAATGTACACAGCATGTCCCTAGACTGCTAGGAGTTACCCTCTTCAGCTACACAAGCCTCAACGATTTACCACTAGTGACAACTTGACTCACTGATTTCTCAGGAAGATATCCTTAATGGTACTTTCCATGTGAGAGCAGTCCACACTAAGTCATAATCATGGCTAATTAGCTCTAGCCACACTCTGAGCCTAAGCTTTTCTGGAAAGCACTAACTGGTATAACTCAAAAAGGAAGGTTGTTTACACACCGCCACCCATGCCAGAAGACCTTTGCCTCAACAGGGACAGTGCCCCAGATATTGGGAGGCCATCACTGACTCTGTTTTCAAACAGCTCCTTGGCAGTTGGACTTTCTACTTCAGGAGGTACTTTTCCTGGCTACCTGTAATTATGAACCTTCGTTTCATAATTCAGAACCTAGTGTTCGTTTCAACTTTGTTATAACAAAGGATTTTACAAACTCTTACAATTATAAGAGGGCTGACCTAGGCTGTCACAAAAGGTCATCACCCAGAAATGTGGAGATACTTGAACTGAATACTGTTGTGAAATGTAGTATTATATATCCTTCATGAAAGTAGATATGTTGGCAATGCAACACGCTTATTAACTCCAACTCTCAATAAAAACACCTTTTATTGCACAGAAAAAGAAAATCTCAAAGCTGGTAAACATGTTTCGATGCAGCACACCATCTTCAGTTAAATAAACAACTGAAAACACAAGAAAACCTCCTCCATTTCCCAGCTGTTAAATTCCTTCGACATGTTAACACTGTGTTCCATGTTTGGCAGAGAGATAACAAGCAAGGGCGGGGGGGGAGAGAGAAAAGAAGAATCACCTGATTCTTCTCAGAGGCTAAGTGCAACCTAAACATTGAATTTTATATATTGCACCTTTCTTACAGGTTTGCCTGTACTTAAAATACCATTCATTACAGATTAATATGGCAAACCCAGATAATCTTGGAAAGACAGGGAATTAAGGTGAACGTGCTTTGTACGGCACCAATGACACTTAAACAACTGTTAGTCAACTCTAGATTGTATGATAGGAGATGTGATGTACAAGATTTGTTCTTCATGAGCAAGAACAGGGGGAAGGGAACTGTGGAAAGGTGCAATGTATAAACTTCAATGTTTAGATTGCACTTCATTCTATATTGGGGAATCTAGTAGATCATTGAAAGATAGATACAAAGAACATCTAGCAGATAGGAAGTATTGTGCGCAGAGAACGAAACCCCAGTCATTGCACATGAGGATTAAGCATGAAGGCCAAATGGTGCCTACATTTTGGGGATTGAGAAGAACCTATATAGAAGGAAAATCAAGGAAGCATTTATAGGGAAATTGAGACCTGACATTAATGTTTGGGAGGAATTGGCCAATGTGCTACATTTTATTTGCCTCTGAGGAGAATCAGGTGATTCCCCTTTATGTTTTATCAGCTTTTAGTTTTTTGGGTTTTTTGCTCAATAAAAGGTCTTTTTGTTAAGAGCATCCATCACAAATCTTGTATAAGATTAAAAGCTGCAATCTGAAGAGTTCCTTTGACGTTTTTCATAGCAGCAAAGCCAACTGCTGAAGAGACAAACTGTCTTTCAAACAGAACAGTGGCTTGTCTTGGGCTATTGAAGCCTTCTCACCCATGTGCATATACCCTCTTTAGATTGAAATCACTCTTCAGAAATTAGTTAAGACCAGGGAGTGGGTTTTTTTGTCTTGGTAATGCAAGAGATGCCTTTTGGCCTCTTTAACCCTTGCCCTGTATGAAGACCAAGACTCCATACCATGTTTTTCTCTCCTTCCAGTGTGATTTGATAATGCAGTGGAGATTTTCTTCTATAACAAATCTCTCAACAGAATGACTTCCAGGCATAACAGGACCCTGGCAAAGGAATTAAGTGATGGAAGAAGTTAGCAGCACAACCTAAAAGTCAACTGTAATCATTGGGACTACATGTCAATGTTTGGTCACGCTACTCTCATTATAGCCTTGTCAACAGTTGTAACACAATTTACTGTTCATGGGGATTCACCATCTACAGCAAACATTTCCAAGTTGCTGGAAAGGGTTTGTCCCAGTGAGTTTGCTGCTAGGAAACTCAGGCCAGGATCCAAAGAACTGTGGAATTACTTTAATGAGCAGCTGGTGGTTTGGGAATCCCCCTGGCAACAGTGACCCCCAGGCAACACAGCAAGCTGATTTTGAATCTAAGAGAATCTCAAAAAGCTGCTTATGCTATGTCATGCTGCAGGAAGGAGGAGTTTTTTTGTTTTTTGTTTGTTTTAAGAAAAAACTCCTCTGGGCTAGCAAACGCTCCTTCTGCAAGCCTAGGAATCTCTTTGGAACTTCGCTAGTTAAGTTCTACACAAAACAATGTCTACAACACAAAACATTTCAGACAAGAGACAATATTTAGAATCTCCCAGTAGGACGGCATTTTGCTTGAAGCCTAGAACACAAGCCTTTCTTTCCCCCCACAGAGGGACGGGTTACAATTGACCAACTGCCCCCCCCCTTCCCGCCACAGGGACGTTTTTCGCACAGGACACTTACCTCGGGATCGTCAGTGTAGTCAAACATTCTAAAGATCACTCTTGGCATTGGGTAAATGGAATCTTCAGTATGAGGTGGAGGAGTAAAGGGAGGCAGATTGTGCTGGAGTGCTTCACAAAGCACATTGTCAAAAGCAAGATATGGCCTCGGAATGTGCCTTTCTTGCCAGCGATCTTTTTTCAGCTTCTGAACCTGAGCCCAAAGGCAATCTAAGTACTTCAAAGAAAAAAGCACCCCTCAGTGATTTCTAAACATTGCATGTAGGAACCCCACTACAGACAGACTTCTGGAAGTCCACTCCATTTCCTGACTTGGAGGTGAACTCTCCCCTATTCCCATATACCCCTTTGCCCTCTGAAAAGGTCAGTGGCTCAATACTTCTTGGTCAGGATCTTTAAAAAAAAATAAAAATCACACAATGACTAACACATCCCAGAGACCTTTGTGCTTGTGTTTGATCAGCAATAAGCTCCTAATACCTAGTTGTTTTTGAAATTGAAGCACCTTTCAAAAGAGAGTTTTGATATGTCAAGGTGGACTACTGTTAAAAATACAACCCAAAGTTCCACTGACCATGGCAAGGCTCCTGGGCATGCCTATGGTAATGCTTTGAGTCCTGACCACGGCCAAACAGAGTACCTTCCAGGCACCTGAAAACCACTATTTGTAAGCAACTGTCATATCTGGGCAAATTATGGACAATATCCTTTAGAACTATTGGGGGGGGGAGGGAGAGAACAAGCATTTTCAATCAATATTCTCTTGGTTATTGAAGGATTTTAGTGAACTCTTTATTCTACAGTTCAGAAAGGGAAGGCAACTGGCTGGACATCTCATTATAGCAAAGGCAACTCTACAGGGTAGAGAAAATATTTTCCATTAATATTTCCCATGGGATTCCAATTAGTATTAGACTTTAGTACAAAGTTTTCTTTAGCTATGTGTGCCCAGATGAATGTTTTAAAAAACAAACTATTTACCTCTTCTTGCGGATGTGGTTTATCAGCAGACCAAACCTGTAACATGGGTACATGAATCTTCTGACGCCTTCTGACATGGGAAACACACAAAGTTCTACTTTCAGTAGGCTGATTCCCAACTATAGTGGTGTGAGTTGGGGGGGAGGGGCGCGATGATGGAGTTTGGCTTATATTGACACAAAGACATGTTGAGAGGTTAGATGCGGGCATAGTATAGTAGGAGGGTGAACAGATTTTATCTAGACAAAATTCTTCATGTATGATACTCTTACTGTACTGTTTCTATTGCAGTTTCTTTTGATATTTCTGAAGTGACGTGTAGTTTTGTGTGTGGTTTTGTTGTATTGAGTGGCCGTTGGCTGTAATAAAGTACTACTACTACTACTACACATAAGAGGTTTTTCTGTTTTTCAGAAAATGAAAATTTTTCTCACAATGTCAAAGTTTGAGACTTTCAGAATGCATTTTCAACTAGGTGCTAACCAAAGGTCTTCAGCCCAACTCAAAAGCAGGAACAGTAGAAATTCTAGGGCATGATCCTGCAGAAAGTTTTCCTGTATGAGTCCTAGTGAAATTAATGGGACTTGTGCAAGAATACATTAGTAATGCTCTTCAGCAGCTCCAATTTCAGTAGGTCAGTAGGACCCATACAGAACAGCTCAATATTGCCCAGCATCTTCCAGTGTTTCAGTGAGCTGTGGAAAAGGTTAAGTGATTTGCAAAACTGTCTTAGGACAATTGGCCAGTGTATACATAACACAGTTTGCAAATCAGGAGCAAACCTTGGGAATGCACCTTCCTCCACTCTCTCTGCATGCTTACCTTAACTCGGGTTAAGGCTACACACAATAAGGTAAGCCAAAGTTAATGCAAATCAAAATCCCTCCTAGCCAACTTCAAATCATGGTTTCAGTCTCTGGTTTACGAGGGATCCCGGTTAGCATTAACCATTATTAATGTCAGTATAAATGTAATGCAAAACCACAGTTAAGGAAAACAAAAGATGAGAGGGTGGAATTTGAGCAAAAGAGTGGAAGAGAAAGCACAAAGCATGGCTGAGGTTGCCTACGGAGCTGTGAAATAATGACTGTGCTAGTAACAAGGTGCTAACTTACCCTAACCAAGACATTGTGCTGCCAACTTTCTTTAAGTCCCCAACTTTACCTTTGGAAAAGGCCTTACATTATTTGGACGTCCGCAGGGCTCTGTTATATTAACTCTCAAAGACCAAGCCAATGAGGAAAAGAAAGATTTTACTACAAGGGGAAGACAGTGGGCCAGGCCTTGTCCCGTCAAAGATTCTCTCATTGGCTGGTGGAAACCATCTTAATGGCCTACACGCTGCAAAAAGTTGATCTCCCTAGGTCCATTAGAGCACATTCAACAAGGGCTTATGGGGCTTCAGCTGCACGCCTATCTGGCATAAAGGAGCACAGAACCCATTCTAATGGATGTCAACGGATCACTACCAGATCATCAGTTACAGGTGAGCAGGTCCTGTTTTTCAATCTCAGGTTTACGAGGGATCCCGGTTAGCATTAACCATTATTAATGTCAGTACAAATGTAATGCGAAACCACAGTAACAGAAAACAAAAGATGAGAGTGGAATTTGAACAAAAGAGTGGAAGAGGAAGCACAAAGCATGGCTGAGGTTGCCTACGGAGCTGTGAAATAATGACTGTGCTAGTAACAAGGTGCTAACTTATCTTACAGCTAGAAAACATGAAATAACTATTAACAACCAAGTGAATTATCTCTAGTTCTCTTACTTCAGATAGTTTTCGACGTGGGACAAAACGCGGTCCATCTCAGCATCCTTCTTTTCATACAATTCCTTCCCCACCCAAGGTAAGGATGACAAAAACGCATACACATACCAGTCGCATCGCACCTGTAGAAACAAAAATTATAATTTGAAGTTGTGCACAAGCAAGGAAGTGCATATCCTATTTCTTGCTACAAGTCAGTCAACTAAATAAAAACTAGGTCAAACGGTTTGAATCCAATCTCCTGAAAAACTTAAGCAGCCTAGCAATACTTGGGAACAATGCTTCATTCAAGTGGGAATCCTCAACAAGCACACAGAAAAAAACAAGATGATGCACATACATGAATTGGTCTCTTTCCAAACACTGCTGTCCATATAGACACGGCAAGATGAACTGAAACTTCTATACAAAGCTTCAGATCAATCTGAAGCGTATGTTGTACTTGAAACAGTAAGAGAAAACACATTTACATATTTGATCTCAGGAATTAAACCTGGGGCCTTCTGCATGCAAATCATGTGCTTTTACTACTGAGCTAAGTCCTTCTATATATGCTAGAAGAAGGCCCCCTGCCTCAGGCCTGAGAACGTCCCAGAGTATGATGCAGAATCCATTATGTGGTAGATTCTAGATTTTAAAATCATCTAGGGGCCAAGAAATACTAGGGGTGTGCACGGAACCGCCAACTGCGGTCCAGCACTGGGTGGGTGGGGTACCTTTAAGAGCGGCGGGAGGGTTTACTTACCCCTCCCGCCGCTTTCCTGCTTGCCGCCGTAATCTTTAGATTAATTGGGGCGGCAGGACACCAGCCGCCCCCCCGCGACCGGATTAGGGGCCAAATCGGCCCAAACTACTGCAGTGGCCGCCGCCGCCAACCACCGACCCAACCGTCCAACACAAGGCCCGATTTCGGGCCAAGGTAGCCAGTGGCTACTAGATCGGATTAGGGGCCAAATTGGCCCAAACTACAGCCGCCGCCGCCCGCCCGCCCTCCCAGCCGCCTGAGTCCTCACCACAAGAAGGCCCGCGTCAGTCGGGCCGATCAGGGCCCCACAATTCGAAAAGGAGAGGAGCTTGCAAACAGAGCTCCTCTCTCTGCAAAGTCTCGGCCCGAACTGGGGCTTTGCGCATTTTCGAATTGTGGGGCCCTGATCGGCCCAACTGACCTGGGCCTTCTTGCAGTGAGGACTCGGGCGGCTGGGAGGGCGGATGCGGCGGCTGTAGTTTGGGCCAATTTGGCCCCTAATCCGGTCTAGTAGCCACTGGCTACCTTGGCCCGAAATCGGGCCTTGTGTTGGGCAGTTGGGTGAGTGGTCGGCGGCGGCCACGGCAGTAGTTTGGGCCGATTTGCCCCTAATCCGGACGCGGGGGGGGGGGGTGGTTGGTGTCCTGCCGCCCCAATTAATCTAAAGATTACGGCGGCAAGCAGGAAAGCGGCAGGAGGGGTAAGTAAACCCTCCCGCTGCTCTTAAAGGTACCCCCCCAGCCGCACCGGACCGACCAGGTCCAGACCAGTCCGGAGGCTTTTTAAATGGCCTCCAGACCGGTCCGGGCCCATCCCTAAGAAATACCTGACCTTGCCAGCTGCTACCACCAATCATGATTAAGTCATTTTCCACAGATCTCAGGTTTTTCAAATATGGCTTCCAAAAGCCAGACTGACCTTTTCCATCAGTGCAGCCTTACATAGAGAAATCACTTCACAGTACAAAACTGTCTCATATGTTTCTTGCACATCTAACAAGATGTTTGGTAATGATTCCTGGCCCTTCACTGTACCTCAGCAGTCATGTTCCTGTGTTCAATCTAATAAAAGAGTTCCTGTATGTGATGTGATGCCAATCAAGCTCAAATTTTGCAGTTTGCTTTATTCAAAGAACGCCAACTCTTATTCTGTAGGTAAATCAGTTGAAACTCAATAAAAATTGTGTACACTAAATGAAACCTGATGAAAAGTACCTGGGGTACCCCTTTTGGGGGCAGACAATATTAAGTCATCCATGACGTAAAAATAAATCTTTGCTTACCTGAGGTACATCTTCCTCCTGAGTCACACTGACAAAATTCTCAAACATAGCTACCATTGACGGTGCAGCTATTACATGACAATTCACAAGATCAGAAAGAAAACGGACCTGGGGAAAGTGAAAACATTCCAGAGTTTAAGCAACCTGCTGACAAATTCTACTTGGGTCAGGTTAGCCTTGGGCTCACATGACCCCTTCCCCATGCTCCTTATCATGGGTAGACAAGTGCAAGATCTCTTTTATAAAGTCAACAGTTGCTGGTATTCAGACAAACATGGGCTCTTCCTGGTTCAGTAGAACCCACCCCCATTGGGAACCCACCCACAGAGGGAACTCATGAGCCAGAGGCCCAATCTCACCACAGCTAGGATACTCGAGTACAAGTAAAAACTGAACAGGCCCATAGAAGGAAGAAAAACAGCAACAAGTTTAAGACAGAGAACACATACTGCTCTCTAAATGTAAATAATGGAAAAATATATACAGTGAAGGAACAATCTGTCTACCTGCTGGATCCAAAGCCATATAGCCCCATGGGAGTGATACAGTTTGCTATCAAATATTGAGCATCTGCACCTGCACTAGATCTCAAAATGTAACATACCTCTAGCACTAAGCCGGTAAAAGAGCAAAGTTAAAAAGGAAAAGGCCAGCACAGACATTTGAGTTGTGTGTGGGTGTAATAGGTTCATACGAGATTCACTTTTTCCTTACATGCCCTGCTAGATGTAATGTGGGCCCTTCAGATACACTGAAAAGCCAAATAAGTTTTAAAAATGTAAAATAACTTACTAAATAGACGGCTTCATTGTACATGTTAACTTTCAAGCATTCTTTAAGCTGACGTATCATGGCTTCTACAAACTCTCCACCGAAGTTGTAGTTCCTGGCATTCAGCAAGCCAACTAGAGTTGTGTAAACTGTCAACTTTTCTGGTAACAAACGTGCACTGATTTTTTTCATTAAGAGAGAGAAAGTAGTATTAGATCACTGAAATCACAACCACTGTATTCTCATACATGGCAAACTCAAACCATTAGGTGGGGTGCACATATATTCGGAGCTTGTATGCATATTCTAGTACAAAACGTAAAGGGAAAATTGGCTGTATCTTTACACAACTATTGTTTTTAAAAGGCCCACTGAAAGACTCTACATAACTGTTCAACAGCATCTACTGCAAGCATGTCTTTCCCCTCTATTAGTTTAGCTCCAGAATAAGTAAGCAGTGCACATTATCTCTTCTTGAAGGAGAGGAGAGCTGGTCTTGTGGTAGCAAGCATGAATTGTCCCCTTAGCTAAGCAGGGTCCACCCTGGTTGCCTATTAATGGGAGACTACAAGTGTGAGCACTGTAAGATATTCCCCTCAGAGGATGGAGCCGCTCTGGGAAGAACAGAAGGCTCCAAGTTCCCTCCCTGGCTTCTCCAAGATAGGGCTGAGAGAGATTCCTGCCTGAAACCTTGGAGAAGCTGCTACCAGTCTGTGAAGACAATACTAAGCTAGATAGACCAATGGTCTGACTCAGTATATGGGAGCCTCCTATGTTCCTATGTTGAACAGTAGGACCTTGATTGAAAGGAAAAGAATGAGGAAATATGAAATTGAAAGGGCAAGAATTCTGGGCTGTGTAACCTCCTATTGATCGTAGACACATGTAAGGAAATACCCTCAACTACAGGATGGGCTCTGGATATGGTGGAAAAAGGAGGCAGAGTTATGAGCACTTTGCTGGAGCTCTCAGGAGTATCTCCCAGCAATCTGGGCTCATAAATCCCTATCTCAGCAGTTACAGTGAATAGGTCTCCCATGGCATTTATATGGTAGCATATATGGCTGAACAAACTGCAACAACACTCTTTAAAGCACACATACAAAACGTAGTAAAGTGGACCACCATATTGTTGCCTCTCTCCTAGAAGAAATAATCTCAAAAGACTAATTTCTACCATACAGACCCTTCCTTAAACTCTGAAGATCAGCCCACCAACCGGAAGCACGTTTACTCACAAGGACTTCAAATGAACATACGTACTTCCAGGTGAACTTAGTAAAATGAACAACTATATATTACTTATTTTGCCAATTTCACCCACACCTTCAATTTTTTCTCCCAATTTTGAGGCCTAAGAGAAAAGAGCTCTTAAGCATAAAATACACTCACATATATGAAATGGTGTCTTATGAAACATAGGCAAATTTATAAGCATTTAGTGTAGGGAATACATTATCACCTGGATCCATAAATCTTTTGCATACATACACTGTACAAAGGAGTCTTAGTATCTTGCTTTTGTAGTTTGGTAGATCAGCCTCCAAGACCCCAGCCAGGCCTTCCAAATTACTCTCCAAAGAGGAAGCACTCTGAGGGTTTAAAAAAAAAAAAAAAGTCTCAGCAAGAGTTACCACCACCACGCCCCACAGCAGAAAACAGTCATTTGAATAAGATAACATCTGATTACAAGTCCAATCAGTTTGGAACTAAGTTTCAAGAGAACCATTTTCCTAACTCTCACCAGTCAATTTTCAGCACATTAATTATTAAATTAAATTAAATTAAATTAAATTAAATTAAATTAAATTAAATTAAATTAAAATATTAATGAATGTGAGGAGGCAGAGGGTTGGAGTCAGGGGGAAAGGCGAGGTGAAAGGGGGGTCGTCAGTGGGCTCTGGCCCAGGGTGGGGAAAATCTGCTCTTAAGACGCCAACTTCATTCAGCTGCTGCTGGTGGTCAGCAGGACAGACCAAGAGCTCTTCATGGCTCCTGCTGTTGCAGCAGGACATTCCTACCTCTGGGCCAGCAAAAAAGGCCCCGAGGGCCAGATCTGGTCCCCAGGCCTTATGCTGTGCAGGTCTGAAAGGAATCAGGGAAGCACACTGTAAGTGGCAAGTCCAGCCTCAACATTTAGAAAGCAGCTTGTGTGCATTTTCTTCTTAGGCCAAGTACAGACTGAACTAGGATTAAGAGATCAGCAAAATGGCAAGATAAAGTGAGCAGCCCATGAAATTAAGTACTTCCTTCATTTTCTTATGTGAAATTTCTTCCTTCATTAATGGCAATGCCAATGCTTCAACTGTGATTAACACTAACCAGGATCTTCTCCTAACTAGAATTTGAAACCATGGTATGAAGGTGCAGAGTTACTATATATTCTCTCTCTCTCTGCATTAGCCCTTAATCTAATGGTCCAGAGAAGAAAATTTCCAAAGCCAAAAAAGTTAATTCCCTAAATTAAGGAAATAATGTGCAATTAAGATGCTTTACCACAGGATTCAACAACTTGCAAAGAGACTAGTCATAATTCCTGTAACGCTATGAAGTTAATGGAATAAAATGGACAAGTGTTCAATCAGATTTGTCACTCTTTAAAGCTACTCCAGTTCTCGTGTAGCAAAACCACCACACACCGACCATAAGTTAGCTGATAAAAGCATCCTTCTGAAAAGGCACACACCAGGGTCAGACTGGGCCTCTGGGACGATTCCCGGTGTGCCCTATGATGACCTGTTCCTTCCCAGTAAACATACATAAGAAGCACACTGCCCAGCTGCTGCTGTTGCTGCTGCTCTGGGCGCCTTTACTGAGTGAAGCCTCCTGAACTCATTGGCTCTTGCTGCTGGGTAAACATTTCCTAGGCGTGGGCTGTATGAAATCGCAGCGCTCCCACCAGAGCTGGACTAACACCCCGAGTTGTTCCCCCAAGGGGGACCCCTGCCTCCTCCCCGCTGCTTTCTTCCGCAGTCTGCCTTGCAGAGGGATGTTGGATTACAACTGCGTTAGCCTCAAAGGTTAGGGAGATGGGAGCAGCCGCCTCTGCTGGCACGTTGGACTTGGCTGCGCCGCACCTGCTCTGCCTGTGCCAATTTCTGGTCTGCTGAGGGAACGGCAGCCTCCTTCCTCTGGAGATCAACGGGGTGGGGAGGGGTTAACCCCTCGTTTGTAGCCATCCTGCCTGCTTTGATGCCCCACTGGTGCAATGTGCCTTTCCAACGGGTTTTAGAAGTCTGCCTCGTGCAACTTTCCCCTCCTAAATTCAAAAAGCGTCATGTTTTGGCTGACTCCTGCCGAGAACTTATTAACACTTTGCTTCAGAGCCCTTGAGAGCAAAAGCTTGTTTACAATTGACCAGCGTGATCTGGGGAGGTGAAGAGGGTCACGTCAGCAGCAGTGCCTTTGTGTGGGGAAAGGGCGAATTCACCTAAACTCTTGGATCGTGTCTAGTGACTTGTGATCTCTCTTCTTTTTCCCAGAATCACAGCTCACTTCTATGCTTCATCAGAAGTGAGTCCCACATGCTTCAGTCAGATTTCTGCCTTAGCAAGCGTTCTGAGGATCTCAGCCTTGCAGTACAATTATAGACATATTTACTCAGAAGTAAATCCCTCGAGTTTAATTGTAGGGCGCTGGTGGTGCTGCGCACCAGAGAGCAAAGCCCCAATGGGACCGCAGCTGTCCTAAGCCACCACCCTCCAGGGCTTGCATGACCTGGCCCCCCATATCCCCTCCCCAAGGAATCAGTCAGGAGGGCACGTGGCAGGGCAATGGAGACTCGGGACGCTCGCAGGGGCTGTGCGGCAGAGCTGACCTCAGGTGCCTCGGATCTGGTCAAAACCCAGCCAGGCATGCACACATCTTTAGTCTATCTAGTACCTTTCTGTTGATGCACAACTTCCTTTAATAAGCTGGTAAGCAGGCCTCATTAATTACCCAAAGGTCTTATAAGGAAGAAAAACAGCCAATAATTCTTCAGATGTGGTCACAGTGTTATATGCCAAATCTTGCATGCCTATCTCTGTACAGCACATTCTACAATGCACCAATACTCCATTGGCAATTCCCATCATCCTGGATATTACAACATAGTGCAATGTTGCATTGAGCAGTTGAAGAAATACTTCAATCTAGTGTTGTGAGCCGCACTGAGCAGTAATGTACTGGAGGAGCAGGGTATAAATGTTTTAAATAAATACATAAATAAATACAGTGAGGGAAATAAGTATTTGATCCCCTGCTGATTTTGTCCGTTTGCCCTCTGACACAGAAATGACCAGGCTATAATTGGAATGGTAGGTTTATTGTAGCTGTGAGAGACAGAATAACAACAAACAAACCCTCAAAAGTCCAGTGCCCAAAAGTCAGCGATGGATTTGCATTGTAGTGAGGGAAATAAGTATTCGATCCCTTCACAAAAGATGTCTTAGTACTTGGTGGCAAAACCCTTGTTGGCAATCACAGAAGTCAGACGTTTCTTGTAGTTGGCCACCAGGTTTGCACACAAACCAGGAGGGATGTTGTCCCACTCCTCTTTGCAGATCCTCTCCAAGTCAGAAAGGTTTCGAGGCTGATGTTTGGCAACCCGAACCTTCAGCTCCCTCCACAGATTTTCTATGGGATTAAGATCTGGAGACTGGCTGGGCCACTCCAGGACCTTCATGTGCTTCTTCTTGAGCCACTCCTTTGTTGCCTTGGCTGTGTGTTTTGGGTCATTGTCATGCTGGAATACCCATCCACGACCCATTCTCAATGCCCTGGCTGAGGGAAGGAGGTGCTCACCCAAGATCTGACGGTACATGGTCCCATCCATCGTCCCTTCGATGCAGTGAAGGTGTCCTGTCCCCTTAGCAGAAAAACACCCCCAAAGCATAATGTGTCCACCTCCATGTTTAACGGTGGGGATGGTGTTCTTGGGCTCATAGGCAGAATTCCTCCTCCTCCACACAAGGCGAGTTGAGTTGATGCCAAAGAGTTCGATTTTGGTCTCATCTCACCACAACACTTTCGCCCAGTTCTCCTCTGGATCATTCAGATGTGCATTGGCAAACTGCAGACGGGCCTGTACATGTGCTGCCTTGAGCAGGGGGACCTTGCGGGCACTGCAAGATTTCAGTCCTTCACGGCGTAGTGTGTTACCAATTGTTTTCTTGGTGACTATGGTTCCAGCTGCCCTGAGATCATTGACAAGTTCCCCCCGTGTAGTTCTGGGCTGCTTTGTCACCGTTCTCATGATCATTGCAACTCCACGAGGTGAGATCTTGCATGGAGCCCCAGACCGAGGGAGATTGACAGTTATTTTGTGTTTCTTCCATTTGCGAGTTATTGTGCCAACTGTAGTCACCTTCTCACCAAGCTGCTTGGCGATAGTCTTGTAGCCCAGTCCAGCCTTGTGCAGGTCTACAACCTTGTCCCTGACATCCTTCGACAGCTCTTTGGTCTTGGGCATGGTGGTGAGTTTGGAAGCTGAGTGATTGCTTGCTTCTATGGACAGGTGTCTTTTATACAGGTACTGTAACAAGCTGGGATTAGGAGCACTCCCTTACAGAGGGTGTTCCTCATCTCAGCTCGTTACCTGAATATAGTGAAAAGACAACTGGGAGCCTGAAATCTTGCTGGTTGATAGGGGATCGAATACTTATTTCCCTCACTACAATGCAAATCCATCGCTGACTTTTGGGCACTGGGCTTTTGAGGGTTTGTTTGTTGTTATTCTGTCTCTCACAGCTACAATAAACCTACCATTCCAATTATAGCCTGGTCATTTCTGTGTCAGAGGGCAAACGGACAAAATAAGCAGGGGATCAAATACTTATTTTCCTCACTGTAAATAGTAACCCAGTCTTTACCAAAGGTTTGCTTCTCTGGGTTTTGTTTTTGTTTTTGCTTTGAGAATATATGAATTTTTGCCTTCTATATGCCACAAAAAGTTAGCCGTCTTGAACTTAAGGGGCCAGAAGGAGGTGAAGGATCAGAGCTAATTAAACATAGGTTTTTCTATTTAGGCAGATCCTAGATATAGATATGAAAACTGCAATATGCAAAAAACTGAATACACCCATAGACGGAACAGAAACAGCCACAAGTGTAAGACAGAGAACAACAGGTAAGTCACACTGTGAACCTGCATCCTATTTTTACCCTTTGTAGCAATTAGAGACCAACTGGCTTTTTCATGTGCCGATGAGCAAATCGCTCAGAGCGAGTATAAAAGCCTCTGCAAGCAATTCAAATGCTTATCAAGAATTCAAAACTAAAGATTTCTACAGGGAGCTCTTAGTCCCTCATACCTTTTCTCCCACTCTGCATATTAAGGATTCTAGCCGCTCTTCAATTTCAGATGGCTCAGATGTTCTCCTCCTCTTGTGTGGCTGTCCTGTTTCAATGAGACAAAGCAGGAAAGAACTCAGGCCAATTGTTTCCACTGTTCCAAAATAAAAACCCAATAAGAATTTAGATGCTGTTTAGACACACACAGAACATTTACATTTGTATGCAAAAATTAAGCCAGTTCTGCACTTTTACATTTGTATGTGATGTCAGCAACTCATCTCAGTGTAATGCCATGTTTTGAGATGTTGCATTGATATTGGGCCGGTTCAGATGATATTTTTTCCATCCCTAAACCGGCCCTTGCAGTTAAGAAGGGGAATGTGCCAAGAGCACACGCATCCTGCTTGCTGCCTTCTCAATGCATCCCTTTATCGTGGGTGTAAGTGTGGCTCATTCAAATCACCACACTACACATGGCCCCCAAACTAGCTACTTATTTGGACTGAGTGTAAAATGGCAGCTTGAACTAACCACCTCCCCACCTGATAAGAAACATGCTAGGATGACATCAGGACATCTAGAAAAGGTGTCAGGATAGGCACTCTCCTGGTGCGCCTTCTTAAGTGCATGGGCCTGTTGGGGGAGGACAGTACCATCTGAACCAGCCCATTGAGAATCCTAGAACGGGATCACGAGGACTGATGTGAAGAGGCTCACAATCTACTACTTTTCAGTTATTTTGTTATATAGAACACTGAACTTTTAGTTGAAAAGCAGTATATAAATATTCTTATTTATTCAGTTTTAACAGCAAGGCCTGTTCAGTAATTCATTTGGAATTTGTTTTGAATAATGAAGTGGCATGTATTATCTATACCTACAAACAGAAAGCAAGTTAGACACAGATGTAACCACTGGGAATGCAAAAGGGCTCACAAAGATCCCAATGTACATGAATGTTCTTGAGGAACAGAATACTCAAGTGGACTTTCACTTCAGAAGGCCAAGTACCTTAACAAGGCATGCAAAACTTAAAGTGATGTATATGAGCCATTCATTTTGCATCTGCTATTGAGATATGAAAACATTAGCTATCAAACTACTTGTACACCATCTCTCATTATACTTACATAGTAGTATTTAAAAAGTGATCTACTCAGAAAGCCCAGGAAAGACTAAGTTTAGGTTCCACAGAAACCTATATGCGGAACCTAAACTTAGTAGGTTTGTTCACATGAGTAGGATTAGGGGAGGAGAAGCTGCCTACCCTCAATCAGGAGCTGACTGCACTCCTGTGATCACCGGCAACTTCAAAGCATGGTCAGAGGGGCAGGATGTGATCATGTGGGAAACAGCGGTTGGGAAGGAGAGGTTTGTTCTACCTAGTAGCTGTACTCAGCTGCTGATTGAGGTAAGACAGAAAACTCTGTTACCCAGCTGATGCCTCCCACACGATCCCTTCCTCCCTCTCCAACCTTGGTTTTAAGTTGCAGACAATCAGCAAACAGGAGTGCACTCAGCTTCTGATTTAGAGTAGGAGGCTTCTCCTACCCTAACCCTGGTCATGAGATCAAGCCTAGTGGCTGTTCATTCAGTGCCTGACACTGAAAACAATACAGTGATCCAGTGTGTCGTTATCAGAATCTTTAAAGCCAGAACAGTGTGTTGATATAAGGAGTAATGAAAGGTCAGGTACTTGACACTGAAAAGCAAAACAGATCAGAGAAACATAATACAGTATCTGTGTATCCATCTTTTGCTTACAAATTATCAATCTATCAAACATTACTAGAATTGCTTTACATTTGAAGAAAACCCTCTAGGAGCAGTGTAGCTCAAAATTCTACCTAATGGAAATTCTCTTTGTGGAACTTCTGCAGGCAGCAAAGGTTCCTGGGGCACATTCTAGGATAAACTCTCAGTTTTTGCTCAGCAGTAAACAAAGGTTGATCCCACCATTAGCATATGCAAACTGAGAGGGCCCAACACTGCCACAGAGATCATAAACAAAAATGGACAAGCTGTTTTTTGAACAAGCTTGTCCTCAGAACAGTTTTCTGTTCCAGACTATGGGGTTATCACAGATAAAGACACGGCCTTAAGTGAACAACTTTTATTTGCTATGTGTCCTGGGACAATGCACTCCCCTTATGCCAAGAACAGAAAAGTTGCTATGGTGACAAATAAATGGATCAGAGTTGGATTGTAGGCAATTAGTTACATTTGTAGCCTGCCCTTCCTCCAAGGAGCACAAATGCACGTTGGGTTATGCAGTTCTAACCCCACTAAGAGCTAGTCAACAAGAAGAACGCTTTGTGGAAGTTCAAGGGAGGAACTCCAACAAAACTGATCTTATTAAATCTTCTGTCTTTCACACAGAATAAGCACTCAGATGATCAGTACAGATGTTCTCTCCTTTATTTGGCACTGGCCAAATCAGTCCTGGAACCAGTATTAAGTTTCCCTGTCTTTAAGAGAGTGATTACAGCTTTGATAACATTTAAGACGGTTGAAGAAACGATACATGTTTCAGCCTAGAAACAAAAGGCTTAGGAAAAGGAACATCCTAAAAGTGGCATGGCTTTATGACACAAGCAGAAAGGGAACTTGTCAATTACACGAAGATGCAAGCTTGAAACACAGAAGAGGTTTTAAATGACAACTAGAAGTCCTTTGCTCAGATCTACCCTGTGGGTTGCCATTTGAACGCCCAGCAGCCAATAATGAAGGAAAAGAGGGAATATGAAAGAGAGATTTTTTTGCCAATGGGACAACTGTAGGCCATTTCAGACCAAGACCTTGGTCTGCTGCTCCCCCTAGCCCCATTTCCACTCCCTTGTTATAGTGGTACATAGGAAGCTGCCTTATACCAAGTCAGACCATTGGTCTATCTAGCTCAGTATTGCCTACAGACTAGCAGAGGTTTCTCCAAGGTTGTAGGCAGGAACCTCTCTCAGATGCCAGGCAAGGAACTTGGAACCTTCTGCATGCAAGCTTGCAGATGCTCTTCCTAGTCTCACCCTCAACTCCTAAGGGAAATGTCTTATAGTACTTGTAGTAAAGCCACCTAATGGTGCATCAGGGAAGTGACTTGACTAGCAAGGCAGAGGTTGCCAGTTCGAATCCCCGCTGGTATGTTTCCCAGACTATGGGGTTAACACCTATATTGGACAGCAGCAATATAAGAAGATGCTGAAAGGCATCATCTCATGCTGCGTGGGAGATGGCAATGGGAAACCCCTCCTGCATTCTACCAAGGACAACCACAGGGCTCTGTGGGCACCAGGAGTCAACACCAACTCAACGGCACACTTTACCTTACTCATACATGTAGTCGCCCATTCAAATACAAAACAGGACAGAGACCCTACTTAGCAAAGGGGACAATTCTAACTTGCTGCTGACCTGGGATTTAAACTGAACTTCAGGATGCATTTTTTATTGTTCAACTAGTTAATATCTGATAAGACTGACTAGTGGTGGTGATGCTTTTGAACATCTTTATAAGTTAGTTTGCTAAACACACACACAGGCTTGGACATTAAGAAACTTCATTTGAATTAGTGTTGGAAGATATTAAGGTTTTATTTTAAGTAGTGATGGCTCATTCACATGGTTATCAAGTGATGGTTATCACTTGATGCTACAGTATTAAGTGGCTATACCTGTGATTCTGAAATATATAGGTTTGTGAGACCTAAAAGCACAAGCTTTCAAGTCAACCTAAATTTTGGCTTCTGATCCTCTCCCAACAAGGTGTATCAGCTACCAAACCTCAGAGAGAATGCTTGCTTTGTAAGTGTCCACACCCTTACACACCTCTTGGTGGTGGGGAGGGGGAGCCAGCACTCCTTAGGACCACCTGTTTTGGCTACAGAACATCTTGTTGCTAATCTCCAGAGTAGCCACTAATGGGATAGATAGAAAGACCAGTATTTTGACTCAGCATCAGACCACTTCAAACGTTATACATGGCTGCGACTGAGTCCTGCTACTAGTTTCCTAGCCAACTTCCACGAGAAAATGGTTCTTCCAACTCAGGAGCAAAGTCTCAAGAGGCGACATGAATTCTGCATGCAAAAGGACACAGTTCAAGCATCTAGAGAAAGGCTCTCCGGCGGCAAAACTAGCAAGGTCCGTTTCCTGCGACCCGAGAGGAGAACACTGGGCCAGGTGGACCAGAGGTGCGACTCCAGGGAAGGCAGCATGATTCGTCCTCACATACACACAGAGCCCACCCCCTATCCTAGAGAGCGGCCCTTCATGCACACAGGCGCTTACAAGAGTCAGTTGTCATGATGCGGGTGGGGGGTGGAATTGGGAAGGGGGAAGAAAGCTGCTCTCCCCCCCCCCCAAACACACACACACGTGGGTGGGTTCCTGTCCCCAGGAGGTGCGTGGGTGATGGCTTAGTGGCCCGCCGCCTCCTCTCCTTTCCGCCCCGCCCTATCGCTCCGAGTCCCGCTCACCGTCGTTCTCGTCGCTGTGCCGCCGGCGTGACATGATGAGTCCCCTCGCCGCCGCCGCCGCCGCCCGGACAGCCTCGGGGCGCCGCTGCCTGGGCTCAGGGACAATGAGGAGGAGGCGCGCGGCAGCGTCCGGGGCTGTGTGCGTGTGTGTGTTTAAGGCGCGCGCCTCTCCCGCCCAGCGAACAGCGACAATTGACACTCGCGCGCTCGTCAGAGGCCTCTCCAATGCTGCAGCCGCCCACAGAGGAACCGAGCAAGCAACGCACACTAGGCTCTGTTCCTTCCGGTGTAGCAACAATTTTCATTATTTAACCATACCTGGTTTCCTGTGCATCTGAGCATGCTCAAAAGCATGGGAGCATGCTCAGTATGGTCAAATGAAGCTCCTTTCTGTTTTCTGCCCACAACCCCTATCACATTTTAATTCCTTCTTGAAATATCGAAGAAAGGCAAACCAAGTTCTGGAGCAAAGCGTCAGATGTAGTTGTGCGTGTTATTTTGCATCAAAATAACTCTTAAACATTTTTTTTTTTTAAAAAGGACTACTACAATAGCGTATCCAAGGGGCAAATGTGAAGTTCTGTGAAATGCTTGGAGAACTGCAAGAAGATAGCATGCTCGGTCTCTTAGTTGAAACCAGTGCCCTTAGCCTGAAGGCCAATCTATCAGAAACTGTTACACTTTATCTTGCACGACGACATTCTGAATGCTGGCAAGAAGAGAGCATGCTCAATCTCTCCAAAACCTGTCAGAAGCTCTTCCTCTTTAATTTGCATGGATCAATGTTGAATTACTCCTTTTTATTGAGTTAAAAGACGACGTTTTCACTTCTCATTTAAATACTGGAGTCCTGTATTACATTATTCAGTTTATATAGTACCAGGGGAGTAGCGAGATCCTGGGAGCCAGGGGACAAAATCTTATTAGAGGGCTTACCCACTGCGTGTGAAGTGTGCGCTCTCCCAGCCCCACCCCCTACATCTGATGTCAGATGCAAGGGTTGGAGCAACAAATCTCGCCCTTGAAGATGCCATATAAAGGTTTCCTTCAAGAATGCCTGGATCAGGAAGGTCACCACCCTCTCAATTACCTTGTCGAAGCTTGGAGACAGACAGGCCTATATATAGTTGCTTAGCTCTGAGGGATCCAATGCAGGCTTCTTCAGAAGAGGTATAACGATTGTCTCCTTAAGACAGGAAGGCATCCTACCCTCCTTCACAGAAGCATTTATAATATCTTCCAGGGCTTCTACAAAAACCCTCCTGCCTGATAGTATAAGCCATGTCAGACAAGGATCAAGAGAACAGGTGGTAGGCCGCACCGTCCCAAGGCGCGTATCTACATTGTCAGGAGTCACAAACTGAACTGATCCAGCCTAACCACATAAGAGCCATTGCTGGACACCTCTGCATTAGACTCTACAATAATTGTGAGGTCTGAATCTAAGTCGCCCTGAATACAAGATTTTATCCACAAGAACTCATTAAAAACCTCACAACAGGTCATTGATGGTTCCAAATTCTGATTCAAGGAGGCAGGGCATGTACTAGCCCTCTCACAACTCTAAACAACTCAGCTGGACGTGACCTTGTGGATGCAATGAGCAGAAAATAATTGCTTCTTTGCCACATGTATTGCCTGAGCATAGGTCTTCAAATGTGATTTATGTTGTAATCTGTTGGTTTCAAGTTGAGTCTTTCTTCACTTGTTCTCCAGTTGTCTACCTTGCCACTTCAAGTCTCGTGGTTCTTCCATATACCAAGGGGTCAATTTTGAAGTGGATCAAAGAGGATGTTTAGGAGTTTGGCGAGTTTGCTGTTCCAGTTCTCCACTAGAATCACCAGCAGCCTCAACAGAATCATGTGTAGAGCCAACACTAAATCCTTCTAAGACTTATTGGAATCCTATTGGAAGGAGATCTGGTCTTATGGTAAAGTGTGCTGTCAAGTCAATTTCAACTCCTGGCACCCACAGAGCCCTGTGGTTTTCTTTGGTAGAATACAGGAAGGGTTTACCATTGCCTCCTCCTGCACAGTGTGAGATGATGCCTTTCAGCATATTTCTATATCGCTGCTGCCCCATATAGTACCAGTGGAGATTTGAACCGGCAACCTTCTGCTTGTTAGTCAATCATTTCCTCACTGCACCACTTAAGGCATCCTTTTTAGGAGTGGATAATACAAAGCAAATGCAAAGGGTGTGGGTAATATAAGAGTTTGTTTACATAATCAATGCTCAGTTGAGGGTTATACTCGTGCTCAGGTTATACTCATTGTGCAGGTTATATTGGCAAAAATATGGTAGTAACCAGACCCAGAGGGAAGTGGTGATCTCAGATAAAAATAGATTATCCTTTTTAAAAAAATGCAATATCAAAATTAACTAATTTGGAAAAGCTCAATAATTTTCCAAGTTAATCAAAAATTGTATTAAATCTAAAGAAAGTACATAATTAAGACCATAAAATTGACTCGCTGCTTTTTAACAATTACTCACAAAAAGGGGCACTTTCTATATGAAGAAAATCTTAAATGTGTCATTTCTGTTCAGGAAATTCAGTGTAAACTGTGTGTACATGTGCTGCAAAACTGGCTGCTATACTTTTTAAATATATGTACATCTTATTAACCACATGTTGATTTAGATGCAGTTTGCACACACAGTGGTGATTCCTGCATAGAGTTTTTGTAACATATGAAGCAGTACTAAGGGTGGTTAGAAAGAGAAAAGGTGGTGTTCTCTCCCCCACCCGCCCGCTAATATGCACATGCTTGAAAAAGGATTTGAATTAACATCTATCTTCTATCTATATATAATTCTCCTGGGTGTGCCTTGGAATGTGCGTTCCAGCACCCAGCTGATTGGCTGGGTGGCAGATGGGCCTGATTGGCTGAGGCACACCCAAGAGGATTGGTCGCCACAGCAGCAGCAGGCCTGGCCACAGAGGCCAGAGGCAGCAGCAGGCCCAGGATGGGGGGAAGGGGGGCAGAAGTGCGGGTGGGGAGGGGAAGTGGCTGGGCCTGGAAGTGGAGACTGAGGCAGAAGGTGGGGGGGAGAGAGGTAACTGCCAGCCCCAAAGAGCGCACAGATGCTCTGTGTGGGGTCGGCTAGTTAACTATTATTAGAAGAGAACCAGTGGGTGGTAAGCATCTGGGAAACGGCCTTGTTTAAATAACCGTATGCAAATCAGCTAACCAGTTATTTCATTGGGATATAACAGATGATAACCAGTGCGTTATAAATAATAAATACTCCAGGTGTGGCCATAGTTTTGTTTAAGGGCATTATAATATTAACAGTTTTATCTTCAATCCCCTTCTTAATGATCCCTAGCATGGAATTGGCTTTTTTCACAGCTGACCTGTGAGAAGATGACCTGTACAAAAAGACTTGTAACACATGTGGTCATGAATTAATATATGAAAAAAATGTAGGATGGTCTTAGTTTTACCTTAAATGTACCTTTTGTAGTGTTTTTTTAATGTATTAAAATGAAGTGCATCATGAGATCCATTATTTATCTAGAATCACATTGTAATCATCACCCACAAATAAAATGCTGTTAAATCTGATTTTGTAGTAGGAGAAAGAGGCTTACATCAATACTGTAATTTTCCAGTTACGATGTCCATGTATATTATATGAAGTGCTAACTTAAAATAAAATGGAGGAAAGATTTCAAAGTTGGATTTGTTCATTCCCCCCATTTGTCTTTGCCCCTGAGAGAGTTACCACATTCTATAAATTGCCTTGGCAGGAAACAGGAAATAGCTTTCTTACTGGGAGGGCTAGAAACTGTTTGGACCTATTCTACAATACATGGTACACTGAGATGGGGAGAAAGCAAGCCACTGGCTGGAATGGTTGTCCAATCATTCAGACCTGATTTGAGCCCATTTGGTTCAGGGAGAAGAGACATTCAAGTCCCTTGAAAGTATTAGCTTTCTGTAAACGTGCAGTATGCATGAAAGGTTCCAGTTACTTCAAAAGAAGCTTCCAATAGCTGGTGGTACAACTAAAAAAAATTAAAGGATTAATGAATGTGTGTGCTGGCTAAAAGTATATTAAGTGCACACAAAGTTCAACAAGAATGATGTGTCTTTACATCTGATTTATAGGACTTGATGTACTCCACCAAGCAACTGCTGTTTCAAGATTAGAGTCACAAAAGCACCCACACACATGCATAAATAACTCCAAGCCTTAAAACAAATCCCCTACTATAAAAACAGGTTGCTCACCTGTAACTATTGATCTTGTAGATATCTGTCAATATCCATAAGAATGGGTAAAGCACCTGCACAGGACCCACTAGGTAACATATTGCAGATCGTTGCGGTGACCCCACCTCCATGCCTTCAGGGTGCTATTTAAAGGTGGGCTGGGTGCCATGTTCTTCAGTACTTGGACAACCGCTGTGGAGGATGATAATCTGGAATCAGGTGAGTTTATCATCAAATGAGAATAGCTTGCACACTCAAAACACACACAGTGTAGCACTACTGCAGAGGGGTGATCTGGGAGGGTCTTATGGATCTCTACGGATCTCTACCAGATCAATAGTATACACTGGGTCATTAATGGTAGACATTTCTGACTTTAGGTCGAGACCCAGTGCTTTTGCCATATCACACACATGCCGATGGTACACATTCATCTCCTTGTTGGAGTCATGTGTAGATGGGGCCACATCAACAGAAGGGTCCACCCTACTATCTGGATAATCAGGATCAGATTCAAAATCCAAAGATGCATGGTGATCCAACGTAGATGATGATGATGATGATGATTTCTATACCGCCCTTCCAAAAATGGCTCAGGGCGGTTTACACAGAGAAATAATAAATAAATAAATAAATAAGATTGAGAGGGTGAAACCGATGTGAATGTCTGCATCTCAATAGTCTGTGGAATCAGTGTTTGAGTCCCAATATGCACACTGTCACTGCAGTTTGTGTGGCTGAATCTTGGAGGAGTACAGCCGAAGTTGTTTGTGTGGCCTTTGAAGAAGTCACAGTTGTCTGTTTCAATGGTACTGTACGAATGGGAGCCTGTGACTGGCCCCAAGACTGATTTCCTTGGAAATAGTAAGGTAATCCAGGGTTTACTGTCCCCAACAGTGCCAAAGCAAGGGCATCCCCTGCTGCAAATGAGGCACAGGTATGCCAGGGTGAAGTTGCCAAGTGAGTGGCTGTTAGCATGACCAGCTGTTGAGTGACCGTTTCCTTTGGTGTCCCCATCGTTGATGTCTGCGGAAAACCCTTGAAAGTTGACGCCGAGGGGGTACTTGAAATACCGTCTAAGATAGACAGCAAAGTATGAGCCGTTGTATCTAGGGCCACCTCCCTATCTTCCTCTTCGATATCGAAGGTTGGTATGTCAGCAGGACATCAAGGATTAGGGTTAGGAGATCGAGCTATTGGTGTCGTTGGGGCGCGAGTCAACATCGATGGCACCTCTCTTGATGTTGATCCGAAAGCATTTGTCTCAGTAGTGAAGAGACCTCTCAACACTGAGCTTCCGGTGTCAACGGTAGTAGAGAATCTATCAGCGTTGGTTCCAGCAATAGAGAGCGAGTCCTCGATGCCGTGGGTCTAGGTGTTGACACACACTCGACATCGACAGACTCTATTCGCTGGATCCGATCCCTTCAATGTCGAAGCCTTTGATGTCAATGGTTGTAGAACACTTTCGAGCGTCTGCAGACTTGAGGGAGACGGTGTCCTTTCTTTTGTGAGGTCCACCGTCTTAGGCTTTTTCAATCTATGGGAGGGCTGAGGATCCCGATTCCAAATTTTTTAGATTTCGATCCCTCTGACATTGAATGTGTAGATTTCGATGAAAGTTTAGGGATTCGGTATGAGGCTAGTGCTCAGAGTCAAAGGTTTCTGGATTGATGTAGAAGTCTTTGCGGCCAGTGTCGAAGCTGAAGGGTGGGGTTCTCCCAACATCGATGGATTTAGCACCTTGTCATAAATGGTGGCGCAAAGCCAGGAAGCCCTGTCCCCCGCCCCATTTGTTTCAAGAAGGACAGGCAAATCTTGTAGGAGGAGATGTGTTTATCTCCCAGATTAAACACAAGTTGTGTAAGTCCTTAGAACGGAGCTTGGCATTACAGCCAGGGTATCTTTTGAAGGTCCGTTTCTCCTCAGCCATCTCCGCGTGATCCAAGTCGTCATCGAAGTCTGTTCCAAATAGTCCAATTAATGCCAGCAAATTCCAGAAGCCGTTCTAATATACAGATAACACCAGAGTAGTTGTAAAAATCGCGTTCCTCATCAAAGCCAGTAATCAGTCCTTTTTTTGTTTTTAGATTAAACTCACAAGAGGACTGCATGCAACGGAGGTTGGAAAAGAACGGAAGAACATGGCACCCAGCCCACCTTTAAATAGCATGCTGAAGGCGGGGTTTGGTCGCCACAATAAGCTGTGGCATGTTATTGAGTGGGTCCTGTGCAGGCACATTACCTATTCTTACGGATCTCGACAGATCTCTATCCAGATTAAGTGAGTTATCTGACTGTAATCTATTTAAATGCTTTGCCACAGAGTTCTTTGTTGTATTCCAGTCCCACTATGCATGTGGGAAAGGCCATAAGTTATCTGAGGGTCCTAGCTCTGTACAAGTGAGTAGACAAGACTATACTACACATACAATGCTTAGAGAAAATCTACACCCATTGAACGTTTGTCACATTTTATTGTGTCAGTGCATCGAATGTGCATGTATTTAAATGAAGTGTTATTCTACTCAACACACCATACTCCACACCTTTCAGATTGTAGTAGTGCAATTGTAGGAAAAAGCATACATTCAAAATACAGAACTGAAATGTAACACTTGGATAAGTCTTTATGACCAAGTTTGATTTTATGTAAAGTTTGCTTTTATGTAAAGCTTTTGTATTTTGTATTTTGCTGGTCAAATGACCGTAACAATAAAGATACTAGATAAGTCTCTACCTCAACTAGTAATACTGTAAGCTCTGGTGCAACCAATCGCCTTTAAAAGTACACCAAGTGATCTGCCACTTCCTGTTAAATTGTAGTGCATCGCATGATAAATTCAGCAGTTCCTGTTTGTTCCCTCTGTTGGATAGAGCATTGCAAAGCAAAGACCCAACCATGAGCACCAAGGGGCTGTCAAAAGAACTCCAGGACAAAGTTGTGGAAAGGCACAGGGAAAGGGTATAAAAGAATCACAAAGTCCTTGACTATCTCTGGATGACCAAAGCAAGGAGGAGAGTGATCAGGGAAGCAACCAAGAGGTCAGTGACAAATCTAGGTGTGCAAGGTTGGAGGAGACCTACCCCAACACACTCACTACTGTAATTGCTGCCAAAGGTGCTTCCAAGTATTGACTCAGGGAGATGGAGAATGACTCATTCAATTGTTACATTTCAGTTCTGTATTTTGGATGTATGCTTTCCCACCCCCACCCCACCCACACAAAAGTTTCCTATGAAAGGTGTGGAGCATATTAAATGAGTGGAACACCACCTCATTTAAATTCTTGCACATCTGACACAACAAAAGGTTCAAGGGGGTATAGACTTTTTTAGTTATATAGATCCAGTTTTACAACGCAAAGTTGCTGTTATTATTGAATAGGAAGAACTATTCTTCTTTCAACATGAATGATCTCCAAAACTGAAATACTGTTGCATATTTCCAACAATGCTTCCACTCCTGTGCCCACCTCACTCAGCTACTCAAATCCCATCTCTCCCCCCAAGAGTTTATTTAGGCCCAACAGTTCTTTAAACATTGCTAAGATAATCCTATTATTGAATTAGACGTTTGAGAAAGGCTCTAAGATACCTATGAAGTTAGCTGCCCACCCAAAAAAATCCCAGGTTAAGTGTGAATGCTTAGCATGACCCACTGCAGTCTTGATTGCCGTCCGCCTTACCTAGTAAGAGAGCAGACCAGAGTCTGCGGCCTTAGCAAAGAGAAGGAGATAAGATCTGGAGCTAGAGGAGGAAAGATGATGACCAGCTTATGGCCAGTCCCTTTCCTAGAAAGAATGCCTCTTGCTGGAGCACAGAGTACCCCCAAAGTAGGTGAAGTTCCCAATTCAAAAGTTAATGCAACCATGGCTCACAGATGGCCTTAGGCAAATTACTGTTGTCAAGCCCCACACCACCCCCCTTATATATGGGAGAGGAGTATTTAGAATTTCAGTCAATACTAAATAGATATTTCTTGCATATTTTTTGAAAGAAATATGTGATCCAAATTTAACACAGTAGACAGATTTAAAAAACATATCTTGACTGTATTTCAACCATGTTTCATCCAACTGTGAAAATTCATTTTGATAACAAACATATACTCTAGGCTACTCAGCACGCTTGACCTTTTAGCGTTTTACATGTCCTATGCTTCCAAGGCATTTAACATTACAACTGAAAAGCTGCTCTTCAGTCAGATGCACAAGTCTTGAGGCTTGTTTCACATTATTATCATGAGGGAATCTATTCATAAGTAAGGGCCAAGCAAAGGTGACCTATTCTATTATTCCTATTTTTATTGTACACAAACAGTAGAGGGGACAAAACAAATGCTATGAAGTAGCCAGCATTTCAAACCATTTCAAAATTAAAAATCCACACATTATTCCCATCCCAAATCACCTAGCAGTCATAACTAGAGTAAGGCCTCTACTGCTAAAAAAGTTGCCCCATTAGAGTACTGGATAGCTTATCTAGAACAGCACAGTAAGCTCATTTCCAAATTAAAAGGTTCTTCCTTTTTCTTCCCTTGTCAAATTTTCCAATTTTTGTTTAAAAAGATGAAGTCAATTAAGCCCTGTGCAAAAAGTCACTCAGGCCTGCAGTGCACAGAATTGCTGAAATACAGCCAATATGTGATGATCCAATTCTGCTGTGAACAGAAGGTTCTCCAAGGTCACCATGTACTGATGGATGATTTGATGATGCTGCGGACAGAAAGAGACATCTCAAGTTACTCTTGCTATTGATCTTGCCGTGATCTACTAAGAGAAAGCACAAAGCCCACATTTTGCACTGAACTGGGAATCCCCACTTTATTCTGTAGCCGAGAAGTAGTAGAAGTCTAGATTTGTATGCTCATGGATAGAGAGCATCTAACATTAAGAAGACTTATTAGGCAACCCACAAAAAACTTCTCTCATGCAAAGACCCCACCAAAATCAAGTGTTATCTAGCTAGCTTATTTATCAGCTACCACCTAAAGCTGTAAAGAAAGTGGAAAAAACCCACAAGATCAATGCACCTCTTAAATTATTTTTACCACCAAGTAGCAAGGCACGCACATGCTCAAATAATACTGCAGAGCTCAGACAGAGCTTTAGAGCCAGTCACATGGACTATAAACTGACAAAGATTTTCTCTTTGACCATCGCTGGTGACATTAAACTCTCAAGCTAATTCCTATAAATGTAAACTGTATCAGTGAAGGATAAAACTGATTGATACAAATTAATATCTAGTTACTTTCCAACAACCATTTTATTTTGATAGCTATGTGACCAACCTGTAAGAAAATCTGCTGCAACCTCTCTATACAGTTCTTGTACCACGGTGTAATTACATCAATACCACCCGTTTCACAACGCACTAGATGCTCTGTAAGAATCATAATGAAACGCTGGAAAGAAAAGGACAGATGTAAACTGAGCAAGGCCTTTCGAAACAGGGAGGTCATCTTCCACAAACAAGATAATGTTTACATTAAAAAGAGGAGAGAGATGGTGTAACGAAACCTGAGAAGACACAGCTATGAATTAAATGCAAAAGGAACAGAGAAGTCCCTGCTATTGTTTGGAAATCTGGGTTCTCAAATGCATGGAACTCTTACTTTATAACTTAAAGGCAGAAACACAGGCTCTAGAATTTGCTAAGCAAAGATTCACATCTCAGGTGATACCCCCTCTCTTATCTCACTGAGATTTCTGCTTTTACCTGGAATATTACAAGGAAGAGATTTTTTTGTTCACTCTGCGCTGATTCAACTTTTTCTTGCAGGCGTTCTATTTGTTCTTCCAGCGGACCATCTTCTCTATCACTGCTTCGATCATCATCATCGTCGTCATCATCACTGTCTCTCTGGAGCGACAAAGTCAAAATTTGAGTGCGTGCAAACATGTAAAAAGCAAAAAAAGCTCTTTGGGCATACAGAGCGCTTTAAGGGGGGAACAGCATAAGCAGAACTCATTTCTGCTTGTAAGAGAATTCCTATGAAGTGTGGCAAGTTTTTCCACAGACAGATAATGAGCTTTGTGGTCCTACTCTTGTGGACCTGATGTACAGACGTAGTATGGTTCTGAATATCAGATGCTGGAGACAACCAATGAAGGGCCGGCATCCTGCTTGTGAACTCAAAGAGTCCTCTGGCTGGCTCCTGCTGCAAACAGAAAGCTGAACCTTTGTCTGTGCCAGAGTGGCAACTCTTGTGTTTTTGCACAACAGTGATCATTGTTTTCTTTTTCACACATCTTAGCTTCAAGCTATATTTCTTTCCAGTCGTGGAAAAAAGATACTTACACGTTTGTGTTGCTTGGCTAATCTCGCTTTGGCCTCTTCTAGCTCCTTCTGGATCATTACCACATGCTTGTTCATCTTACGAATTGTTGAGTGCAAGATTTCCCAGATATAAAACCTAGCAGAGAAAAAAGCAATATACACCCTCTTCATACACACTTTTGTCCGTGTCACTATAGCCACACACACACACACACACACACACACACACACACACTACATGTCTTCTTGCAAAGCCAGTCATAAAATGCAAGATACAGAATACTGTGGATTAGGAATAAGCAACCTGCATCACCACTAGAGATCTCCTACAATTCACTTCAATGGTTACTTCAGAATAATGATTATTTTTTTAAAGACATACACTTTTAAAGATATATATCCAAAACCGTCATGGTGTTTTAAGACACACATATAATGCATGTAGACCTGACAAAATGCTAGGGTTGGCTGTGGCTCCCTCTCAAAATGTACACTCTGTGGCAAACCCAGGCCTCCCACCTCTCACACAAAGGCTTTGCATCTCCCGCTTCCTCCCACAGAAGTTGTATGAAATAAAATAAAAACCATCCACTGTAAGAAGAGTTTCTTTTTGAAAAAAATCTAACTGAAAGAGGCCATTTATTCAATTTATATACCACCCTTCCTAAAGTGGCACAGGGTGGTTTACATTAAACACACACAAACTTAAACCAGATTAAACTCATTAAAATTACAACTAGATAACCTTAAAAGCCAGGCTAAAAAGATGGCTTTTTAAGGCTCTCCTGAAGGCCTGCAAGGAAGATAATCTTCTTATACCCACGAGAAGCATGTTCCACAACCTAGGGGCAACAACTGAGAAGGTCCAAGCCCAAGTCGCCACCAGATGAACGGGCGGCACCCGAAGACAGTTCCCTCCCGATGATCTAAATGAGCAGTGGGGATCTTGTAGAAAAAGGCCCTGTCTCAGCTAACCTGGAAATAAGCAATTCAGGACCTAAAGGCCTTAACCACCAGCACTTTGTACTTTGCCTGGAAACATACTGGCAGCCAGTGCAACTGTTTAAGAAGCAGAATATGGTCTCTCTGGGACACTCCAGAGACCAATCTGGCTGCCACATTTTGGACTAACAGAAGTTTCCAAACTATATACAAAGGCAGCCCTACATAGAGCGCATTTTAGTAGTCCAACTGGGAGGTTATCAGCTGGTATACCACTGTTTTCAGGTCATTCTCCTCAAGGAAGGGGTGGAGTTGTTGACTGAACGCATATCATTATTTTGAAGTTAAAGAATATCCCGTGCAAATCCCATCCCAAAGCCACCTATGCTAGGCACAGTTTCAAATAGCAACCTTTATTATTATTATTTTTTTAAAGTGAGGGTTACATTTAGTTACCTGGTGAAATCATGAGCCAATTCGGAAGAAAAAATCCAGTTTGCTACTGCGGCACAATCTACAATCTGTGTCCGTATCATCTTGTCCACCAGTACAGCGATCATCTGTGAAAGGGGAGCAAAGGCTTCTTGTTCAGTTGATTAGAAGCAGATGCTTGTTGGTTGCTGTGGCAAGTGCAGATAAAGGAAGGCACCTTTACAATTTCTTCTGGTAGCCCCTCCCCCTCAACTGTCTTCAATAGCAACAACTCAGGAGGCCCGCACTTTAGACTCCAAGGTTGTGGGATTATCTTTAATCAATCACAGCACACCAGCACATCTCTCTCTCTCTAGGCAGAGTATAAGAATTACTGGCCTAACAGTCGCCTTCCATACATTATGCCTTGAGCCGAGGTTTCTGTCATGTCATGGCCAACTGTGAATATTTGTGTTTGGACTAAGTCGTGGCTCCTCAGCTCTCCAGGGGGAGGAACAAGTATATTTATTTAATTTAATTTTTATTTTATTTTATTTAAACCCCCCATGGGGCCATTCCACGGTTTCCCTGGGGCAAGAAGGGCAGGGGAAGAAGCATGCTAATCCCCAACCTGCAGGAAGGGGAAGGTGGACTACAAACTGGGTTGTAAAGAGACAAACACAGAAGGAAAACAAACTGAAGTATCTTCACACATTTAGAGTCACGTTCAGCAGCACACACCCAACTGCCCAATGAGACGTCAATGTACTTCTATCCAAAGGAAACAGTTCTTCTTTGGAAAGGAGAGAGCCTTTTGGAATAGTGAAGGAAGGAGGAAACCCCCTACCCAAATTTACTCTCACCTGTGGATGATTCTTCCACACTTCATACATAACTCTGAGGACATGGAGCTTTCCTTCATCACTCTCTGCCAGTATTTTGAAGACTTCACGAAACCTTATTGGAACATAAAAGCCAAGGATCAAAACATTGTATAGGGAGCTGTTCGAAAGTAAAGCACATTGCCCTTTCTTTCCTCAACCTTGTCATCCAAGATTCAACTGCTTCAACAGTGTTGCAGCACACTTGTCCAGGGTGCAACTGGACAAGGTCTTCCAAGATCATTCCATCTCTCCATTCCAAGTCTCCAGAAAACACCATTTGAAATGGCACATTCTGCAAGTCACCTGTGGAAGATTCAGCATGCACCATCTGCTAACAAGGAGATGGAAAGATCTGGGGACATTCTCCTCCCCGTCTCAAGCACCATCTCCTCCACAGCCCACCTGCTAGTCACAGAAGAAAATGAGAAGGTGGAAGTGTCCATGAACAAATGTTCTGCACTGGGGGATCTTTCACAAGCTCAGTCCTCCTCCTGTAGGTATTCACAAGTTGATGGGCAGTAAGAAGCAGGGAGGAGAAATGAGACTCTTGTCCCCAGCATACAAATGTCGGACAATCCAATCCCTTAAGTACAGGCAAACCTCGACATTTATGGACCCAACGTCAGTGTTCTCTCTAATTTTTTTCCAATCTGTGTGTGGAATGAGTTTTGTTCTGGGCGGGAGTATCAAGGCAATGTGCAGGCACATGCATTCAGAATAGAGCCTTCCTGATTCAACCTGAGTGGAATCTAAAATTAACTGAGCAGACATCAAAAAAAGTCTGAGCGCACTCCCACGTGCACACCTTAGAGGGAACACTGCCCAACATCCCTGGTTTCGTGTATCCATGGTCTGATAAGTGGCACCCAACTTTGGCTGAAGCAGAGGAGTATGATACATACAGGGAGAACCCCAATACGGCTTCTGCAGCTGTACACAGTGGGAGGCAAGGGCAAAGTCTCAGCTTTGCCTAGGACTCCGCTTGAGAAGAAGCTGCTGATATGCAGGAGGACAGGAAAGAATCTTGGGATCATGAGCCATGCAGGAAGCCCCTGAGCCACAAGATGCCCATCCCTACAGTAGACTGCACTTTGGAGAAAACACAGGTAATCTTCTTTAAGTTGGAATCCAGGGCTTTCCTTATGGGTGCATCCCATAGGAGGTGCACCTATGGTCTGTGCATCCATTCCTGCCTACCAAAGCAAGGAATTAGAGGATTCAAATGGAGTATTCTGAAACAGTGGCAAGATTCCATTGATAAGCAGAGACAATTCATTCATTGCACTTACTTTCCCAGGGCACTGAAGGAATGACTGAATGATTTGGCGGCCAAATGCAGCAGGGTTTGTACAAATACCTCTATTTTCAAAGGATTGAAAAAGCAGCCTTCATCTGTAGGGGAAAGTTATATTCGTATATCAGCACTTCCAATGCAGGCCTTGATTCAAATCCATGCAGGAATAAGTATTCGTTTTCGCCTTTAAATATATATTTATTCCTACACCTACATCAATCAGTGGCAAATATAATCCAAGGGATTAATGGACTTCAAAAGATTCCCCCACCCCCGAGACTCCAGTTTTAATTTAAATGAAGCTTGAGTTAATTTGGCACAATGTGAACATATTTATGCGGAGCAATATAGCCAAGGTTCAAGAACCACCTCCCAGAGATCTGCCAGTGGAGGAACCCAGACACATATTTTTTTAATAGTTATAAGGCCAAACTAATATTAACCACCAGAAATCTAGACTATTCAAGAAGACCCAGCTAAATCCTGTTTACACTCAGGCATGCCAATTTAAATAGGCAATTCAAATCAATCAGTGTTGGTAAAAATGGAGTGTATGGCCAGTATTCAAAGAGCCCTGAAACAAGTTCTGTGGGCACAAAGTGAGAAGCGACTTTTTATCAAACAGCAGGATGCACAAATGCAGTTACGTTTCAGAAGCAGCATGCAGTAAGGCAGCGAGTTGGGTAGCTGATGTTCAAAGGAGATCAAGAACTGCAGAGGGCTAGCAAAAACCCCTTGTCTTAGTTACGGAGCTCTTTGGGTACTAGGCCATGTCCACTCGATATAGATAGTCCACAGTTGTACAGAATGTGCTACAGAACAGTAAAGTACATACAGATGCAATCATGACTACAGAACAATAAGAGAGATGAAACCCTAACAAAAGCCCTTACCATTATCATCATCCTGATTAGGATTGGGTACATCCTTCAGAATAGTGAAGATTTCGTCATTGCTTGCTTTATTTTTAATTGCAATATTTAAACAAAGCGCAACATTGTATCCCGGAAGAGACTCTACATATAAAACAAGATAAAGTTACTCTCTCTGAAATATAGGCACAAGTCTTTTGTAAAACTTAAGACAGTGAAATCACCAAGAAGCCCTTTTGCTGCAGATTTCCAGGACAAGACTCTTCCATCCACCTAGAATTAAACCTCTTGTTTAAAAAGTGGTTCAGGGTTTTAAGCATGGGACTTGCTATGCAGCAAAACAACAACTGCGTTTCCAGGGGCACCTTCTGCTGCAGCGCTGATGTAGCTAAGCAACTGAGGGCAATGGCAGACCATTAGGAAGCTGCCCTGTACCTTTTAAAGAGGAAGAGCCAGCTATACGTAGAATAAAATGAAACTGTGACTCACAGACCATTTCTATATTCCGCTCTATATTATTTTGTATAACTAAACAGAAATTTAGCATTTATAGACCACTTTAGAATATTTGCAGCTGAAGGTGGTAGACCGAGACAGAAAGAGGGAGTGGCTTGCCTGAAGTCACAAGAGAACACAAATCCCTAGAACATTCCGTCGGAACAACCAAGGTGAGCCTGTTCCAATGGAATGAGCTTGGAACATTGTGAGTATTCAGAGAGCCATTCTGGCAGACTGTTTTTGACATTGGCTTCTGAACACCGTGCTCCTTGGTTGGCTTATCATACAGATCTAGTTGATTTGTATAACACAAGCAAGAAGCAAGGAGATCACAAACGAATCAGAAGCCAATGCCAAAAACAAAAAGCAAGGGGAAAACAGTCCACCCAAATGGGGGTTGGAGAGCTTGGAACAGGATTGTTCTGCTCCTAGCTTGAAACAAGCCCTTCATTCGAAGGGCGTTCTGCTTCGAGCTCGGACCACTTGAAACGGACCATTCTGAACTCGTCATGTTCTGCACATCCCTCTTCCTGATTTTTTAGTTCAGTCTCTTAATCACTACACCACATCAGCTTTCGACAAACTGATTATTCAAGGCCCACCTTCAGAGAAGTGTTTGCTTTCTCACTTAAGAAGTAATGTAATTGCATGTTGAGATGCAACTATTTCTCTCAAGAAGCCCTCTAGTTCAGGGCTGCACAGTTTGGCCCTTCTGCAGATGTTAGACCACCATTACCATAATTCCTTACTATTGGCCACTATGGCTGGGGATGATGGGAATTGTGGTCTAAAAACAGTTGGAGGGCCCTGCTCTAATCCAACTCTTTTTAAAAGTAGTAAAGAAATACATAAAGAAAATACAAAAAAGCATGAACCATATACATACTATTACTTTCATCTCCGTATTTATAAATACATGTTGGATTTGCAGGGGTTAGGACTGAAAACGTAGCAGGAACAATATCTACTATTCGCTGGTGGTAGGAAAGCCTGGAGGGGAAAAAAGGGGAAATATTTGTAGGAGGTAGACAAGTGATCTCTCAGATGCCCATAATTTGATATCATAAGCATAACAATATCAAACATTAATAAACTCTTGTTACACAGCCTCAGTGATCTAGATGAGCACAGATCATCAATTCAAACAAATGCATATAGATTTATCACAATAAAAGTTCATGAAATGAACAAGGGAAATAGTACAGAAGGTGGAACAGGGGACATTCAGCTTTCTGAGAATCTCTGTCAGTTTAAAAAAGCAAGTTTCTAGTAGTTACGTCTGCAAAGATATGCTTTAGAAAGTGTGGTCAGCAATGCCTGCTGAAACCTGAGAAGTCAAAGCCCAGTTAAGATTTCTAGTTATAATGGGAACAGGACTTTATTGCCCTACATAGCTCCCTGCCTCTCCCCATGACTGGACAAAAAAAAAAAAAAAAAGAATTATGTAAACAGTATTACAGAATAATCATGCAAAATAAGAGAAATAGTGGACATCTGCTCATTTTACATAAGTTGCAGGATTCAGCGTTTTGCACCTGAGAATTTGAACTGCTAGCATACGGAAATTACTTTATTAGCACAAAGTCCTGGTATTAACTATCACAAAGTTAGGGCAGCACTCCCATCCCACAAGTGCCAGAAACATTTTAATCATTTCAAGATCATTGTGTCAGCAAAAAGTATCATTTCTTCCCTCATTAAGAGCTACTTACTCTCAAGCCAGTCTGCAGTCATACAGTACTTTCAAAACCTTTGCTGCAAACACAAGGCCTAGAAACCATCCACATGTTTAGGATTATTTGTCTCTATGATAAGTAGTTTTAATTAACTAGGGTTCTTCTAACTGAATACTTCCACCCTCTCAAGCACAATTTCCTTCCTGAAACATCAGCCCTGGGACAGAGAACAGCTTGAACGTGCTAAAGAATAGTTAGTAAGGAGTTTATTTCACCCTCAAATGTATTGCTTACTCCAGTTCACTGGCAGAAATGTCCTATTCCTTGACACAATTGGCAATATGCAAAATACAACTGACGCAAAGTGTGGCTGTTTTATATAAACATTCCTTTACAGTTCTTACACACTTTAGCAAATATATAAAGCTGGAATTAATTGGCTAACTATTCTGTGAGCTACCCCATTTGCAATTTTGACTTCTTACTTACCTCATGCATTTTTCCAATACTTCTCTTACAAATTTAGGTTTGGGCGTGTCAAGGTCCAGAGAAAGACAGTCTGACCTATCATTGAACAACCACCAAAATGTTGAAATTGCTGTTACTCAGAAAAGCATAAGTAGGTTATTTTACTAATATATACAAATTAGGCACATTTAAAGCTTCACTGCAGTATTTCTCCTGTTCTCTGATGAGTCAGAGCTACAAAAACATATAGTTTGCAGCATTATAATATTATTTTCCATGTGTTCAAAAAAGATGGACACAACTACAGACATCTGTGGATTAAGTGGCTTTTCACAGAAATCAGCAGGGATATAATGTTTGTAATAAGAATTATTTGAAGGACTTTGCACGACTGGGATTAGTACCTGAAAAGGAACTAAGGATCATACTGTGGTTGAACAAGGAATACACATAACTAGAACCATTTTGATAACTGGCTAGAAGTTATCAAAAAGCTATGAAAAGCCTGGCTTTAAAAGGGGCTTAGACAGATTCATGGTGGACAGGTCTACCAATGGCTACTAGTCTGGTGGCTGTGGGCCATCTCCAGCCTCAGATGCCTCTTAATTCCAGTTGCCAGGGAGCAACAGCAGCAGAAAGGGCACGCACTCTCTTGATTGAGCTCTTGCCTGTGGGCTCCCCAGGGGGATCTGGTGAGACACTGTGTGAAATAGGATGCTGGACTAGATGGGCCTTGTGCCTGATCCAGCAGGTCTGTTCTTATGTTAAGTGAAAATTTATAAAAGTGTATGTGGAATCAAGGAAGTTGAAGAGAAATTTACTTACCAATCTTCCCAGCTCCAACGGAACTGAAAATTACTCAGATGGTGGGAAAACCAATTAATGAACCTTAATTAAAAGAAAGTAAGTTTCAGTAACTCCTAGATGTCTGAACTACAGCAATCCACAATGCCAGTATTCACAGCAGCAGCCAACATGCTGCACAAGGCAACGCAGGCATTTTCTGACCCACTGGGGCTGCTGCATACATGAAAGCCAGCCCTGGAGCTGCTGTGTAAGAGCACAGTTGCACAGCTACTTAAAACTGTGTGGGGGCACTTGTGCAGCACTACTTCCAATGGAAGTACCCGCACACTGTTGTAAGTAGTTGTGCAACTGTGCTCTTACACAGCACCTCCAGGGCTGGCTTTCACATGTGCAACAGCCCTGGCAGGTTGGAAACGCTGGCATCGCTTGTGCAACAATTCACTCACTGTATTTAGCCATTACAAGAAATGGGAACACAAAACTCTTAATGAAGAAAATGGTGCATAAAACCCAAACCTATCAGATAATTGGATATTTTTAAGAGGTATCAAGTTCTGATCAGGTATCCAAGTTTTAATTTCTGACAGACTGGATATAAACGCTTACTTCTGGATCAGGTATCCAGTTCTAAGTATCTTTGAAGTGAGTACTAAGAAGCTTGTTCTGCCCTAACGGAACAAAAGAGGCATCTTTTAAAAGTTTTGATATCTTTATTTAGCAGGGGGAGAGCAACCAGCCCTATCCATCCCCAGCACAATATCTATGTAAAGTGCTTTGGGAACTTTTGTTGAAAAGTGGTGTATAAATATTCATCATATTTGTTTGTTTCTGTCTTTCAGATAAGGAAACCTCAGATAAGCTGAATGTACAATAACTTTGGAAACAATACATAATAAACTCAAACAAACTCTTAACTACTTCTGTTCCTCTTCCAAACCAAAACTATATTTTAGAGATGCCCAAAACATTTTTAGCTCACAACAGGCTGTTTTGAGCTTGAAACAAAACACCTTTCAAATAAAGGGCCTGTTTCGAGCTTGAAACAGAACCAACCCTTGAAATGTTTTGCTTCAATTCAAACTGTTCTGAGTATTTCAAGCGCCTTTTTGGAGTGCTGTTTTTCTGGGGTCAGTGGGTAAACCAGTCCTCCAAGGCAGGCTGATGCACTAAGTACGGATTGGAGGCCTGGTCTACCCACCTCACACGGCTCACCTCAGATGGACTGGTCTACCCATCGACCCCAGTAGGTAGACCAGTTCTCCCTGGAAGAACAGCCCTCCAAAATGATGCTTGAAACACTCAAAAGGTTTCAAGTTTGTTTCATCGAAACAGCCAGCTTGGCCGCTGTCCCAATGAAACATTTCAAACATTTTGATTTCATAGGAACATAGGAAACTGCCATACACTAAGTCAGATCTTTAGTCTATCTAGCTCAGTATTGTCTTCACAGACTGGCAGTGGCTTCTGCAAGGTTGCAGGCAGGAATCTCTCTCAACCCTATCTTGGAGAAGCCAGGGAGGGAACTTGAAACCTTCTGCTCTTCCCAGAGCGGCTTCATCTCCTGAGTGCTCACACATCAAGTCCCCCATTCAGATGCAACCAGAGCAGACCCTGCTTAGCTATGGGGACAAGCCATGCTTGCTACCACAAGACCAGCTCTCCTCTCCTGAATTTCATTTCATTTCGAGCTTGAAACAAAAGGCAAAATCCATTTCGTGCACACCCCTATTATACTTGGTTTTCAATACTGCCCAGTTCATTCCTGATTATGATATTCTTTTATAGCCATCATGGCCATTTGTGGACATAAAACAAAAACTATTTGTGGAAGAAATAACCTTGACAACTATACACAGACTCCGTTTAAATTCAAAAAGCTCATTTCACAAACTCTCCAGAAATCTATATGCAAGTGAATTTACCCACCTGTCTATACATGTAGTATTCATTGTATCCAAGCGCATGTATAACATTTCTGTGGCTTGTGCAAGCTGCAAGTTTTCATTTAAGTTTTAAAGTGGATGCATCTGTAACATTCTAATGCTCCATTTGTCTTGGAACACAGAGCACACATATATGAAAGCTAAAATGCTAAGCCTGACTCTTCAAGTCTCAACCAGAGATACCAGAAAGGCAAGGCAATCTCTTCTCTTTGACCCACTTTTGCTATGTAGAATTAAGCTTGAGCTGTCCCCCACCCCGAACAAATAATGGATACAATTGTAAAAGTATTTTATCGCCACCTTCACTTCAGAGATTACTCAAAATATCTGCATCTACAATTATCTAATACTGCTCAGAATTCATTTAGTTTCCCAACCTGCCGATAGTCCATTTAAATTGAAAGTATACACAACCCTTTACCAAAAGATGCTGAACCACAATATGAGGTATTTTCTTGCCTACAGAATGTCCCTTGGAGCTGATTCAGGCATCACAACCCAAGGAGTCCTGTGAACCTGGATTCAGCCCAGCTGAATTCATTCTTTACTTTCTCCACATGTGAGGGTCGGCCAGGGGTTAGGATTAGAAGGGGTGAGGATCGGCCAGGGAGAACGTCAGAATACTAAGCACTCTCAGTCCAGCCAAAAATTAAATGTTCAAACTGCACTTCATTTCCAAAGGTTTTCTAAATTACACTGGCGAAACTGAATTGCTGAGCAGCAGAATTAGCAATGCATAGTTAGCAAAGCGGCACATGGACCTACCCATGTCAGGCTCCAGCACCACTTTTACTTACACAGACTAGCAAGCCCCACTGGAATCTCTCGGGGAGGGTTTGTGAATCTATACATGTTTGAAGGCACAAAGTTGCGTGTGTGTTTTTCTGTGAATAACTAGCCACAATAGCCATTTGTGGTCTTTATTCTATAACTGCTACAAGAGTCATTCAGAGGAAAGGATACAACTTGAGGTAAAGAGCCAGGCTGAAGTTTACAAAGTTCAATAAGAAGTGTTGTGTACATCACTTCAGTCTGTGGTGGCACAGGAAGCTGAAATAGCTCAGCAAAGATTACCTGTGAAAGAAATGACAGAGACACATTGAAACATATGCCTGCCCTGTCTGGGCACATTCCGGAGCAGACCCTGCAACGGGGTCACAATGAATCTATGAAGTGTGCTTCCACCCTTCCTGTGTTATGACACCACAGTCCCTAAGCTGACAGCAGGGTGCCGTTCATATTTCCAGTGCCTTGTTTCAAATTTGATCGCTTTGATATAGTGCTATAATGTTGTATATCCAGTGTAAAAATGTTGCTGGTTTTTTGGGTTGTTAGTTTTTGCAATCCCCGATGGGCGCTTTGCTATTTACATTTTGAATTCAAGTTGCCTGAACAGAAGCATTTTGCCGCTGTTTAGCGTCTAATTTTGAAAGTGCCCTGGACATTATGACATCATTACTAAGCAGGCACCATCAGCTTAAGTCTGACAAATCTTGGAGTGCAATGGTGCTTGTTGGAGTTTGACTTCAAATCACAACTGGTCACTCCCCTTTATGAGAGGATTCCTCTTACAATGCACAAAGCTACATATTAGTGGAAACATGACATGAAGGATTCATATAGTCAGGAGGTATTCTATTCATCGTCTACTTGAGTGTTCATTGATATCAGGCTTAACTGCTAAACAGTTGTCAAAGGGGTTGACAGCTACACCACACATCAAGGCATTATTGCATCGGTATAAGTAATCATTTTACTACACCTTGTGTGTGACAAAATGCAGGACAATATATGGGGGAAAAATCTTCTTAGAGGCAATTTGGTCTTCTATATGGACTCACTCTGACCTCTGGAAACAGAATGTCCGGTTTTAAACAGGAATTACAGGGAGGTTAATACTCTCTTTTTTGAAAAATGCAAATGATCAAGGCTGAAGCTTGATTTGGCATCACATCTCAGGGGGGAAAAAACACCAATTTCTCAACTGCTGTTTGGCAAGATCAAAGAAGACCATCTTCTTAAAGGCAGCCTTGAGATGAATAACTTGCTTGGCAAAGTAGCTTGCCAGGCACATGTATTCCTTCTGTGTACCGTTAAAAACAAACATAAAATTCTTAGTAGCAGGAATGGACAAAACTCAGAAGAGAAATCCCACAAATGTCTCCAGCACAGAATGGGGGTGAGGAAGGAGAATGCCGGTTTTTGTGGGGTTTCCAAAACCTTGCATGGATTCAGCTCAAAACCAGACCAGGATCAGGAGCTATAGGCACATGCACACAGGCAATGCCTGGGAGCCTCTTTAGGCTCTTGCTGAGGATTTTAGGCACTGGCACGTCCTGAGCCCTAGAGGCCTCTGCAAAAGCTTCAGAAGCATTTCATTTGAGTTGTGAGGTTACTCCGATAACATTTTAAGCCAACAATTCTACACACTGCTGAAGCACTCATCTGAAGCTCACACATATAACCTCTGGAGTGAATCTATCTATTTTCTGCCATTATCCCAAGAGCTCAAGGTGAGGCACAATACTAATAAGGCGACACACTTTCTGGGAAAGCACTGTTACTGAAGAGAAAGATTACATACACTGGGGTTCATTACATGGGGAATAAAGGTTTGCAAGCGGAAAGGGGAAATATGGCAAGGAATGCACGTACCTCGACTATATGGTAGTTCAGAGGAATCTTATTATTCCCTGGGTAGCTTAGCAGCTGGGCAGCACTAGAGAAAGTGACAGAGAGGCATGTGGATTAGACTGCCGACACAGAAAAAAGAAAAATCAGCTAGGAAGCACGCAGGGGCCCTTGCAATGGAAAACACTTCTAAAGAGGTGTGTCAACTGGTTACCCACAAGAGGCAGACTGATAGTAAGATACAAATGTACACAGCATGTCCCTAGACTGCTAGGAGTTACCCTCTTCAGCTACACAAGCCTCAACGATTTACCACTAGTGACAACTTGACTCACTGATTTCTCAGGAAGATATCCTTAATGGTACTTTCCATGTGAGAGCAGTCCACACTAAGTCATAATCATGGCTGATTAGCTCTAGCCACACGCTGAGCCTAAGCTTTTCTGGAAAGCACTAATTGGTATAACTCAAAAAGGAAGGTTGTTTACCCACCGCCACCCCTGCCAGAAGACCTTTGCCTCAACAGGGACAGTGCCCCAGATATTGGGAGGCCATCATTGACTCTGTTTTCAAACAGCTCCTTGGCAGTTGGACTTTCTACTTCAGGAGGTACTTTTCCTGGCTACCTGTAATTAGTGTTCATTTTCAACTTTGTTATAACACAGGATTTTATAAACTCTTACAATTATAAGAGGGCTGACCTAGCCTGTCACAAAAGGTCAGCACCCAGAACTGGGTTGTGTGGATATATTTGAACTGAATACTGTTATGAAATGTAGTACTTTATATCCAACAAAAAAGTCACTATGTTGGGTATGCAACGTGCATATTAAGTCCAACTCTCAAAAATACCTTTATTGCACAAAAAAGAAAATCTCAAAGCTGGTAAAGATAAGATGTTTCGATGTAACTCACCTTCCTCAGTTGAACAAACAAATGAGAACACATGAAAACCTCCTCCATTTCCCAGCTGTTAAATTCCTTAGACATGACAACACTGTTCCATGACGGAGGAAGAGACAATGAGCAAGGGCTGGGGGAGGAATCACTCAATTCTTCTCAGAGGCTAAGTGCAACCTAAACACTGAATTTTATATATTGCACGTTTCTCACAGATTTGCCTGTACTTAAAATACCATTCATTACTGATAGATTAATATAGAAAACTCAGAGAATCTTGGAAAGACAGGGAATTAAGGTGACTGTGCTTTGTACGGCACCAATGACACTTAAACAACTGTTTTTGAAGTCTAGATTGTATGATAGGAGATGTGATGTACAAGATTTGTTCTTCATGTGCAAGAACAGGGGGAAGGGAACTGTGGAAAGGTTCAATGTGTAAACTTCAATGCTTAGGTTGCACTTCATTCTATATTGGGGAATCTAGTAGATCATTGAAAGATAGATACAAAGAACATCTAGCAGATAGGAAGTATTGTGCACAGAGAAAGAAACCCCAGTCATTGCACCTGAGGATTAAGCATGAAGGCCAAATGGTGCCTACTAAAATATCTATTTTGGGGATTGAGAGGAACCGATATAGAAGGAAAATCAAGGAAGCATTTATAGAGAAGTTGAGACCATACATGAATGCTTGGGAGGCACTGGCCAATGTGCTACATTTTATTTGTCTAGAGGGCGGGGGGGGGAAAGAGGGCGGGGGGGGAAGAGGGCGGGGGGGGAAAGAGGGCGGGGGGGGAGAGGGCGGGGGGGGAAAGAGGGCGGGGGGGGAGAGGGCGGGGGGGGAGAGGGCGGGGGGGGAGAGGGCGGGGGGGGAGAGGGCGGGGGGGAGAGGGCGGGGGGGGAGAGGGCGGGGGGGGAGAGGGCGGGGGGGAGAGGGCGGGGGGGGAGAGGGCGGGGGGGAGAGGGCGGGGGGGAGAGGGCGGGGGGGAGAGGGCGGAAGAGGGCGGGGGGGAGAGGGCGGAAGAGGGCGGGGGGGAGAAAGAGGGCGGAAGAGGGCGGGGGGGGGAAAGAGGGCGGAAGAGGGCGGGGGGGAAAGAGTACCTATGCCAAACAGGTAACTTTTGTTGAGATAACTACATGTCTATTCCTGAGGCATGCTGGGAATACCCAATATTCTAGGATGGGCTCCGATTATGATGGAAAAATTAGTTAAGACCAGGGAGTGGGTTTTTTTGTTTTGGTAATGCAAGAGATGCCTTTTGGCCTCTTTAACCATTGCCCTGTATGAAGACCAAGACTCCATACCATGTTTTTCTCTCCTTCCAGTGTGATTTGATAATGCAGTGGAGATTTTCTTCTATAACAAATCTCTCAACAGAATGACTTCCAGGCATAACAGGACCCTGGCAAAGGAATTAAGTGATGGAAGAAGTTAGCAGCACAACCTAAAAGTCAACTGTAATCATTGGGACTACATGTCAATGTTTGGTCACGCTACTCTCATTATAGCCTTGTCAACAGTTGTAACACAATTTACTGTTCATGGGGATTCACCACCTACGGCAAACATTTCCAAGTTGCTGGAAAGGGTTTGTCCCAGTGAGTTTGCTGCTAGGAAACTCAGGCCAGGATCCAAAGAACTGTGGAATTACTTTAATGAGCAGCTGGTGGTTTGGGAATCCCCCTGGCAACAGTGACCCCCAGGCAACACAGCAAGCTGATTTTGAATCTAAGAGAATCTCAAAAAGCTGCTTATGCTATGTCATGCTGCAGGAAGGAGGAGTTTTTTTGTTTTTTGTTTGTTTTAAGAAAAAACTCCTCTGGGCTAGCAAACGCTCCTTCTGCAAGCCTAGGAATCTCTTTGGAACTTCGCTAGTTAAGTTCTACACAAAACAATGTCTACAACACAAAACATTTCAGACAAGAGACAATATTTAGAATCTCCCAGTAGGACGGCATTTTGCTTGAAGCCTAGAACACAAGCCTTTCTTTCCCCCCACAGAGGGAGGGGTTACAACTGACCAACTGCCCCCCCTTCCTGCCACAGGGACATTTTTCGCACAGGACACTTACCTCGGGATCGTCAGTGTAGTCAAACATTCTAAAGATCACTCTTGGCATTGGGTAAATGGAATCTTCGGTATGAGGTGGAGGAGTAAAGGGAGGCAGATTGTGCTGGAGTGCTTCACAAAGCACATTGTCAAAAGCAAGATATGGCCTCGGAATGTGCCTTTCTTGCCAGCGATCTTTTTTCAGCTTCTGAACCTGAGCCCAAAGGCAATCTAAGTACTTCAAAGAAAAAAGCACCCCTCAGTGATTTCTAAACATTGCATGTAGGAACCCCACTACAGACAGACTTCTGGAAGTCCACTCCATTTCCTGACTTGGAGGTGGACTCTCCCCTATCCCCATATACCCTTTTGCCCTCTGAAAAGGTCAGTGGCTCAATACTTCTTGGTCAGGATCTTTAAAAAAATAATAATAATCACACAATGACTTTGACACATCCCGAGACCTTTGTGCTTGTGTATGATCAGCAATAAGCTCCTAATGCCTAGTTGTTTTTGAAATTGAAGCACCTTTCAAAAGAGAGTTTTGATATGTCAAGGTGGACTACTGTTAAAAATACAACCCAAAGTTCCACTGACCATGGCAAGGCTCCTGGGCATGCCTATGGTAATGCTTTGAGTCCTGACCACGGCCGAACAGAGTACCTTCCAGGCACCTGAAAACCACTATTTGTAAGCAACTGTCATATCTGGGCAAATTATGGACAATATCCTTTAGAACTATCGGGGGGGGGGGAGGGAGAGAACAAGCATTTTCAATCAATATTCTCTTGGTTATTGAAGGATTTTAGTGAACTCTTTATTCTACAGTTCAGAAAGGGAAGGCAATTGGCTGGACATCTCATTACAGCAAAGGCAACTCTACAGGGTAGAGAAAATATTTTCTATTAATATTTCCCATGGTATTCCAATTAGTATTAGACTTTAGTACAAAGTTTTCTTCAACTATGTGTGTCCAGATGAATATTTTTTTTAAAAAACTATTTACCTCTTCTTGCGGATGTGGTTTATCAGCAGCCCAAACCTGTAACATGGGTACATGAATCTTCTGACGCCTTCTGACATGGGAAACACACAAAGTTCTACTTTCAGTAGGCTGATTCCCAACTATAGTGGTGTGAGTTGGGGGGGAGGGGCGCGATGATGGAGTTTGGCTTATATTGACACAAAGACATGTTGAGAGGTTAGATGCGGGCATAGTATAGTAGGAGGGTGAACAGATTTTATCTAGACAAAATTCTTCATGTATGATACTCTTACTGTACTGTTTCTATTGCAGTTTCTTTTGATATTTCTGAAGTGACGTGTAGTTTTGTGTGTGGTTTTGTTGTATTGAGTGGCCGTTGGCTGTAATAAAGTACTACTACTACTACTACACATAAGAGGTTTTTCTGTTTTTCAGAAAATGAAAATTTTTCTCACAATGTCAAAGTTTGAGACTTTCAGAATGCATTTTCAACTAGGTGCTAACCAAAGGTCTTCAGCCCAACTCAAAAGCAGGAACAGTAGAAATTCTAGGGCATGATCCTGCAGAAAGTTTTCCTGTATGAGTCCTAGTGAAATTAATGGGACTTGTGCAAGAATAGATTAGTAATGCTCTTCAGCAGCTCCAATTTCAGTAGGACCCATACAGAACAGCTCAATATTGCCCAGCATCTTCCAGTGCTGCAGTGAGCTGTGGAAAAGGTTAAGTGATTTGCAAAACTGTATTAGGACTATTGGCCACTGTATACATAACACAATTTGCAAATCAGGAGCAAACCTTGGGAATGTACCTTCTCTCTCTCTCTCTCTCTGCTTACCTTAACCCCAGTTAAGGCTACATGCACAATAAGGTAAGCCAAAGTTAATCAAATCAAATCCCTCCTTGCCAGCTTCAAACCATTATATCTGGGTTGTGATTCATTGAATCCATTAGAATGGGTTCTGCACCTGCGCGGAAGCCTCTCGGTGTCGAGTTCCACAGCTCCTTTATGGCGCCTGCGCCCCGCCCCACATGACCACATGGCTATTTCAGGCGGGAGGAAGCGCAGGCACCTCAGTTCCTTTGCGACCGCCGTGGAGATCGGTACACTTGGTTTCTGCGGCTCCTCGTTCTGGTTCCTTAGCTAAATTGCACTATTTTAGATTCTACTGTTTTAAACGAATAATTTGACTATGGACTGCCCTTGGAAAACGCTCTTGGATTACCCTTTTTAACTGTCGATGGATTGGACTGATTTGGCTTTTTGACCTTGGACTGTTACTGACTACGTTTGTGAGTACCAGACTGTTTGTTTTTTTGTGACTTGATTAAAAAAAAGGATACTCCTAAATCTAAAAAGACCTTTAAACGTTGTGAAAAATGTAAAGCGAAGTTGCCCTCTCAAGATGCCCACAATCTGTTTGTTCTGTTTGGGTGAGGCTCACAAGACTTCATCGTGTAAGATTTGTCAGTCATTCTCCAAGCAAACATGGAGAAATCAGGAACTATGCTTGAGGGCTTCGCTGTATGATAATGTTTTTTCTGCTCCTTCAACTTCAAAGTCACCTTATCAATCTCATGGCTCGAGGGACCTGGATGCTACCCAGTTTAAAACCTCGAAGCCCACTGAAAAACCCCCCACACGCCTTGAAAAGGCAAGGGGATAAAATGGCTGCAGCGAGTGATCCGCCAAAAGGGCCAAGAAGCGACGTCGGGTTCTACCCCCTCTCCCGGCTCTGCCCAAGATGTACTATTTGTCTCTAAATCGAAACCTTCGATGCCGACATGCCCGGCAAAGAAACAGACACCCTCTATCAAAGCCGTTGCCACGACACGCCCGGCATCAAAGAAGAAATCTTCTGTATCGAAGCCTTTAATGCCTACACAGCCAGCATTGAAACAAACACCCTCCATATCGAAGCCGTCAACACTGACCCACACGGAATCGAGACCAAAGTCCTAGACTTCGATATCGAGCAGATCGGCATCGGGAAAGCCTTACACTTGTTAGTGCTGACCAAACCAGCAGTTCTCGACACATTGCCATTGACGTCGACACATTCAATACCAGCAGGAAGAGATTTGATGCTAACACCGATCAGATCCCCTTCGACATAGAGGGAAATTGAGCAGGCATCAACCCTGAACACACCAGCTCTTATATCTACGGTCACCCCTCGTTTTAGGGCTCCTATGACATTCGCTCTTGAACAAGAGGATCTATCTGATAATGAGGGCGCTTCATTGGATCCAGGCGCAGCTCAGTCTCTTCTGAACATGCTGGAATCCAACACTACCACACCATCTACCTTTAAAGGTTTTCCATGCTCGGAAGAAGTTCCTTCCGCAACCATAAATCCCATATCACAAGTACTGACTGCAGCCCAGCTTTCTACAGCTACACCATGGCACACCTGTGGCTTTGGCCATGAGGTTTCTCCGTCAAATGAAAGGGCTTTGCCTGGCACATCATCACCCAGCTTAGCATATGACTTTAGTGAAAGCAGGGTTTGGCGTTTAAATGTGTTGCCAATTCGTACCCTCTCAGCAGGTGATGCACCTTCTGCCCCAATCTGGAAGCAACACTCTTCCACTGCAACGCAGACTCAGGTGGCATTGTCTCCAAGACACATGCAAACTTCAGTGCTACAGCTGTCTTCCAAGGCGGTGCAAACGGAGAAGTCCATCCCATCTCGCCCGTTGCATCAGCCTGTAACACCCATAACACCAACGCCACACTCTCCATCACTACATGAGACAGAGGACAGTCACCATGGGTCTTCCGATTTTGAATCTGACGTCGAGCCCGTGAGTCAGATCCCTCGCCATATGTGGCTACACCATCACATCTCCCCAACAGAAGAGTTGAAAGCTTATCATCTCCATGTCAAGAACATGGCTGCAGCCCTGGGTCTGGACTTAGCCTCACAGGTTAAAACAACTGATGACCCAGTGTATAATTTCATGGCCCGGTCTCAATCAGCCCAACCTGTCACCCTGCCTCTCCTGCCAATAATTTCAAACGCTGCTCAGTGTGCATGGGCAGTTCCTCATACTTCCACCCCGACATCTAAAAGACTGGAAGGTCTTTTAGATGTGCAAGAACAGGACAACACATATCTTTTTAAGCACCCTGTACCCAATTCCTTAGTTATTGATTGTGCTACCGCTTCACGTTCTGAAAGACGGCATACTACGCCCGCGGACAAAGAAGGCAGGAAACTGGACATATTAGGCAGAAAACTGTACTCAACTTCTTGCCTCTCTGTCAAGGTGGCCTGTATGGCTAAATATAGTTACTGCCTGTGGGAAAACCTCGAAAAGGACCTGGACATGCTCTCACGCGACCAACTGAAAGCCCAGTTCAGGAAGACACTGCAAAGGGCAGGGGATCTGACCTGTCAACAGCTAAGCACAGCTAAACACTTGGTGGAGTCAGAATCTTGATCGATTACGGCAGCAATTACCGTAGCAAGACGTCACGCTTGGTTATGCTTGTCCTCTTTACAACAAGATATGAAGGAAAAGATTGAAGGTCTGCCTTTTGATGGCAAGGGCTTATTCTCTGAAGAGACCAATGCAACAATGAAGAAGATGAAAAATCCAAGTTCACTGCAAAAACTTTCACCACATCTTCTTCTGCCTCTACATCATATACGATGAAACAGAGAAATTTATATCGTCCCCATGTAGACCACAGGAAAGAAGGGATTACCAAAAAACCTATCAACCCTTTTCCAAATGGTCCACACAACAAAAAAACAAATACCTCTCTGCCCAACACAACAAACAGGGAGAGGGCAACAAACAGCGTCTTTGAGATTCAGGGCAGCCCATCGCACACCCAAACATCTGTTCAGCTGCTTCTTGCAACCCCACACATCAACTGGGTGGAGACATTGTCAGCCTACAACATCCATGTGCTGACCCCAATAGCCAACACCACCACCAGATTGGCAAGTCATGCACAAGCATGGCACCACATAACATCAGATCGGTGGGCCTTGAAAATTATCATGTCAGGCTATGCGATAGAGTTCAAGACCCAACCACATTTTCAGGGCCTACGTTTCATGAAGGTGAGTCCTGCATTACTGCAAGAAGCACAGGAACTCCTACAAAAGGAAGCAATAGCCAGGATGCGATGGGCCCAACAACAGGAGGGGTTCTACTCCCGCTACTTTCAGGTCCCGAAGAAGGATGGGGGACTCCGGCCAATAATGGACCTAAGATGTCTCAACAAGTTCATCCAAGTGAAAAGGTATTGGATGATGACGTTACAAGACATCCTGCCACTTCTGTTTCGGGAGCGGTGGCTTGTGACGTTAGATCTAAAAGATGCCTATTTTCACATAGGAATCTGCCCTTCCTACCAAAAGTACCTGAGATTCACCGTAGGCGCCTCAGTCTACCAATACCAAGTCCTGCCCTTTGGGCTCTGCACGGCCCCTTGCGTATTCACCAAATGCATGATGGTGGTAGTGGCTCATCTCAGAACAAAGGTCCTGAAGATATACCCTTACTTGACGACTGGCTCCTGACATCAAGAGACAAAGGAGAGTTACTTTCTCAGATAAAGCATATGTTGAACCTACTCAAGGACCTGGGAATCCAGATAAACTGGAAAAAATCTCATCTGACCCCAGTATCCACCATATCTTACATAGCAGCAGTGTTGGACACCGATGTGGGATGGGCCTTTTTACCAGAGGACCACTATCTGACCATTACGTGTCTGATCCGTCAATTTCAAACCTCCCCACTACAACTGGCACAACAGATCCAACGCTTACTGGGTCTGATGGCCTCTTGCAATTTGACGGTTCGTTACACACGACTGAAGATGAAGAAGCTCCAACTTTGGTTTCTGTCCTCCTTCCATTCGCACAGGGACAATTCCAGGAACAAATTATTGATACCACCAACAATTCTATGGTCCCTATCTTGGTGGACACTAAGTACCAATGTACTAAGAGGGATCCCATTCCGATTACAACCTCTGGTGTGGTTGACGACCAATGCTTCACTTAGAGGTTGGGGAGGCCATTGCAATTCCAGAATGGCACAAGGTCTGTGGACAAGGACCCAGCGGCTGCTTCACATAAATTTCCTGGAACTTCTAGCAGTTTTCCAAGCCATGAAGGCCTTCCTCCTGATGCTCAGAGGTCGGGTAGTACAATTGCAGTTGGACAACACCACTGCAATTGCCTACATCAACTGTCGGGGGGGACAGTGTCCAGATCTCTTTGTGGGCTCAGCATTCAGATTTGGCATTTGACAGCATCACCCCTATAGCCTTACACATCAAGGGAACGGACAACATTCTGGCGGACGACCTAAGCCGTACATTCGACGGACACCCGTCATGAGTGGAAACTGAATAATCTCTACTTGTGGCCGATATTTGACCTCTGGGGATCTCCGGAAATAGATTTATTTGCTACAGCCCAGAATGCAAAGTGCGAACGCTACTGCTTGAGGGCGGGCCATGACCCCTCCTCCATGGGAGATGCGTTCCAGATAGACTGGTCACTGTACCCGAGTTACATGTTTCCACCGTTGCCCTTGGTGAGCAGAGTAGTGGCAAGGATTCTGGAAGAACCTGTAAAGTGCATTCTGATCACACCATGGTGGCCCCGCCAAGCATGGTTTCCACATCTACTCAAACTCTCTTCTCACACCTACAATTGGTCATCTATCCAAATCTGTTGGTGCAGGAAGACGGCCAGGTGCTTCACCCAGGGGTCCTAACTCTACAACTCACAGCGTGGAGGATCGGCTTTTGAAAAAGATACTGCTAAATGAACGGAAACCCACCACTATAAGGAATTATGCAGGCAAGTGGAAGCGATTCATCACCTATGCTGCAAGACATGGCTTCCGTCCTTTAGAAGCATCTATATGTCAGGTCCTCCTCTACCTTACTACACTTAAAACCACAAACCTCTCCAACGTATCTATTAAAGTACACCTAGCTGCACTGTCTGCTAAACATCCGGGATGGGATGGCAAAACAGTTTTTTCTCACCCTTCCTGCAAAAGCTCCCTAAAGGGTCTCTCTAATCTATATCCTCTCTAATCTATATCTATACCCCGTTCGACAACCTATAGAACCGTGGAGCATATCCTTAGTCCTTTCAGCTTTGACAGAGCCTCCTTTCGAGCCTCTTAAAATGGCGAGTATAAAGTTAACATCCTTAAAGACTGCGTTCTTGGTGGCTATTACAACGGCCCGTAGAGTGAGTGAACTTACAGCTCTCTGCATGAACATGCCATATGCCCATTTTTACCAAGACAAAGTACTTTTACGCTCTGACATCTCCTTCTTGCCGAAGATTGTGTCGGATTTCCATATCAACCAAGACATTGTGCTGCCAACTTTCTTTAAGTCCCCAACTTTACCTTTGGAAAAGGCCTTACATTATTTGGACGTCCGCAGGGCTCTGTTATATTAACTCTCAAAGACCAAGCCAATGAGGAAAAGAAAGATTTTCCTACAAGGGGAAGACAGTGGGCCAGGCCTTGTCCCGTCAAAGATTCTCTCATTGGCTGGTGGAAACCATCTTAATGGCCTACACGCTGCAAAAAGTTGATCTCCCTAGGTCCATTAGAGCACATTCAATAAGGGCTTATGGGGCTTCAGCTGCACGCCTATCTGGCATAAAGGAGCGCAGAACCCATTCTAATGGATGTCAACGGATCACTACCAGATCATCAGTTACAGGTGAGCAACCTGTTTTTCAATCTCAGGTTTACGAGGGATCCCGGTTAGCATTAACCATTATTAATGTCAGTACAAATGTAATGCGAAACCACAGTATCAGAAAACAAAAGATGAGAGTGGAATTTGAACAAAAGAGTGGAAGAGGAAGCACAAAGCATGGCTGAGGTTGCCTACGGAGCTGTGAAATAATGACTGTGCTAGTAACAAGGTGCTAACTTATCTTACAGCTAGAAAACATGAAATAACTATTAACAACCAAGTGGATTATCTCTAGTTCTCTTACTTCAGATAGTTTTCGACGTGGGACAAAATGCGGTCCATCTCAGCATCCTTCTTTTCATACAATTCCTTCCCCACCCAAGGTAAGGATGACAAAAACGCATACACATACCAGTCGCATCGCACCTGTGGCAAACAAAAATTATAATTTGCAGTTGTGCACAAGCAAGGAAGTGCATATCCTATTTCTTGCTACAAGTCAGTCAACTGAATACAAATTAGGTCAAACTGTTTGAATCCAATCTCCTGAAAAATTTAAGCAGCCTAACAATACTTGGGAACAATGCTTCATTCAAGTGGGAATCCTCAACAAGCACATAGAACAAAAAAAGATGATGCACATACATGAATTGGTCTCTTTCCAAACACTGCTGTCCATATAGATGCGGCAAGATGAACTGAAACTTCTATACAAAGTTTCAGATCAATCTGAAGCGTATGTTGTACTTGAAACAGTAAGAGAAAACACATTTACATATTTGATCTCAGGAATTGAACCTGGGGCCTTCTGCATGCAAATCTTGTGATTTTACTACTGAGCTAAGTCCTTCTATATATGCTAGAAGAAGGCTCCCTGCCTCAGGCCTGAGAACGTCCCAGAGTATGATGCAGAATCCATTATGCGGTAGATTCTAGATTTTAAAATCATCTAGGGGCCAAGAAATACCTGACCTTGCCAGCTGCTACCACCAATCATGATTAAGTCATTTTCCACAGATCTCAGGTTTTTCAAATATGGCTTCCAAAAGCCAGACTGACCTTTTCCATCAGTGCAGCCTTATATAGAGAAACCACTTCACAGTACAAAACTGTCTCATATGTTTCTTGCGCATCTAACAAGTTGTTTGGTAATGATTCCTGGCCCTTCACTGTACCTCAGCAGTCACGTTCCTGCGTTCAATCTAATAAAAGAGTTCCTGTATGTGATGTGATGCCAATCAAGCTAAAATTTTGCAGTTTGCTTTATTCAAAGAGCGCCAACTCTTATTCTGTAGGTATATCAGTTGAAACTCAATAAAAATTGTGTACACTAAATGAATCCTGACGAAAAGTCCCTGGGGTACCCCTTTGGGGGGCAGACAATATTATGTCACCCATGAAGTAAAAATAAATCTTTGCTTACCTGAGGTACATCTTCCTCCTGAGTCACACTGACAAAATTCTCAAACATAGCTACCATCGAAGGTGCAGCTATTACATGACAATTCACAAGATCAGAAAGAAAACGGACCTGGGGAAAGTGAAAAAATTCCAGAGTTTAAGCAACCTGCTGACAAATTCTACTTGGGTCAGGTTAGCCTTGGGCTCACATGACCCCTTCCCCATGCTCCTTATCATGGGTAGACAAGTGCAAGATCTCTTTTATAAAGTCAACAGTTGCTGGTATTCAGACAAACATGGGCTCTTCCTGGTTCAGTAGAACCCACCCCCATTGGGAACCCACCCACAGAGGGAACTCATGAGCCAGAGGCCCAATCTCACCACAGCTAGGATACTCGAGTACAAGTAAAAACTGAACAGGCCCATAGAAGGAAGAAAAACAGCAACAAGTTTAAGACAGAGAACACATACTGCTCTCTAAATGTAAATAATGGAAAAATATATACAGTGAAGGAACAATCTGTCTACCTGCTGGATCCAAAGCCATATAGCCCCATGGGAGTGATACAGTTTGCTATCAAATATTGAGCATCTGCACCTGCACTAGATCTCAAAACATAACATACATCCAAGACTAAGCAGGTGACACAGTAAAGTTAAAAGGAAAAGGCCAGCGCAGACATTTGAGTTATGTGTGGGTGTTAAAGGTTCTTACGAGATCCAGTTTTTCATTACACACCCTGCTAGATGAAATGTTGGCCCTTCAGATTCACTGAAAACCAAGGCAAATAAGTAAAAAAATAAGATGTAAAACAACCTACTATATAGACGGCTTCATTGTACATGTTAAGTTTCAAGCATTCTTTAAGCTGACGTATCATGGCTTCTACAAACTCTCCACCGAAGTTGTAGTTTCTGGCATTCAGCAAGCCAACTAGAGTTGTGTAAACTGTCAATTGTTCTGGTAACAAACTGATTTTTTGTGCACTGATTTTTTTCATTTAAGAGAGAGAAAGTAACATTAGATAATTCAAATCACAAGCACTGTATTCTCATACATCAGGGATGTCTGGACCGGCACCAAGGGGGGGTCTCCCTTTAAGGGCGGGGGGGTAGAAATTACCCCTCCCGCTGCTTTTCCCCCTCCGGTGCTGTCTTTTTTAGTGAAGATTTTGGGGCAGCAGCGTTCTTCGCTGCTGCCCCTGCCCCCGTCGTCGCCCAGCAGTCTCCCTCAGAGTAGTACGCATGCGCGCGGGGCGACGCGCGCGCACGCCGCCTATGTCGGGCAGGGGCGGCAGCGAAGAACACTGCCGCCCCAAAATCTTCACTAAAAAAGACAGCGCCGGAGGGGGGAAAGCGACGGGAGGGGTAAGTTCTACCCCCCCGCCCTTAAAGGGAGACGCCCCCCTCGGTGCCAGACTGCTGGACCGGTCTGGTCCGGTCCGGATCCGAACCGGTCCAGAGGCCTCCAACATGGCCTCCGGATTGGTTAGTGCCCTGAGACCTGGCAAGCAGCTCTATTAGTTTAGCTCCAGAATAAGTAAGCAGTGCACATGACCTCTTCTTGAACAGTATGGCCTTGATTGAAAGGAAAAGAGTGAGGAAATATGAGCTTGAAGGGAGGCCAAGTAGTGACCACTTTGCTGGAGCTCTCAGGAGCATCTCCCAGCAATCTGGGCTCATAAATCCCTATCACAGCAGTTACAGTGAATAGGTCTCCCACGGCATTTATGTAGTAACATATATAGCTGAACAAACTGCAACACCACTCTTCAAAGCACACATACAAAATATAGTAAAGTGGACCACCATAATGTTGCCTCTCTCCTAGAAGAAACCATCTCAAAAGACTAATTTCTACTATATAGACCTTCCTTAAACTCTGAAACTCTTTTTTCCTTTTTCTGGCCACCAACCTGAAGCACGTTTATTCACAAGGACTTCAACTGAATGTATTTCCAGGTAAACTTGGTAACATGAGCAAATATATATTACTTATTTTGCCAATTCCGCCCCACCCCCACTCCCACCACCATCAATTTTTTCTCCCAATTTTGAGGCCTAAGAGAAAAGAGCTCTTAAGCATAAATCATACTCACATAACTGTAATGTTGTCTTATGAAACATAGGCAAATTTATAAGCATTTAGTGTAGGGAATACAGTATCACCTGGATCCATAAATCTTTTGCATACATACACTGTACAAAGTATTCTTAGTATCTTGCTTTTGTAGTTTGGTAGATCAGCCTCCAAGACCCCAGCCAGGCCTTCCAAATTACTCTCCAAAGAGGAAGCACTCTGAGGGTTTAAAAAAAAAAGAAAGTCTCAGCAAGAGTTACCACCACCATGCCCCACAGCAGAAAACAGTCATTTGAATAAGAGAAAATCTGATTACAAGTCCAATCAGTTTGGAACTGGGTTTCAAGAGAACCTTATTAGTTTCACTAGCACCAGTAACTGAACCTGGGCAGGGGTGCACAACTCAAATGCCTCAGTGCGAGGGAATCAACCATGAAATCAACTATGGGCCGAAGCCAATTTTCAGCACATTAGTTATTACATTAAAATAAATAAAAATATTAATGAATGTGAGGAGGCAGAGGGTTGGAGTCAGGGGGAAAGGGGGATGTCGTCAGTGGGCTCTGGCCCAGGGTGGGGAAAATCTGCTCTTAAGACGCCAACTTCATTCAGCTGCTGCTGGTGGTCAGCAGGACAGACCAAGAGCTCTTCATGGCTCCTGCTGTTGCAGCAGGACATTCCTACCTCTGGGCCAGCAAAAAAGGCCCCGAGGGCCAGATCTGGTCCCCAGGCCTTATGCTGTGCAGGTCTGAAAGGAATCAGGGAAGCACACTGTAAGTGGCAAGTCCAGCCTCAACATTCAGCAACAGCAATAGCACTTACATTTATATACCGCTCTATAGCTGGAAGCTCTCTAAGCGGTTTACAATGATTTAGCATTTGGCCCCCAACTTTCTGGGTACTCATTTTACCGACCTCAGAAGGATGGAAGGCTGAGTCAACCTTGAGCCCCTGGTCAGGATCGAACTTGTAACCTTCTGGTTACAGGGCGGCAGTTTTACCACTGTGCCACCAGGGGCATTTAGAAAGCACCTTGTGTGCATTTTCTTCTTAGGCCAAGTACAGACTGAACTAGGATTAAGAGATCAGCAACATGACAAGATAAAGTGAGCAGCCCATGAAATTAAGTACTTCCTTCATTTTCTTGTGTGAAATTTCTTCCTTCCTTAATGGCAATGCCAATGCTTCAACTGTGATTAACACTAACCAGGATCTTCTCCTAACTAGAATTTGAAACCATGGTATGAAGGTGCAGAGTTACTATATATTCTCTCTCTCTCTGCATTAGCCCTTAATCTAATGGCCCAGAGAAGAAAATTTCCAAAGCCAAAAAAGTTAATTCCCTAAATTAAGGAAATAATGTGCAATTAAGATGCTTTACCACAGGATTCAACAACTTGCAAAGAGACTAGTCATAATTCCTGTAACGCTATGAAGTTAATGGAATAAAATGGACAAGTGTTCAATCAGATTTGTCACTCTTTAAAGTAACTCCAGTTCTCGTGTAGCAAAACCACCACACACCGACCATAAGTTAGCTGATAAAAGCATCCTTCTGAAAAGGATGCTGTAGTTACTTCGGTCTACTCTGGTCTTCCTGTTCTGCTTAATGAAGGCACACACCAGGGCCAGACTGGGCCTCTGGGACGATTCCCGGTGTGCCCTATGATGACCCGTTCCTTCACAGTAAACATACATAAGAAGCACACTGCCCAGCTGCTGCTGCTGCTGCTGCTGCTGCTGCTGCTGCTGCTCTGGGCGCCTTTACTGAGTGAAGCCTCCTGAACTCATTGGCTCTTGCTGCTGGGTAAACATTTCCTAGGCGTCGGCTGTATGAAATCGCAGCACTCCCACCAGAGCTGGACTAACACCCCGAGTTGTTCCCCCAAGGGGGACCCCCGCCTCCTCCCCACTGCTTTCTTCCGCAGTCTGCCCTGCAGAGGGATGTTGGATTACAACTGCGTTAGCCTCAAAGGTTAGGGAGATGGGAGCAGCCGCCTCTGCTGGCACGTTGGACTTGGCTGCGCCGCACCTGCTCTGCCTGTGCCAATTTCTGGTCTGCTGAGGGAACGGCAGCCTCCTTCCTCTGGAGATCGACGGGGTGGGGAGGGGTTAACCCCTCGTTTGTAGCCATCGTGCCTGCTTTGATGTTTACAATTGACCAGCGTGATCTGGGGAGGTGAAGAGGGTCATGTCAGCAGCAGTGCCTTTGTGTGGGGAAAGGGCGAATTGAGCTAAACTCTTGGATCGTCTCTAGTGACTTGTGATCTCTCTTCTCTTTCCCTTTCAACTTCAACATTATTACAGCCAACGGCCTCTCATTACAATAGAACCACACAGAAAATTATACATCTCGTCACATCAGTAGCATCAATAGAAACTATAATAGGAACAATACAATAAAAACTACATTATCGTACATAAGAAAGTTTCAAATAAATAAAATCTGTTCACCCTCCTAATGTGCTATGCCCACATCTACCCGCTCAACTTTTCTTCTGTATTTACTTGCAATGTAAAGAAACTTGGCAACTCTTGCAGAGATGAAATCGTCCAAGTTTGCGAGTAAAAACTCCACTCTCTCCTGGCCTGAGGTCAATCTATAATCTCTTAAAAGGGGAGAAATTAATTCTTCTCTTAAAACAGCAACTCAGCAAAAAGTGTTCAGTAGATTCAACCTCTCCCACTTGACACGGGCACAATCTCTGGAGATAGAGGATTTTCTGGAATCACCCTTCCGGAACGGCAGAATGAAGGGCATTGAGTCGGGCCGCAGTCACTGCTCTACGATGTTCAATGAAAGCTAGCTTTATCAGGTATCTAGCCGGAAGCCATCTATCAATTTGGGTCCCCATAAAAACCCCAGATCTTATTTTGCTAACATCCACCTGCTTGGCAATGTCCATTATGCATTGGTTTATGGCATCTGAGGCCTACTCAAGGCCCATCTGTCTTATCAGTGGGAGTGAGAAACCCAGCGTGCTTAATTTATTATCGATGTCCCATTTCCAGCGGGTCTTCTAAGACTAGCGGGGCAAGCCCATCAGGGCAAAAAAACAGCTTGAGCCAATAGCTGAACATGGCAATGTTGCATTGAGCAGTTGAAGAAATACTTCAATCTAGTGTTGTGAGCTGCACTGAGCAGTAATGTACTGGAGGAGTGGAGAAGAAATGTTTTAAATAAATACATAAATAAATAAACAGTAACCCAGTCTGTACCAAAGGTTTCCCTCTCTGGGTTTTTGTGTGGTTTTTTTTGCTTTGAGAATATATGAATTTTTGCCTTCTATATGCCACAAAAAGTTAGCCGTCTTGAACTTAAGGGGCCAGAAGGAGGTGCAGGATCAGAGCTAATTAAACATAGGTTTTTCTGTTTAGGCAGATCCTAGATATAGATATGAAAACTGCAATATGCAAAAAACTGAACACACCCATAGACGGAACAAAAACAGCCACAAGTGTAAGACAGAACAACAGGTAAGTCACACTGTGAACCTGCATCCTATTTTTACCCTTTGTAGCAATTAGAGACCAACTGGCTTTTTCATGTGCCGATGAGCAAATTGCTCAGAGTGAGTATAAAAGCCTCTGCAAGCAATTCAAATGCTTATCAAGAATTCAAAACTAAAGATTTCTACAGAAAGCTCTTAGTCCCTCATACCTTTTCTCCCACTCTGCATATTAAGGATTCTAGCCGCTCTTCAATTTCAGATGGCTCAGATGTTCTCCTCCTCTTGTGTGGCTGTCCTGTTTCAATGAGACAAAGCAGGAAAGAACTCAGGCCAATTGTTTCCACTGTTCCAAAATAAAAACCCAATAAGAATTTAGATGCTGTTTAGACACACACAGAACATTTACATTTGTATGTAAAAATTAAGCCAGTTCTGCACTTTTACATTTGTATGTGATGTCAGCAACTCATCTCAGTGTAATGCCATGTTATGAGATGTTGCACTGATATTGGGCCGGTTCAGATGATATTTTTTCCATCCCTAAACCGGCCCTTGCAATTAAGAAGGGGAATGTGCCAAGAGCACACGCATCCTGCTTGCTGCCTTCTCAATGCATCCCTTTATCGTGGGTGTAAGTGTGGCTCATTCAAATCACCACACTACACATGGCCCCCAAACTAGCTACTTATTTGGACTGAGTGTAAAATGGCAGCTTGGACTAACCACTTCCCCACCTGATAAGAAACATGCTAGGACGACATCAGGACATCTAGAAAAGGTGTCAGGATAGGCACTCTCCTGGTGCACCTTCTTAAGTGCATGGGCCTGTTGGGGGAGGACAGTACCATCTGAACCAGCCCATTGAGAATCCTAGAACGGGATCACGAGGACTGATGTGAAGAGGCTCACAATCTACTACTTTTCAGTTATTTTGTTATATAGAACACTGAACTTTTAGTTGAAAAACAGTATATAAATATTCTTATTTATTCAGTTTTAACAGCAAGGCCTGTTCAGTAATTCATTTGGAATTTGTTTTGAATAATGAAGTGGCATGTATTATCTATACCTACAAACAGAAAGCAAGTTAGACACAGATGTAACCACTGGGAATGCAAAAGGGCTCACAAAGATCCCAATGTACATGAATGTTCTTGAGGAACAGAATACTCAAGTGGACTTTCACTTCAGAAGGCCAAGTACCTTAACAAGGCATGCAAAACTTAAAGTGATGTATATGAGCCATTCATTTTGCATCTGCTATTGAGATATGAAAACATTAGCTATCAAACTACTTGTACACCATCTCTCATTATACTTACATAGTAGTATTTAAAAAGTGATCTACTAAGAAAGCCCAGGAAAGACTAAGTTTAGGTTCCACAGAAACCTATATGTGGAACCTAAACTTAGTAGGTTTGTTCACATGAGTAGGATTAGGGGAGGAGAAGCTGCCTACCCTCAATCAGGAGCTGACTGCACTCCTGTGATCACCGGCAACTTCAAAGCATGGTCAGAGGGGCAGGATGTGATCATGTGGGAAACAGCGGTTGGGAAGGAGAGGTTTGTTCTACCTAGTAGCTGTACTCAGCTGCTGATTGAGGTAAGACAGAAAACTCTGTTACCCAGCTGATGCCTCCCACACGATCCCTTCCTCCCTCTCCAACCTTGGTTTTAAGTTGCAGACAATCAGCAAACAGGAGTGCATTCAGCTTCTGATTTAGAGTAGGAGGCTTCTCCTACCCTAACCCTGGTCATGAGATCAAGCCTAGTGGCTGTTCATTCAGTGCCTGACTGACACTGAAAACAATACAGTGATCCAGTGTGTCGTTATCAGAATCTTTAAAGCCAGAACAGTGTGTTGATATAAGGAGTAATGAAAGGTCAGGTACTTGACACTGAAAAGCAAAACAGATCAGAGAAACATAATACAGTATCTGTGTATCCATCTTTTGCTTACAAATTATCGATTTATCAAACATTACTAGAATTGCTTTACAATTGAAAACCCTCTAGAGCAGTTTAGCTCAAAATTCTACCCGATGGAAATTCTCTTTGTGGAATCTCTGCAGGCGGCAAAGGTTCCTGGGACACATTCTAGGATAAAGTCTCAGTTTTTGCTCAGCACCAAGCAAAGGTTGATCCCACCATGAGCATGTGCAAACTGAGAGGGCCCAACACTACCACAGAGATCATAAACAAAAATGGACAAGCTGTTTTTTGAACAAGCTTGTCCTCAGAACAGTTTTCTGTTCCAGACTCTGGGGTTTTCACAGATAAAGACACGGCCTTAAGTGAACAACTTTTATTTGATATATCAGCACATCTAACACACAGGGCGGGGTGTGGTGCAGTGTAAGACTATATTTTGCTTTTATCTCAAAGTGTCCTGGGACAATGCACTCCCCTTATGCCAAGAACAGAAAAGTTGCTATGGGGACCAATACATGGATCAGAGTCAGAGTTGGATTGTAGGCAATTAGTTACATTTGTAGCCTGCCCTTCCTCCAAGGAGCACAGATGCACATTGGATTATGCAGTTCTAACCCCACTAAGAGCTAGTCAACAAGTAGAACGCTTTATGGAAGTTCAAGGGAGGAACTCCAACAAAACTGATCTTCTTAAATCCTCTGTCTTTCACACAGAATAAGCACTCAGATGATCAGTATAGATGTTCTCTCCTTTACTTGGCACTAACCAAATCAGACCTGGAAATAATAAATTTCCCTGTCTTTAAGAGAGTGATTACAGTGGCATGGCTTTATAACACAAGCAGAAAGGGAACTTGTCAATTACACGAAGATGCAAGCTTGAAACACAGAAGAGGTTTTAAATGACAACTAGAAGTTTCTTGCTCAGATCTACCCTGTGGGTTGCCATTTGAATTCCCAGCAGCCAATAATGCAGGAAAACAGGGAATATGGAAGAGAGATTTTTTTTGCCAATGGGACAACTGTAGGCCATTTCAGACCAAGACCTTAGTCTGCTGCTCCCCCTGGCCCCATTTCCATTCCCTTGTTATAGTGGTACATAGGAAGCTGCCTTATACCAAGTCAGACCATTGGTCTATCTAGCTCAGTATTGTCTACAGACTAGCAGCGGCTTCTCCAAGGTTGTAGGCAGGAACCTCTCTCAGATGCCAGGCAAGGAACTTGGAACCTTCTGCATGCAAGCTTGCAGATGCTCTTCCTAGTCTCACCCTCAACCCCCAAGGGAAATGTCTTATAGTACCCATACACGTAGTCCCCCATTCAAATACAAAACAGGACAGGCCCTGCTTAGCAAGTGGACAATTCATGCTTGCTACCACAAAACCTGCTCTCTTCCCTTGCTGCTGACCTGGGATTTAAACTGAATTTCAGGAAGTAATCTTTATTGTTCAACTAGTCAATATCTGATAAGACTGGTAGTGGTGATGCTTTTGGACATCTTTATAAATTAGTTTGCTAAACATGCACACAGGTTTGGACATTAAGAAACTTCATTTGAATTAGTATTGGAAGATATTAAGATTTTATTTTGAGTAGTGATGGCTTATTCATACATGCAAGTTATCACTTGATGCTACAGTATTAAGTGGCTATACCCGTGATTCTGAAATATATAGGTCTGTGAGACCTAAAAGCACAAGCTTTCAAGTCAACTTAAATTTTGGCTTCTGATCCTCTCCCAACAAGGTGTGTCAGCTACCAGACCTCGGGGAGAATGCTTGCTTTGTAAGTGTCCACAGCCTAGAAACACATTTGAAAATTAAAACTGTCTCTTTGTGTTTTGGGACCCTGTGGAAACTGCTTTCTCTAGCTGCAATTTGGAGCTCAATTTCAGAGAATGGGAGTGGGGGAGATACTAGGGCTCAAATATGCCCAAAAATACCAACCTGAAGGTTCCTAACCCCTTAACCCTGTCTGCTTGGCAACTCTCCACACAATTCACTTGCACAGGGCTCAGGGACATGCTCATCTATTTATACACTCTCCAAGGCTGAGCTCTGGTACTAAACACGTTAGGGATGTCTCTGCACAGCAGTTCTCAGGCAGCAGGGCCAGGAAAGCCCCCTTCTTGGTCAGCCACTGCCAGAGCAGACTGTTCATCAGCTATTTTTATGGGAACTGCATTCTCTATTTCCCTCCCCGCAACAAAAGACTGCAAAAAAGCCCCATTATCACAGCCAATACTACTTACACACACACACACACACACACACACCTCTTGGTGGTGGTAGGGAGCCAGCACTCCTCTGGAGGACCAGTTTTGGCTACAGAACTTCTTGTTGCTAATCTCCAGAGCAGCCACTAATGGGATGGACAGAAAGACCAGTATTTTGACTCAGCATCAGACCACTTCAAACGTTTTACATGGCTGCGACTGAGTCCTGCTACTAGTTTCCTAGCCAACTTCCAAGAGAAACTGGTTTTTCCAACACAAGAGCAAAGTATCAAGAGGCGAGGGTGGAGGGACAGCACGAATTCTACATGCAAAAGGGTACAGTTGGCAGCAGCCTTGGAGAAGCCGCTGCCAGTCTGGGCAGACAATACTGAGCTAGATGGACCAATGATCTGACTCAGTATACGGCAGCTTCCTATGTTCTATGCTGCATGTAGTGAAAGGCTCTCCGGCGGCAAAACTAGCAAGGTCCGTTTCCTGCGACCCGGGCAAGCTGCTACTAGCCCGAGAGGAGAACACTGGGCCAGGTGGACCAGAGGTGCGACTCCATGGAAGGCAGCATGATTCGTCCTCACATACACACAGAGCCCACCCCCTATCCTAGAGAGCGGCCCTTCATGCACACAGGCGCTTACAAGAGTCAGTTGTCATGATGCGGGTGGGGGGTGGGATTGGGAAGGGGGAAGAAAGCTGCTCTCCCCCCCCCCCCAAACACACACACACGTGGGTGGGTTCCTGTCCCCAGGAGGTGCGTGGGTGATGGCTTAGTGGCCCGCCGCCTCCTCTCCTTTCCGCCCCGCCCTATCGCTCCGAGTCCCGCTCACCGTCGTTCTCGTCGCTGTGCCGCCGGCGTGACATGATGAGTCCCCTCGCCGCCGCCGCCGCCCGGACAGCCTCGGGGCGCCGCTGCCTGGGCTCAGGGACAATGAGGAGGAGGCGCGCGGCAGCGTCCGGGGGCTGCTTGGGTGGGTTTAAGGCGCGCGCCTCTCCGGCCCAGCGAACAGCGACAACTGACACTCGCGCGCTCGCCGGAAGCCTCCGACGCTACAGCCGCCCACTGAAGAACCAAGCAAGCAACGCACTAGGCTCCGTTCCTTCCGGCTCGCCAGCGAGCGCCTTCCGGTAACCGCCGGCTACAAGTGTCAAGAGAGATCTATGGACAGAATGGGATGCAATAGAAGCTCTTCCGGGACAAACGAGGTTAAGGGAGAATCTACAAATAGACAAGTTTCCCTTGAACGAACAAAACCCTTTTCTGTTCCCTCTCCCAGACAATTGTGTTATGGGGATCCCATTCTGTATCCGGAAATCAAAAGGAGGACTTTGCCTATCTGTTCCAAACATAGTACAGTACCTTGCGATTATTGATTTGTTTTAAACTGAGCAGATCCCTTTGCAATCTGCATGTTTCCTGTAGGTTGCTGTTATTTCCATTTTAAAGAAGGGAGACTGGGGCAGAGAGATTTACACAGAATAGAGCCCATGGAGATCTGCCCTAACAGAGTCCCTTGGGTCCGGTGAGATGATGATGAAAACCGTATAATTAACAATGATCTTTATATACTCTAGAATATTATTGTAATCTCCAAATTAATACATCGTCTGCTGCTTCCTTGAGTTGCTCTTCCTTTTGGGGGAAAAACCAAGATAACCAGTGTAAAATAAATAAATATATATAGCTTGCTGCTTGTTATAGAAACATCCTGTAGGCGATACTGGGCTTTATCTGGACAAAGCAAAGCATTTTTAAAGCTACAGTTCTATCCTGCTTTGTAATCGGTTTTGTTGTTGTTGTTGCTTCTTATTTATTTTATTTATTCACTCTTATGTTTATATCTCGCTTTTCTTCCAGAGCTACTCTTGTAACACTACACCCTAATACACCTCAGAAAACTAGCATATTGTGGATGGCTAGGCAAGACTCCTCCCTGACATGCTTGGTAACTGGTTGAAGGACAGAAAACAGAGGGTAGGAATAAACAAACCATTTTCACCATGGGGGGAAGTAAGAAGTAGGGTCCCCCGGGGATCTGTACTGGGACCAGTGCTCTTTAACTTGTTCGTAAATTTGAGGTAACCAGCAAAGTGGCCAAATTTGCAGATGACACTAAACTATTTAGGGTAGTGAAATCCAAAACAGATTGTGAGGAGCTCCCAAAGGATCTCTCCAAACTGGATGAGTGGGTGACAAAATGGCAATTGTCAGCAAGTTGAAAGTGATGCATATTGGGCCCCCAAACCCCAGCACTGTTCCCTCTAAGGTGTGCGCATGTGCACACACTCACAAGTTTTTTGATGTCTGCTCAGTTAATTTTAGATCCCGCTCGGGTTGAATTAGGAAGGCCCCATTCTGAATGCATGTGTGCACACACTGCCTTGATACTGCCACCCAGAACACAACACATTCTGCACACAGATGAAAAAAATTAGAACACTGAACTGAACCCCAGCTTCACATATACACTGATGGGGAATGAGCTGTCAGTGACTGACCAGGAGAGAGATCTTAGGGTTGTGGTGAACAGCTCATTGAAAGTGTCAACTCAGTGTGCAGCAGCTGTGAAAAAGCAAATTCCATGCTAGGGATAATTCAGAAGGGGCTTGAAAATAAAAATGCTAATATTATAATGCCCTTATACATATTTCTGGTGTGGCCATATTTGGAGCATACATCAGCATCCACACTGTCAGATAACTTATTAGAATATGACTCTTCATCGATCAAAGTTCAAGTTCCCTCCCTGGCTTCTCCAAGATAGGGCTGAGAGAGATTCCTGCCTGCATCCTTGGAGAAGCCGCTGCCAGTCTGTGAAGACAATAATGAGCTAGATAGACCAATGGTCTGACTCAGTATATGGCAGCTTCCTATGTGTTCCTATGTTCCTAAAGCACAAACTAGATGGAAATAATAGAATATATATTTTATAATATATAATTTCCTCTGATAACTGAGCAAATAGGCCCCTTTCAAAGTGGTGATTCCCTTTATTTTAGGCAGGGAAAGAGCAACTGACTTTAGTTAACCCCAGCATAGCATCCTCCCAGTGACTGTTGCTGGTGTCAACCTTGCTTTTATTTTTAGGTTGTGAGTCCTCTGGGCAGGGGACCATCTCATTATTCTTTTTCTATGTAAACTGCTTTGAGAATGCTTTTGTTAAAAAGTGGTGGTATAATAAATAATAATTAATAATTTGATTAGTAATAATGTCTTGTAACTTAGTGCTGTATAAGTGGTACACTACACACTCACTAGTTCCTAACATTGTCTCATTCTAGAATGACCAAGATACAGACCCAGGTTAGCGCTATGAATGTAGGAACAAACTTGGTTCTCAGTCGCTGAATCCCAGTGAGCAGGGCTTGTTGGGTGCTACATCTGCCCTCGAACTCTGGATGGCTTGGCCCAAGCCAACTCTGGATGGTTTTGCCCACCATCCCATGAAATTGATTGCCAGGAAATCTAGGACCAGCAAACGGAAGTACTTTTCACACAACGCATAATCCACTTGTGGAATTCTCTGCCATGAGATGTGGTGACAGCCAACAACCTGGATGGCTTTAAGAGGGGTTTGGATAACCATGGAGGAGAGGTCTATTGACAGCTACTAGTTGGAGGGCTGTAGGCCACCTCCAGCCTCGGGGGCGGGGTGCCTCTGGGTACCAGTTGCGGGGGAGTAACAGCAGGAGAGAAGGCACGCCCTCAACTCCTGCCTGTGGCTTCCAGCAGCATCTGGTGGGCCACTGTGCGAAACGGGATGCTGGACTAGATGGGCCTTGGGCAGGGCTGTTCTTATGTTCACTACTGAATGAGATACCAGAAAAGTGTGTAATGTGTCTCTTAATTGCAGAGTGCATGGAGAGGCAGAGATCACTCATCCAGGGATCCTCGCAATAAATGGGCCTTCTCACTTCCCTTGCCTGACAGTAATAATAATAATTAATAAATAAATAAATGATATATAGTGACATTGTAGAGATCTCTGCTATAATTTTGACTTCTTAAAAAGCCAGTGGACCCAATTATAACTGAGATCTCTACAATGCCAGTATTTATTATTTATAATGCACTGGTTATCATCTCTGTTATATCCCAATGAAATAATTGGTTAGCTGATTTGCATATGGTTATTTAAACAAGGTCATTTCCCAGATGCTTACCACCCACTGGTTCTCTTCTAATAATAGTTCATGTTAATTCAAATCCATTTTCACGCATGCACATATTAGCGGAAGGGTGGGGGAGAGAACACCACCTTTTATCTTTCTAACCTCCCTTAGTACTGCTTCATATGTTACAAAAACTCTATGCAGGAATCACCACTGTGTGTGCAAACTGCATCTAAATCAACATGTGGTTAATAAGACGTACATATATTTAAAAAGTGCTATAAAAAGTATAGCAGCCAGTTTCGCAGCACATGTACACAGAGTTTACACTGAATATCCTGAACAGAAATGACACATTTAAGATTTTCTTCTTATAGAAAGTGCCCTTTTTTGTGAGTAATTAAAGATTGTTTTAAAAAATGTAATTAAAGATTGTTAAAAAGCAGCGAGTCAGTTTTATGGTCTTAATTTTGTACGTGCACTAGATTGAATACAATTTTTGATTAACTTGGAAAATTATTGAGCTTTTCCAAATTAGTTAATATTGATACGGCATTTTAAAAAAAACCCAGGATAATCTATTTTCATCTGAGATCACCACTTACCTCTGGGTCTGGTTACTACCATATTTTTGCGAATATAACCTGCACAATGAGTATAACCTATGTACAAATATAACCCTCAGCTGAACCTCGATTATGTAAACAAACTCTTATATTACCCACACCCTTTGCATTTGCTTTGTATTATCCACTCCTAAAAAAGATGCCTTAAGTGGTGCAGCGGGGAAATGCTTGACTAACAAGCAGAAGGTTGCCAGCTCAAATCCCCACTGGTACTATAGTGGACAGCAGTGATATAGAAAGATTCTGAAAGGCACCATCTCACACTGTGCAGGAGGAGGCAATAGTAAACCCATCCTGTATTCTACCAAAGAAAACCACAGGGCTCTGTGGGTGCCAGGAGTTGAAATCGACTTGACAGCACATTTTACCGTAAGACCAGATCTCCTTCCAATAGGTCTTGGAAGAATTTAGTGCTGGCTCTGCACATGATTCTGTTGAGGCTGCCGGTGATTCTAGTGGAGAACTGGAACAGCAAACTCGCCAGGCAGTAGACATGATCACTCCTAAACATCCTCTTTGATCCACTTCAAAATTGACCCCTTGGTATATGGAAGAACTACGAGACTTGAAGTGGCAAGGTAGACAACTGGAGCGCAAGTGGAGAAAGACTCAACTTGAAACCAACAGATAACAACACAAATCACATTTGAAGACCTATGCTCAGGCAATACATGTGGCAAAGAAGCAATTATTTTCTCCTCATTGCATCCACAAGGTCACATCCAGCTGAGTTGTTTAGAGTTGTGAGAAGGCTAGTACATGCCCTGCCTCCTTGAATCAGAATTTGGAACCATCAATTACCTGTTGTGATGTTTTTAATGAGTTCTTTGTGGATAAAATCCTGTTTTCAGGCCAGCTTAGACTTAGAGCCATCAATTATTGCAGAGTCTGATGCAGAGGTGCCCAGCAATGGCTCTTATGTGGTTAGGCTGGATCAGTTTCAGTTTGTGACTCCTGACAATGTGGTTACGCGCTTGGAACAGTGCAGCCTACCACCTGTTCTCTTGATTCTTGTCTGACAGGGCTTATACTATCAGGCAGGAGGGTTTTTGTAGAAGCCCTGGTAGATATTACAAATGCTTCTGTGAAGGAGGGTAGGATGCCTTCCTGTCTTAAGGAGGCAATCATTAGACATCTTCTGAAGACGCCTGTATTGGATCCCTCAGAGCTAAGCAACTATATATAGGCCTGTCTTTCTGGGTGGCTGCTGCAAGGCATCTCACAATGGGTTATCCTCGTCACGTGCTCCTGGGCAGGACTATGCAAATTAGTTTGAAAGCGAGTCCTATATAGCACCGACGGGGATAACCCCGCCCAGTTCTTCTAGTCCTGCGTTTGCTCCTGGCAGGCTGCACCTCGTCGCTTCTTCTCTGGCCTGTACTTCTCCTCCTCTCCTTTATTCCCTCTCAGTTTGTTTTTCCCTCTGTCTCCTGTATCTGTTTAAAAAAAAAGAAAAAAAGAATTTAGTTACCGTTAGTTGCCAGTCCCGTTGTTGTGTCCCCCCCCCTCCCACCCTCCCCTCCCCGGTTAGCCTTGTATGGAGCACAGCATTAGGGGAGATAGACTGGGGAGCAGAGTACTTAATGTACTAGTGCCTGCTGGACGCCCTTCGGAACGCTTTCCCAGGCACTCGAGGAAACCCGGAGACCCGCCGCCTATTCCGCCACCTCCGGTACCCTCTGGCTCCATATTCCTCCCTGCCCCGGTCTCGGCGAACTTTGTTCGATCCGAGCAGGCAGTTGGAGAGGCCCTGCGGTCGATCGCCCCTTCGGGAGGCGAGTCCTCAGGAGCTACGGCAGGCGCAGAGGGCGAGTCAGGCGCAAGGGCCGAGGATCGACCGACCCGTTTAACTCGCAGCTCGGCAGCGAGAAGTGGCGCGCCCCTCGCAGCACCCCTCCTTCGAGAGCCAAGCGAACGTCTTAGAACAGGGAGGGTAAAGCGGCTCCCCGCTCCTCCCTCTTCGCAAGCGGAATTTTGCGCCCTCTCCGATCAACCCAACATGGCGGCCCCGTCGGCAGACCAGCAAGACGTTCAAAATGGCGCCGATCAGGAAAGGGCGGGAAGCGCGATCGCCTCCTCTGCCGCCACCACATCGAGTTTGGTGAGACCTGCGCAATCGGAAGGGGGGGAGGGCTCTCCGTCTGAGAATGTTCCCATTCCCAGTCAGATACCCCAGGAATGGCAACTTTGGTTCAAGAACACCCTTAAGGAGTCTCTTGGCCACCTTAAATCTACTAAAAAGCGCAAACATTCCAAGAGACGTAGACTCCCTTCTACCTCCCCTTCTGAGCAAACCTCCGATTCTTCCTCCCCCTCCCCCCCTAGGAAGGCCAAATCAAAGAAAAAGCATTCGAAAAAATCTAAAAAGCCTCATAAGTCCTCCAAGACTATTTCTGTCCACTCCTCAGAGATATCTGCAGAGGACTCCGCTGACCCCTCCGCCACAGTCATCCGGCCTGTGAGGGATAGGGGGCATTCTGCACCATCCCTTCCCATGGAGGAGGACGCAGATGAACACCCGGGAGGCCATGAGGGGGAGGGACGGGACTCAGACCGGGATCATGAGCCCAGCAGGGAGGAGGGTGATTGGTCTGGGGAGGAGGACATAGAGCAGTCTCAAGCGTCCCAACGCTTATTCACCCCTGAGGATTTTAACCCGTTGATGACCAAGATCCTAAAGGCTATTGGTCTCCCCGCTAAACCTCCTGCAGACCCTAGCCAAAGCAGTAAAGGTGATCTAATCTTTCCTAAGGCACAACCTCGTGAGTTGCTTCTTCCTCTGCCAGCTTATTTTTCAGAGGTGATAAAAACAGAATGGGCCGCTCCGAGCATTCCCAAGAAGGCAGCTTCATCTGCAACTCGATTTTACACTTTCCAGCAGGAACCTTCCTTATTATTAAAGACACCAACCACCGATGCTCCAATTTCACAGTTGAGCAGCGGGTCCTTGGTTCCGAGAGACGGTGAAGGCTTCCTCAAGGATGCTTCGGACAAAAGAGCAGAACTCGCGTTCCGGCGCGTTCACGACAATTCCTCCCTGGCTACCCGCTCCTCCGCAGTGGCGTCTATGGCGGCAAGGGCCAGTCTATTATGGATAAACGACCTACTCGACGAAACACCTCCAGAGTCAGTCCATCTCCGTCAACAGCTGTTAAAGCTTCAACGCTCCCAAGCACTCATAGCAGATACCTCCCTGGATTCCATACGCTACTCCTCGAGGGCATCAGCTGCATCCGTAGTCGGCAGAAGACATCTGTGGCTAAAAGCATGGCAGGCGGACTCCGCTTCTAAAAATAACCTCTCCTCCCTACCTTACATAGGGGAAAAATTGTTCGGGGACGCGGCACTCGAGAACATTCTTGTCGAATCCAGGGACAAAAAGAAAACCATGCCTTCAGCACCAAGGAAGTCCGACAAACCTCCCTTCAGAAAAAATTTTCAGCCTTTTCGCTCCTTCCGCCCTTCTTTCAGGGGCAGAGACCGCGATTTTCGAGGTTCCAGGTCCTCCTGGCCCTGCCAACGTTTCACCGGCAGAAACACCGGCTTCCGCCCCCCCAGTGGGCAAGGGAAGCAACAGGGAAAACCACAATTCTGACTCAGCCCTTCCCGGTCTTGGAGGTCGCCTTTCCAACTTCCTCAAATCATGGCGCCAGAACATCGCGGACACTTGGGTACTAGACCTAATAGCATCGGGATACAGAATAGAGCTGAGCTCCTCTCCCCGCCCAAGATTTCTACCCACCCCACGCTCCAGTTGTTCTATCAAGCATTCAGAAATGGCCAACGCCATTCAGCACCTCCTCGACATCGGAGCGATAGAACCCGTCCCGCGGGGCCAGGAGGGAAGAGGAGTTTACTCCATTATATTCACAGTGCCCAAAAAAGACGGCTCACGCAGGGCCGTCCTAGACCTAAAGCACCTCAACGGCTATGTAAAACTACGGAAATTCCGTATGGAGTCTCTTCGCTCCATTTTAGAAGCTCTGCAGCACGGCGACCTCCTCACTTCAATAGACCTGAAGGAGGCATACCTCCACATCCCCATCCACATCAACAGCAGATCCCTTCTGCGATTCAAGTATTCGGGGACGGACTATCAATACAAGGCACTCCCGTTCGGCCTCTCGACGGCGCCCAGGACCTTTACCAAGGTCCTCGCCCCCATCCTGGCACTCCTTCGCCTTCACGGGGTACACATTTTCGGGTACCTCGACGATCTTCTCCTGAAATCACCCTCTGCTGCCAAAGCACAGAGGGACCTGGTAGAGACACTAACGACCCTAGAACAACACGGCTTCCTGGTCAATCAGGCCAAGAGCCATCTAACACCGACCCACAGGATATGTCACCTCGGGGTCATCATAGATACACTGGAAGACAGGATCTTTCTTCCTCAGGACAGAGTCCTCGCCATCGTATCAGAGTCTCACAGCGCACTCTCCACACGGAAATCACCGGTCCTCTCCTTGGCCCGCCTCCTGGGCCTCATGGTTTCAACCTTGGAAGCGGTCCCGTGGGCGAGACTACATCTGAGAGAACTACAATGGTTCCTCCTCCGCTTCCAACCGCACATCTCCAGGAAGCGCAACATCTTAGTCACCATGCCTCCGCGAACCAGATCCTCCCTGCGATGGTGGACTCACACCCGGAACCTTACGAAGGGACAGCGCTTCTTGGACTTTCCGAGACTCATAGTCACCACGGATGCAAGCACCAGGGGCTGGGGGGCCCACTGCCTTCAACACTCAGCCCAGGGAATCTGGGACCAAGAAGAGCGATCCCATTCTATAAACTGGCTAGAACTGAGAGCCATCCGGTTCGCCCTCCTCCACCTGCGCCATGTCGTACAGGGGAAGGACATTCTCATCAGAACCGACAACACCACGGCCAAGGCCCACGTGAACAGACAGGGGGGCACTCGCTCGCGCTCCCTATTCCAGGAATCAGTGCTGCTCCTATCGTGGGCGGAGAAACACCTCAGTTCCCTAACAGCTCACCACGTAAAAGGGGACCTGAACTCCTTAGCCGACTGGTTGAGCAGGAAAGACCTACTTCCAGGGGAGTGGTCCCTGAACCCTCTGGTCTTCGATCAATTGGCATCCAGGTGGGGGCCCCTGCAAGCAGACCTCTTTGCCACCCCCCTCAACGCGAGGCTGGAAACGTTCATTACCAGGTTCCCCTGCCGGACGGCGTGGGCGACAGACGCACTGTCCTGCGAGTGGCCACAAGGGCTCCTGTACGCCTTCCCTCCGATTCCTCTTCTCGCCAGAGTGCTGCGAAGGATACGGACACTAGAAGCGGATGTAGTGTTGGTAGCCCCATTCTGGCCACGACGCCCGTGGTTCCCAGGCCTGGTGTCCTTGGCGGTCGACAAGCCATGGCACCTTCCCACGAGACCAGACCTTCTCTTCCAAGGACCGGTTCTACATCCAGACCCAGGCTGGTTTCAACTAGCCGCCTGGAGACTGAGCGGAGCCGGCTCCTCGCACAGGGCATCTCTGAAAAGGTAGCCGAAACAATCCTGGCCTCCAGGCGAGAATCTACGAATCGCATCTATCAATATACGTGGAGGATGTTCCTTCGTTGGCTCCGCAGGGATAAAACGCCCACCAATGATGCGTCCCTGCACCATCTTCTACGGTTTCTCCAAGACGGCCTAGACAAAGGGTTGAAACCCAACACCCTTCGAAGGCAAGCGGCATCCCTCTTACCTATGTTACCGAGGTCTTCTTCTTCTTCTTCTGCCCTAAAGGACCACTCTCTACTAAAACGTTTTTTGAGGGGAGCCACCCTGCTGTCCCCTCCTGTCGTACACCGTTTCCCCTCCTGGGATTTGAACATTGTTCTGAGAGCTCTGCAACAATCGCCATTCGAACCTCTCCGGACAGTCCCTCTTCGACTTATCTCGCTAAAGTTGGCCTTCCTGGTGGCACTCACCTCAGCCAGAAGAGTTTCAGAGCTCAGGTCGCTATCAGTACATAAAGCGTACTGCGTGTTTTCTGAAGACTCCGTTCGCCTAATTCCGGATCCCTTCGTCCTACCCAAGGTCGTGTCCCACTTCCACCTATCTCAGGACGTCTTCCTTCCATCGTTCTGCCCACATCCCGTTCACCCACGGGAAAAACTGTGGCATACATTAGACGTACGCCGCTGCCTAAAACGCTACATCAAAAGGACGGCTTCCTTCCGCAGAACAGACTCTATGTTTGTTTCTTATTTACCTACATCCATGGGTGAAGCAGTTTCCTCCAGGACTATTGCCAGGTGGATCAGGGCATGTATAGTTCTGGCCTATGAAACCCTGAAGCTCCCTCCTCCTTCCAACATATGGGCACACTCCACCAGGTCCGCCGCAGCGTCTGCCGCCTTTGCCACTAATGCTTCAGTTCAGGAAATTTGCAAGGCAGCGGTGTGGAAGAGTCCCTCAACCTTTGTAAAGCACTATAGGCTAGACACCTATGCGGCCGCGCAGGCGGCATTTGGGAGAAGGGCCCTTCAGAGGGTTCTCCCCCAGGATTAGAGCAGCTGCGATTATTTCCCTCCCTGGGACCGTGTACGTCTGCTTTGGTAGGTCCCATTGTGAGATGCCTTGCAGCAGCCACCCAGAACGGAGCATTGGTTACTCACCGTGAGGGCTTCTTCTGGGTGCTGCTGTCAAGGCATCTCAGCCCGCCCTTGTGGCTTGCTGCTCTCTTCCGTGGGTGCGAATTCTCTGACGGCTGAACTGGCTTCCTACCCCTGGAACGGTACGCCTCCTTCAGCCGCTCCTTGCCTTTCCGCCTTGTACACATTTCTTTTACCTATTTAACCTTTCTCCTCTTTCCTTGGCCTAGAAGAACTGGGCGGGGTTATCCCCGTCGGTGCTATATAGGACTCGCTTTCAAACTAATTTGCATAGTCCTGCCCAGGAGCACGTGACGAGGATAACCCATTGTGAGATGCCTTGACAGCAGCACCCAGAAGAAGCCCTCACGGTGAGTAACCAATGCTCCGGTCTCCAACCTTCTGTGGTTGGACAAGGTAATTAAGAGGGTGGTGACCTCCCTGCTCCAGGCAGTCTTGGAGGAAACTGATTGTGTAGACCCATTTCAAACTGGCTTTCAGGTGGGCTGTGGGGTGGATACTCCCTGGGTTGGCCTGATGCATGATCTCCATTGGGGAAATTGACAGAGACAGTGTGACTCTGTGGACCCCTTTGGATCTCTCAGTTTCTATACTATCAACCATAGTATCCTTCTGGACCGTCTGGGGTGGCTGGAAGTGGGAGGCACTGCAGTGCAGTGGTTGCACTCCTGCCTCTTGGACAGATTCCAGATGGTGTTACTTGGAGACTGTTGTTCTTCAAACCGTGAACTTTTATTTTTATTTATGTATTTTGTATTTATTCAATTTATATGGCACCTCCCAGGGCCCCATACTGTCCCCAGTGCTCTTTAACATCCACATGAATCTGCTGAGAGACATCATCAGGCAATTTGGTGTAGGGTGTTGTCAGTATGCTGATGACACCCAAATCTATTTCTCCATGTCAACATCATCAGGAGAAGGCATAACCTCCCTAAATGCCTGCCTAGAGACAGTGATAGGCTGGATGAGAGGGATAACAAACTGAGACTGAATCCAAATTAGATGGAGGTACTTATTGTGTGGGATTGAAACTCAGGAGACAATTTTGATCTGCTGGTTCTGAATGGGGTCACACTTCCCCAGAAGAAGCAGATACACAGTCTGGGAGTGCTTCTGGATCCAAATCTCTCTCTGATGTCCCAGGTTGAGGCAGTGGCCAGAGGCGCTTTCCATCTGCTTCGGCTGACATGCCAACTGTGTCCATTCCTTGAGATAAATGACCTCAGAACAGTGGTACATATGCTGGTAGCCTCCAGACACCTCCTCTGTTGCTGCCTTGAGACTCTGGAATGCATCCCCTACTTAAATAAGAGCCCATCTCTGACAACTTTTAAACAGTCTCTAAAGGCACATTTATTCACCCAAGCTTTTAAACGAGACTTGTGGTTTTGAATTGTTTTCAAGTTTTAATTTCTGTTTTAATTTGTTTTATGTTGCTATAAACCTCCCACAGATGGAGGTTTGGGGCAGTATACAAATGTAATAAATATATTTGCAGATATATACATAAATAAATTTGCAGATTTTGCAGTACTCCATTTTGCTGAAAATTCTGGGTTGTTGGGTTTTTTTGCAAGTTACAACGTGTCAATATCATGACTTGCACACAGTGTTCCTTGAACATGGCATTAAAGCAATCATATTTTGGATTGTTTAGTATCCATTGGGACAAAATCATTCACTGAGAAACATATTCCTTATGTCCTTTAGATGCAACTTGATCCAGTATCACTTAATTTTCTGTTGGACCCTCAAAAAATGTTTTTGGATGGTAGATAAAAAAAGGAGTAATCCCCAATCTGTGTGCAGCAAATGAATACAAGCGAACATCTTTGTGTGTCATGACAAAGAAGGAAAGAAAGAAATGGCTTCTGGGAGCCCAAAGTACCCAGCCACACATACGAAGGCCATCTGCTGCTTTCTGCATGATTCCTTGCTCCATCCTTGCCACCCTCCAATCAGCCTCTGTTACAGTTGGCAATGCTATAATTCAATCACTTCCAGTTCAGCAACAAAGAATAATTACTCACCCTCAGAGGTTAGCTGTTGTACCTCTGAGAGAGTCACTGCTTTAGCTTTGCTTCCTTCCAATCAGCCTCTGTTAAAGGTGGGTAATTCTGTCATATCTCTGCATTGTGACTGGATCATTCAGAGGAACAAAAGAATTACCCACGTGGTTGCCTGTAGTGTCTCTGAAAGAGTCATTGCTCTGTATTTGCTTCCTTCCAATCATGAGGCACATCCAGATCAATAGGAACATAGGAAGCTGCCATATACTGAGTCAGACCACTGGTCTATCTAGCTCAGTATTGTCTCCACAGATTGGCAGCAACTTCTCCAAGGTTGCAGGCAGGAATCTCTCTCCGCCAAATCCTTGTGTGTAAATCTTTGTAAATATATGATGTACAAACAACCACTTTGTATATAATTGTGCTTTGGCAACGTACTGTATGCTTTGGTGGTTTGTTGATTCAATAAAAAAAAAATCTTGTCCTATAAAAAAATCTTGTCCTATCTTGGAGAAGCCAGGAAGGGAACTAGCACATGCATAAATGTAGGGGGTGAACTCCATTGGGTACTTCTTGCTGTTACACATTCTCTACTACTAATACTATCAATAGTTCATTGCATGTTTTTCCTGTAACCATTCACAAAAAGAAAAGAACACCCATAGACGTTTGGGAGTCAGTCACTCTCCGAACCAAACAGAAGCTCAGCCTGAAAGCCTTGAGGTGGAATTTGCCCTCGGCGTGTTTTCTGATGGCCAGCTGTGCCTCTTCCGCAGCAGCCAGCATTGCCACCAAGGTCGCGTCGTCTCCAAAGCGGCAACCATCGCGCAGTCACACCGTCTGAAAAGGCTGTGAATTGTCAGTAGTCCCTGAAGTGAAGCGTTTCCAGGGAGGAGCTAGGGTGGAGGGTTACCGAGAGACATGCTTCCCTCCTTGTGCCGCCGAGAGAGTCAGAAGAACACTCAGCTGCCTGCAACGGAGGAGGGGCAGGAGCCGCCGCCGCCGCCGCCAGGAACAGCCGGACTGGCAACTCGCATCCAGCCGCCGAGGAAGCTTGCCAAGGTAGAAGGGAAGTTAGGTCGGAGAAGGAAGCAGGGGCCGGGGCAGAAATCGAGCAGACAGACTCGAGCGGGGTGGCCGAGAGATCTCATCGGGAGGAGGCATGTTGTAGTACAGAGAGGTGCCGGCATGGTTCTCCGTGGCTCTGCTGGAGCGAGCTGGGTTAGCAGGGCAGGGCAGGGCAGCCTGGTTTCCTGTCCTAAGAGACGGTTCACGGAGGGGGGGGGGGGGGCTGCTTTAACTCTCAGGAGCTCCTTGAGTACACACCTACTTCTATTTCCAATCCCCGCAAATAGGGAAAAGTAAAGTACTACTTCCTGCAATACGGTTGCTTTGCGGGCAAAACCTGGCAGCTGGCATGGAGAGAGAGGGGATCTCGCCCGAAAGGGGCCTTTGGAGGGTTCCCTTGACAATATGTGGACCCTCTCTCCACCCTGCTCATTATATGATATTGTGAATCAATGCTTGATCATTGTGTGGTGCTTTCAAAGTACTTCACGTGGATGATCTTGATGTAAACCTTGCAACAACCCTGGAAGGTAGTTGAGTATTTTTACCCTATCACAGATGGGGGTCTGAGGCCAAGGCGGAGTGGCTTGCCTAAGGCCATCTAGTGAGTCTGTGGCAGAGGCGAGACAGCAACCAGGGAGTACCTGATTCATAGCTCAGCTTTTTAGGCACTGTACCACACCAGCGCTCTCTGTTTTAATCATGTTTAGCACTTACATATAATAGCACTTACATTTATATACCGCTCTATAGCTGGAAGCTCTCTAAGCGGTTTACAATGATTTAGCATATTGCCCCCCAACATTCTGGGTACTCAGAATATAAGCAGTGAACACATATTGTCTCATTCATCCTTACAATAATCCTGCAAGGAAGGGCAGATTATTAGTACTCGGGGCCCTTATTGTCTCCTTATTGTAAGAGACCTGAGCAGGGGCGTAACTATGATAGGGCAAGGGGAGACAGTTGTCTGGGGAGCCACTGCCTTTGGGGGAGCCCCAGAGGCAAGTCACAGGACTGACTCCCCCAGCCGCGCACTCGCCCAGGCTTCCTTCAGTTGTATTCATCCTCCGAAATTAATGTGAGTGTTAAGACCAGGAGCTACCAGAAGAGCATGTCTTTCTCTAGTACCATTAAATGACTTGCATCGTCCACAATTTACAAAACCTTTTAAAAAATAATTTAGGATGAAATTTTTACTATGCTTTTTGTTACCACTATTCAGCCCCGTTTAAGATTTCTTTACTTCATGAGCTGAGCTTCAGTGGTGGGGGGTGGACGGCATTTTAAAATCTTGTCTTTGGGCCCACTCCGACCTTGCTACACCCCTAGACTTGAGCCTGCATCATCCATTGAGTTCAAGTCTGGGTTGAGAGCTGAACCAGGTAATTCTTGGCTTTAAGCTCTCCAGTACTCAGATTACGGGAGAATAGCTGACTCTCCCAGTTTGGCCATATAATGCCCCCTGTAGTGTTTCCAAAACAGTAGCTAAGAGGGTTGGAGCAAAAGGCAGGAGGACCCTGGCCCCCCTGAAATTCAAGAACTGGCTCTTAACTACTGCCCAACACCAGATCTTGCTACAATGGAACACTCTAGAATAGGATAGGTGATGCAGAAACTCCGAGGGAGACAAGGAAAGGAGTCCCAATTTGCCAGCCAGTCAGGAATTTCAACGTGTTGGAACTGAGAGCCATTACGAAGGGGTGTGATGCCACCAACCATTGGGACCAGATTTCCAGCTGATCATAGGATGTCCAGTGGCAGAAATAATATTTAGCTGAGTGGAAGAGATTCCAGTTGTTTGCATAAGCTGTTAAAAAGTAGAGAATAATTTGAATCCTCGGCAGACAGATTTATGATAGCTAGTCACCTTAAGTGGCGCAGCGGGGAAATGCTTGACTAACAAGCAGAAGGTTGCCGGTTCAAATCCCCACTGGTTCTATATTGGGCAGCAGCAATATAGGAAGATGCTGAAAAGCATAATCTCATACTGTGTGGGAGGAGGCAATGGTAAACCCCTTCTACCAAAAAAAACCACAGGGCTCTGTGGGTGCCAGGAGTCAAAATCAACTTGATGGCACATTTTACCTTTAGGATAATTACATGTTGATTTACATTCAGTCATTCTGTAAAGTGGACCAGCATTATTATCCCCATATTGTAGAGAAGGGCTGTGTCTGAGAGGTATTGGCTCTTAAAGACCACCTAGTGAGATTTTGGCTGAAGTGAAATTTCAGATGGACAGGTATGTTTGAACTGATCACAATGAGAGTGCTTTCAGAATAGCCCCAATGCTATAAAAATGTCAAATCTGTTTCCAACCATTTCTTTTAGCATTCCCCCCTTTTATGTATAAGGTTATTTTTCTTTGAAGTGTGTGTGTGTGTATGTATACACACACACACACACACACACAATGTTGGGATTATCCTTCCTAGGTCACAAAGGAAACCTTATGCCCAGCTGCTGTGACGTAGCCATGACCACCTCCTCTTTGTCACTCCCCGACGGAGTCAATGAAACAGAATTTTATATTTTATCCTTTGCGGACTTGGAGCTGAAAGATCATCTTCCTTTCTCACCCAAGAGCTGCCACAAAGCTGAATTTGATGCCAGTGCCAGAAAGAAGTATGCATCAGCAAAGAAGAAGGTATTAGATGTACGTTGCTGGAACATACATGGTCATCCACTGACATAAAAACTAATGCAGGGAGGAGAGCTGGTCTTGTGGTAGCCAGCATGAATTGTGCGGTTTGCTAAGCAGGGTCCACTCTGGTTTTCATTTGAATGGGAGAGTACATGTGCGAGTACTGTAAGATATTCCTCCTAGGGGATGGGGCCGCTCTGGGAAGAGCACTTGTATGCATAAGGTTCCAAGTTCCCTCCCTGGCATCTCCAAGATAGGGCTGAGAGAGACTCCTGCTTGCAACCTTGGAGAAGCCACTACCAGTCTGTGTAGTCAATACTGAGCTAGATAGACCAAAGGTCTGACTCAGTATATGGCAGCTTTCTATGTTTCGATGTCCCTACTCTTGACCCAATGCTAAATATAATGGTATCCAGTGCCTGTATTAGGTTCAGCAACACTAGGAAGCTGCTGAGGGCCTGGATCCCCCAGAAGGACCCACTGTTCAGGGATCACCACTCAGTGATCCCTGAGATCACTTTTGGACCCAAGGTGGTGGTAGAGTGACTCTCCTTGGGGCTCATTTAGGTAGGAGGGGGCCCATGGACAGTAGTTTGCCAAGGATCCCCTGAAACCTGGAGCCAGCCCTTAGAACAAGACTTTCCCCTGCTCAAATTCATTCTGAGTAGCCTTCAGATTTTGGGAGACTGTTTCAATGAGGAGCACTTTCAAAGAAATCGCAGGATCTGGGGCTGCTGCCTTAAGCCATAACTCAGTCGTTGGTAGCCAAAAAATGTCTGAGGCTCCTGGCCATATTTCTCCACTGCAAAGTGGTAGCAGTAGGTGATTTGCAGAGAAGCAGCAGTGGGTGGGAGGCATGTGTGTTCTGAATTCTTCTCCTCTGTGCTGCTTTCTCACATATGTACATAGGAAACTGCTATATACTGAGTCAGACCCTTGGTCTATCTAGCTCAGTATTGTCTTCACAGACTGGCAGCGGCTTCTCCAAGGTTGCAGGCAGGAATCTCTCTCAGCCCTATCTTGGAGAAGCCAGGGAGGGAACCTGGAACTAGGGATGTGCACGGAACCATGGAGGCGCGGTCCAGCACTGTGGGGTGTCTAGCTTTAAGGGCATGGGGGTAGTACTTACCCCCCCCACCACTTTTCTCCCTCCGGCGCTCCAATCCGGAGCAAAGTTTTAGGGGCGGCAGCGTTCCTCCCTGCCACCCCTGGCCCCGTCGTTGCCAGGAAAGAGGGGAAGTTGCCGCCACGCATGCGCCTGTTGCGGCGCGCGCGTCTGTCACTGCCACCGCGTGCACACCGCACACGTCACATGTTGCGTGCGCACGCAACGTGTGAAGTGTGCGGCGCACGCGTGCATGGCAGCGACGGACGCGCGTGCACCGCAACGGGCGCATGCGTGGCGGCAACTTCCCCTCTTTCCTGGCAACGATGGGGCCAGGGGTGGCAGGGAGGAACGCTGCCGCCCCTAAAACTTTGTTCCAGAGTGGAGTGCCAGAGGGGGGAAAGTGGTGGGAGGGGTAAGTACTACCCCCCCCCCTAAAGCTAGACACACACGGACCGCTGGACTGGCCCAATTCTGAACCGGTTTGGAGGCCTCTAACATGGCCTCCGGACCGGTTCGTGCACATCCCTATCTGGAACCTAGATGCTCACTGCAACACTATCTCCCAACCAATCCCACTCCATCTCCTGACCCCAGCTAGGGTTCTGAATGTGTGTATGCCATGGGGAGAGGTTGCTGGGGCATAGTGGTGAGCAAAGGAAAGGCTACACTTTCTTCTGCAGATCCTCTTCCTGCTATTTTATAGCAGGAATGCATAACAGGGGTTCCCACGTGCATGTTGGCCATCAAATGTTTAATGGGAGACTATAGAAATCAATGGGGCTGAGGGCCGAACTACGCATTACGTTAGTAGAATGCTTGGCCCTGAAGTGATTAGTTTTTCTTTATCTTCTTTATTTATTTTCTATACTGCCCGAAACTTATGTCTTTGGGGTGGTTTACAATAAAACAGCACAAATTAAAACAAAATTAAAATGTTAATTTTTTTAAAAAAAATGTAGAACAGTGTTAAAATTTGTAATTTTAATTAAAAACCAGGGTGGACAAATATGTCTTAACTGGCACCTTAAAAGTGATCAGAAGTTTTCTTTACTGTTTAAACAGCCATGCGGAGCAATTAGAGGGGCAATTAAGAGATGCTCCAAGAGCGCATGGGGTCAAAGACTGCACTGTGACTGGTCTAAAAATCATATGTTTGTCTCTACCCACACTTGTTGCTGCCCAGCCTTGTTTGTCATCTTTGCAGGCATTTGGTCTCTTTGTCAAAACCAAGGAGGTGGGAGCTGACACTTGCTGCCCAGTGTCTGCTTGCCAAGGGGCCATTTCCTGGAGGTGCTGTCAGCAGACATTCAAGGACCTGACTGGGATTCATAGGCACGTAGCTGCCCAGCATTCTGGCGACGTTAGGCAAGAAGCAGCAGCAATCTTGAAGCAGGTGGCAGGCAACAATAATGTCACAAGACGCCCAGTTTCTGTGGACGAAGGGCCTACATCTAATGGGCCCCCCTATAGGAGCCAGAAGGGGTTTTGCAAGCTCCCAGATAAAAGCCATCTCAGTGCTGATGAGATGACATGGTAAGAGGTTTCTTGAGGGCACCACCACACATCGCACTAGGGATTGTGTGGGTCTTATGTGGTCTGTCAAGCTCCAAGGGGGAGGAGGTGGGTTCCTGGACTTTCTTGAACCCACAATTGCAGGATGGGAGCAGATAAGGTCAACTTCAGAGTAGGCCAGGGGAGGTGGGTCCTTCATCACCTCAGCCCTCCTCCCGGTTTGCTGCATCCAACCAGTTCCCTCTCCAGAGGAACTCTGGCTCCCATGCTCAAGAGAAGCCCTTTAGCTGCCTTGGCTTTCAAAGCCCCAGTTCGGTGCTTAAAGCCGACTCCAAGCCCCGCCCCCTCCCTGGTCTTGCTCTCTGCCATGCTCAACATGGCTGCCCCACTGGAGCTTGTTCCCGCAGCTTCCCTTCTTGCCTCACCTGCGTGACCTCACTGGGACCCAATCAGCCTGGGACCATTTCACCCCCACTCCCTTCAGGGGAAGAGAGAAGCCTCAAAGGAGGGATGCCGCACTCTCTGCTGGACTCTCCAGGGCCACGCAGGCCGCCAAGTAAGATGGCATCTTGACGTGATCATTGACGAGAACACACTTTCCTTTCCCATCCGTTTTTTCTTCTTCTTTTGCCGGTGACAGTGAGGTGGGTCAAGTGTTGCTCTACTACTGTTACTGTAAAGTGGTGGATCCAGAGGGACTCTGTGCATGGCAGAAGGCTTTGTGTCAACACCTGTGTCTGACCGGCAAGGTGAGTTGTTCAAGCACTTTGTGCAAAGAGCAGCTGCAGCCAATCAACTGGGAAATACTCTGTTTAAAATGGCTGGCTGGAACTTTCCCTGCTAGACGATCTACTCCTAGGTAAGTACTCCAGTCTGCTGTGTAATGCTGGAGGTATTTACTCATGACCAAACCCACGTTTATTCAGATGTCTCTTTCCTGCAATGTGCAATCAGACCCAAAAGTGCAGTAGTAATCCATGATACCACTTGAGATGTGGTACAAACCTTTCCCAGGACATGTCCCAGAATAAAAGCTGGAGCAAATGCCTCCTCTCTTTCATCCATGGAGGAACAGCAGGGTTTGATTTATAATGAATTCACCATTCAATTGTAATGAATTCATAGCATCCACCAAATTGTAGGAATATGTGTGAAAATGTGGCTATTAAATGGGTTTAGGTGACTGTATGGGGAAGAGTGGGTTGTTGTTGAACTTTGTGTTCACACTCACTCTTCACCCTTTGTTAAACTTAGCAATCTTTGCCCCTTTGGTTTCTAGGCAAGCAAATAGATGTGGGAGGAGTATGGGGATTGATGTAATGGCTACAGAAGCACTGCAGGCTTCCTAACAGCAGTGAATGTTTTCCTATCTTGTTCCCGGGAGAAGGGGAATTGGGAGGTATCATCCACAGGTGAAACCAGGTTTCATGCTTACCAAGCAATTTTGCAGCCCTTCTTTGTTTCTGTTCCTCTTTGTCCTTCATTGTAAAATGGCTACTTTGCATTAGAATTACTAAGAGCCAAACATGTAAGGCTGAGAGCTGGTCTTTTGACAGTGAACATGAATTGGCCCCTCTGCTAAGCAGAGTCTGCCTTGGTTTGCATTTGAATGTGAGGCTATATGTGAGCTCTGTAAGATACTCCCCTTAGGGGGATGGGGCCAGTGGAAACCATCTGTATGCTTGCATGCAGAAGGTCTAGGTTCCCTCCCTGGCATCTCCAGGTAGGGCTGGGTGGGACTCCAGCCTGAAAACTTAAGAGAGCTGCTGCCAGTCAGTGCAGGCAATGGAAGAGTGGTCTGACTCGGCATAAGGCAGCTTCGTATGCAACTTGTCCCCTGTAATTCTTTCCCACAAAAAACAGTTGAGAGGGGCTATTGAGCCTGTTCCCCTCAGACCATTTTCCTGCTCAAAATTGTTCTGTTTTTCCTCCCACAGAGAATAGGAGCTGGTGAGGGTGTAGTGGTTAGAGTGCCGGACTAGGACCGGGGAGACCCGAGTTCAAATCCCCATTCAGCCATGAAACTAGCTGGGTGACTCTGGGCCATTCACTTCTCTCAGCCTAACCTACTTCACAGGGTTGTTGTGAGGAGAAACCTAAGTATGCAGTGCACTGCTCTGGGCTCCTTGGAGGAAGAGTGGGATATAAAATGTAAAAAAGAAAGAAAGAACATAATAAATATATAAGTTTATCTGCTTAAATTGTTTTATATATCTCTATTTGATAAGCGGCTTATTTTTTATACTGCAAAAACATAGTGTTTTTGCTATGTTTTTTGCTCACAGTGCTTTACCTTAGTACATATATGTCTCACTTAAGTCTCATGATGGTTGGATGACTAAATGCATAGTGGTTACTGGCTAAAAATCACAAATCAGACAGAGCTGGCTGATTATTAGTTGATGAACAGTTTCTCAACCAGGATTGGTGGAGAGGGAAGGAAGCTTCTGAGAATGGAAAAGTGACTGTTGAGTTGGCATGGACAGAGTTGTTGATCATAAGAACTGGAGAGCCCAAGTAACCTGTGATAACTTCTCTTTAATGGTACAGTCATAGGTTAAGAAAGGTTTAGAAATAGTAACTTTAAAAAAGGAAAACAGTATTCATTAGGAGGACTGGAGGAAAAACTTCAGTAATTCTCAGTATCAAAAAATAGCACTAGAAATATGTACTTGCCTATACAGCTAAGAAAAAATGAACTATTTATGTTGATCAATAATAAAAATTTGGTTATTTGTTTTAAACTTGAGTGGAGTTCCCCTTCATAAACTCCTACTCCCACTCTATCAAAGAGTTACATTATAGCAGAGAGAGAGACAGAGAGAGAGAGTGCTGCAATAAAAAATAACTTGAAAAACAAATACAAAGGCACTGGTGGTTGCTGAGAAACATAGTAGCAAATGCAAATAACATGTGCATTTTTCCCCCTGGCAAATGTGTCAGTATGGTTATAGCAAGTATATACCTGCCAACATGTCCCTATTTTCCCATTCCCCTGAATGGATATGCACATATGATCAGGTACATCATATGGTATGTGCATATGATCAAATGAATTTAGCAGTCCCAAAAATGGGGTGGGGTGGGGTGGGGTAAGTAAAAGAAAATAGAACCAGCAGGATACCCCAAAGAGTGTGATTTTTTTGAGTAGGGAAATGGCCAGCAAGGAAAAAGTTCCTCACTGTCCTTTCTCCGCTCCTGATTGTAGCCACCTGCTACATGCAACTGTGTGTAACGGCTGTAAGGCTACAGACCTGTGCACCCTTGCTTGGAAGTAAATAAGCTGCAATCAGTTGGACCTACGTACTAGACACAATAGGCTGCAGATCTTATAATGAATTCTCCTGTTTGGCATCCAGGTGCGAATAGCTTCTGAAGGTATTAATGGAACTGTTGGTGGGAGCAAGGCAGCTACCAGCCTGTATATGGAGGCAATGCTTTCTCATCCACTCTTCAAAGGCATTTTGATGAAGGATGATTTCAAGGTAAGAGGGACCAATGTTTCTCTGCTCTTCTGCTTTCACGTAGCCCTTTGAAAAAAGCAAGGTGAAATCAAGCAAGGCTACCTACCCCTTTTTCTTGTAGCAATGCCCACCTTTAGAACACTTCCTCTTCTTTAACATCATTTTAAAAAAACATTTCTTTGAAGTATATGTATTTCCCCCCTCCTTCTTCCACAGCAATGCCCCACCATTTCAAAATACTGCTTCAAGAGCCTGATAAAGCTATTTAAGTGGGATGCAAAATTTAAAATAAATAGATCAGTCAAACACAATGTCTGAGACACCTTATTTCAGATGTTGCATTACAAGCCATTTTGCATCTCACTTTCCCTTCCCCATATGAAAACGGGTACAGGGGATGAGCTGCAGTTCACAACTGATATGTAGAATTGGGTCCTGAATCTGCACGCCAACTTTTATGCCAATATCTCCGTGTGAAAGGAAGTTATCATTGGGGTGTCCACGGACGGTTTGCTGTGTTTCGGTCCAAATTTAGACTGAACCACGGTTCCCCAAACTGATTTGGTCAAATCCACTGGCTAGGTCGGTCGGGTCAATGAACTGGTTCAAAGTGGTTTGTGATCTAACTGCTCGAACTGGCCCAGTTCACGGCAGAGAGGTTCACAATCAATCTGGTTCTGCACATCCTTGGTTATCACACTGGGCTAGTTCACTCAAACATGGCCCAAAAATGCAAAGAGGGCGGCAATGCGCCGTGAGCACACCTACCCTGATGACATCTGAAGGACGTATCAATAGGATGTTGCTTGTGGGGGATGCTCATTCGAACAGCCCCTAACCATATGTTCAGGGGTGGATTGAGCTTTTTGCTGCCCATAGGCAGTGAATGACTTGCCACCCCTATCTGTTGCCAGAGATGGATTTCCCTTCAGCAGGGCTGAAAGGGGTGGAGTTCTTAGTCTTTCTTTAAAATTACCTTTTAAAAAGCACGGAATGAAGAGCGGCCACCAACTGCACAGCACGCACACACACAGAGAGGCCCAAATATGGGCTGCAGCTGGCCAGAGTAGTGATGTGAGGGCAGAGGGATGAGAGAAGGAGTTCTGCTGTTGCCTCAGAAGCAGCCTAGCCGGACTCTCATGTGGGATGGAGGAGGGGGGAGGGAGGAGTCCCCGTCTCCGCTGCCACGTCCACCCTCGCTATTGCTGCAGCCACTGACGGTTGGTGGTTGCTTTTCGTTCTTCATTCTGCACCGCTCAGTGGTGCTTTTTAAAAGGTAATTTAAAAGAAAGACTAAGAACCTTCCCTTGGCCCCTTCCCTCACCATCAGAATTTGCCACTCCTACAAGTTTACCACCCTAGGCAAGTGCTTACTTTGCCTATGTGTTAATTCGCTCCTGCACATGCTCCAAAACCCTATTGAAACAGGGTTTTAGAGCCCATGTTTAGGGGCCATTCAGATGAACAGCCCTTGCCCACCTGAAGAATGTCCTGACAGCATGTTGGGATGTCCTTCAGATAACATTGGAGCAGGCAGGCTCATGGCACATTGCCACCCTCTTTGCCTGTGGGTCTCATGATCGATGAAGCGGCCCAGTGCAAGATATTACGTCTTTTCTGGTCTCACAGGGTTCAAATTTGAGTTTTAACTTTGCAACATAGATAAGTGAACTGCACATGTGTGCTAACTTTCTGATTTTTAAATATTCAATTGAATCATCATATTATAAACGGACTTTAAAACAAAATGCCAAGTATGTAAAGTAAATCTCACTTTGTTCAGCCAACAAACACTTTTTACCACACTTATTTTAAAACTATATTTATTTGAAAGACATTATTATGGTTATTCAGAGTATTTATATACCACTTTTCAACAAACAAAGTTCTCCAAATGGTTTATAAAGCATTTTTCCTGTTTCAGCCATTTTTTTTCATTCATCACTTAAAAATGTTTGCCTACACAGGAAACTTACACTTACTTTGAGATGGCAGTTTGACCTTAGTGACATTCTTATGCGATCAGTTCTGATGGGCTGCATAGTGTCAGGATATCATCCCATTCACTAATTCCTGATTATTTGGAATCACCCATATGAGTGATCCAGGAAGTGGTGCCCTCCATGGGCTGCTTTTGCCTCAGTGATACCGTAATGTATCAAAGCACTGGGATACCGTATATTTTTCTACACAATATTATTCTAGATAGGCCTACTACTCTGAGGACTATAGGCCACCTCCAGCCTCAAAGGCAAGATGCCTCTAAATACCAGTTGCAGGGGAGTAACAGCAGGAGAGAGGGCGTGCCCTCAGCTCTTGCCTGTGGGCTTCCCAGAGGCATCTGGTGGGCCACTGTGTGAAGCAGGATGCTGGACTAGATAGGCATTGGGTCCAGGGGCGTAACTATAATAGGACAAGGGAAGACAGTTGTCTGGGGGCCCACTGCCTTGGGGGGCACCCCCAGAGGCAAGTCACATGACTGACTCCCCCAGCTGCACACCCGGCAGGGCTTCCTTCAGTTGTATTCATCCTCCAAAATGGATGTGAGTGTTAAGACTTGGAGCTACCAGAACAGCATGTCTTTCTCTAGTACCATTGAATGACTTGCATTGTCCACAATTTACAAAACCTTTAAAAAAATAATTTAGGATGATGTTCTATTGTGGCACATAGGAGAGAGAGAGAGAGAGATATTTTTACTATGCTTTTTTGTTACCACTATTCAGCCTCATTTAAGATTTCTTTACTTCATGAGCTGAGCTTTGGGGGTGGTGGTGGTGGCATTTTAAAATCTTGTCTCTGGGCCCACTCCAACCTTGCTACGCCCCTGATTGGGTCTGATCCAGCAGGGCTGTTCTTAATTAACTGGAATCACCCATGAGACTAATTCAAAAAGAAACTGCAAAGGGATGACAAATAAGGTGATTAAGAGTTTATTGGGGGAAACCAAAACCAACATGCAAGAACAGTCAATGTAGTCCTAGTTTTTAAGAAAATTAAAAGTTGCTTGAGATAAGTTTTGCTTCCTATGGGGTGTGTGTGTGTGCTTCTTTTGTGTCATTGTTACCTCTTGCTAAAGAGGTTTTGCAGATTTTTTTTTTTTAAACGAAAAATCTCTTATACTTTTTTCAGGCCAGTTACTTCCAAACCTGTTTGACAGAGGTGACAGTGACATGTGTACACACTGAGAGGGATCCCACTTTCAAAAAACTGTCTGCCTCCAGCCTAACTGCCAACGACAGCTCTTTGGGTAGTTTTTCTTCATTTGTTTGTTTTTCTCTCCATTCCTCAGACCAGTGCAGGAGGAGCTCACTGCTTCCTAGACCTTCGAATTGGTGTCTTCGAAGAAATAGTACCAATGGGAATTGACCCAGAGGAAGTCTCCTACAAAGAAACTGGTATGGAGAACAAGAGCTGTTGACTTTAGAAGGAAAGAACTGAATGGAGAGGCATGATACGTTGGAACAGAAATTGTAAACCAGAACCAGACTAAAGCTGGTCCTGTTTGTTTGTTTTGTTTTTTTGTTATTACATCTTTATATAGTCCCATCCAAAGGCTCTAGATGGTGTACAACAGAACAAAGACTAACAAAACAGTAAAAACAAATTTAGAAATAGTTTAAAACCATTTAAAAGATAATAATTTTAAAAGCAAAAAACCCTGGAAGGCCAGACCAACAAATATGTTTGAATGGCTTTCTTGAAGGCCAACCATGATCCCAAACCACAAATTTCTGCTGAGAGTGAATTCCACAGCCTGTTAACAGTTACTTGTTAGCAACGGGTGATCTACCACTGAGTGGCCATGTGATCTGGTGCAGGCTGCTGAGATGAACCTTGATTGATTAAAACCTTTTAGGGCTCTTGTAGCAAATTGGTGTATGGGAATTTCTTTCTTGACTCAGGTCAGTTAATGAATAAACCAGTTGAACTGGTTTTAACCAGCTCTTAGCAGACTTCTCAGTCAACTAGCTCAGGAATGACTCCTATCAGCAGTGAGTCATTTCCACAGCGTGTTCAGAGAAACTGCCTATGAATGATTAAAAATCCTTAACTTTCAAAACCGAGAAAGCTAAGGAAAAGATTCTGGTCGACCCAGAAGTTCTGGTAGGTTACTGCTGCCACCGAACACTCTAAGGCTTTCAGAGAATCCTACCATTGGACTAGAGTGCTTTAGTCCAGACTAGTCTCTCTGTAACTGGGCATTGGGCAAATTAAAAGAAATCCTCCCCCTTGCTAATAGGCAAGAATAAAACCTTTCCCTCACGTGCTTTTTTCCTGCATGTGGAGTTAATTATTAATTGGCCAAGCTCATGAGACATGTTCTGCACCAACCAATTTTTATTTATCTATCTATCTATCTATCTATCTATCTATCTATCTATCTATCTATCTATCTATCTACCGTGTTTCCCCGAAAATAAGACAGTGTCTTATATTAATTTTAGCCCCAAAAAATGCACTAGGGCAATTAGCGGTACATCAGAAATTACTGCTAGGTCTTACTTTCGGGGTAGGTCTTACTTTCGGGGAAACAGGGTATCTATCTATCTATCTATCTATCTATCTATCTATCTATATAAAAATATACTATAGCACCCCCCCCCCCCGCCGCTGGGTTAATAACCAACCCTCTGAGGCTTGTAAAAAGAACAGAGAAAAAACTTTTATTCAGTTACTGCAGACTGGTTCTGTCTGGGGCTTTTAGCTTTTTAGAAAAACTTAAAAATACTTAGTTGGTTACAAGAATGCTTCAAAAGCACCCAGATGATTTTGGGGTGACACGTTAAAATCTTAGTTACTCAATTGCAAAGAACAGATATTTGGAAATGCAAAGCACAACACAGAAAGTAAAATAAAATCCCTAACACAAAGTCTGACTAAACAAACTTGTCCCTAGACTAAATTCCTGAAACTAAAGCCCTGGCTTCTTTTTTTCCTTGAACTTGCCCAACTCCTGATGAGAATCAACCCACCTGCAGATCTCTCACCATGAGAGATCCGACTTCATGCTAGTCCACACTCTCTGCCCAGACTTCCTTTCTTGTTCTCAGAATTGCCCCCTGCAGCTCTCATGTCTCACCCATCTGGTGGACTGATTGGTTGAGCCCTGGAGGTCACAAGCCTGTCAGTCAAGACAAGGGTTCACTTCCTATTAACCCTATAGAGGGAGGGAAGCCTAGTCACTACAGTTCTAAAAACAGTTATGCAATCATGTGCAGAGTGAAGCTGCCATTCTCTGCCTTCCTCCCTCTGCTGTCCTTGCTAACCACTATAGGCGTGGTATAAAGATGTCACTGGCAAGCACCTGTTTTTCCAGGGTGTCAGGAACCCACCCTGACGCCTCCCAAGTCTAGGGATATGATTTGTTTTACAATTGTCCCTCAACAACCGCAAGGGTTCAGTTCCTGGAAACCTTTGCAGTTGGTGAATTCATGGTTGGAGAGCCATGGTTTCAATGGCAAACAGGGAGTTAGGGGAATCGTGGTCACAAAGCGACCGGGAGGAAAAGTTGAAAGAATCCCCACCAGACCCCCAGAAATTACCCCCAAAGCCCTGAAATCTAAAAATATATATATCACCAAACCATAGATACTCGGGTCGCAGTTGGTGACAGTGGTCACAATTTCCCAGTTGCAAATATTCAAATCTGTGATTGGGAAAACAATGATAGGCGAGGGACAAACTATGTATGATTTTTAATATCAATTGTGTCACATTACATCATGGAATCCCATACATCATGGAATTTAATAGGTTATTTCTTTCTTTCGCTGCCACCATATGATTATGATTATTATAATGCTCTCAGTAAATAACTTCTTGGTCACATAGCCTCGCAAGCACAGGATAGGTATACAGTGTATATAGGGAGACAAAGAATAAGGGATAAAACAAGTAAGAACTAGTGTTATTATTTACTTAAGATAGAAATAAGGATCTCTGCAAAGCAGGATACATAGACTTCATTACATTGCTGCTAAATCAATCAGCTGTTAAACACCACACAGAGTGTTTTGACCTTCTTTCTGTGTAAAATACTTTTGTATGTTGAATAACGTAAGACAGATGTTTTCTACCGTATCTTTGAATCTTGGTGTAACAATCCAGGCCTCTTATCTGTTTGACCAGGAGTTTTGCCTCTGGCCACCACCCCGCTCCTCTTCAACTTTTACATCAGTGACATGGTGAAACACATTAGTAGCCCAGACTCTCCCCCCACCCCCAAGCTGGTGGATAGATGTATTTCCTCCCTGCTCTATGCCAATGCTGCTGCAATCCTCTCTAGGACCCCTATAGGTATCCGAAGAGCGCTTATGGCTCTAGCTCAGTACTACAAGAATGATCAACAAAAAAATCAACTATCAAAAAACTAAAGTTATTGCTTTCGCCAGAAGACCCAAGTCCTATCCCTAGAGTATAAATGGCCACAAGGTTGAACAGGTCGTTTGTTTCAAATATCTGGGAGAGGTTTTATATGCCTCTGGCTCAAGAAAGGCACACTGTGACCATGTTGCCCTCACCGCTCAGAGGAGCTCCACTGCCATTCTAAAATTCCTGCAGTGTAGAGGGGGCCATTATGTACCCTCAGCACTCAAATTATTTGAGGCCAAGACGTTGACGCAACTCCTTTATGGTGTCCAATCAGGATCCGTTCCAGTCTTGCCCCCTTGGAGCTGGTGCAGTCAAAATTTCTAAGAGTGACCCTCCAAGTGCCTCGCCTTGACTCAAATGCCACATTATGTTGGAAGTGGGCATGATAAAGGTTGAGGGCAGAGTGTGGTTGTCCATTCTTAACCCATGGTTTAAATTATCCCTCAGCCCTCGGAGCTTGGCCCCTCTGACCCTACAGAACAATTTTCAATCTTCCTGGAAAACGGCCATGTGAATTAAATTGTTGCTCCTGGGCTTCCCCCGCACTTGCTATGGGCCATGACCAGGCAAAAACAGTAATCAAACAGAGGATAATCGACACCAAGCACCAGGCTGACCTAGGCAGGGTTCCATCCTTTCTGTCCTCAGAAAGGCTCAGATACTCTGCCTCCCGCTCCATGTACCTGTCACAGCTAGAAATCCCAAGCCACAGAAGGGCTTATACCCTCGCCCGTTGTCATGCCCTTCCCTTCGCTGTACTGGAAGGCAAATACAGAAAGACTGCAATTGCAGAGAGACTTTGTCCCAGTGACACTGGGGAGGTAGAAACCACAGAACGTGTACTCCTCTTTTGCCTCTTTTACAGAGACATCCAGGCCAAGCTTATTTTTCTGCTTTTTTGCAAGTACCCTGGCTGCCCAAACCATGTCTCTACTCGGTTGCTGCTTTTGGATTAAGACGTGGCCTAGTGTCCCTGTTTAGATGTCTTATTTTATATACCCTGTTTTAGCCACTGCTTTTTGCATCTGATATATTGCACATTTTATATGTTCATAATTTTTTTGATACAGCTCTTTAATAATCTCATAGCTACCCTCTTTTCTAAGAATAGCAGCTTTATAGTATTATAATACAGCTTTACAATATTAGTAATTTTAAAGTCTTATGGTTCCATAATTTGTGTTTATTATTTTATTATTTTGAATCATGCTCTACTGTTCTATCTTATGCTGGTCTTGGACCGTAATAAAAATGCTTGATTGATTGCCTCTGGGCACCTTTCAGAATTCTTCTCAGATAGGTAAACATTTTTTTTTAACCTTATCTCCCGCGAGGGAGTTCCTGGAAGCGGGGGGGGGGGGGTTCCTACAGACCTTCCCCCTCCCCCTACCGGGTTTCTATGTGGCTCTTTGGCCGGTTTTCGGCCTTTTCCCCTCAGCACGGCAGCCATTTTGGAGGCTGCATGCCTGCGCAATTGGCCTCTGCGGCCCGGGCCATGCAGAGGCCAATCATGCAGGTGTGCGGCCTCCAAAATGGCCACCGCACTGAGCAGGAAAGGCCGAAAACCGTCCAAAGAGCCAGCCGAACTGGCCGGAGAGGGGCATATAGAAAGCCAGCAGGGGGAGGGGGAACCTCCACAGACACCACCACCCCACTGCCGCCTCCAGGAACTCCCCTGAGGGGAATAAGGTTTGTTTTTTTTTAAATGGAAAAAGGTCCCCGACCCCCCCCCCCCGGACCAAGCCGGGGGGGATTCGAGGGGGTGCCGGACTGAACTGGCCCAGTCAGGTGCAAGTCTGGACTCAAACTGAACCGGGCCAGCCAGTTCCATGCACATCCCTACTCCAAACCCCAGAGTACTGTCCATTGCGCTACTGGCTTGTTACAGTCTCTCTGAATATCAATTAACCCAGAACTTAAACAGAATTTGAACAATTTCTCTTGTTGGGTCACCCACACAGAAACTCTGGCCCTGAGCGCTGTTCTTCTGTCTTACTCCATCCTCTCCTGCTCACCAGCTAATTGTCACCAACTGTCTCTCTTCAAATCCTCCTCTCAACATTCCATGCCTGGTTGCTATGGCTACTCTTGCTCCATCTTTCTCTCTCTCTCCAGTGCTCTGCATGTACACTGAGGGATAATAGGCACTGAGCAGGGATGCCATTGTATTGCAAAGGGAAGCCAGCCAGCCATGGCAATAGCAGTAGTTAGTGGGGCTGTGGAGACCAGTGGTGGGCAGGTAGAACTGCAGCTCCCTGGGAGTGGGGGAACTGCAGCAGGGGGTGGGGGCTGTTGTGGCAGTGGTGGACATGGGCTGCCACCAGTGTCGCTATGTCACCTGGGTATGAATCCCCCTGAATAAAATGGGACTTATTGCTGAGCGATCTCCCCCAAATCCTCTTTAGTCTGTTCTAGGTGACGTGGTCATCGTGCCACACCATCGGTCTGTGCTGTGCTGGGCGGCCAAGTGTAATTGTGAACTGAGCTGGATGCTTTAGAGACAGAGGGAGGAGTGGGAAAGAAATATGTGGAATGGGAATATGTTAATTTAGGTGTTGAAATGTTTCTGCTGATGCATATTTACATGAATATACCTATATTATATTCTTACATTCTTGTAAGTTCAGTTGCCTTTTGTGCCCTCAGGAACCCACGTGATAAAAATACTGTGCGTGCCATGGTGTGTGTTTCTGGGGGGTTGGGGGAATGATGCTTAACTTGTGGCGGGTGTGTGTGTGCCCTCCAAAGGCCTTTAGGTCCAGGCTCCAAAATTACCTAGGTGCACCTCTGGTGACAGTAGGAACAGCATTATTGTTTATCTGTTCACAGTAGGGCATGAAAGAGCGTTTACCTATATCTCAAGAGTGAGCAATTGAATTGAGATCCTTGGGGTTTGTTGAGGGGCCAAATGGAAAGCCCCTGAGAGCTGGATCAAGCTGGATCAGGTTTCCACTTGTCTATACCTACTCTATCCTTGGAATATATTGGCTTTCAGAGTCACTTTAACTGCTGCTGTGGGGAGCTGCGGCCTGCCCTGTAGCTATATCCATCTACATTCAAGATGCTTATTGTATGCATACATCACATTTTTTGTGTATAGGTGAAGCACTTTGTATACCCCCCCTGCCCCCGCCACAAAAGTAACATCTAAAATAGTTTCATGTTTTGGTGCAGAACTCCACAGACTCATAAGGAAAAATGTTGAGTGAGTCAGAACTCAAGTTTGGAAGAACCTTTAAAAATGTCTAATTATTTGTAGGAATCCATTTGACTCCAAAGGAGTTTCATATAGAAGTAGAGAAATATCTCTCTCGGGGTAATGAAGCGCAGACGGACACCATTTTACTGGACTGCAGGAACTTCTATGAAAGTAAAATAGTAGGTGACCTTTTATTTGTTTTGGAGATTCTTTTTGCTTTCTTTGGGATATGACAAATTTGAAGAAGCAGATACTCTCCTTATCAGGGTGTACATATGGCCAGTACATCTATGATGCAATGGAAATAATTGCATCCTTGGGAGCACCTGTGACTGTCAGCAAGCTTGTGTGAGTGAACTAAGCTTGTGTGAGTGCTGTTCTTGTGAAAATATGCACGAGTGGTATATGCATGGCTCCTGATAGCCTTTCAAAGGCACTGCAATCACAGAAATCAGGGAAACCATAAATATGTAATGTACATCAGCTTTCTGAATTCTTCCTAAGTGGAGGGGCAGAGAATATATAACGTTGGTGAAAAGACCATTGGGGAAAAGGACAGTTGGCAGATGAGAGGACAGCAGTAATTTAAAAAGAGAGTCCTGAGGGAAAGACGGTCTGCAGATCTATAGGGACACATAGGATCATCTTGTCTGAAGTGCAGAAGCAGTTTTACTTTAATCTCTTCAGCACTTTTAAGCATAATCTCTCCAGAAGAGACATCATCATACTAGTAACTGAGATTTAACCTTTCTGGAGAAAATTATATCCATTTTGATGTTCTGTGACAATCTTTCTTTGAGGAATTTACAGTGGGGATGATGTTTTCCCAGCATTTCCTATCATAAATGGTTTATTTATTTATTTATTCATCACATCTATATCCTGCCCAAACTTTCATCTCCACTTCCTCAATATCGGATACTTTAGATAAAGGGAGAGGGGGAAAGACTTGTGTTTACATTATAGTCCAAATCGATAGCATGTTATAATTTTGGTGAAATGTAATTATATTTGTTCATTGGCTATTCAGAACTGTTTCTTATTACTATGGAGTAAAAGTATCTAGGGCACCTCCAGATGGGAGTTTGGTCTGGGATTAGTATATTTTGTTCGTTCTTTATGGGGAGCTCATATGATGTCATTATCCATCCACTGTCAACCTGTATTTTCCCTGCACTTAAATAATCAGATCCATGAACAGAATTTTTCTGACTTTGAGGACATTGGTACAATGACCAGTGTGGACTGTTGTGGTGGTGATGATGATCTGTCTCCCCCCACCTTTTTTGAGAGGCATACTACAGCAGAAACAGGAGGGGTAAAAGGGGAAGGGTCAGTGTACTGAGCCTCCAAAATACTCAGTATCTCCTGCAGTGTGGAGGGAATGCTGCAGTTCTCCATGTGACTGCAAGTAGAAAAGCAGTGACTACAGGTGAAACTCGGAAAATTAGAATATCGTGCAAAAGTCCTTTCAGTAATGCAAATTAAAAGGTGAAACTGATATATGAGACAGACGCATTACATGCAAAGCGAGATAAGTCAAGCCTTAATTTGTTATAATTGTGATGATCATGGCGTACAGCTCATGAAAACCCCAAATCCACAATCCCAGAAAATTAGAATATTACATGGAACCAAGAAGACAAGGATTGAAGAATAGAACAATATCGGACCTCTGAAAAGTATACAGTGTACTGTGCTTGATTGGCCAGCAAACTCGCCTGACCTGACCCCATAGAGAATCTATGGGGCATTGCCAAGAGAAGGATGAGAGACATGAGACCAAACAATGCAGAATTGCTGAAGGCCGCTAATGAAGCATCCTGGTCTTCCATAATACCTCATCAGTGCCACAGGCTGATAGCAACCATGCCACGCCGCATTGAGGCAGTAATTGCTGCAAAAGGGGCCCAAACCAAGTACTGAATACATATGCATGCTTATACTTTTCAGAGGTCCGATATTGTTCTATTCTTCAATCCTTGTCTTCTTGGTTCCATGTAATATTCTAATTTTCTGGGATTGTGGATTTGCGGTTTTCATGAGCTGTACGCCATGTCTCATATATCAGTTTCACCTTTTAATTTGCATTACTGAAATTAATGGACTTCTGCATGATATTCTAATTTTCCAAGTTTCACCTGTAGATGGTGCTACAAGAGCCTGCTTAGAAGTACTATGTGTTTTACAATTTTACCAGTCTTTTGTCTAAAGTGAATGTAGAACAAAATGGGGGAGAGAGAAAACGCCTTATTCCCCCCCGCCCCACTTGGGCCCCATGTATCCCATATTGCACTCAATCCATTTGCTTTCCCATTGGCACATACAAAGTATGGTTACATATTCACCACCCATGTGGAGGTGGTGTTCCCTAGAATTGGTGTCCTCACCTGGGTGTAGACTGACTACAAGTCCAATAATATCTAAAGTGTTATTAGCCCTAATGGGCTGCATTTTCCTTTAGCCAATAACAGCTGTTTTGGGGAGCCCTACAGATCAGGATCCCGAAACCATGGCAGGGGAGTAGAGTTAAAGGTCCCCACCCCAGTTAGGATCCCGATCCATAGGAATCTTTGATTTGGTTGCTATAGACTAAAGAGAAACTAAGTCAGTCAGGGCTAAAAATGCATTAATGCCATGTGTAATTTGGCCCCACAGTAATTGCCCAACCACAAGGGTAGGCAACCTTGGCTCTTCAACTGTTGCAGAACTACAACTCCCATCATTCCCAGCTGCAATTTATTGGGGCTGGAGCTGACTGTAGTTGTAGTTCTGCAATGGCAGGAGAGCCAAGGTTGCCTACTCCTGCCTGCAGTTTGTTTCCTGATAGAAAATGGCTTCTCTAAGACACTGGTCCATCTTGGAAGTTCTTCTCAAAACAGAGCGATTGCAGAGTAAGAAGGTAGCTGTATGGGGTATATTATAGGGAATGGAGTGGGTGGAAGAAGACTTGGGTGGAACATGCTGCCCTATGCCCTTCTCCCTCTTCCATTCCCCTGAGTTTCTTCCTGCCTCATGTCTGGGTCAGCTGTGAATGGGAGTTGTTGAGTATTTTTCACCAAATCCTTCCTCATGAGGTTTAGGCAGGCTTCACCTACATGAGTGGTGGAAACAAATCATAACATATGTGGTTCTCTGCTCACCCAGCTAGTCTTTGACTTCTCTGACGGTCAATTCCTCTTTTCTAAAATATCAGGTTTGTTGTTTTTATTTAGGAAATGTATAACTCTCCTTTCAATATAATACCTGTACAGTATAATACTCCCAACAGGCAAAATAAAATAAGACAGTCACACCATTGCAGCTGCAGTTGTTTGTTCATAACCTTGTCCCTATCAGACCTTCTACGCTCCAAAAGATGTCAGGCATTCTCTCTTGAAAAAACTCACAGTGATTCTTTCCTTTGGCCTCAGGGGCATTTCCAAGGTTGTTTGGCTCCGGACATCAGGAAATTCAGCTATTTTCCCACCTATGTAGATGAGAACTTGGAGCTTTTCAGGGGCAAACGGGTCCTGATGTACTGCACAGGAGGAATCCGTTGTGAGCGGGGCTCGGCCTACCTCAGGTCCAAGGTAAGTTGCTCTGAGAGGGAAAGAACTGGGCTGGAAGAGTCTCTTGCTAAACTGCCACAGGGAAACAGACTAGGAGGCTGATCCCACGCATAGCCTAACCCAGGCTATGGAAGGCTGCGTGTGAGAATCACTGGGATCAGGCCTGATCCTGGCGGGGCAGCGCTGCCTAGCCCCACTTTGAAACCCAGACTCCATGATTGTGTGTCTGCTGAGGCTACATTCAGCCCCGGTGGACACAGAGATGGGTGCCTAGAGTGCCTGTCTCCTGGCGGAATCCCCAAATGCATTGTGCATGTTGCACAGTGCAATTGTAGGATATCCGGAGGCTGGGATGCGTTGTCTTGGCCTGCGGATAACCTGGGAGTGCGATCCACGCTCCCAGCAACCTGTCAGCATTTGTCTGGGGAGAAGGTGGGTGCAAACAGCCTCCCCACTGCTTGCCCGCCACCCCTCCCGCCCAGTTGTGTGTGAACGACTTCTATCTAGGCTGGGAGATTCTGTACGTACTGTGGAACATAATTGGAGCCACAGAGTTTTTTGTGTGGCATTCATCGCTTTGGTTTGATTTAGAAATGTGCCTTATGACTGGTTTGAAATTTTAAGAAGAAACAAGGAAATATCAAAAGAAAAGATGTAGAATTATAGCTAGCAACCAATTGTCTTGCATAAAACTGTACGAAGTACTTGAAATGCAATTTTGTTCCGAATCATAGAGGTGGAAAAGATGTTGTTTCTTTATTTAAAACATTGTGGCTTGAGCCAGATCAACACCCTTAGTGGATGAGCCAATATAAATTAGATTGTAACCAAGAGTGTGTGTAATCTGCACATAAATAACACACCCCCCCGAACCACTGGACTTCAAACTGCATATTAAGAAGAGTCCAATTATTTGATATGCATAAATTGAAGAGTTTGAGATTCTGCTTTTGTGGCATAATCTGAGGAAGAGCAAGGAGTTATACTGGGCATTGAAGCCCTCCTGCCTAAGCACTGGGAATCCTACTCTGCCCCACTCTTTCACCTTTTTGGTTCTGAGATTGGGAGGGATTGAAAACAAGAATCTCTTCCAATTGGGTTGGAAGTAATTATGCGGCGGTACATGCCCCTTCCCTGGAAAAAGGCACACAAACTTGCATCAAAGTTTAAAAAAAAAATTAAAAGAACATCTCTCAAAGGACAATAGTGGGGAAAGGCTTCCAGAATGGCAGCCACTTTGGACTGTGGTGGCAAAAACAGTAAAGCAGGAAGCAGAAGTGCAGGCAAGCAAGAGGAATGAGAGAAAGCATCTCCCCTATGTTCTGTGTACTTTTTATTTTCCTGAGGGTACCTGCAAAAAACCGGGTTCTCTAAGTTTCAAGCAAAAACTAGCTCTGGATGGCACTCATTGGCTGACGTGTGATGTCACAGACACACCTCCCCCCCCCTCCAACCCACAGAGCAGTTTTGCAACTGTTCTTGGTTGGTTGGTTTTTTAAATGATTTCCCCCTTATAAAGGGAAGGGTGAACATATCAATTGTACATAAATTTGTTTTTATGGGGATGGAGGAAGACTGACAGATAAAACAGCATTCAGACAGCTGGTATGTCCATTGGTCATGCAAATTGCAAAGCCTGAAGGGCTAAAAAATCTGTTGTGACTTCTTTTTAAGTGTGTACAATGTTAAACTAGGAATAACTGCTAAATCCAGTAGCAGATGGACAGTGCCTTGCTGTTGCTTCCTGTGTTGTCTGGGAGCTGGCAAGCTTTCCCAGGGCTAAGGTCCTTTGAGGTGCCGAGATTAACTCTGTCCTCTTAGGAGGGTTAATGAGCTGGAGGCGATAGCTTAGCATCTTCCATGACATTACTCTCAGGATTTATCATTGTAAACCAGTGCAGTTTGTCTTCTATGATTTGATATCTATGTCTGCGGCAGAATCCAGACTTTCTCAACCTATGTTTGTGGGGGGTGGCGGGGGGGATCAGATTTCTAGTCCTTATATTTGACAGCATTTGAAAATGGGCAGGCAGTACCTGTAGAGGGCTCCATTGGAATTTGTGTCTACAGCCTGGCTACCTCTTAGTTCCTTCCTCACGACTTGCAGTAATGTTTCTTTTACCCACCTATAGCCCTACTGCCCTTGACATACCCATAATTCTCCTTCTGCGGTGGCACTGATTTTATTTATTTACAGTGAGGGATGGGTGCTTAATACTTTCTACACTCACTGCTTGCCTTTTTAGCCTTCTTTCCAGTAGGCTTATGAGATCACCCAGCATTCTCTGTGTGTGTCCACGTGTGTCTGTGTGTCCTCCCCTATCAACTTCGCAACACCTGGGCCAATATGAACCAAATTGGGTACAGTTGTAGGGACACACCGGGACACCTCAATGGCGTAGTTGGTCATGACGTCATCTACCCCAGTCCAAGATGGTGGACATATGAACTTTTGAAGTGCAAGTGGGCTAACTTGTGAACCACTTAACTGATTTGAACCAAATTTGCTAGAGCTGTAGGGACACAGGGATGCCTGAATGGCATGGTGTGTGATGATGTAATCCACTCCAATTCAAGATTGCAGCCACATGAACATCTGAGGTGCAAGCGGGCTAATTTGCGGACTGTCTAACCGATTTAAACCAAATTAGGCACAGTTGCAGTGAGTGACTCAGAGGGACACCTCAATGACATAGTTTGTCATTTTCTGATCCATCCTGATCCAAGATGGCAGATGCGTAAACTTTGGAGGCGCAAGTGGGCTAACTTGTGAACCGCTTAACTGATATGAACCAATTTTGCTGCAGCTCTAGGGACACATAGGGACACCTCAATGGCAGAGATTGTGACAATGTCCTCCAATCCAGTTCAAGATGGCAGACTCGTAAACTTTTGAGGCTCAAGTGCACTAACTTGTGGACAGTCTTAACTGATTTGAACCAAATTTGCTACAGTTGTGTGGACACACAGAGATGTCCAATGGTGTAGTTTGTGATGATGTCATCCACCTTGATTCAAGATGGTGGATGTGTGAACCTTTGAGGCTCAAGTGCACTAATTTGAGGACTGTCTAACCCATTTGAACAAAATTTAGTACAGTTGTAGTGAGTGACACACAGAAACACCTCAGTGGTATAGTTTGTAATAATGTCATCCACCCTGATCCAAGATGGTAGATGAATGGACATTTGAAGTGCAAGAGATCTAACTTGTCAACCTCAATGTGAACCAAATTGAGTCCAGTTGTAGAGACAGTAAAAGGAAAATAGGCTGATTAGTTCTTACTAGAATAACTTGTTCCCTTTAACACCCCCCCCCACTCCTTCAGCTGACCTTTCCTGAGATATGACATCTAGAACCATAACTGGGGGAAAGCTACAGGGGTAAAGCAGCAGACAGCAGGGGCACCGTTAGGTATGGTCCTCGGGGCCCAGGTCCATGTACCCACTCTCCTAGAGAGCCCCATGATGTTCCCCAAAGGAAAAGAGGGCCCCTTATATTTTATTTTTTTGAATGGCTTGACATTCAATGGCAGACACAGAAGCAGATTGGTCAATCTGTTTTTTAAATGATTTTTCTTAATTTTTCAGAAAAGAATTTCAAAAAAGTCCTATAAGTGACTTGTTTTATGGTAGAAAATTACAAAAATTTCTGGAACTGAACCATCCCCTCCCCCTGCCATCATTCCACCTTCATGGAAGGTTTCTGCCCTTTTCCTTCATAAAAAAGTACACCCCCCCCTTGCCCAACCCAATATTTCCAGAATGGCTGGGCTTAGAGTTTTGAAACTGGGCATACAAGTAGCCCAAGATGGCAGGACTTTTTATTTTCATTTCGAGGAAACCAGTCAATCCTGTGATTTTGAATGGATTTTCCCCCTACACTGCAGTAAAGCTGCCAGAAAGAGTTATCTCTATCCAGAGAGTACTTCACACCTAGTGAAAGTGGAACTGCTATATTTGAATAAACAATTATTATTATTTTTTCAAATGCACTATGCTGAAGTTGGTTTGTGATCCAAAAGGTCTGCATGAAAACTGTGAAGCAAGGGGCATGTTGGGGTTTTAATTTATTTTCCATATGAATACACATGTTGAGACATGTTGACCACATTCGCAAGTAACGTAGAACCACTCACCACCCCACCCCCACTCTTCTGTCCGAATGCAGATGTAACAGAGAGCTTCCTCTCTGCAGTCAGTGAGCCTGCAGAGAGGAGGGGGGAACTGGCTGTGTGGACTTCCTTCTTATTTATTTATTTATTAAATTTATACCCCACCCAAACTTATGTCTCTGGGTGGCTAACAACAATTAAAACACATATAAAAGTTAAAGCAGTTCAACATATAACATATAAAAGTTAAAACAATACAAAAATTTAAAAACCATAAAATTAAACAGTATTTTTAAAACCTGAGGAGGCTTGGTTAAAAAAAGGGTTTTCAAATGTTTTTTTAAAATAGCCAGAGTCATTTGCACAGACACCCCACATAGCCAATCTCAGCCAGAGCTTCCTCCCTCAACTCCAGTCACAGGAAACACAGCCTGCAGTTCCAAATTCGGATGTAACACAGGCTGTGTTTAACCTCGGGTTGGGGCAATGAAACTCAATACAACCTGAGGGTTCAGATTGGAGTTCCAAAATGAAATCCTCAGGTCAGTCTCCTTGTGGAACTGGAGTTTCCTGCATTCAGATGTGCAGGTTTGGCAACCTCTGGCCCCTTAAACTCTGGCTCCGCGTTACATGAGAATATGGCCATTGTGTCCCAGTTAGTGTATAAATGGTTAAGAAGCTGTGTGGATCCATTAGGGCTTGTGCAGTCTTTGGGGGTGGGGGCCACATGTGCTCTGGCCCAAATCTGTGGGTTTGTCATGCATGATCAAGAAGATGTATGGATCCTTTTTGGAGGTTGTGCAGTCTTACCTAGCTGCACCTCTGGCAGACAGGGAAGAATCTGGTTTCCTTCTGGTTTGGGCTTTTCTGCTGTAAATTATTACTCTCTTCTTTGCAGCTATTCAGCGGAGAGGCAAATTCCTAGTCTTCCATCTGCTGCCAAAAGATGTAGTTTGGCCCTTGGTGTTTAGTATTTTGGATATTCCACCACCAAGCTTCTGAATATCCTTAAGCCCTAAAGAGTTTTGGATCATTTTCTCCAAAATAACTCTTCTTGCCTTACAAGATTGCAAGGTGGGGTAGACTCTGTTCTGCATGCCAATTAGGGATGTGCACAAACTGAAGTTCATGCACTGGTTTGGCACTGCGGGGAGGGGAGTGGTGAGTGGGATGTTTATAAAAGAGGAGAGCAGGTCCTTACCAACTTGCCACTGCCATATGCAGTTTCTACTGCAACGATGCTGCCCCAAGAATCCACACGCGGGTTTTGGGGGGCAGTGCCATCGCAGCAGGAAGCTGCATGCAGTGGTGGAGAGCTGGTAAGGACCTGCTCTCCTCTTTTTAAAAGATCATGCTCGCCACTCCCCTCCCCGCAGTGCCGAACCTTCGTGCAAATCTCTAATGCCAGTTCCTCAAGTCACAAGACTGTCATGTACATGGACAGAGCCTCCTCTGTTGCTGCCCCCGAAATAGTAGATTGTCCTCCCAGTTGAGACCCTTATTGCTCTCTCTGGTGACCTTTCATTGATTGATTGATTGATTGCCATTAAGTCGGTGTTGACTCTTAGCAACCACATTGATAGATTATCTCCAGGATGATCTGTCTTCAACTTGGCCTTTAAAGTCTCACAGTGGTGCATTCATTGCTGTCGTAATCAGGTCCATCCACCTTGCTGCTGGTCATCCTCTTCTTCTTTCCTTCAACTTTCCCCAGCATTATAGACTTCTCAAGGCAGCTGGGTCTTTGCATAATATGTCTGAAGTATGACAGTTTGAGCCTAGTCATTTGTGCCTCGAGTGAAAATTCTGATTTGTTCTATGATCCATTTGTTTGTTTTCTTGGCTGTCCATGGTATCCTCAAAAGTCTTCTCCAGCATCAGAGTTCAAAAGCATCAATGCTTTTTCTATCTTGCTTCTTCAAAGTCCAGCTTTCGCATCCATAGAGTGTCACGGGAAAAACCATTGTCTGAACGATTCTAATCTTTGTAGGTGTAGACACACCACAGCATCTAAATATCGTTTCCAAGGCCTTCATTGCAACCCTACCAAGTGCTAGTCTGCAGTGACTGCTGGATCCTTTACTATTGACAAGTCAATCCTAAAAGGCAGAAGCTATCCACCACTTCAGTGTCTTCATTGTCAATTCTGAGGCTGGTTGCTGTACCAGTTGTCATTAGTTGAGTCTTTACATTTAGTTGCAGTCCCATTTTCCCACTGTGCTCTTTGACTTTCATTACTAGAGCTTGCAGATCATCGCATTCTCAGCTATCAGAGTGGTGTCATCAGCATAGTGCAGGTTATTACGTTATATTTTTTTAACACCGAGATTTTAATGCTATGTAATTGCTTTAACTACATTTCTAAACTGTCCTGGGATTGTCAGATGAAAGCTGTGTACTAAATTGAAATAATAAATAGATATAATTGGATTCATCATGAATATTTATCACTCATGTGACTTTCAAATGTCAGGTCTTGGCTTTCTGAACAAAATAATCTGAATTACCATTGCTCCATCAAAGAGGGAGACTCTCAAACCTACACACAACTAATAAAAATAAGAAATTATTAGCATGTATAATAATATACATTATTAGTGTAAGCAAAAAGAAACCAGCCTCTTCCACAGCGTTGTCCAAAGGTTTTCCATTTAGAAAGCTATGAGCCAACAGAAGCAGCATGTCCAGTTCTGCCTCCCCTCCCTCTGATGTCATGAGGCTCTGGGTTCTCCTGCCAGCCAATTATGTTAAAATATGTAAAGTGGGGTGGAGGGCAAGGAAATGTAGAGCCTCATGATGTCAGGTAAGTTCTTCTGGGTGATTCTGAAAGTGACTGCAGTTTTCAGTGTAAGGCATGCATTCAGTGCATTGTGTATTTAGGCCCTGATCCCAGCCGGCACGTTGTTTACCTTTAAACTCTAAATCACCTGTTATATAAATAAAGATTTTTCTTCACAAAGGGAAGTGCAGGTAACAATAACCAGCTAAGTCAGCTGCAGATGGTAGAGTTATTTGCCACCATGTCAAAAATTCATGGGTGGTTTGGGGTTGTTTCTAAACAGGGTGTATGCAAAGGAGTCTACCACCTCAAGGGTGGCATCCACAAGTACCTGGAAGAATTTCCAGACGGATTCTACCGAGGGAAGCTTTTTGTCTTTGATGAACGTTACACCATCTCCTTCAACAGTGACGTGATTTCAGGTAGGTGATTTTTCCCATCCCGAGAGACTGTTCCAAACACTCTCCCCCTGCACCCCCTCAGCCAGTGGTTTGTAAATTATGGTCCAGGGGCCACACATGCTTCTTGGTGCACTTTCAGGTCATCCCTCTGATGCATCCTATTGCTGCATGTTGTACACACTAATGTTTTCACAGGTATGGCTTAAAAACATCACCAAGCCATCACCTAACATTCCCAAGTTCTCAGCGAAACAGTAGCATCATCCTGATTTGCTTGTAGTGGATCCAGCACTGGCTCGATTTGTGAAGTGAGGGACTGACCATGATTCTCCAGAATCCTGCTGTGCATTTCAGAGGACCGGAAGGATCAGGGGAAACCACAGATCATGGCTGCCTACAGTTTAATCCTGCTTTCTTCCCTCCAGCTTGCCGTTACTGTGGGACACTCTGGGACCAGTACCGACTTTGTTCCACCCCACCTTGTCGCCAGCTTGTCCTGTCATGCCCGCAGTGCCAGTTGAAAGGGTTCACAGCTTGCTGCCCTCTGTGCCAGGAGAAGGGCCTTGCACTAGCTTCTGCCCTTTCCAAACAAGTCTTGAAGGAGGAGTGTGAGTGTACAGACACACGGCAGCGGGTACCAGTGGAACGCGTTTAACACAGAGCCCTAGAGCAAGACTCCCACTTCTCAGACATCTGCTTTGGACACTCAGATCCCAGATATATATTAAGGGGATTTGGGGCAAGCATCTAATCCAGGCTGTAATCAGGGCTTCATTGCAATGCTAAACTGCTCTCAGGAGTAAATTAATGGTGCGTTCTAAGCAAAAAAACCACAAATAAATACAGCCAGCTATGGTGCTACACAACTGCTTCCTCATGTTAGGTGATCCACCTCTTCCCTTGCAATGGGATAGAGTAGACAGCAAGACCCACAGCTCTGCTTATTAGAGCATAGACAAGATTTCAGAGCAACAAAACAGTGAAATGCGTCAAAAGGAATTTCCAGGAAGCCAAAGACAAAAGACCTGCCAGTAGACTGTTGCATGTATGCATATCAGGAAGCCATGCTAGGCTCTGGTGTCCAGCAAACATACACCACATATACATATGCAGCAATCAAAGAAACCTTCTATTTGAAGGTTTCATGTGCTTGCCTGCACAATCAGTGCTTTCTGTGGCGGAGATGGGTCTCATTCCAGGTGTTTGTGGTGCCTCAGGCAAGAAATCTGCAGTGTCCTCCCACTATCATTGAAAAAAGACTTGTTCTTTCCTCAGTGAAAACTTAATTAAACATTTGATAATACTCAATCCACCCCTCCCCTGCACTTTCCCAAGTGATGGGAGAACAGGAGGGAGGGCAGAGGAGGGAAGATGCAAGTGCTGCAGTCAGCAGCACCTTAAAGTTTATAGGTCTTAGGCAGCTAGCAACATTGTCAGATGCTGTCATGATGACTGCAGGAAAAGTATATGTTAAGTTGTGCTTAGCATTGGATGAACATAAAAACTGGGACAAAGGGCTTGTGGGGATCAGAAGTACAAAATCAAGGGTCCGCCCAATGCAAATGACTGGCTGGAGTGCTGAGCTTGAATATGAGAAACACATTTAACTCCCTCGCCCCCTGGACTCATTAAATGGCCTGGAGGGTTTTCACACCCAGCTTTTAGTTCACACCTCCTCCAGAAGAGAACTGGTCTTGTGGTAGCAAGCACGACTTGTCCCCTTAGCTAAGCAGGGTCCACCCTGCTTGCATATGAAAGGGAGACTAGAAGTGTGAGCACTGCAAGATATTCCCCTTAGGGGACAGAACCTCTGGGAAGATCATCTAGGTTCCAAGTTCCTTCCCTGGCATTGCCAAGATAGGGCTGAGAGAGATTCCTGCCTGCAACCCTGGAGAAGCCGCTGCCAGTCTGTGTAGACAATATTGAGCAAGGTGGGCCTATGGTCTGACTCAGTATATGGCAGTTTCCTATGGAATGGAGGTGTGCGTTCACATATTGGATGACCCCAAAGTCTCTGCAAGCTATTGAGGAGCACTTCAAACACAATTCTGTTTGTTATTTTTTTAATTGTGCATTAGAGTGTAGCCTGATTTATATCTGGGGTAAAAAAAAATCCACTTTTTGTGTCAGTTTTTTGTGGCAACGTCAAACTTGCAGTAAAGCCTCACAGTAAACCTGTGGTAAAGCCTGCTGTCTGGGAAAGCTCCTGGGCAAGAGCCCCAGTTTTCGATCTGTGAAGCAGGAATAAATAATATTGACCTACCTGCAGGGCTATTGTGAAGGCAAAACCAATATAGTTTGTGAAGAACTTTGCATAGGAAATGCATAATGTTAGGTGATTAACAGCAACAATTTTGCTGGACAGGTGCTGCTTCCTTACAGCAATAAAGTGTGGGATATTTCAAGCTTTTGTACAAAGTCCAAGCATGGTTTTACTTCTGGTACACAGCCTGCTGCAGGCTTCTGTGCTACTTCCTAGTATGATCTTGCCTTTTGTACACACGCTGAGCAGATACCTCATTCAATTTTTTGCAGCATATGCTGGCCACCTCTTGTATTCCAAGAAGAACTCACCCTTTTCACAATCCGTTCTTTTAGGAATACAAGAGCTAGCCAGCAGGTGGCGCTGCAGAAATCACATAAGATCCCTGCCATCTGTGTGTGCAGAGGGTAAGATCATGCTAGGAAGTAGCACAGAAGCCTGCAGCAGTCAGTGTGTGAGCCAGAAATAAAATTAGTGCTTGGAACTTGCTGCATTGAACCGGCCTCTGACAAGGGGCTCAACAAACATTTATGGCTCCATTTGAACAGAGGCAAAAATAGGATGAAAAGCATTATGTGTACATAGCATGGGAAGCAAAGTTGCTCTCAAACTACTTATAACTCTCAGGCTAGAGACAAACAATAGTTTTTAAGTAGTTTGAGTTAAGCCATTAGTTGCCCTCTAGAGGTAGCTTTTTACCATCTCTAAAAATGGAATTAGAGGGCAACTAATTCAAACTGATCTCACAGGAAATGTGCAGAACTGGATTTTTCCAGAGCTCGCTCTGTGAGAAAAGAGACGCATTCAGGTGTCTTTGGATGCAGTCACCACTGGCAAGTGCATGTTTTGTCTTAGTGAGATTTTCTGTCATGCCCCAGGGTTGGGAGAAGGGCAACTGAATGTAGAAGAGACAAGCCTCTCCCGGCTCAATTATGTTGAACATCAAAAGATTTGTGGAGCCCCCACATTGAAATTAAGACCCCATCCCTCCCTCCTTGTGGGAGGAACACATTTTGGTTGAAGACTGTGGCCAGCCAAAATGCGTCAATCCCTGGACTTTTGTGTCAAATGTGGTAAGAATGCTTTCAAAGTGTGCCCAGTGCTCTAAATAGGTTGTCTTCACCCTAAGCTTTGAAGTATCCATACCACAGCCATCTCTTCTAATACATTGCAGGAAGCTGGGCATTTTTGTTTACTCACCTGATGACCAAAGAACATGGAAACAGGAAGCATTCCTGGTGAATCACATCTTGCAGCCTGAGCTAACAGAAATGTATTTTGTTAGCAACAGATGACAAATGTGTGGAAGTTATACCACAGTTCAAGGACACATCATGTATATCTCAATGCTAGATCAAAGGATTTGCATAAAAGCATCTGTGGCAGGGCAGGGGCATGTGTGCTGCAATTCCACACATGTGCAAGCTGTAAAAAACCAACAGCCTAGAATGCATCACTGGGTGCAGAATTCAATTACATGGAAATCTCTCAAATTTTTAAGAAGGTGCTTCTAGCCTATGGCCCCAATCCAGCTAAATGAGTAGTCACAATTAACTTGGTGTCATTGGTTCCAGTAGGACTTAGACATGTGTAACATTAGCCAGATCAGGGTCATCACTGTTGCAAAGATATGTCTGAGAGGGTATGTCACTGCCCAGGGAAACTGCAACATCTAGAGAGGCTGCTGAATAGGATTTCCAGTGGTTGTGGGTGGCACTTCACTGCTTCAGCTGAGGTGCAGCACAGTCAGGGTAGACCTCAGGGAACTGCTCAAAACAGATACAGAATTGGGGAAAATATTGCAAACATATAATCTGTGCATATAGTTACAATGAGCACCTCCTCAGAAATGCAGACAAACCTCTGGGCCCTGTAATTGGCAGGAGAGTTTAAGAATCTGGCAGCTACTGCAGTGGCAGACCAGATGTGACATGTCTTGTTGAGCTCTGGGGTTTGATGCAAGGTTTGTGTTCCGTAACAAGGGGCTAGGCATATTCTTCCAGCAAGAAAGGCATGTCCACTCTCAGCCGATCGGTGAGCAATACTTTATTAAGGCATAATTTACAAGCAGCAGTTCATCAGAAGGCTGGGTGCAACCCATCAAGCACTGTTGCAAATCACCCTCCATTGATTTTACTGAGTTGCGTGGGCTCCATGTCATATACGTTGTCCAGCAACATCACTCAATGGATTGCATCCATTGGCTTTGAGCCAAACTACAGGGCCTGATGGTGTCTGGCGTGTTTAAGGGCCCCTCCACCCCAATACACCTTTTCTGTTGCTTTCCTGACACTCTTGCACTTTCCTTCAGTGGGGAGGACAGATTGCAGTTTTCTCAAGGGGGGAATGGGGCAATGTTGCATGATCATCGAGGTGGCACAATCTGTTAAGTTCATCCTGACAGCTAAGGAGGTTGGAGGTAGTGCAAGTCCATCGTACTACCGATAACCTTCCCATCCAATGAGCACAGTGAAAGATCATGCTCCCCACAAAAGAGCCATTTGATTGACAGGACTGTCCATCTAAATCCACAACAATAGCAAGGGCAATTCTCTGGATCAGAATAAAAGTGTAACAAATAAATGAAGTAGTCATCCCCAAGAAACACAAGAACAAGAAGGCTTGTGTGTATCATCAGGAGGTATAAGAGGACAAGGTTCACTATTTTATGGTCTTGAATTCTTCAGCAAAAAAAAAAAAAAAAAAAGACCAACATCCCATTCAGCAGCTGTCTTTTTTCTTGTGACTATTGCTTAGAAAAAGAGTGGCCTTACATTCTTTCTATTGGATGCCTAGATTCAACAAATAGATGCTTTTAAAACTGGATGGCAATTTTGGGCTGTGGATGTTGCTCACTGATTGCAATTCACATGTCCTTAAATTAATGGTACATTAGGATGACAGAAATGCTGTCAGAGTAGAAAGTTTTTTTTCCTAATTCTTGAGATCAAGACAAAAAATAAAGTGTTTTTAAAAATGTTTCTGCTACATCTGCAGAGTAGTATTATGTCGTCGTCTTCTTGTTGTTACTGTTGTTTAACTACTCATGCACACTACGCCACACAAAAATCCATACTGAAATGAGGCTGCAGTCTAACTATCAGTTCAAGCCATCTTTGTGCTGCAGTGTGTGTGATCAGAATCCAACATTATCATCTGGTTAACAGGCTCAAACTTTGGATTACTCTCAAAAAAGATGTCATTACCCATACTCTGGTAAGAAAAAGATCTTTGCCTACAGTCACTAATTAGTTTAAACCTTTAGTGCACAAGGATGCGATATGGAGAGGGGGAACAAAAAAAAAACAGGCACCACAAATTCACTGCACAGTTGTTCTGCCACGAGACTTAACAGTCCAGCACAAGCTTGCCAGAACCATCTTCATAGCTGAGAACTACACCCCAGTCCGGCACTTGGGAAAGATGGGTCCATTCAGGTCTGCAAGCCGCCTCTTCCTCACTGAAACGGAACAGAAAGAAGTTTGAAGCAAAGCAGCCATTATGTTTTTAACTCTGTGGGAGTTCCCACGGATGTTCAAAACACTGAAATATAACAGTCGCCACATACATAGAGAAAAAGTAGCATTGTGTATAAGATCAAAGACAAACACTGTGATCTTCTCTAAAAAACCCAAACACAGATGTAAAGTAGGATGACCTACATACATGGCAAACATATTGGTTTTATGCCACTTTAACTATCATGGCTCCTCTGCAGATACCCTGGGAATGGCGGTTAAACCAGTGTAAGGCTGAAATGTGGCTCTGCCCTAGCTGTCCATTGGCACCAAACTAAGGGCTAAACAGTTTTCAAGCATATTTTAACTGTTCTTGCTCCTAGCAAAGGAACCCTAAAATTGTAGTTCTGTGACAGGGCTAGGGGGTGCTTACAAAGAACAACAATTCCCAAGATACTTTGGGAGAAAAAACATCCTAATTAAACTAGTATTAGAACTAAGTGAAGCATGCAGGCAAGCACTAAATGACCGTTTAAGAATAACTAGCTTAATCTGCGCAGAGCATCTGCACGCTAGTACTTCACTGCTCCTCTCACCCCTCCACCCGCCACAGTCTCCTCACCTCAGAGTTCTCTCCACCCTCCCTTGTGCTGGGCTCCTGCTCCTGCTCCTCCTCCTCCTCCATCCCTCTCGCCCCTCTTGGTCACGGCAGCTGCTGTGTTGTCCAAGCTGTAATGCCGTAACCACAGAGATCTCCCCACCTGGGCCCCACTCCTCCCTGCAGGAGTAGCAGCAGCAGTTGTCAAGGCCCTTCCTCACCGCCGCCATGGTTGCTCGTTCCCCTCAGGTTGCTGACAGGCTTGGGCCCATCCCTCGCCTGCCTGCCTGCCTGCGATGGTTGACCAGGCCCTTCCCCACTGCCACCATGGCCACTTGTTCCCCTCAGGCTGCTCGCCCTTCCTTCTTTCTCTCCCCCCTCCCTTCTTTTTCTCCTTGTCTTTCTTCCCCTCTCTTCTTTTCTCTCTCTCTCTCCCTTCCTGAGTTAACAGATCCTCATCTAATTTACACAGTGGCAGCCTCCTTCTCCCTTAGGGGCTCTTTCCTCTCCTGCCCACTATCCTTTTATATAGAGAGTCTTCTCTCCTCTACAATCTTCCCACCAGTAACAGCTGTATTCCAACTGATCTTAACCATCACAGTCTCCTCTTCCCTATCTGCATATGGAATTCCCGCTGCCCAATCACCATGGTGCTCCTGCTCTGTTACCTCCAATTGGTAAAACACTATGTGGGCGGGGCTTGCCATGCACCATTTGCCATGGACCACCTAAGCCTTTTATAGAGAGAGATTTGCTAAAAAAACACCAGAACAATTCACATAAACAAAGAGAGTGGCAACTAAATGTCAAGGGCATAGATAGTTCAAGCTTTTATCTTTTATGCTAGAAAGAGAGAAGAATACCTTTTATTGCATTAAGCCCTAAATTGGTATGTATGCCATAAAGAAATATGTATAAACGTTCAGATGTAAAACTACCAGAAACTCAGATAGGTACTCAATTGGAAACATCAGATGAGACACACAAACATTGCAGAGCTCTCTGCAAACTAGGCAGCTCTCTACAAAGCTATGAAACTATCAGTTTCATGTTTGATTTTTGAGGCAGAAGTGAGCGCTTGTAACTCTAGGTAAGATCCAAATCCACCCATATTTTTGGCAGGCAGGCAAAGCATAAAAGAAGGCAGTCTTAATGTGGAAATGGCGACAGTCAGGAAGCAACTCTGATCTGAAAGCTTTTATGGAGAAAGGGCTAAGGGATATCAATGTGACCTGTTCTGGCCTATTCATGCTAAATGGTTTCTTCCTCACTGATATCTCTGCCGTTCCATCCTTTGGCCAGAGTTGAGTGGGAGCACACAGACTGAACCCTAACCCTAACCCAGTATCTCTTAAGGTCCAGGTCCTGCTGCAGATTCAAGTCCTGACACTGGTGTTTTTGTAACAGATTCCATACTTGCTACTTTAAGGCATTTATGCAGAAACGTAACATCACAACTGGTGATCACACAGGTTTTGCAGATTTTGTGCCCCTCGAACTTGTTAAACGAGAGATTGCTGCAGAATAAAAACATATCCATTTGAGGCAATGATGGCTTCTACTACCACGTTCCAGGTCACCAGGTGCGTGGGGGTGGGGGGGAGGACCTCTACACAGCTACACATTAACCAGATCTGCCTTTATATCTAGAAATGGTCTAAAGGAAGAATTCAATCACAGCCATAGAACTTTTACTAAAATGATCAGAGGGGCTGCTCCCCACAGCGATGCACATAGTTGGTAGGCACATTTGGAGGGGAGTGGAGTGGAGGGGGGGTTACTTGCTTTTGAGTAAGTAACCTTCTGCTATGGTGCAGGCAGCTATTGTCTTGGCATATCTTTATTCAATCCCAACCATTTGTTAATTATTTACAAAAAGATGAGCCCGTCTTATCTCACCTATGAAGCCCTCTAAAATTACAACTTCTTCCCCATCTGGAACCATGCGTTCCCCTTTTTGAATATTCCATTCAGTACATCTTTTTGCAGAATAGTTTCAATCATGCAAATGAAGAAGCAGACGGAAAAAAGAGCAAGAAAAAGGCTGAAAGAGGAAGTCACAACTGTGTTACAAAGAAGGCAAAAGATCTTTTCTCTCAACATAAGAACTGAAGCTATTTCTGAAGAATAAAAGGCAAAGCCATAAACAGAAGCTGAATGAGACAGCAACCACCAAGTGGAACAGTAGGAAGGCACTGCTTGTTCAGCCAAGAAGGGGTGAGGGGTGGGGAGAGAGTGATTGCCAAGGAGAAGGGGGGGGGGAATCTATACTTATACATCTTCCAGTTCCGGGGCTGAGGTGTTATGCCAGAGGCCATCACATCGACGTATACGAGCTGCAAATAAGAACTGAGTCAGATATCTTCTGTACAGCTCTTACAACCAAAGAGGCAAACTGTGTGGTTACCAGTCAAACTGACAGCTACTCCTCCTCACAAAAACTGAATTAGTTTGGGAGAACTAACGCTGGAAAGACTACTATTATAATATTTTGAGAGGCATTTTTGTGGGTTCATCCTTTCTCGGAGGCCCTCCGGGTGACTTCAGTAGAGAAGGCTTTCACAGTGGTGGCCCCTGCCTTGTGGAACTCTCACAGGAGATCTGCTTCTAGCAGCTGGGTCCAGCATCTGGCCAAGAGGCTTCTGTTTCAGCTAGTGTGCTCTCCTGGCATTCCTCTCTGTGCTCAATTGTTTTGTCAGCTGATCTGGCTTGAGCTGGGTTTTTGTTTTGTTTTTTTAAGATTTTCTAAAAATTATGTTGATGCTGTTTTAATTCAATGTATTGTAAGTAACCTTGGATCATAACAAAGAAAGCTGAGACATACAGTTCTAATAAAATAAAATAAAATATAAAATAAAATATGATGAACTTTAGTTGCTGAAATATAAACTTTAGTTAAGCCACTACACACCACCTACCAAAGTTAATTAATCAAGTGGGGGTGGGGGTGGGGGGCAGCACTGCCACCTGCCCACTCGCAAAGCTGCCTGACTTGGTAAGGGAAAGAGGATACTTGCTGTGCCACTGCTCCCTGGGCGGAGGTCAAGTGGGCAGCCTGGGCCTGCCTCCTGGCTGGTCTTGGCTTGCTTTTGTCCTCCTCAGTGTGCATTGTCCCCACGCCCTCCCTGCCTGCCTCTGCTCTCTTACTGCTGCGGCTGCTCAGGTGGGAGCCTCCATCCTCATTTCTCATGCGCCCAGGTCCAAAATAAGTGATGCTTAGATGCAGCCGTGCCTGGTTGGTCACGGAAGGAAGCTCCTCGCACCCTGCTGTTTAAAAGCTGCTTCTAAGGGAGACAAAGAGGTCAGCTGGCCCTGAGGATTGCAGCAGTCCTCCCAGAGGAGGCTCTGAGCTCCTCAACTCTTTCCCCTCTCCTACTGTATTCCCAAACCGGCATGAGCTACTCATTCACTAGCCATCAGTGGAGGCTGGCCATTCGACCCAGTGAATGAGCAGCCTGCATGGCTTATGTTAAAGCTGGGGCTCCACACTTCTTAGCTGGGGGTGGGTGGGTACCAAAGTCAAACTTTCCCCAGGGAGCTATTCGCGCATGGCTTCATGCTGTGGGGTAAATGTTGAGCAAAACCACTTTGAACCACACTTGCGGCATTGGGAGAAGCAGCCCCTCCCCTCTGCTCTTGGTTTGTGTTTTTACAAATTCACATGGCATGCCTCCATGTTTTCCTTCTAGCCAATGGGGCAGGGAGGGATGGAGAGAGAGCTTCCTAAAGAGTGATCTCTGCATTTGTAAAGAGATATCCCTCTTATTATGCTAATGATTCTGCTTCAGTGCCTCTCCCTATTTGCTCCAGCATTTTCAGAAAAAGTAGCTTAAAACCAGCATTTTAAAAACCCAGAAATACCTCGAGATAAGCTAGAATTTGCAAGACAAAGCCCAACTTGTGCGTGGAGTGGGTCTTGCAGGGACTTCGGGATAAATTTGGCTGTTGTGTGAACGCACACACTTTTTCCCAAAGGAGATTCAGGGTAGAAGCCCTGTCTGCAAAGCCTCCTGGGAACCAAAAATGCTAGGGCTGCCCCTGGCTATATAGATGAAATGTTCCATGCCACGATATCAAGGTAGCCAGTCAGTTGAAGCTTCTTCTTCAGAAGTGCAGTTTAGATATTGTATTTGTAACTGACATGCCACTTTTTGCAAAGCAGCTTTTTTAATAGGTTTGGCTATCCACAATCACTTCTGAAGCTCTTGAAGCTAATAATCTGTTCTTATAATATCAGCAAGATTATAATTCCAGCATTTATAGGACAGAACTAGAGAGGGCCTGTAAGCTTTGCATATGGCTTTACATGAGAACAGGCCCAAGTTCAATCCCTTTCATCTCCAGACAAAACAACCTCTAGTAGAAGGCCCCAAAGTTCCTCTGCTAAGACTCCATAGAGCTGCAACCAGACAGGGTACACAATATTCGACTAGATGGATCACTCCAATGAAGGCAGCATTAAATGTTCATAAAGGGCTGAACTCAAAACTAATTAGTGTTTGCGAATACTTTTTACGGCACTGGAAAGCACCCTCTCTTTCAATAGGTTTTCAATACTTCTTCAAAAGTGTTTATTCAGGAAGCATTCCCCACTGAGAAACGAGCTGCAGAGACTACAGGGGAAAGTGATCTCAGACACTTCATTTACAGAAAGGAATTCATGCCCGCTCTGGGAACCTCTGTTTCTAAGCATACCAGAAAGTAAAATGGATATTGGCACAATCAGCTGGGAGAAACTCACTCACCAAGGTCATTATTAGTCATCATGGCGTTTGAGGCACGAAGTCTAGGGCCTTGCTGAGTGAAGTGGTACCCAAACTTCAAGAGAGATGTATTTTTTTCTAACATACTGGCAATTTCCATTTCCACCTTGTTGCCCAGAAGCTGGCTCTTCATTAAAAGAAAAAAGAAGAAAAGGCAAGGGGGGTTAGCACAGGGACCCTACACCAGTCATTTCAATGTTTACTTTTCCATCCACTTGAGCCTGACTTTAGAGTATCAAGGCTCAGCTGTTTCACACACCACACAGCAAATTTGGATTTGCCAGCAGTTGTATACTCAAGAGTTACAGCCCACCTCTCTGATGAGTATACGTATATAATGCTGTCTAGTAGGTGTTTGTCCCATTCACATGTTTAGACGTACAGTGAAAAAATTAAAAAAGGAAGATACAAGTAGGCCCTTAGCTGTGTGTAGGATGGAGCTGAAAGTTTTCATGAAAAGGTTATCAGCTTGAAAAACAGAGGCCATGGAGGGGGAAACAACAAATATTTCATAAATGCACCCTCCTGCTCATCTTTTTCATCCCATCTCTCCTGCCCTGTGGCATCTATGCTCTTCACTGTTGCCCAAGGCTATAGTGAGTGTGCAGGGGGTGTAACTAGGGGAGAGAGGGCCCGTGTTCATCCCTCTGTCTGGCAGCCCCCCAGAGTGAGGGAGATAATGAAGAAAATAGGGAGGGGTGGAGCTGGAGGGCCCTCAGGAGCTAGGGCCCCGGGTTCTTTGAACTCTTTTGCTCAGTTATAGCTACACCCCTGTGAAGGTGCGGAAAACATCCCTCCTCCCATGTTGGTTTGGCTTCAAATGTCATCATGTAAATTTTGGGCGGTCTAAAGATATGTTAAACAAACAAACAAACAAACAAAACAATTAAACAACTATAGCTGGATTTCGGTGATGATGATGATGATGATGATGATGATGATCATCATCATCATCATCAATTAATATTTATTCAGTGTCTATAACACCCTTGCAAAATGGCTCAGGCAATTTTGATGATCATCATCAAGCAAAATCAGGGTGAGAGGAATGTTTCTTGCCCTTACTCTGGAGCCATGGTGCAAAATAGCAGGGAGAACAGTTCCTAGCAGTGGTGAAGTAGGGTGAACACTTTCTCTCTGTTATTATGGCCCTCTGAAAAATTGCAGAAAGGTGGGTTGGGGGAGAATCTTCACAACTCTTCCATTCAGGATGGAAAAGTTGTGGGGCCAGTTTGGGCAAGCCCTTATTGTTTGCCTTAAGGTGTAAGTTGCCGAAGCTGGCCCAAGTTCCACCCTATTATGGATGCACATGCATTCATCACCCATCCCCTGCAGCAGCCCATGGCTTATGGCCAAGGGCGCTTGAGGGCCAAACTAGATGCGATGGGGGCAGCCCTCCCTTTTGTTCACTGGCTGCTCCAGTTCTGCCTGTCATTTCAGTTTTAAAGCTAGAAGGAAGCTGGGCTCATCCTGTGGCTCAGGTTCATGTCAGAAGCTCCCTTTTAATATTCAGCATCATTCTTTATTAACAGTCATCAGTCTTTCAAAACTACAGCATGAAGAGGAAAATGAAAACAAAAATCCAGAATGCGGAAAGGAAGCCAAAACTATCTAAAGAGATTACAAGTCCCCACAGCTGAATGTATAGACTTAGTCACCATTTGGATTACATTTTTTGTTGTTTAATTGCTATTTTCATTTATTGTGGAATTTTTGTCACTTTTATTCATTGTAAACTGCCCAGAGCTATAAGATGGGGTAGTATAGAAATATAATTAAACAAACAAACAAACAAATTAATTACTTGTTGGATATGGAGTTCTGGTGCATCGACCTTTTGCACCAACTATTCTAAAGACCACTAGGGGTGCTGGGAGTAGAGACAGTGAGTCAGGGTCTCCCTATCTGTCCCTACTCTATGACCCCTGAACTGACTCTGCAGCACTTCCTGTGCTGAGTCACAATCCTTCCTTTCCTCCTAGAGAGAAGATGGAAACATCTCTCTCTCTCCTTACCTATCCATTATGTAGTCCTTTAGATTAGGATTAGGTCTTTTCTATCCAAATGTATTAACCAATAAATACTTAGTATCTAGTTCTACAAGAATCTCCATGTGTTTTCTTTAAATAGTTGCAACAACGCAATCATCCTCTGCTAGCCACTCTTTCACTGGAGTGTGGGCTTTCTTCCTTAGTGCTCTGTTGGAGGTAAAATTAGCAACCCCCAATATAAATAAGGATTAAAATCCTTTATTTTAAAAGTAGCATACCATCCCACAGTCTCCCAGAGTTAACAGAGTTACAATCCTAGCTCTTTCATCTCCATAAAAACTACAATACAGGGCAACAGTTTCAATTTCCCCACTTCTTCCACAGGAACACAATTGCTCTTCAGAGAGCATACCATTACACCTTCCATCAAGGAGGGCCAAGGAGCGCACCCTGAAATGAAGCAGCAAAAACGCCTTCCTATATTTGGGGACATATGGTGATCTTAAATAGTTGGCAGCTCCCTTCCCCATGGGGTCTTCATCTAAAGCACTATTCTTCATTGTGCAGTCTGCAGGACTCCATAGGCCTCAGTAGTGGCCCTTGGCTTGCAGCTCCCTCACCTACTCCTGCCACTGTTAGCCACCTTGGCGCTGGACCAGAGGAGAGTGTGTATATGTGTGTGTGTCTCCTCTTCCTGCCACCACCAGTGCTGCCATTTCCTGGACAGTTTGCACAGTGCTAAGTGAGTGAATGAGCCCTCTCCTCGTGCGCGAGAGAGGAAAGGGCATATCAAGCCCCTTACCACTGCATGAGCAGGCCAGAAAATGGCAGTGGTCACGCTGCCTGATAAGGGGATGGATGCTCCCTTTCCTCTAACTCGTGAAGGAGGAAGAGAGGGAGGGGGAGCGAGAGAGAGAGAGAGCAAGAGTGGCAAGCCAAGGGGGTTAGCAGCAGTGGGTGACTGGTACCTTGACAGGCAGGGGCAGTTGATAGGCAGGAAGCCTCCTGAAAATTCAGCAGCACCCTCTGTCACCACCCAAAAATGGAGGTGCCCCAGGCAGCTTGGCAGCAGCTCCTACTTCAAAAGTAATGAAGATCACTGGCCTAGATACTTCATCTTTTACAAAAGGAATAATATATTGCCTACAAGATACATGTTACTGTGTTTAATTCTTCCAGTGAATCATTTCATTTTTATGATGCCTGCCCTCTTTTAAACATAAAGGCAGGACAACCTTTCATTTTACTTTTTTTCTTTTGTGTGTCTATGTAAAAGCTGAAATGGATTCCGACATTACCTGGTTGTCAATTTTTAGCTCCATCAGTGTTGTATTATTCTGGAGAGCTTCTATCAAGGCCAGGATTCCTGATCCAGAGATGAAATTTGATTCCACATTCAAGCTCTTCAGTACACCGTTGACTTTTAACATTTCTGCCAGTGCCTTCCATTACAAGATGAGTGTGGACAGGGAGAAATGTATATTATTATTATTGTTGTTGATGATGATGATTAATAAATATAGTAGTAATATCATCAACTGGAAGACTTATTTTATTATCAACATGAACAATAAAAGCATTTTGTTGCTGTATCAGACTGAAGGTCCATCCAATCCCACTGTTTTTTCCTTGAAGCCCTTGAGAAGCTCACAAGGAGGACATGATCCCTTGTAGTTTGTCCCCAATATCTGGTACACAGATAGACTGTATGTGAACACCAAGGCTCCATTTCACTTCCACTTCCAGATGTGCTCCTTGTAGTGTCAGCCAAACATTGCTTTCCCACTGGCAGTCACATGTGGAACTGCAACATTACTTCCACATCCAGTGCAGAAGAAAGCCTATTGTCAGACACGCGTCCATCAAGTAGTAACCTCATTCAGTTCAACTCAGCAGGAAGCCAAAGCCCTTTGAGGAGCCAGCTCATAAACTACCACAAACCTCAAAGCTCATCTGTTCTCCTTTGTCTGAGTGCACCAAGAGGAGAGCAAGGCTTTAGGCTAGAGTTTAGTCCTTCAAGAGATCTGCTCTGCCCTGAGGAAAATGAGGCTAGAAGAGCCAGTTTTCAGGTCCTGCTCTCTATAAGCCATTTGTCAGAACAAGTTGATTGCGGTCTGGGAGCTGCTCACAGACCCACACATACTGTAAGTCTTCACATAAAGTGCAAACGGTCTGAGGGTGGGTAATTCTTTTACTCTCTCGCACTATAAAGAGTAAGCCTCTTGGAATGTAAGAAGAAAATGTATCTTGGCTACCTGAAGTTTGGGAAACAATGAACCAACAAGCCAGGCTAAATTTTCATTCCAGGCCTGCTTCCTTTCCATAAGGCCCACATAACACAGAAATATTTTATCTGAACTGATATAATTTAACTTACTCCATATCCTTACATCACAAGACATTTGCTGCCCTTAATTACACAAAGCCTTTCTGAACCCCGCTGCATTCTTGTTTTCTTTTTTGAACACAAATATGCTTAAACAAAAAGAAAGAGCTTGATCCTAAGTTGGTTTATTTTGAAGTCACCCTGATTTCACACTTCTAGGAAAGTCTGCATAGGATTAAACCTTATTTCTTCTTCACTCAAGAATTGTATTTTGACACCATGTTCAAATTATGGGGGGCAGGAGTGTCAGAGGAAATCCAAATCCCATCTTTTAGTACCAGACCCCCTTAGCTACTGTTTTTAGGGGGCTATTGAAGGGGCATAATCTGGCTAAAATGGGGGAGGAAGTGAGCACTGCTTTGACACCTGTTCACCCAGTAGGTCATCTTTAAAGAGGCAGTTCTATTAAATCTTCCCTGAGAAGATTAGCTTGGGTAATCTATCTAGCACTTACATAAGCGACAGGGTCATTGCTTCTTGTTCCTACTATGCTGAACCTTTTCACATAGGAGTTGTTCTTCAGGGCTTCAGCGTAGGCTTTTAAGGTCGGTATGGGGATGTCCTTCAAAACAGAAGCACACAGACAAAGGCTGTTTGTACTGTTGCCAGGGGGCAGAACAACTCTGAGGAAAATCCAGAATTCCCAAAACTCATGTACCCTTGGAACATTAATGTGGAGGCTGGGCGTGGGGCAGTATTTGCATGGAAGAAGCAACAGGCGAGGGATACAGTTGCCCATTTTCCTGTCTGCCAGTTCTCCCCTGCAGGTGCCTTACCGCAGCAGCTTTTAAATGTTCCCTCCTCCAGTGCTGGGCTCCAAAATCAAGTCCTTTAGAAAACCTGTTTTTTGGGGGGGGGCAGGGTTAAAGTGACCTATGAGAAAATATGTGGGCAGGAAAATGTGTGGACAGACCCCTCCTTCCTTCAAATTATGATCTGCAAGTGCCCAGCCATCACATTAGTGTTCTCTTAGCAAACACGTTTGGGAGCATGCATTTGCTTAGATAAAGTTTAATTCTGTCCTTAACTCTATCCTTTAAATAAAGGTTATTAGAGACAGTTTTTGAATTGCAGAGCATCTGGTAATAAGCAGAATTAAAATTCCCCCTTCCCCCTTTAATCTGCCACATTTCCAAGATCACATTCAGTACTATGTATAAATAAAGCATCAAAAATACTGTAGTTATTCTTTTGAACAACAGCATTTATACTGTGTTCAGGGAACATCAGAAAGTGGCGAGCAGGTTAGACTAGAGCCTTACCCTGATGGGCTAGATTTTACTGGCATGAAGTATTTTATATGGGGGCACATTCAAAAATGTGATCCCTCATCTGCAAATTGAAGATGCAAATCGGTAGTCCATTTTATTACGTCATTCCACTGCATGCATTCCAGGCATCATTTTGAGTGCGACCCAAGTGACTTTTTCTTGCGTAAGCCCCGCTGTAATGTTTTAGTGCAGCTCATGATCATTGCAATGGGGCTTAGTTTGCTTACTTGGGCACTTTCCAGAGATTAGACCCTACAACGAGGTCAGGACGAATCTCAGAAGTGTGCTTCCATATTTCCTGTATCGTGACACCACAGTCCCTACGTGGACAGCAGGGTGCCATTCACACTTCCAATGCCTTGTTGCAAATTTAATTGATGCGATATAGAGCAAGGGTGTTGTATATCCCGCATGGAAAAGTTGCCGTTTTTTCAGGTTGTTAGTTGCTGTGAGGCTGCTCCCCCTGCTGTTTACGGCCTGAATGCAATTTGCCCAAATGGAGGCATTTTGCTGCTAATGAGCAGCAAGTCTGGAAAGCGCTCTGGCCTGCCCCAAATTTGCTCCAATTAAATGCTTAATTGCAACTAACGCAAGCTTGTCTAGGAAGAAGTCCATACCTTAATATTGTTGAGATTGACTTCTTCAAGATCTGGATCATTGTTTCTCACTCGTTCCAAGGTTTCTTCTATATCAGTTGAATTTGGTTCATCAGGAACTGGTTTGTATTGTGTGGGTTTAATTATACCTGCAAGAAAAAGTTAACATAAGGAGTGATCAAAGAGATGGAGACTTATAGTTCTCTTTCTGATCACCTGTCCTGGTCGTACAGAAAGTAAGGAATAGAAAGTGCCTGTAATGGTTTCTGTATCCACTGCCACCATCTATCTTCAACAGTCTTCTCCTGTAATATCTACTGCCCTTGGTAGAGAGTAAATGCTATAGGTATGATGTGTCACTCCAATACAGAAAACCCAAAGAAGATTTATTGCTTTACAAAAAGAAAAAGAAGGGGAAAAGTTTATCCTTTGCAAGCATTGCAGAGTGAAATAGCACAACCAGTTGCAGTTTACTATCATTTGGCTGTGTCCGTTTCTCCCAGCTTTTTCTTCCTTGACAGTTAACTTCAACTGTCCCTGCTTCCGAGGTTCTGACATCCATGGAACTTTTAATGTCAATCAATCTCAGTACCTAGTAACAGTTCCCATGCTTAACTCACTAACCTCCAGACCAAGCAACACATAAAAACATAAATAGTTCTTAACTAAACCTTTTATTTCAGGGAGTCAATTCTTCACAGTGCCTGACTCCTAAGGTTCCTAGTTTGAACCCCGCAGCTCCAAGAAGTTATATCAGTTCTCATGGTGTGTGCTTCCTTAGAGGAATTACTGGGCATTTGAATCTTTTATTTCAGATCTACATGAAAATCACATAGTGTGAGGTCTACATAACTTTACAATCATTGGATGTAACATTGTGTTCCTACTCAAAACAAGTTTCCTGACCTCATAGCAGTATCATCTTGGTGTTTTACCAGTGTCAGACCAGAACTTGGGAGATCCAGGTTCAAGTCCCACTCAGCCATGAAACTACCTTGCAGAGTTGTGAGGATAAATGGAGTGCTGGGAGCCTGGTGCCAGCTGAAACCTCTCAGAAATTGAGCTGCGCAGCCCTGTTTGCTAATGTGGCCATGCCCCCTGTGTCTGACATCAGGTGCAGGGGGCATGGCAGGGGCCACCGGCAGCAGGCTGAACAGGGGTCACCAGCATCCTTGCTACACCACTGCCCCATATATGTAGTGGTGAAAATGATTGAGTGGAATCTCAAAGAGCTTCAGACTTGTTCGATATTACTCTCAAGGGGGAATGTATAGACAGAAAGGCCTAGGAGTCCAAGAAGAAAAGCAGACATTCTTAAAAGACAGGGCATTCCACACACACAGAGCTTTTAGCTTGCATCCCCTCTGGAATGGAGGGTGTGAGTCCACATAACAACTGGATTTACCCTGGTCCCTATTAGGGACCAGTACAAACCTGATTCTGCTTTCCCCCAAATTACTGCTGCACATTTTAGCTTGACCTGAATTATGTCCGGGGTAAAAAAAATCCTCTATTTGTGGCAGCTTTATTTGGAAAAACTGAGCTTTCTGGTATGCCTCGCTGCTTCTCTCGTAATGTGTGGAGGGGCCATTGCCAGTAATTTGGCTTTCTTCAGAACTTGCACTTTTGCAAGGTTAAATGAAGTGGGGTTTGACAGCTGTGCTGGGTATGGTCTGCTCTGAGTGATTTGCAATTGCGAGCACGGGGTGGGGGAGGGGTTGTGGCAAATTGGTGAAATTTTGTGGAGGGAGTCCAGAAGGGGATGGGGAGGGAGAAATAGAGATCTCCTGCCTAGAGATGTACATATCAGGCAGTATAGAAATTAGATAGATAGATAGATAGATAGATAGATAGATAGATAGATAGAGAGAGAGAGAGAGAGATATTCCTGAGTTAAACGCAAGCCTTGCTAGTGCTGCTAGTCTTTTGGCTACTTTTAATTTATATATGTGTCTCTGGCTTTGTCTTATTGAAGCCCGGTCACCATAGGAACATAGGCTTTACATAAGCAGATGTTGTTAGAGGATGTCTGGAAGCTTAACAATGGAGACTACAGGTTCAATGTATCCTGAGCCTTTTGTGTCTGAGCTGATTCCATGAGGCTGCATTTTTCTTCATCTCCGAGAGAAAGCAATGATTTCTACTTTAAACTTCCATGGCCTCTTAAGTGGTCTGGGGTGGGTGGGGGACATGAGGTGATGAAGGCAGTCACAAAGGCAAGTTCATTATAAAATAATTTGGATCAGATTTGGCAGGTTCGGGTTAAGCATTCTGTTGTTTGATCCGGCAGCTTGGCAACTTGTCTCACTGGTCTTCCGGAACTAGCTGTCAAACAAAGCAAAACAAAACAAAGGTCTCTCACCTCCTCCCCGGGATGTGATTGGTTGGAGAAAAAACTGTGGGCAAGCTGTGGGAATGCACACAAGAAAAAGATCCACAGTGAATGCTGATAAAAACCGGCCCTATGAAAACTGAATGGCCCATCTAATCACCCAAATAAAACAGCTGTGAATCTACTCCAAAGCAGATTCGCTCTTTGGATACCCCGAAGCATGAACCCATGTCTGAATATCTCCCAGACAGCTCATTCCAGTTGGCATATGTGATGTTTCTCACTTTTTTTCTGGAGAGAGGAACTCGCTTCCCCACTACCAGACCTGGAAATGGAGAATCAAGTTGTGAATCTACTTGAGATTCAGTGCAAAAAGCGCCAGCTTTTCCCAGGACATCTGATTGATTAATTAAGTGCCATCAAGTCAGTGTCGACTCTTAGCAACTACAGAGATAGATTCTTTCCGGGATGTTCTGTCTTCAATTTGGCCTTTAGAGTCTCTCAGTGGTGCATTCATTGCTGTCGTAATCGAGTCCATGTACCTTGCTGCTGGTCGTCCTCTTCATCTCTTTCCTTCAACTTTTTTTAGCCTTATGGACTTCTTAAAGGAGATGCATTTTTGCATAATGTGTCCAAAGTATGATAGTTTGAGCCTGGTCATTTGTGTCTCGAGTGGAAATTCTGTTTTTATTTGTTTTATGATCCATTTGTTGTTTATTTTGCTTGCTGTCCATGGTATCCTCAAAAGTCTTTTCCTGCACCAAAGTTCAAAAGCGTCAATGCTTTTTCTATCTTGCTCCTTCAAAGTCCAGCTTTTGCATCCATACAGTGTCATAGGGAAAACCACTGTCTGAACGATTCTAATCTCTGTAGGGGTAGACACGTCATGGCATCTAAATATCCTTTCCAAGGCCTTCAATGTGTCCCTACCAAGTGCTAGTCTGCGGTGTATTTCTTGACTGCTGAATCCTTTACTGTTGATGATTGATCCTAAAAGACAGAAGCTATCCACCGCTTCAATGTCTTCATTATCAGTTCTGAGGCTGGTTGCTGTACCCGTTGTCATTAGTTTAGTCTTCTTTACATTTAGTCGTAGCCCCATTTTTTCACCGTGCTCCTTGACTTTCATTACTAGAGCTTGCAGATCATCCACATTTTCAGCTATCAGAGTGGTGTCATCAGAGTAGCGCAAGTTATTGATGTTTCTTCATCCAACTTTAAAACCACGTTCATCTTCTTCCAATCCAGCTTCTCTCAGTATATGTTCAGCATATAAATTGAATAAATATGGAGAAAGTAAACAGCCTTGTCTTAATCCTTTGCCGATCTGGAACCAGTCTGTTTCATCATATTCCATCAGGACTGTGGCTTTCCTGTCCTGTGTATAGATTTTTCATGAGAAAAATGAGATGTTCTGGGACACCCATTTTCCTAAGGATATTCCACAACTTGACATGGTCAACACAATCAGAGGCTTTTTTGTAGTCAATAAAGCATATATTGACTTCTTTCTGGTATTCTTTGGCTTTCTCGATTATCCAGCGTGCATCAGCAATGATGTCTCTTGTTCCTCGGCCTTTTCTGAAATCAGCTTGAACATTTCCCTTTCCTCGTAGGGCTCTAATCTGCGTTGGATGTTCTCGAGCACTATTTTGCTTAGATCAGGACATACTGCCAGGAATAATGTTGATACTAACACACCGCAAGAGCATACATGCACTAAGTATCAGTAATAATGAAACTTCTGGCTCAGCTCTATTGAATTTTATATGGCTGCAAGTCTTACTTACTGTCCAATCCTTCTGTGTTGACTATAGTTGAGCTTCCAAGCGCTTCATAATATTGCTGGTTACTCATCAGGGTATGCATGCCAAGGATAGCTACATGAGAGAAGAAAAAATATAAAATAAACACAAGCTAAGCAAAGTTACTGAAACACCTGACTTGGGAAAGCGAGAATCTGGCCAAGACACATAACAGCCTAGGAAAAGCTTGAAACAGAAGGACTTGGCAATAAATGATTGTATTTTGTTAACATTTAAGACAGAGGGCAATGTAAGAAAGTCCAGTGAGCTACGTGGGACTCAGGAGAGCTCACATGAGAAGAAATGGCACAGTTCCTCACTGCTTGCTTGCTTGCTTGAATACAGATGACCATTTACTGAGTACCAGTTTTCTGTAGCTATAACTCACAACTTGGAATGCCAGTTGTCTGTACTATCCTGTCAGGTATTGGTGAGCATTTTACTGCAAGTGATAAAAACAACAACTGGGAAAGTAGTCCATGGGGTGGTAAAATTCTCCTCACCATTTGACAGGCCTTTACAGGTGACCAGCTTACCAAGAGGATTGCATGTATACCATGGCAAATCCATTAGGTAAATGGCTCAGTGTATTTGCCCTCTAACATCAGCGTATCTGGGATGCAAGCAACCCACAACATTTTCAGGGCGTAATAGAAACATGTTAAGGTGCCCCTTTATTCTCCAAATGAGTAAGAGCTGAACTTTTTTATTTGCTTTAAAAGTTAGTCCATAGCACAAAGCATTCAGCAGCAGGCAGAAGTATCCATGTCTCAGAAAGATGTATCCATTCTCAACAGTAAATGCTTTAGTAATTTCATCTCTGCTACAAAACTGAGAACAATTTGGAGTTCATCTTCTTTGGCTGTCACCTGAATTTAATGGATTCATCCTGTGAATTTTATTCAATCAACTAACTGATTTAATGTGTACAAACTTACATATGCCAAATAATTTTTTGTCCAAGTTAAGCAACCTTTATTTACAGATGTTGCATGTTGCAGCAGATACTGTCTTAGAAGAGGCATTCCCTAATGTGAATGAGAATGGCGGGGGGTGGAGGGGAATGACACTTGTAAAATGGCATCATCTGCCACCTACCACTTTTGTAAGTGCTTAATTTTTTAAAAATGCTGTCCAGTTAATAGTTTTTAATATATTGAAAGATTTGTAATCAACTATCTGATTACCTAAAGTTTGCAGCTGTAATCTCTGCATGATCTGAACATCATATTGACATTTCTTACAGGCCATCCAATCAATTACAGGTGACTCTCATTATTTGCAGGGGTTCTGTTCTCGACTATAGTCATGAGTACGGAAACTGCAAATATAGGAACCTTACCCCTATGGGAATTTAGGGGTTAGGTTCCTACACACCAAAAACAAAACAAAAGGCCAAAACAAAAGGGGGGGGGGGATAAGAGTTGAAATGAACAGTGCATTGCTCTCCATGGCTCCAGAAATGCCCCCCCAATCCCCTACATTGGCTGAATTTTTGGCAAATATTCACACACACAAAATGGTGTTATAAAAACAAAAACAAAAACAGAAAGAGCCTCAAAATAGCTCCATGTTGTAAAACAGCAGCCAGAAATTACCCTGGAAGCAGTTTCCAGGTCATTTCTGACCACTCAGCACCCACGAATAGGCAGATTTTAGCCTATTTTTTGTACTAGGGATGTGCACAAACCGAGGTTTGTGCACACATTCAGGTCTGAACACGTTCGGCACCACTGGGTGGGTGGGGAGCGGCAAGTGGGATTTCCGCTGCCACCTCATGCAGCTTCCTACTGCAACATTATTCCCCCCAAGAACCCACGTATGGCATCAGAATGCACATGGCACCCATGCATGCATAGACGCCATGTGTATCCTGACACAGCACATAATGGGGGAGTGCTGTAGCACCAGGAAGCTGCATGTGGCAGCAGCGGAGAGCAGGTAAGGCCCCACTCGCCTCTTTTTAAAAGATCCCACTCAGCTCGTTCAGACCTGTCTGAACCAGTTCAGTGTCTCTGAACCTGTGCACTGAACTCAGTTTGTGCACATCCCTATTTTGTACTGTGGATAAAGAAACGGTGTCTCTAAGACCCATCTGAGGATACGCAAAACCGTAGGTGCCAGAGCTGCAGGTAATGAAGTCCACCTGTAATGTGGTTTAGGCTGCAATCCTATACATACTTACCTGGGAGTAAGTTTCATTAAAGTTAACAAGACTTACTTCTGAGTATACATGTACAGAATTGTATTGCTAGACAATCATCATTTACGAAATGCCTCCAAAAAAATCTAAATAAGCACTGTACAAAAGGGAAATATACAAGGCAGGCCCCTGCCCAAAGGTTTACGATCTTTGTGATACCCTACTCAAAGGGGGAATGAAATTAATAGTATTCCTGAACAATATGGGCTTCCCCCAGATGTACCCATTTGCAACCATGTGGGCGGCAGACAGCCTTTTGGAAGATGGTCGAACAGAGCTTTCACAGCAGGACTGATAGAAGCTTATTCAGAAGTCAGTCAGGAGTCAAGGTTAGAATCTTATCTGGTTTTGGTTCACTAATAAAATAGCCCATTTTATATACCAAGCCTGAACTACTTGGCTCCATTGTAAGAGTGAGACCTCTTTTGCACATACTGTAGGATGGACTGTACCACTTCAAAATATATTGGGGTGGTAATACCACCTTTTAATGCTTCATTTTTTAAAAATGAAATTAAATGACTGTTTAAAACATATGGGAAAGTTTGTTTATTTTCAATACACTGCTACTGTTTACATATTTTATGTCTATTTTTAAGAGTGACTTTAATACAATTTTATGATTTATTGCAAACAACTTTGAGGGCCTTTATGGCAGAAAGCAGGATGTAAATATAAATATATTTTCAAAACTGGCATGGTATAGTGGTTAGAGTGCTGGACTAGGACCAGGGAGACCCGAGTTCAAATCCCCATTCAGCCATAAAACTAGCTGGGTGACTCTGGGCCAGTCACTTCTCTCTCAGCCTAATCTACTTCACAGGGTTGTTGTGAAAGAGCAACTCAAGTATGTAGTACACCGCTCTGGGCTCCTTGGAGGAAGAGCGGGATATAAATGTAATAAAATAATAATAATAATAATAATAATAATAATAATAATAATAATAATAAAGCAGAAAAAACCCCATTTCCCTACAACTAGAAAACTAGTACAATGGCAAGAAAGCTCTTTCTGTTTAGTGTATAATGTAGGATAGCATTCAAAAACATAATTCCATGCCCTCATCTGCAGTCGGAATTGGTATGGTCCATTCTAGGACTGCAGTCTTGAGACATGAACCCATCTCAAGGATTTCAGTCCTAACCACTAAACTACAACAGTTTACATAATAAGAAATACAATCTGAAATCTTTTCCCAAGACCTGAAAGCAAAAGTGAGATTATGGTTGAGAAAGTAGGGTGGGTGACAGTTGATATAAGAATAGGTCTTGCCTACATATGCGTGAAAATGATATGCAGTCCTGAGACAACATATTGCAAAACTTTGGTAAATTCCCACTTTAGACAATTAGTAGGGTGGGGTGGCCAAGCTGAAGGTCTCCAGCTGTTGTTGGACTACTACTCCCATCATCCCTGCAGCAGTTTATTGCTGCTGGAGATTGTGGGAGTTGTAGTCCAACAGTAAATGGCAAACATACACTAGCATTTTAGGAGCTAGTGCTTGCTTTCTACTTGCAGAGAAGTGTTTTCATAGGAGAGCTTTCAAAGATACAATTCCTCTACTTGCAGCCATTCTACCACATGTGTAGACCAGGGCTGAATGACAGGGATCCTAACAGAACTCACACAATAGCATTTTAGAATGCTTTAGTCACTGAAAGCAATGTGGAAATGCATAGCAGGCCATGCTCTTCAGAATCTGCCTATAAGCACTTCAGCCATTCCACAGCAGTTTATACAACAAGCAGGCAAACGCTCACAGCCAGATGTACAGCCATTGAAGAGACAGCACTCATTTTATATTAAACAAACATTACCTTCCTGCTAAATTTGTCTACCTGAAAGTGGCAGCCATTTCCCCCCCTGTCTCAAGATGGCACCTACCAGGAGGTGGCTATGCAATAGAGGTCGTGCTGCTGTCAGCACAGACGGCAGCAAGAACTACTTGTAAGAGTAAGGCTGTTTTCCTTTTAACAGGGGAAAAAATAACCCTCCAAATGAGTCCCAAGATGAATGGCAACGGACGCAAAAGCAGGGCAGTAGGGGTGAGGGGTCGGTTCTGAAAACCAATGCTTTTGTAAGTGTGCCTCCCTTGTCTTTCAGGGAATAAGAGCACTTGGTATTCAAAGACCTCTGAATATGGAGGGATCCAAATAAGCATTGTGACTAGTAGCCAGCAATAAGTGTATCTTCTTCAAGCCATCAGAGCGCATGGCAGTGAATTCCATAAAGTATGTGCTTTCAGCTGTCTTGAATATCCTGCCCATTGATTTCAGTGGATAGCCCTGAATTATGGTATTATGTAAGAGGAAGAAAAACTCTTGGCTTTCCCCACACCAGGCATGATTTTATGCGCTTCTATCATGTCCCCAGTGCCAGTCCTGGCCACCATTACTGATAATCTCACTGTCCTGGATATGTGTGTGTAGATAGATGAAATGAAGATCAGATTAAATCAAGGTGAATCTTTGGCCCAAATTTCAAAGAAGGCAAAACCAAGTCTTTCAAAAAGCAGCATTTCCCTTGATTCCAATATGAATCCAAGGGTCAAAATATTTTGGGACAGCTTGCTTATCTGAATGGCCAGTTTTCTAATGTTTCATTGTGGGATACTAGTGTTTCCCAAATGTCTGATTATTAAAGCACACCGTTTTATTAAAGCACAGAGAGCCAGTGTGGTGTAGTGGTTAGAGTGCTGGACTAGGACTGGGGAGACCTGAGTTCAAATCCTCATTCAGCCATAAAACTAGCTGGGTGACTTTGGGCCAGTCACTTCTCTCTCAGCCTAACCTACTTCACAGGGTTGTTGTGAAAGAGAAACTCAAATATGTAGTACACCGCTCTGGGCTCCTTGGAGGAAGAGTGGGATATAAATGTAATAATAATAATAATAATAATTTTTCTGAATTCAAATTGAAGCCCCACCCTCATCCCAGATTTACTTTTAGAATAGGTTAAGAGTAAGAATTAAAGCTTACTCTCAAAGCCTACCAGGCAGGCTGCATTTCTGCACAAGCCACCATTCTCAGTGTTCTCAGAGCAGTGACTCAAGCTCCGAGGATGGGCAGTTCTGCTGCCTCTGCATCAAGAATGGCTGAATGGTCTAAACACACCTGATCTAAACATGCAACTGAACCCCCCACTCCACAGTGGAGGCTGATTGGAAGGAAACAACTCTACAGCAGTAACTTGTGCAGAGACGCAGCAGGCAGCTGCTTCAGTGGGTAGATATTGAGTTCACAGGATCCTTCAATTATGTAATGAGTTTATTTCTCGTGACATACCAGCAGCTGTCTTGCGGAACACAGTTTGGGAATTACTAGAGTTTCACAAGGATGTGTTCACACACCACTGACATGGCACCTTCTGGAAGGATATACAGTCTATCCTTTCCCTCACCAGAACAGTCTGCTGCTGTTCTTTGAAGGTGTGCAGAATTATTCATACCCATGTTTCCCCGAAAATAAGACAGTGTCTTATATTAATTTTAGCCCCCAAAAATGCACTAGGGCAATTAGCGGTACATCAGAAATTACTGCTAGGTCTTACTTTCGGGGTAGGTCTTACTTTCAGGGAAACAGGTAAGTGCCCCAAGGTGGCATCTGAATCAGCTGGTCATGGTGAAAACATATTAGGAGATCAGCTGGCCGGATTCCAGCCTACAATTTCAAGCACAGGTTGATAATTTGCTGGGTGCTTACTCATGAGTAGGTGGGCAGGGAGGGCTCCAGGTTGCCACAGAAATGGAGCCATTTCCAGCCAGCCAATCTGCATCTAATGAAGAAGGCATGTAAGCAAATAGGCAGGCAGTATCCTAGCTTATGGTGGAAGCCCCAATTCACAATCCAGACAACTCTTACAAATAGAAAGTGACGAAGCAGCAAAATGATTTGGACAGGACAAACTAACAGGCCTAATGCAGGATTGCATTCCTAAACAGGATCATGAGGTCACTAGCACAGTTCTCTTACAGTCCCTCTGCGGCTTCTAATGAGATGGATGAAGTCATGGGAATATGGGAGGAACAGACAGCAGGCTGCAAAAAACAGACATAGTTTAAGCAGGAGTGGGCTGGTGCAGTAAATGAGTGTGATCATTAGATGAACAAAGGAAGAGAGAGAAAAACCAGTGAAATGGGTGTTAATGCGCAGTGTTGAAAACAAACCAACGCTATGCACACACTAGCTTTTTACTGTAAACCCAAACTAGTTAATGAGTGACCACATGAAAGCCACACTCCCTCCCCTCATTTGGAAACCTGAAGGAGGGAGCAAGCTCCTTTCTGGGGCCTGCCGCTGTGGACAGCAAAGTACTCCCACCACTGCCACACACACACCAACAGCAGGATTAGAAACCAAGTTCTTTTCCTGCCTTCTTATTTGTGCTCTGCCCCAACTCTAGCTGTTAGGGAATATCAGGATTTGCAAGACATTTGGGAATGTTTAAATTGAAAGGTAGGCTAAATGCTTAAAATAAAGAAAGAAAGAATAAAACATCAGTGTCACCGATAATAACAGAGAAGGAAGAAGCCTCTTCTCTTCTGCAAAGCAGCATTAGGAGGGAACAATGTGCAGTGAAGAGGTGGTAGGCAGGAAGAGGGGTACTTAATGCGACACTAATCCATTTGTGTCGCCCCTGTGAGGGGTTCATCTGGGCCTTTCCCAGATGAAAGGTCTTAACCATGGGATTAAGTGGGGGTAAAATAGAGTAAGTTATGAGTAGCGGTGTGCACAAAACCAACTGGCCCAGTTCAGTTCGAGTCTGAACTGGACCCGAACAGGACTGGGCCAGTTCGGTTTTGCCCCCCCACATTGAACCCCACCGCTGGGTTTGGTTTGGTTGGGGGGGGGGCTTCTAAAGTCAAATTTTCTTTAATAGATTTTTAATATTTACCCCCTCCTGGCGGCTTATTCAATACCGTGGGGTGTGTGTGTGTGTGTGTGTGTGTAGGTTCCCCGTCCCTCTGCTGGCCTTCCTTGTGGCAAAAATCACCTAGTTTGGGCGTTCTTCAGCCCTTTCCAGGCCTTCCCCACTTTGGAGGCCGCTGCATGTGCGCAATGGGCCTCTGCGTGGCCTGGGTTGTGGTGAAGCAACGTAAAATTGCTGTCTGGGAATGGCCCTGCTGTCAGGCAAGCTATACCTATGGGAGGAGAGTGCGTTATGAAAGCAGAAGCTCACTCTTCTTCAAGAGCATAGGGGAGAATGAAAGGCAGAAGAGTGCTTGGAAGGAACCTCCAGCCTCAGAGACAAGATGTCTCTAAATACCAGTTGCAGGGGAGTAGCAATAGGAGAGAGGGTGTGCCCTCAGCTCTTGCCTGTGGGCTTCCCAGAGGCATCTGGTGGGCCACTGTGTGAAGCAGGATGCTAGCCTAGATAGGCCATGGGCCTGATCCAGCAGGGCGTTTCTTATGTTCTTATGCTTTAAACCTTCTCTAACACTACCAGGCTGGTAGTGCTTAGGTAAAGTGTGCTGTTGAGTCTGTGTTGACTCCTGGCGACCACAGAGCTCTGTGGTTTTCTTTGGTAGAATACAGGAGGGGTTTACCATTGCCATCTCCCGCGCAGTTTGAGATGATGCCTTTCAGCATCTTCCTATATCGCTGCTGCTGTGTTTCACCAGCAGAGATTTATTTTATTATTTTATTAAAAATATTTCTATACTGCCCAAAACTTGTGTCTCTGGGCAGTTTACAATTAAAATCATTTAAAAGATTAAAAACATTTAAAACCCAGTTTTAACATTATTTAAAGCTATACATCTAATTAAAAGCCTGGGTGAATAAGTGTGTCTTCAGTGCCTTTTTAAAAGTTGCCAGAGATGGGGAAGCTCTTATTTCAACAAGGAGCGCATTCCAAAGTCCAGAGAGTGCAACGGAGAAGGCTCGTTCCCAAGTAGCCTGCCAGATGAGTTGGCAGCAGCTGCAGACGAACCTCTCCAGATGATCTTAGCAGGCGGTGGGGCTCATGGAGAAGAAGATGTTCTCTTAAATACCCAGGGCCTAAGCTGTTTAGGGCTTTATAGGTAATGGCCAACATCTTGTATTTTGTCCGGAAACGTATCGGTAGCCAGTGTAATTCTTTCAACACAGGAATAATATGATCTCTCCTAGATGACCCAGAGACCAACCTGATTTGAACCGGCAACCTCTGGCTTGCTAGTCAAGTCATTTCCCCACTGCACCATTAGGTGGCCTTACCAGGGGATAGAAAGCTTGCTCCATCTTTCACGATTCTAGGCAGGCATGTGTATGAGCTAGCTTACATGGGGTCCCCCATTCATATGTGAATCCACCTAACGTAGTTTCTGACATTTTCTGTGCAAACACAAAACAAAACTCTGATCAGAACTACATGTTAACAGCCAGTGTGCGTGTGCATGTGCGTGTGTGCGTGTGTAAGTGTCCTGCCACTACTTCTCTGCTGCAAACTGGCGCCAGAAGAGAGATCTTTGCCATGGAGAGTAACAGTGTAGGAAGAGTGCTGCTTAATTATTTCCCTGTATGTTGCCTTTCCTTTAGAACTAACACACCCCAACCTGTGTTTTCCCCAAGGTTCCAGATCCATGCAGAAATCATGATTTCTGACCACCCCACTCAGGAAGCCAGGATGCCAGATCAGTGTTTGCAATGGAAAAACAGGTATTGAACAAGTGCTGGGGAAGAAAGCCACTGGAGGGGAGCAGTTGAAGAGGAAAAGTGGAGGGAGGAGGAGGTGGAGGGAGTCAAGCACCAGACCTCTCTCCCTCCTGGCCACTTCTCTACAAAGTGCCGCCTCACCCCATTCTCAATTCAAACTGCAATGGAGAAGCAGCAGCTAGGTATTTATAAACACAAATTGGCCAATAATGTAGAATTCTAGCCTAGGAATAATCCATCACATGTCTAGTGGTGCTTTGCATATATCATCTTACTTGTTTTGAAGTTTATCTGCATTTAAAGAGAGAGAAAATTTAAAGCTGTCAGGGAAAAAAAAATCTAATATGCACACAAACGTTCTTTATTCATCTCTCTTCTAGAACAAGTCACTCATCTCCCATACAATTTATACAATAACACTGTTATGGAATGTCCTTATCCTTTCACAGCTAAAAATAAATTAAATGAACCATATTCTGTCCTTAGTTTCAGCTGGGGCTGCTGTTGTCTGGCCCTGGAACTTGTTTGCCCTGTATCTTTTCCCTCTGCAAATGCGCCGTGTGCCTCAGAAGAGATACAAAACATACTTCCTTCACTGCTGAGTCACACATCTGGAATGTAGGGCTGATTCACACATGAGCAAATTTCTAAATGGAAAGCATATATGTAGGAGGAAACAGTTGGGAACCAGACTAGTAAATCTATTCATTGCACACAAGGTTTGATACATGTCCACATTCTGGAAATTCAAGATTGGCGGTGACCTTTCAGCACATGGATACTGGGGGCTGGTGCAGGTGTAATGGTCGTGCTGGTCTATGACTGTATCTTGTGATTTGCCTTTTTCTGCTGGTCTATGACTGTAATAGTAAACTGAACTAACTAACTGAACTGAACTAAGGGTGAAGGCAGACCATAACATCGAAAGAGAAGTCATAGGTGAACTTTAGTTGTCTTCCCATCCCTCCATTTGCAAAACAGACATATATTCTTTCAAGTCCAATGGTGAGTTGGTCATTAGATTTGCCCCACCCTCCATGCTTCAGGCCAGTCACACACAGAAAAGCTTATTGAAAAATGATACATTTTTTAAAAAAATAGTTGCACAACTGCTCTGGGGATCAAGGAAGAAATATCTTTGTGACATCACAGGTGTTAGCTAATCAGTGCTGTCCACACCTGGCTTTTGCTGTACACTTTTAGAACACAACCCTGGAGGCAAAAACATTATTTGAGTCAAACAGAGTGAGAGCACTTCTGCCCTACAAATGTTATATGTTGGCTTCACCCAAATGCTACTATGCTTAAGGCAAAGAAACACTAAGCAATGTAAAATACTAATTACAAAAGAGCCAAATGCATAGTCTCTTGCACCTTACCAGCAATATCACAGAGCTCAGCATCTGAAGCATTTGCTAGTGCCTCCTCCAGTTCCGGTTCCAGAGTTACACTTTCCAAAACCGGATCAATAGCTTTCGGCTTGGGGACCCAGACTTTACCTAGAAATATAAAAAATAATGCCAGGTCAATTTCAGCAGGATGGCCGTTGTTTAATGGCTGAAGGTCAGGAATTTAAGTTTATTTTTCCTGACTGAGCCCTTGTGCCAGCACATGAGCTATGTAGGATCAGAAACAAAGCCTGTGTTCTGTTCAAGTGTAGTTAACAAACAAACAAACCCAGAATGCAGTAGTGAGTGCAGAATGCAACTTCACAGGATCTTTTCTTCTATTATCTGGCTCTTATTTTAATTGTATTACATTTATTTATTTGATTGATTGATTGATTGATTGATATACCGCCCTTCCAAAATGGCTCAGGGCAGTTTACAGTTAAAACAAACCACTAAAACAGTAAAGAGCTAAAACAAATTAAACACAATATAACAACTAATAATTTAAAAACATTTTAAAACAACAATTAAACCATTACAGTATTAAAAACCCCAAAATCAGGTTTTAAATTTTAAATTTTAAAATCCTCAAAATTTAGGATGCTGAGTAAGCTTGGGTGAAGAGATGGGTTTTCAGGTGTTTTTTGAAAATTGCCAGAGATGGGGAAGATCGTATCTGAGCAGGGAGCGCATTCCACAGTTTCGGGGCAGCGACCGAGAAGGCCCATCTCTGTGTAGCCACGAAACGAGTCGGCAGTAACTGGAGACGTATCTCCTCAGATGACCTCAACGGGAGGAGGGGCTTGTAATGACGAAGACGCTCTCTTAGATACCCAGGGCCTAAGCCATTTAGGGCTTTGTAAGTTATAACTAGCACATTGTAATTTTATTAAAATTATTTAATAAATGAAATAACTTTAACCCTCCTATAGTCGTAAAAGTTACTTTACTATCTGATGCTGGGGGACAACAAGATCCTAATTAAGTTATAGCTTTTATTTTAAAAAGTAGGTATATTTATGTATTTTTTCCATTTTTATACCTTCCTTTCATAAGACATCCCAAGGTGGTTTACAAAAGTTAACATACAATAGAAATAAATAAAAACCACATTTAAAACCTTAAAATCAGTTAATAAAGAAAACAGCACACAAACACTTTTAATTGGAGTTTTTAAAATTTTAACTCCAATTTAATGTTCAAAAATATGATAATGAGTTAGGAACATAGGAAGCTGCCATATACCAAGTTAGACCAGTGGTCTATCTAGCTCAGTTTTGTCTTCACAGAATGGCAGCGGCTTTTCCAAGGTTGCAGGCAGGAATCTCTCTCAGCCCTATCTTGGCGATGCTGCCAGGGAAGGAACTTGGCACCTAGATGCTCTTCCCAGAGTGGCTCCATCCCCTGAGGGGAATATCTTAGAGTGATCACACTTCTAGTCTCCCATTCATATGCAACCAGGGCAGACCCTGCTTAGCTAAGGGGACAAGTTATGCTTGCTACCAGAAGACCAGCTCTCGTTGTTTTATAGGTCAGGGTTTCAACTGTGTATGGAGGACACCTGGGATCTGAAATGACACTCAGTGCTAAGTCCTCTAGGATCTCACAGACTGCTGATACTTAACTTGTGTACTTTTTATTTCAGCTTAAAACCTCCCAGAGGTGTGAAGAAGAAAATGTACGGAATAGTTCGGACTTCCTAATCTAATCTGCTGCATCAGTGTAAAGCAACTACTGTGTTGTACAGTGTTTACTGTGTTGGGGTAGTGTAGATGCCCAGTATTTTGTATATGCGATGCTCCCAATGGCCTTTTAGTAAAGTCTTCAAATTTAAAAACAAACAAACACACACAATATAGAGATAAAGGAGTGGCAGTCTGAAACACGCCCCCACACACTCCATTTAAATGTAAATAAAAGACACGGAATATGGTTGCAGGGGGAAGGTTTCATTTTTAATATTCCCTTGGCTATTTTCACCATCAAAAATGAACACATTCATGCACTTTAAGTTGTAATGAAAATTTTATTTTGGAGGATCTGGACTGGAACAATCAGTTAAAATGCAAGTAGAACTAGGAAAAGAAATGAAGCAAGCAGAAAGAGGCACTTCTTTAAAAAACAATCCAGGAGACGCCTGTAGAGATAGCTTTGGGCGTGGAATGCGACACGAGGACTATTTTTGTCCTTGCTGCCCATGCAGCACTGAATGAAATGGAGAACAAAGACTGGGCTGTCCTGAAAGCAGCTCGAAGGTTGAGCACAGCTAAATTTAGCCCTTACAAAGAAGCAACTGCTCCCTGGACTGTCTCTTGAGATGAAACAGAAAACTAAAAATTGGCCCCTTTCTATTTCCTTTAAAATTCAAAATATATATACTGGAGAAAAAGTATCTTTATTGAGGACACAACTTTTTTGTGTGAAAAGGGCAACACAGTCACGATTGCACTTGTTGAAGAACAACATGTTTGGTTTTAGAGACACCTCAAGGGCACAGACAATGAATGACAACTATAGGCTGAAAAAGCATCAGTAATACAATAAACCACTCCATTCCCTGGACCTGATTTTATTTTAAAAGGAAAAGTCTGCCGAAGCATATATATTCAGATGATACTCTTAGTGCTCATAAGAATAACGAAGTGCCTGGCTGGATCAAACCATAGATCTACCAAGTAAAGATGCCAGGCAGATGTCTCCAGGAACCCCAAAGTAGGGCATGATGGCAGGAGCTTTGCTCTGTTGTTTGTCCCCAGCATCTGGATTCAGGTATATTGCCTGTGAACAAGGAGGTTCCATTTAGCTTCTCCTAACATACATTTATGGGAATGCCTATAGTGAATCCCACCACTGTGGGCTGATTTGGGTTTTAGAGCCTGTACGTGGGGGCTGGCAAAGAGTCCTTTCTTCCCATTGTGCAGCATAAAAGGGTGTTGCTCCATGCATCAGCCAACTGTATGTCAAAACCATGGTGGTATGAGGGATGCACCATACAGGGCATGGCTCTTTTAAATTCAACTCTCCCCACATGGACTACTGCCACTTTTCAACAGCTTCCACATTGGGACGATAACATCTAAATCAGCTCTCTATCCTGCTGCCATCTCTTTCAGTGCAGGCAGAAAGAAAGCCTGTCTAGGGTATCTAGAACAAAAGTAGTAAACAATATTTGTCTTGGAAGCACACAAAATTGTTGTACTTCCAACCAACCACAAGATAGTACTTTTCTGCATTCCTAAATGGAATATGAATGACTAATTACATAAATACCCCATGATACAATCCACTGGTAAATTTTCCTGAAAAACCATTATTGAAACCAAGGGGCTCCATTTATTTCAACAGGACTTGCATAGGAGAACTTCTTCATAAATGGTATCTTCAGTTTGTCTTCTACAAACAGCAGTTAGAATTCCCCCTTAAATTCCAAAACAAAGTTCCTACCCATCAAGTTTGCAGAGATTTTAAAGAAAGACAAGGCAAATAATAAAAAATTAAGAGCCAAGGAGGAGCAGGGGAGATCCATCATTTCAGCCTCTTATACCCTAGCAAAACACTCATAATTATGACATTTTGGGTGCTGGTGGTGAAGGGAGGGACTGTACAGTGCAAGAAAGAAAGTGTGTATCTGTGCACACACAGACACACTTCAAACCCAATACAAAATCCTTCCCATTAGGCCAGACCATTTATCACAAAGGATAGGAGAAAAGTTTTGTTACCATCTCAGGGCTTTATTTTTCCCCATGGATATGAGCAGAAGCCACTTCATTATATGAAGGAAAGTGAAGGGATGCAATGGGATGAGAATATCACTGGGGTGGAGGTTAAACTAGCAAATCTGCTCATGGTGACTGTAGGGGGGGTCGAATTCCATCACTGTGCTCCTGAATGTATCCGGTTTGCTTTTTCCCATCGAAGTCAGTGGGAACCACAAAGCCAACCCCTTCAGCTGCACTGCTTCACTCCCTCCATCTGCACACAGGGACATCCTTAGGGCAGGGCGATTGGGGCAATTGCCTGGAGCCCTGCACTGACACAGGCCTTGCTCTGGGCACAATGCAGTGCAGCCTGCCCTTCTCTCTCCCCCAGTCCCAGCCACTTATCTTTCCCCGCAGACCAGCTGGAGCTGATCTTTTGTGTCTGTGTGCAGCTTGAAAGGCTCCCAGGCAAGCTGCTAGAGCTCCTTCTCTCTCCACCTCTCAGCTGTTCGGTGGGTGGGCTTCCAGAGAGGCCTCCATGCAGGCCTCGCTGAAGGCTGAAGCTCAGGAAGGGAGGGAGGAGGCAGGCAGGCGGAGTGTCCAGTGTTGACTACCCTTGCCCACCACAGCTTCTGCCCAGACCAGCTTTTGCCTGCTTAGTGATGGAGGTATGATGTGATTTCCTTTTTGTAGTTATTCCCTACCCACCTTAATATTTAGGGATTGGCTTGCCATAGGGCTTTGGTACTGAGCAGAGATGTAGGTCAGGGTGGGAGGAATATGTATATTTAAATTGAAGTGGATTGGACAAATTCTTGCTTCTTAAATTCTTTTTTTTGAATTTTAAAAACCCCATCAAAAAAGTCCTATAAGTGGCTTGTTTCATGGAAGAAAATTACAAAACTTCTGGAACAAACTATATTAGATAGATAGACAGACAGATAGACAGATAGACAATAAATGCACTATGCGCAAGTTGATTTGCAACCCAGAAGGTCTGAGTGAGAACTGTGAAGCATGTGTTGTCCTTTTTTTATTTCTTTAGAAATGCACTATATGTCCAAGCTAGTTGGACATGTCCAAAAACCTCACTCACACTATTCACACTGTATGTCCCCTGGTGGCGCAGTGGTAAAACTGCTGCCCTGTAACCAGAAGGTTACAAGTTCGATCCTGACCAGGGGCTCAAGGTTGACTCAGCCTTCCATCCTTCCGAGGTCGGTAAAATGAGTACCCAGAATGTTGGGGGCAATATGCTAAATCATTGTAAACCGCTTAGAGAGCTTCGGCTATAGAGCGGTATATAAATGTAAGTGCTATTGCTATTGCTATGTCATCAATCAGTATGGTTCTGTAATGATATGAAATGTTAAGGAGGCCCTGCAAGTGCTGATTCGCCCCCAGCCCCGTAGCCTGCTAGGGATGGCCCTGTCTGCACAATCCTGCCAGGGTGCCCTTTTCTTGGTCTCACTGGAGTGCAACCAAATTTTGCAAATGACTACGACAGGCCTGCTCAACTTGGGCTTCCCCCAGCTATTTTTGGATTACATCTCCCATAATCCCCAGTCACAGTGGCCAGTAGCCAGGGATTATGGGAGTTGTAGGCCAACATCTGCAGGAGGGCCAGAGTTGAGCAGCCCTGGACTACAACTACAACTACAACTACAACTACATCATCTATATACTTACTGCTTTTCAACAAAAGTTCTCAAAGCCGTTTACACAGAAAATTAAAAACAAATGAACAGGCTTGTATATATTTCCTATGTGGTCTACATACATCTAGTACACATGGCAGAGGCAGCCCAAGAAATTGTGGCATCTGAAGTCAGGTGCAAAAATAAAACGCTGTCTTCCCCCATATCCCTGGTGGGGACCAACCTTCACAAGCTTTGAAAGTGCATGGAAAAGGAAGAAAAGTTGCCAGCACTTCTCCTCATGCTCCTTGCAAGCAGTGTGAGAAAAAGCTTCCAAGGGTCATATCACTCCCAAAGAGCTCATCCCATGGGAACAGCTGGGGGCATCTTGCTGCTCTATTGGCACCCCAATAATCTGTTCCCTGAAGCTACCGCCTTGCCTCACCTCACGAAAGAGCTACCCCTGACACATGGCCATATTCTTTCTTGTTGGAGAGGACACGTGTATGAAAGAGAAATCCACAACATTAATGACAACATTACCGTCATTCATTCACTCAGGTTAACCAACTTACATTCCAGAACACGCATCTCAAAAACACAACTGCCAAGAATAGATGCTTGCCTGTCTCATACCTCTTTTCTCCCCTGTGAAAGGAACTAGATCTTCTCGGTCTTTAATATCATTCGCCTGCTTCTCCAAGTGTGCCAGAAGATCATCCCTTTTAAAGGGACCAGTAGGTGTTTTTTTGGTTTGGTCTCTCTGCCTCATTCCTGCAGGTAACAACGCATTCTAGATTTTGGAAGGGGGAAAAAAAAATACTATTGTCATGACCATTGCCTTTCAACTTAAACAAGATCCCACTACCCTGGCACACACTATGTTGCTATCTACCCATATAATGCAATTTAACCCCTACAGATCCATAAGACCCTGAGAGGAAAACCAAATAGTTTTTTTTTTCCCAAACAGGCAAGTAGTCATTCAATATTCACAGCAGCCTTAGATGGTCCCTTGTACTGCCCCATACTTGTCCACTATCACCTTTTCTATGTTTCGTTGGGCCTTTACTAAAGCTCATTTTAATGCTTTGCCATCTGTCTTACTTTTATGGTAGATTTCACCAGTGGCCGATAGAGGCACCATTATGTCCCTGCAATGCTAATGAGATCAAGACAGTTGCCCTTGTGTTACTTTACTGTGAACTTTATCAAGGTGTCAGGAAGCGTTTAATTGCGCCCTTGCTGTCTCGGGTTTTCTGATGGTCCTGGGTGTTTTTGTATCCCTAACGGTCTGTTAGTGAACTTCTTACTTGAAGATAAAGACTCTAGTGTCTCTTATTCAGTGGTTAAATTATGCTACATTGCTGGTAGAATTCAGATCACTCTGGTGCATGGTGAGACTGGTGGGATTGTTTGAATGTATTTCTTGATTGTGCTGCTGTTTTATTTATTTGATTTGCTGGTCAATTGACTAAATAAAGATGACTGATAGTCCCTTGTTTCTCAGTCAGCTTTTCCCTACCAGTGCTTAGAATTGGGGAATGGGAGGTTTTGGTCTTAAGGCGCCTGGCTTATCTAGGAGACCTCTAAAGTGCCTCATGGGAAGGATCCTCTTCTACAGGAGTTTGCCTGTATTTACTAGTAGCAATGAGGGCTGAGATGTCTGGATGGGAGCCCCCTTGCTTTGCCACTCATGGCAAGGCATTGAAAGAGGGGGCTTCCAACAGACCTTCGGAGCACTCTTTTTCCACCTTCCCACTTGCCTGTCCCTGAGAGCAAGAGCCATTTCACACTTTCTGTGGCATCACCGCTACACTGGCATTTGACACAGTAAACAGGACAAGTATTGTGTGACTCCCTACTTCCTTAAGCAGTCGGATGTTTCAGAGTCAGCTGCTATGTAGTTCAACAGCTTGAGGTAATTTGTTTGCCAGAATTAGTCAGTTGTTAGGAGGATGAGGTATGGAAGAGCACCCACTAAGACATACGTGCATCTGTAGCTTCTTGACATGGCTGCAGCAGGAGGAGAGAAACCAGAATGCAGGTTTAATCAACCTGTGTCCGATTCAGCAGGACAGTTCTTATATGTACCTGAATACCAAATACAGCATGGCATGGAGTTTTGCAGGCACAAATCTACTTCTCCAGGTGCATGAAGTGGAAAATAAAGGTGTTAGATATTACTTTGGAATCAAATAACTGACTTGCTGAATCAGACAATGGGTCTACTTCCTCTCCTGTCAAACTGGGAATGGGAGAGAAGAGAAGCAGGAGAGGCAGGGGCAAAGGTAGACCATCACCTGGAACAAAAAGCCTGACCTGAACGTTTTTATATGGTCCTAGTACTATCATATACCCTACAGTAGTTCTTCAGAGGCCTTTTTGCTAGCCTAGCTGGTTTCCTGTAGTTTTAGCAGGCCAGAGATGGTTAGTGGTGTGAAGACTGAATTTCTGGCCTGCCTGCACATCAGGTCCTGGCTTTAGAGTCTGATGTAGTTTTGAGTCTCGACTCCTAGTCAGATTCCAATGGAAGATTACAAGCCCAGCACAAAGATGATGGCCATATCCTTTTGTTTGTTCCCAGCATCTGGTACTCAAAGCCATATTAAATATTTGACTCCATGGCCAAAGAGCCCTTGATAAACTTTATCTACAGTTTTAAAAGTGCCCTTTAAGATAACTCACATCTGGATCTAGTTCTACCAGTTCCTCCTCTAGCATCTTGATTTCTTCTTCTGTCAATGCTCCAAGGATCTGATCTTCATCCAGATCTTTGTATTTCTCTAGTTCTTTTCTGTATGACATTTTGGATAATTCTGGCTTCTTTTAATATCACACACTCAGTTTGAAAAATATGACCTGTTTGCAATAATAAAAAAGAAAGTAACATGACATTGGTTCAATTGCTAGAGAATAGCTCTGCTAGAGAAATAAGGAAGGAATCAGTATTTACTGCACTGTGCACAATACATATTAAATCCCCTTTTGACTTAAAAAAAAACCAAGATCACAATTCAACACTGGAAATGTAAGTTCTGAATGACAAATGTAAGGAGAAAGCACTGGATGATTTATGAGTTTATAAAATACAAAATATTATGCACTCCTTGCTTCTGAGGGTCAGTGCCACAGGACTTCATTTCCCTTGGGTGAGAAAGCACTGCAGATGTAGATGGTGCCTTTGAAATATGTGCTTTATTCACTTATATACATGCACAGTGTAAGTTTTTTAAAGTAATCAGATATGTCTGCAACAGACAGCAGATCCCCAGAGAGCTACTTGTGCAGCGTCCCCTGAAGCCGGCACTCCTAGTTTATCATAATCATCATCGTCATCCACTGGCAGTTATGCCAAGCATCACAGACACAGAAAGCTAGTCCACCCATGCATGGGCATCTTCTGATGCCTACAACATCAAGTACAGGCTTACACGTGTGAATGAGCCATCACAGATCTACACCACAAGCAGAAAGGGGTGGAGGACAAGCAGGACTGGTGCTACCATTAGGCCAACTAGGCAGCCGCCTAGGGCGCAGAGTATATCAAATCAAAATGATTCGTGTGCCAAAATATTTTCTTTTGTATTTGAGAAAGATAATCAAAAATTGATGTATTACCTGTTCTTGCAATATAAAATAAATTTAGCAGTTTCAAGTTTTGGGCTTTTCATTTTTTCTACAAAGCATCTGTTTTTGAAGGTGTCAATTTGGGGTGGGTGGGTGGGTGCAAGTACTTAGCCTTGCTAAGGGTACAAAACAGTCTGGCACCGGCCCTGAGGACAAGTGGCAGGGCAGCAGATCTTGGCCTCTTCAGGAGGTGATAAGGCTAGGACTGCCTCCATTCAACAAGATCAAGGTTAAAACTTTATGAGAAACGGCTGAACCATTATAGTGTTTCAGCAATGGAAGAAGGTGCCTTGGGAAATGTGGCAAACCCCTCACATTTGTCCACCATGGTTTGAATGGAAAGCATTTATTAAAAGACCATAAAGCTTACACATCCATATTACTTTACTATCAACCCTACCTACATTCTAGCTTTAAATTTCCCTGAGATGCCATTCCTTTTCTTTTATCATCTTCAGTAATGGCCTCTCTCTGCTCTTGGTCCTTCCAGCTGACAACTTGTCCCCTCTGCAGGGCACACTTCTAGACCAATCAGAGGCGGGTCTCTTCCATGGAATATTCTGAACATTAGTCTATATAAGCCTGGGTGAACGGACCCGTTTTACACCTCTTTGCTGCTCTCCAATTGCAAACCCTGCTGCCACCTACAGTGTCACCAGGTTCTGTGCGGCAGCGATTCATATCTGGCGGACAATGATCACGTGTGCCCAGAGACCACCTCTATGATCTAGAGGACAGCCACGGCTACTGCCTTAGTGCAGCAACCCAACAACCTATAGACCCGCAACTTCCTGGCTACTATTTTACTGGCTTATATTTTTGTGTATATTATCTGAAATCCTTTTAACGCATATTAGCTCTTATTATTTCAAATGCTGATTGTCATGATTTTATGTGTTTTAAATCTTTTAAAATATTTTCTTACTTTGTAAGCATGCAACATGATCTAGGGTACTGCTACATGGTTTATTCCTATGCTTCTTATTGCAGCCATAGTTAAATCAAAATGTAGCCCAGAGTCTACTATGTCTCTTATTAGAGCCATAGCTAGATTTTTAGTGCAGTCACATGACTATTTTTCATATTTTAAATCATTTTATGTTAGTAATGTATTTTAACATCTTTTATATTTCTTATTGTATATTTTAAATCATCGTATGATAGTCTTAGAGTGTAAAATCTATTGCTGCAGGTTTTAGAATGTACTTTATGCTGGTCTGTGACAGTAATAAAGATTGATTGATTGATTCGATAATAGGAAATGGCGGGGTTGTTTTCTGTTGACATTTTCAAGAAGAGGCCAGACAGACATATCTGGGATGCATTTGGTGCAGAAGATCCTATCTCAATGGGAATGATTTGACTGGGCCAATCCAATCTCTGTGACTCAACTACTGGAGTCTTCAGCTGACAGAATGAATTGGCCCAGCTCCTAAAGGGAAAGAGTGCTGGGAGAACTCTATTCCGACTCCCTCACATCTCAGTTCAAGATCTCAGCTCAAGCTCTCAGATCTTGCCTGTGGGCTTCCCAGCGGCACCTGGTGGGCCACTGTGTGAAACAGGAGGATGCTGGACTAGATAGGCCTTGGGTCTGATCCAGCAGGGCTGTTCTTATAGTCTAAGATTTGACCTGTGAACTGGCTGGTTCTGGACCATCACAATAAAGATTGATTGATGAGTTGCGTTAGCCCTACATTATTGCTTAATTCCTTCCCTATGTTCATAGGGGACCAGTTACTCAGCCCATGCCGAGACCGTGCCCATCACGATGACTTTCATGAACATCTTGACAACCTTCCAGTGTGTCCCTTTATCATGTGGTGGGCTGTTTAAACTAGTATTTGAAGCATGTGTATAGCAGAAGTTCCAACAGCTCCCCCCCAGTGGTAAAGGGATGTACAGGCAGGTCATTAGGATGTCCACAAAAGGTGTGAGGGGCATGCTCTTGGCATGTCCCTCTTTTAATCATGTGGGACATTGAAGGATCAATTGAACCACCCCATGATCTGTGCAAGCTGGCTTTTGAGCTTCTACAAAACCCTGTAGTGTCAACTAAGATAATTACTCTAAAGGAGGAAAGGAAAGGAAAGGAAAGGAAAGGAAAGGAAAGGAAAGGAAAGGAAAGGAAGAATGCAATCATTATTTTATAACTAACTATGCTATGCAAATAATAACCCCAGTACAGCATCCATCCATGTTGCTGGTGTCCCTTATGCTTCTTTTTTTGGGGAAAGACAACCATCTTATGTATGTATTTCCTTATGCAAACCACTCTGAGAACTTTGGTGGAAGTAGTAGTAGTAGTAGCAGCAGCAGTAGTAGTAAAAAAACCTATGTTTACAGGAAGGAATAGACTAAATGATACATATTCTGTTTCAAATTAAATTACACATGCACAGCAGCTATAAGGCACATTTTTAGTTACAGTGCAGGGCACAGAAATGCCTGCTTCTAAATGGTGGGTACAGGTACATACCCACACTCCTGAAGGCCCAGGGAACAAGGAGTCTGTATTCCCACCTTTGCTATCAGATGACACTATGGAACAACTAAAAAGCAAGTCTTCACCTCCACAACACATATTGGCTTCATAAAGAAGTTTGCAAAAGTTGACTGCTCTGAAATAAAATGTCATGGTTTGGGGCTTCACAAAGCATTCATCTGGCCACTTCTGGAAACTGGCTGCTGGACTAGATAGGGTTCCTTGAATGTAAAGGCAGTCAACAGATGGATCAATTGACAATATTTGACCTGTCAAGATGATTTCAACTCTGTTTTTCATTGGTGCAAGACAGGGGTATGCAATTTGATTTGCTCTTGAATAAATTCAGGTGCAATCAGGGGTGATCCGCAAATTTTATTTATTGTTAAATTTGTATACCACCTTCCATTAAAACAATCCCAAGGCGGATTACCCAAAAATTAAAAATAAGACTATAAAAGTGACACAATTAAAATATTAAGCTAAAACATAGAACAAATCTGACTGAAAAGATTTAAAATATAAGCATAAAAACTGTATAAAATACAAAGCAGCAGCAGTAGTAAAGACAATAATATAAAAGCCTGGGTAAAAAGCCAAGATTTAACACACTTTCTAAAAACTGTGATGGAGACCAAGGAACGAAGAGCGACCGGGAGAGCATTCCAGAGTATCCCCATACTGAATCACCCTCAAAATAGAGGGGCAAATTTGGGGTTGAAGAGAATTGCCCCCGACCCGAATTGATTTGCATCATTTGAATGCCATTTTGAGGGCCATTTTGCTATAAAAACGGGCCTCAAAACTGACATTTTGCCAGGGAGAGCTGGCCTACCAATTAGGATCAGTGGGTAGACCAGCCCTCCACTCTGGACTTGATGCGTCTGCCTGTCTTGGAGGACTGCTCTAGCAGTCCTGCTCCAAGGCAGGCAGATGCACTAAGTCTGGAGTGGAGTGCTGGTCTAGCCGCCAGTCCCAATTGGTAGACCAGCTCTCCTCTGAAATATGGTGGTCAAACTACTTGAATTGCTTTGAGTGATTTGAGGTTGATTCGAGATTTTTGCAATTCAATTAGAGATCTAATCGAACTGCAAAATTTGATTCATGCACACCCCCATGCAAGAATACAGGCAGATTCTTCAGGGACAGAAAGAGTCCCTGGTGGTGCAGTGGTAAAACTGCCGCCCTGTAACCAGAAGGTTACAAGTTCGATCCTGACCAGGGGCTCAAGGTTGACTCGGCCTTCCATCCTTCCGAGGTCGGTAAAATGAGTACCCAGAATGTTGGGGGGCAATATGCTAAAATCATTCTAAACCGCTTAGAGAGCTTCCAGCTATAGAGCAGTATATAAATGTAAGTGCTATCGCTATTGCTATTCTTGCCTCATTTCAGATTCTAAACTTGCCATCTTGTGATATGTCTAAACAAAGACATCCACAATAGCCCAGAAAATAAGAGCACAGAAACTGAGATGACAGGAACACTGATTCCTTTCTAGAACCAGAGGGATAAAAATACACTCACCTCGTAAATGCCAAAAATCCACAGCGTATGAGAAAGCAAAAATAAACTATTTGTCTGAACTGTTATATTGCTTGATCAAAACTCCTTATATGTAAAAATATAATACTGACCGAGGGCAGAAGCTTCCAGGCTTAAGGGAGAACTATCTTACATTTTAAACTAACCACAAAAGTTGTTTTCAAGCTGGCATGACATATTAAAAAACAAAAACAAAAGAAGCTCTTCCATTGGACTGTCAGACCCTAGAAGCTCATTTCACAAGACTGTAGGAGTATGATTTATAGAATACTGGACTTGCACATAATGAAAACAAGTCATAAGTCAGAGCAATTATTTTTAAGTGATGTAAGTATCACATAAATCAACTTAGTTACAGCTGCTGCAAATGTTCTCCCTTTCTTCTTGCCAGAGCAAAATTTCAAGATGAAGAAAGGCAGGAGACAAATAATTTTAAGTGAGTTGAAGGTGATATGCAAGATATATCATTGTTCATGGTGCACTCATTGTTTGTTCTATTATTACCACTGATCAAAGGGGTTTTGCAGGTTTTTAAAGTGCTATAAAACCCTGGAAAACCTGAATACCAGAAGCAGCAGTGGGATGAGTATCCCTAGTAACAATGTGCCTATCATACAAACTTCTTGAAAAATCTATTGTCCATTTCCAGCCTTAGTGGTACAAAAGCATCTTCCATGCCAACTGTAACCTCTCCTAGAAAAAAGCCCTGTTCACATGTTATGCTCAACACCTGTATGAGTGTACAGTGTACACAGGTACAGATCTGTACACAGATTCACATTATGTGAATAACATTATGTGAACACAGCAGTACACTTCCTATCTGTACCAGGAATCAGAGGAACTTGTATCCAGGTTCACTTTTAAAATGAATGCAGGTGCAGTCATTCACAGAAACGCACGTACCTGTGTACAGACGTCTGTGCACTTCTACAACATAATGTCTGAATAGGGCTAGAGGTAGAATGATCACAGTCACCCATACTCTGGTAACATCTTGCCTGACTTGTTGCAATGTGCTGTATGCGTGGGGCTGTCCTTGAAGATGGTTCAGAAACTGCAGTTAGTATAAAATGCAGCAATTACAGAATTAATGGGGACCTGTCTTGGAGCATGTAGCACATCTCTCCCAGAGCTGAAACCACAGCACTGGCTCCAAGCCTATTTCTGGGCCAAGTTCAAAATGTTGACCTTTAAAAATCTATATGAATTCAGACATGGATACCATGACCACCTCCCTCAGCCCCAGATTAACCTGCCTGGATGTTGAGATTAGCCTCAGAAGGCCTGCTCCAGCTTCCTACCCCATCAGAGTTGTGGTAGGTGGAGACTCATGAGAGGGCAGAGGCGCTCTTACCCCTGGACTTTGGGGCCGAAGTCCAGGGCCTCCACAGCCCCTGCCCCCCCAAACCATCTTTAGTCTGTCCTGGGTGGTGCGGTCGCCCGGCCAAGCATAATTATGCTTAATTTGCGGGGGGGGGGCTCCAAAGGCTTTTAGGTCCAGGTTCCAAAATTACCTAAGTGCACCTCTGTCCACACACCTCTGAAGCCCTCCAAATCATCTTTAATCTGTCCTGGGTGGTGTGATTTGTGCCTTCAAGTATCTATATGCTAAAAATGATGATTAACTTGCAGCGGGCCGGGGCGGGCGGGGAGCTCCAAAGGCCTTTAGGTCCTGGCTCCAAAATTACCTAGGTGCACCACTGTGAGAGGGTCTTCTTTGTGGAGCTGCCCCACACCTGTCCAATGCTCTCCCTAGGGTGGCTCATCAGGCACTGAGTTTGTCTTCATGGTGTCTTTACATTGTTTTTATGCTGTTGAATTTGTTTTAGTGTATGGTTATAATGTTGTTTTTCATTATTGTAAGTCACCCTGAGAGGTTTATAACCTGATGTGTGAGATGTAAATATAAATAAGTGAAATGTTTCACAAGAAACTCACTTATGGTCATCATGGCTCCAAGATGGTATCTGCAGGATACTTAGAGTGGCTTGAAATTGTGCTCTCTCAGTGGTGCCAACTTGAAAAAGCTCTTGACTCTCAGAGCACTCTAGGAAGTCTGCCCAGTTTCATCCTAAAGCCAATAGTTCCCCCCTCCCGCAAACTATTACCAGAAGGTGGAAGAGAACCAGTGGGGAGAAGAGCCTTCCACTTCAATCAGTTAGGGCACCAGTTCACTAGACCTTCCCCCTCAGATCAATTTACACAATCCAACCCACTGTATGCTTGCAGAGAGCAGAAAGCAGAAGCACTGAAGAAAGATGCCTGCAGAGCAATCAGTTCCAAAGGACTCTTACAAGTATTCCAAACCTTACTCATGGATTCACTAGATCTCTTAGTCTCAATACTTCATTTACAATTTGGGAATACTGATACCGGCTACCTTATAGAGTTGTTGTGATGATTACTGAGATAGTGTATGTGGTGTCCTTTGAACACTGAAAACAAGGCTATATAAATGTCAATAATTAAATGGCATCACTGAAAAAAACAATTGTGCTACCCACCTGCTTTGGCCTAAATTTATACAAAATCATATTAATTATACACAAAAGAAAAACATTCAAATTGACCTACCATATGTTTTCAAGATATATCACCTCACTTAAATATTCAACTATGACACTGAGTTTTGCAAGCCTAACATACACAAACAAGCAGGACAGGGTGCAATAATATTAAGATGGCTTTCTGTTCCAACTGCACCAGCTTAGCCTCATCTCCCATTGCTATCCTGGACTTGCCACAAATAGGGGTGAGCTACTTTGGAAGGTGGGATCAGAGCCTTGACCCACTCATAGACTGGGTAAATTCACATTCAGGTAATGAAAGAGAGGCCAAATTTCTAGACATGCTAAATGATTGTGTCTTAGAACAGTTAGTTGTGGAACAACCAGAGATATGGTGACCTTGGACTTAATCCTGAGTGGTGCCCAGGACCTGGTGTGAGATATCAGAGTTGCAGAACCATTGGGTAGCAGTGACCATAGTGTGATCCAATTCAGCATATATGCAAGTGGAGAATTGTCAAGGAAGTCACATCTGTGTTGGACTTCAGAAGAGGAAGGAGAGCTGATCTTGTGGCAGCAGGCATGACTTGTTCCCATAGCTAAGCAGGGTCTGCCCTGGTTGCATCTGAATGGGAGACTTGATGTGTGAGCACTGCAAGATATTCCCCTCAGGGGATGAAGCCGCTCTGGGAAGAGCAGAAGGTTTCAAGTTCCCTCCCTGGCTTCTCCAAGATAGGGCTGAGAGAGATTCCTGCCTGCAACCTTGGAGAAGCTGCTCCCAGTCTGTGAAGACAATACTGAGCTAGATAGACCAATGGTCTGACTCAGTATATGGCAGTTTCCTATGTTTCTATGTTCCTAAACTTCTCAAAAATGAGGGGATTGGTAAAAAGGAAGCTGAAAGGGAAAGTCAGGAGGGTCCAATTACTCCAGAAAGCCACAATTTAAAACCACAATACAAGAAGCTCAGTTGGAATGTATACCAAGAAGGAGGCACGGTACCACCAAATTCAGGAGGATACCCGCATGGCTAACAAGTAGAGTCAGGGAAGCTATAAAAGGGAAGAAGACTTCTTTCAGGAAATGGAAGTCCTGCCCAAATGAAGAAAACAGAAAGTAACAAACTCTGGCAAAAGAAATGCAAGGAGACAATAAGGAATGCAAAAAGAGAGTTTGAGGGGCATATAGCTAGAAGTGTCAAGGGGAATAACAAAAACTTATTTAAATATATCAGAAGCAGAAAACCTGCCAGGGAGGTGGTTGGCCACCGCTTAGATGATGAGGGTGTGAAAGGGATTATTGAGGAGGATAAGGAGATTCCAGAGAAGCTGAATTAGTTCTTTGCATCTGTCTTCACGGCGGAGGCTACTGACCATATACCCTCTCCAGAACTGAGCTTTTCAGCTTTAGTGGCCGAAGAACTGGGCCAATTTGAGGTGACAAGGGAAAATGTTCTAAACTGTCTTGATAAACTAAAAATTAACAAATCCCCAGGACCAGATGGCATCCACCCAAGAATTCTGAAAGAACTCAAATGTGAAATTTGCTGATCTCCTAGCAAAAATATGTAACTTGTCCCTACAGTCAAGCTCTGTATCAGAGGACTAGAAAGCAGGGGCACACCAAGATTATTTGGGTGCCTGGACTGCCCGGATCCCCCAGCCCTGAGGGCCCTGTGCACAGGAGGCCCCCCAAAACCTCCTGTGGGGGGCCCGCCCTGCCAAGCTTCTGGGTTTTTAAAAACTTTTTTACTAACCATGGCAGAGGGGTGCCTGGGGGGGACGGAGCGGAATGGGATTGAAAGTAAAAATGCTAATATTATAATACCCTTATACAAATCTATGATGCAGCCACATGTGGAGTACTGCATACAGCTTTGGTCACTGTGTCTTAAGAAGGATAATGTAGAACTGGAAAAGGTGCAGAAGTGGGCAACCAAGATGACCAGGGGCCTGGAGCACCTTCCTTATGAGGCTAGCCTTGGAAAAGAGGCAACTAAGGGTACACATGATCGAGGTGTATAAAATTATGCATGGAGTGGAAAGGGTGGACAGAGAGAAATTTTTCTCCCTCTCTCACAACACTAGAACTAGGGATCACCCCATGAAACTGAAATTTAGGTTTGGAAATTTAGAACTGACAAGAGGAAGTACTTCTTCACACAGTGCATAATTAATTTATGGAATTCTTTGCCACAGTATGTGGTGATAGCCACCAGCTTGGATGGCTTTAAAAGGGGCTTAGACAAATTCATGGAGGGCAGGTCTATCAATGGCTACTAGTCTGGTGGCTGTGGGCCACCTCCAGCCTCAGAGGGACGATGCCTCTCAATACCAGCCACAGAGAAGCAACAGCAGGAGAGAGGGCATGCACATACCTCTTGCCTGTGGGCTCACCAGAAGCATCTGATGGGCCACTGTGCGAAACAGGATGCTGGACTAGATAGGCCTTGGGCCTGATCCAGCAGGGCTGTTCTTATGTTCACCCCAACTCCATTTTCAGAGTGACCCTCCACAGAATCTAGCTGCTGACCAGAGATTTTTACAGATCTCTACATTTTAAATGTAACCTGGGTAGCTTTAAGAGGGGTTTGGATAACTTCATGGAGAGGTCTATCAATGGCTACTATTCGGAGGGCTACAGGCCACCTCCAGCCTCCAGCCAGTACCAGTTGCAGGGGAGTAACAGCAGGAGAGAGGGCATGCCCTCAACTTCCGCCTGTGGGCTTCCAGCGGCATCTGGTGGGCCACTGTGTGAAACAGGATGCTGGACTAGATGGGCCTTGGGCCTGATCCAGCAGGGCTGTTCTTATTAGGCTGAGAGAGTGTGGTGTGCCTAAGGCTACCCAGTGAGCTGGTAGCTGAATCAAAATTCGAACCCAGGACTTCATGGCTCACAGCTACAGTCCTTTCCACTACGTTACACTACACCAACTCACGCAGGGAATTCCACTCTAGAGAACAAAATGAGTAGTAAAGCGAGAGGCTCAGTGATGTATCTTAGTAATGTACCTATTCTTATAAGCCGAAGTTTCTTTTCACTGATCCAGTCCAAACAATGGCCATACTACAGCAGAGAACAAGATGTGATGAAGCTTTCTGAAATCCATGGGCCTATGTGGGCCCTTCCGCTGTGCCAAATAAGGAGTCTGGGTACAAAAGAGAGCAGGGCTGTTGAGGTAGAAGAGGACATGTTGACAGATGCTGCTCTTATGCAAGGGTGGAAAAGCTGAACAGTTCCCTTCCTACATTTACCTGTTCAAGGCACAAAAGCCTTGTCCTCTTATGTGCTAGATTGAAAAATATAATATCTCCTATACCTTGTTGGATTTTATGCTCAGGGCACAGCCATGGTGCTGAAAGCAATAATACAGCAATTTTGCTGAAAACAAGCAAGTCTGGGTCTGGTCAGTGCCTGAAGGGAGATTGCCCGGGAACCCTATGCACAGTCATGGAAAAAAATGTGAGATTTAAACATAAGGAGATAAATATTAGATATAAAGAGTTCTTAATGTAAAAGTAAAACAACGTAATATTCAGCATAGAGGAATTAAACAGATATAAAAAAGTTTTGAACACACAGTAGGCTATCAACAGAAATAAAAGGTTCACTTTTTAATTTTAATAAGAAAATGCAAACAAATCGGTGCTTTGAAAGGCCTAAACATTCAGTGCCCTACATTCAGACTAGTGTATTGGCAGAATGTGAGAAGATTCCACACCTCAGGGTAGCCTACATAACTATGATATTGCACAATAGCTAGTGAAAGACCTTCTTTGAGTCACACACAAAGTTGTGTTACACATTGTGCAATGCACCAACAACTTCTGTTAGCACAAGAACAAGGATGATTCTTTTCTTTGAACAATGCCATTATGCTATGTCCTAGTGCTAGTGCAACACTAGCAGAGGCGCTCTTACCCCTGGACTTGTCCCCAAATCCTCTTTAGTCTGTCCTGGTGGTGTGGCCTACAGGCTGCATCGGGCGGCTGAGCATGACTGTGACCTGGGCTAGGTGGCCGAGCGTGACCTTTGCTTTAGAAACAGAGGGGGAAGTGGGGAAAGAAATGTGTGGGATGGGAACATGTTCAGTTACATGTTGAAATGTTTCTGCTAATGCATATTTGCATAAATATACCTGTTTTATATTCTTACATTCTTGTAAGAAGAGGTCAGTTGTGAGGTCCGTTGCTGTTCAATTGCCCTCAAGAACCCATGTGTTAAAAATACTGCGCGTGTATGTAGGGGGATGATGCTTAACATGGGGGGGGGGGCTCCAAAGGTCTTTAGGGCCAGGCTCCAAGATTACCTAGGTGTACCTTTGAACACTAGTCTGGATGTAGGCTAGGGTCCCTAGTGGAGCTAAAATAAGTAATTCATGCATTAATCATAGATTAAACAGGTTTTAATTTTAAATCAGAACTGACAATGAAGACATTGGACTGGTGGATAGCTTCTGCCTTTTAGGATCGACCGTCAACAGTAAAGGATCCAGCAGTCAAGAACTACACTGCAGACTAGCACTTGGTAGGGCTGTAATGAAGGCTTTGGGGAGGATATTTAAATGCTGTGACTTGTCTACACCTACAAAGATTAGAATTGTTCGAACAATGGTTTTTCCTGTGACACTCTAGGGATGCGAAAGCTGGAATTTGAAGAAGCAAGATAGAAAAAGCATTGACACTTTTGAACTTTGTTGCTGGAGAGGACTTTTGAGGATACCATGGACAGCCAGGAAAACAAACAAAAGGATCGTAGAACAAATCCATCCAGAATTTCCACTCTAGGCACAAATGACCAGGCTCAAACTATCGTACTTCGGATGCATTATGCAAAGACCCAGCTCCCTTGAGAAGTCTATAATGCTGGGGAAAGTAGAAGGAAAGAGAAGAAGAGGACGACCAGCAGCAAGGTGGATGGACTCGATTATGACAGCAATGAAAGCACCACTGAGATCTTAAATGCCAGGCTGAAGACAGATCATCCTGGAGAGAATCGATCTATGTGGTCGCTAGGAGTCGACATCGACTAGACAGCACTTAACCAATCAATTTTAAATCAGTTCTATTTCCTGTTAAAAGGAATTCAAGAGTGACAGAAATACTGAAGCTACAAGAGGTATTTCAGTTGCAACCAATAATACTTAGCATTTCTGTAGCACTAAAATGTTCAAAGTCATTCACAATGTATATGTCATATTGTAATCCTTTAAAAAACATATAAGATGACATAATATTCTCATATCACAAAAGGAGGGAGAGAAAGCACCTTGCCTAAGGCCACCTGGAGAGTTCAGGGCAAAGGTGAGATTTCAAACCAGAGATTTCTGATTTGTAGGTCATGCTTTTAGCCGAAACACACATTTAAAACATATATCTCATTTCTTCATCTGATAATATATTCATGTAGATGCTGAAAGGCATCATCTCATACTGCACGGGAGGAGGCAATGGTAAACCCCTTCTGTATTCTACCAAAGACAACCACATGGTTTTGTGGGTGCCAGGAGTTGAAATCGACTTGATACACTTTACCTTTAGCTTTGATTGCCTATCTATCATATTTATATACTGCTCGATACATGTATCTCCAGCAGTGCACACAATCCAAAACACAACAAATAAAACAGAACAATTTTTTTAACAGAATAAAATTGAACGGTTAAGATCTTTATTATGATACTTGACCAGATACAATTAACAGCAATTAAAGTTGATAACAACCTACATCCAGTACAATCAATCTATCACATTAGACAAGAAAAGCTCACCTAGTAAGGTGAATGTCATTACCTAACTGACTGAGGGAGCCTTAACCATTATTTGGTGAATTTTATACACAATAGCCCAAAATCTGGCAACACGGGACATGACAAATACATTCCCATCTCCAAAAAGATATATTTCATAAAGTTCCATAGATCTTCCCACCAAATCCGTTAAAAGGGGTAAAATCAATTTATTGCATAGAGTGCTGTCAAAAAGCGCAGTGAAGTAAAATATATGCTGCATTTTCTACTTCCCCTGAATCACAGGGGCACCTGCACAAATGATAAGGTATCTTTTTATTAGGGATATGCCGAAATGCGATGGTGCTGACCATATAAATGGCTGGCATGCATGTGCAGAGACTGCGTGTGTGCTGGCATCAGATACAGGGGCAGCTGGGACATGCCTCGCAAACATGCAGTAAATCTGAGGGGGAGCGTCGGGAGTACAGCGATTGGAGGAGCAGGTATGGACCTGCTCTCCTCCGGTTTGAAGGGGCTGGGGAAGCCCTTATTTTTAAAGGGTGGTGCCCCGCAATTTGGCTTACGAATCACATTTTGGCACATCCCTGCTTTTTATATTTGTCCTCCAACCATGCCAATGGAAAAACATTGAAAATTGAGCAGTTTAAAATTAGTTTTAATTAAAAGCCTGGGAAAACAGGTGTGCCTTAAGGGTCTTTTTAAAAGCAATCAGAGATGCAGAAGTTTTTATTCTGACAGGGCGTACATTCCAAAGCTCTGGGGCAGCCACAGAGAAGGCCCAGTCCCGAGTCACCACTAAATGTAGCCAGACTTCCACAAATGATCTTAATAGGCAGCAGAGTTCATGACAAAGGAGGAGCTCTCTTAAGTACCCTGGTCCCAAGCCATTAAGGGCTTTATAGGTAATAATGGTGTTGATATGCAAAGTGGTGTTGATCTGTAAAACAGTGCCACCCAATCCCACTTCCCTAAGGTGACCCAGAAGGATACAATGGTTGATGGTATTGAAAGCCGCTTAGTGATCCAAAAGGATCAGCAGTCACAGTCCCTTTGTCAATACCTGGTTGGAGATTATAACCAACAGTCCATTCAATGTGCAGGTTTTAACCTTTAAAGCCCTAAGTGGCTTGGGATCAGGAGAGAGCGCCTTGCCCTATATGCTCCAACCTGGACCTTAAGATCTTCTTTGGAGGATCTGCTCTGAGTGCCCCTGTCAAACAAGGCAAGGCAGGTGGCTACTAGGGTAAGTGCCTTTTCGGTGGTTGTACCCTGTTTATGGAATAGCCTTCTCAGTGAGGTTCACTGGCTTCATCACTTTGTTCTTTTAGACACCAGGTAAAGACCTTTTTGTTTACTTAGGCCTTTTAAATTTTCAAATTTGATTTTCAAATTTGATTTTTAACTGATTTTTAAAAAGTTGTATGTTGTACTAGCTGGCCCGGGCACAGAGCATCTGCACCTCTAGTTCTCCCCCTCCTTTCCCCCTCCCTCTTGGCTACCCCCCCCCCGGTTCTCATTCCCCCCCACAGCCACTTTCTCTCCCGCTGCCATTTTCTCCCCCCTGCCGCCACTTTCTCCCCCCCGCCTGTTCTTTTGGGGGGAACAGAAAAGGCAGCTCTAAACCATTCCGACAGTCTTGACCCCCATAATCAGTACCTCCATCTTATTTGGATTCAACTTCAGTTTGTTATTCCTCATTCATCCCATTACCACCTCCAGGCAGGTATTTAGGGACGTTATGCCATTTTATGATTTATTTATTTATTTCACACATTTGTATACCACCCAAAACGCAAGTCTCTGATGAAGCTGACATGGAGAAACAGATTTGCGTGCCATCGATACATTGATAACACCGTGCACCCGATTATCTCTCCCAGTAGTTTCATGTAGATGTTAAAGAGCATTGGGGACAGTATGGAGCCTTGTGGAACTCCACACTTTAGTTCTCACTTTGCAGAGCCACAGTCTCCAAGCAACACCATCTGGAATCTACCAGAGAGGCAGGAATGGAACCACTGTAAAACAGTGCCACCCAATCCCACCACCCGAGGCGACCCAGAAGGATACAACGGTTGATGGTATGAAAAGCTGCGGAGTGATCCAAAAGGATCAGCAGAGTCACACTCCCTTTGTCAATGCCTAGTTGGAGATCATCCATCAGGCCGATCAAAGGGTCTCAACCCCATAGCCCACCCAAAAGCCAGTTTGAAATGGGTCTAGAAAATCCTTTCAGCTCTGATCATTGGAAATTCTCATTCCTATAACTATGATCACAAGGATATTTATGTGCCAAAGAGGACAGAGCTCCTGTATGCTTTACAGTTGTGTAGAGGAGGAATTTTTGGCAGGAGAATCTCTTCTCACTCCTGTAGGAGGAGTTCCTTCTTCTGCACAATGATTAAAAGGCACAAAACCTTATAACCTCTTTTTCATTCAGCCCACTATCTCTCGCTGGTTTGCAGTGACTGTGCACAGTACCTTTCTCCTTACACAGCAGGCATCCCTTCTGGCAGCAGATGAAAGGAAGTTCCATTGCCTCAAGTCCATTTGCACTAAGAAGAACTTTTGAAATGGACAAACTCTTTGTCTCAAATCAATTAAACCTACAAAATTCTGTCTTTATTTAAAAGTTCCAAACATCTCCTGTAAGTTGACTACCTTGCTCCACACACCCCACCCCCAATCCTGTTAAAAACAGCCTGACACACAGCAATTAAGACAGTACATTTCTTCTCACCACTTATCTAGATGCCAGGAAAAAACTTTACTGACTTAATTGCTGCGTGTCAAGTTGCTGTGGACTGCCAAATTTTCTGCCCTAACAGCAATTTGATCTGCAGCCATTAGCAGGTGAAAATGCTTATCAGCATGCCATAAAAAGCTCCACCTGCTGATTTCTCCAAATAAAGTGATTGCTAAAGAAATAGGAGCAAGCCAGACTGTTTTCCTTATCTGATTGAAACGGTTTTAAATGCATGGGAGCAGTGCTGATAAAAAAAGTTGGCAATGCTAGCTTGCTAGTCTTTCTCCCTAAATAACACCCCCTCCTACAGCATGGCAACCCACCCACAAACCACTCTTTGTGACTCATTTTTGTAGATTGTCAGAGATTATGTAAAATAGAAAAGGCAAAGAGAATAAACTGCATCTGATTCTGGTAGAAAGAGCATTAGACTCCCCCCCCCCTCTCTGGGTCAAGAATGACATGAGACAAAAGCCAACAATTAACCCCCTCTTTCCCAACAACATGCACAACTTTCTTGTTCTCTGCCTCAACTAGGGCTGATCCAAGTGACATATTCAGCAGTGCCAATGAAGCATTGTGTGTGACTCAAGAGGTGCACTTCCAGATTCCTTCAAATGATATGGAGGATGCTGGGGTGCAGCTTCCCAGATAGCATTGCACATTAGCAGAGCAGTTAATAGGGGACAGTCTCCAGATTGTTAGGAAAATATTATCTGGAGTGGCCCACAGAGTATTTTAAGCCCACAGAGTATGGAGTGGCGTGGCCCAATTCCATTAGTATGTTAATTAGTTGTTCTGTGTAAACAGATGATTAACTAATAGATTGTCTGGACACTGATTAATATGCAACCACAATAGTTTGTTGCAGCAGAGACAATAATGTGACATCCATCTGTGAACATGGACTACAATCCATGAAAGTGTATGCCAGAATGAATTTTTCTAGTCCTTAATGTGCCACAAGATTTTATCCTATCTTTACAACTGAAGTTCTGTATTGAATTAGGCAGAGGAAACAAAAGGGTTGTGACTTTCCAGACTGCCCCTGCTCTTCTGCCTTTTAAAGGCAAACCTGTCACTCCGATATTAAAGAAACAATCTTATGGCTCCTTAAAGAGTAAGAATCTTATTGAAGCATAAGCTTTCCTGGAGTAGGCTTCTAAAGTTGGCTCTAGTACCCAAAAGGTTATACTACAATAAACCTGCTGGAAAAGGACTGGAATGTACCTACAATTGAACAAAGAGGAACAAATGTCCTTGGGCCCTTGAAGGAAGGGAGCCCACTGGATGGCTGAATTTGCTCTATGTTTTCCCCCTCCCAACTCTCTGAAGAAGAAGGGGCGGGGGGCAGGGGCTCCCTTCACGTTTTGTCCCAGGACCCACTCCAACCTTGCTGGCTACGCCCCTGCGTGTTGAACGTCTTTAAGGTGTCACAAGACTCTGGGTTGTTTTTGCCGCTACACACTATTACCTACCAACGCGGCTTCCTCTCTTTGGAAGAATTTAAGGAGATGAATCTTTCCCCCACCTCCTCCCTCTCTCTGCTAAGCAAAGCTTCACCTGCTTCGGTTCTGACTGGAGTACGGAACTGCCCAAGACTAGATAGAGTGGGGACCCGGACCAGTGCAAAGGGGGGCTCATTTCTAAGAACCAACTTTCAAGCTGGCCCGCTTCTGCAGGCTAGCCGCCAGTGTGATCGGAGCGGGGGCCGAGGAGAGGTCCGGTCCCACCGCTTGCTTGCAGCCTGCCCTAGGGCATTAGCCAAGCAGAGAGAGAGACTACCAGACGGCGGGGCACCGCGCTGACGATGCGCCTGTGTTTGCCCCTACAGCGTGGTCTGCCCCCTCCCCGCCCCCGGCAACGATGGAACGGAGGGGAAGGAATCGGCTATTTATAGGCGCGCTGCTGCTGCTGCGTCCAGCCGGTCCCCTTTGGTGGCAGCGGCATGTTTTGCCCAGATATGGCTTGGGTTGCTGGTTGCTGGGGCTCTCAGACATAGTAGGGTGGCGCGGCGGGGTGGGGGGGGAGAGAAGAGAGGGACACTCAGCCAAGTTACGCCCCCCCCCAAATTCTGTACCTGTGTCTTGCCAGGCTGTGGCCTTGCTGAGGGAATGGAAGAAAGAGGCGCACGCCGGGTGTCGCTCCGCCACAGAGCCGCCGCGCGCCTTGGAGAGGAGCTCCAAAGTTACGCAGAAAGGAGGCGAAGCAGAAGAAGGAGCAGAGCAGAGGGCTCCCCTCCCACCGCGGCTGTCAGTCATCCGGGCCGAGAGGAGGATGGACTGGAAGGCCGCCCACCCCGCCACCGGCTGGCAGGATGGATCCACCGGCAGCCCACCCACCCCGCCCGCTCTCCGTCAAGCCAGAGAACGCTCGGTGCCTTTTCCCAGGCTCCACTCAGCCCAATGGGCGGGGGCGACTTCTGCCTGGAAAACGTGAGCCCAGCAGCGTGTGGCCGAAGTAGGCTCGGCGAATCCGCTCCTTCTGGGCAGTTACATAGGAGTAAGCCCCATATTGAACTCACGGTGGGACTTCCGGGTAAACGTGCCTGCAGTGCAAAGCATACACCAGTGGCCCACCTTACTGAAACATGACTCTGGGCATGTTGCTTCAGCGCCCTGAGTTCTAAGCGTTAATAGGATTGCAGCCACGGAGGACAATCCTGAATGTCTTTAGTCTGTTCAGGAAGAAGCCGCTCCCACTAAACGTTGGGCTTACTTAACCAGTGCACATGAGTATCTATTTAAAGCCGGATCCAATGCACGTTTACGCGACAGCAAGTCCCACTGCGCACCGTCAATAACTATGTGCAAATGGGCAGATTGCAGGGTGAAGATTAGCCGCTCTCCTCCCTGTTTCAGACTAAGCCTGCGACTAGGAGCATTTGCCTGATAGTATTGAAAGCGGGGGAGAGAGGAGCGCCGCGGAGATAAGCCATTTAACTCACTTTAATATATATCTGGAGAGTTAGATCTAGAGCCCAGCTCTGGGATGCTCTTTGTCTAGCCTTGCTACTGTTCCTTTCAATTTAATTGCAGGTTACAACACAGAAACAGCAATCAAAATACAGCCTAGTCAATCACAACAATAGTTAGCAACAGTATCCTAATACTGTAGTTCGAAGCCATCAAAGCTTCCAGGAAACATCACAAAACACATCCGAATAGTTTGTTTTCAAGTTAGAATAAGATGGCCTTCACACAGGGGCGTAGCAAGGTCGGAGTGGGCCCAGAGACAAGATTTTAAAATGCCCCCTCACCACTGAAGCTCAGCTCATGAAGTAAAGAAATCTTAAATGAGGCTGAATAGTGGTAATAAAAGGCATAGTGTGTATATATATCTCCTATCATCCTAAATTATTTTTTAAAAGGTTTTGTAAATTGTGGACGATGGAAGTCACTTCATGGTACTAGAGAAAGAGATGCTGTTCTGGTAGCTCCAGGTCTTAACACTCACATCGGTTTCGGAGGATGAATACAACTGAAGGAAGCCCGGGCGGGTGCATGGCTGGGGGATTCAGTCATGTGACTTGCCTCTGGGGGAATCAGTCATGTGACTTGCCTCTGGGGTGCCCTCCAAGGCAGTGGGCCCCCAGACAACTGTCTCCCCTTGCCCTATTATAGTTACGCCCCTGCCTTCACAGCTTTCCTAAAGCTCTTAATCGTGGGTGGGGTGGGGGTGGGGTGGGGTGGGTGTCTGTTGAACTACTCTTGAAAGTGCATTAGACCAGCTAGCCTAAACTCAGACAAGACTGGCACTAGAAACAGGGCCTCCACCTAGTACCTGATAGTAGTCAATAGTGGGGCTATTATGAAAGAAAGCATTCACCAATATATTGTGGATCAAAACCATGTTGGGCTGAAAGTTACCAAAATCTAGAATTTGTACAGTGGTGGAGAGTATTTGAAAGCATTTCATGCACTATCTTCTTGAAATCCAGAGATTACTAAAACAATGCATTGTACACACGGGACTGCTTTTGAAAATTGTTCAGGAACTACTGTTGGTCCAAAATAAGGCCACAGAAGTATTAACCAGGATAAGGCACTTTTATCATATGATGGCTCTTCATCAGTGCACTGGTGCATAAACTGGTTTCCGGACCCAATTCAAAGTGCTGGTTTTAAAGTCCCAAACCACTTCAGTCTAGGTTAGCTAAAAGAGTGCCTTGCCCCATATAGATCCCTAGCTGGATCTTAAGATTTTCTTTGGTGACCCTGCTCCCAATGCCCGAGACAAATGAAGTGAGATGGATAGCTACTAGGAAGAGGGCCTTTTTGATGATGGCATCTTGTTTATGGAATAGCCTCCCGAGCAAGGCTCACCTGGGGCCATCACTGTTATTTTAGATACCAGGAGCATTTCCAGATGAGGCTTTTAGTTTTTTTAGTTTTTCTGGTCAAATTGAGCCTCACAGTAAACCCATGGTAAAACCTGCTCTCTGGAAGTGCTCCAGGTTAAGACCTTTTCATTTATCCAGGCTTATTTTAATTGTAGTTTTGTTTTGTTTGTAATTGTATGTTTTATTCTATTGTTTTACTTTGTGAGCCACCTCAGAGAACAATTATGGGGCATCCAATAAAGTTATTATTCCCCCTCACAACAACCCTGTATGGTATTATTAGGCAAGCCTCCCCAGACTGAGAGGGAGGCTTGCCTAAGACCACAGAACAATGCTACCGTGCCCCATAGATGATCCTCCAATTCTATAGAACCCATAGAGACAAACACCTCTAATCCTACCAGTTGTCTTTCCCATGCATCCAAAGTCCAGATTTCAGATAGCATAGGAAAAACAGGTGAAGATTCAGCCAGATGGGCACAAGCTGTTCTTACATCAAAGGCATGAAGTCTTCATGGACAAATAAAAAATCAGTCCACAACATGAGACAGCAATGAAGAGCAATGGCTGGAAACAACTGACTTTGCAGAGAACAAACTAACAACTTTTAATCATGTGAAATGCCAAAACAATTCCACCGGATTTGTTCTGCTTTTTATGTATATACAAGGTATATGGGGAAGTCTATAGGATATAGAGATTGTATCAAACACATGGCTGAGTGGTATGCATGTGCATGGGTGTGTGAGCGCACACACATGCTTTCCTTTTTCAGCTCAACCTGGGGGAAGGATAAGTAGAGGTTTGCAGGCTGAAGAAGTGTGGGGAGGGCAAATAAGGTGCAATTAAAAAGTCAATGAAATGTTATCAAAAATATGGAAAGGACCCCCCCCCCTTTCTGACCAGGTGTCATAATAGTAAGGGGTCATCCCGTAGAGTTGATTTGCAATAGATTCAGGGCAAAGTACTTCACACAATGCCTATTTTACAGAATTCACTGCCACAAGATGTGGCAGCAGACGCTGTTATAGAAGGGTTTAAAAAGAGTTTAGACTCATCTTCCGCACATTTGTCTAATAGCAGCTCTCAGCAATAACAGCTAAATGGAATTTCTAAATACCAGTTGCTAGGGAACAGTACAAGAGAGCTATTGCCTCCAAGTCCTGCTGGCGGGCTTTCTAGAGGCAACTAGTGGGGCACAGTGGCAAACAGGATGCTGGTCCTTTGACCTGATCCAGCAGAAGTCTCAGACATCTGCACCACACCTCCACATCGGATACATGGTAAAAACTGTAGTAGCATTTATTATCTTTTGAAGGCGTTACTCCAGCTGCAAGAGAAAGGGCATGGAATTGATAATTCTTCACCAGCTGCTTAGATGCTGGATGTGGTCAACTTGCCATTACGAGTTCCTCTATGGTTTTTTACTAGGCTTGCAAGCTGTAGACAATAGTCAATCCACCATTTACAGGTTGATGATGCTATAAGAGGAAAAAAACCTGTGTGCCAGAGAAGGTGAATTATTCATAACCCCTATGGTAGCTTCAGGAGGGCTGTATATACCCCACCCACCCTCCATGCAATTCTCCATCCAGGAAAGCTGAATTCTTTGATCTGTATAAGGAAATGCACATAATGCCCAATTCTGTGCACCATCACATTCTGTGCTTCTGCCCCCCTCCCCTGCAATCGTACACAGTTCTACTGATAAACAAGTACTAAGTCCTAGGTTGTCCACACTTTCAGACTGGAAGCACAGCCACATATGTATTTTAGAGACCGGAATCCATACATTCACACAACACTACTGGTAGTTCTTAACTCAGGCTCAGACTGGCCCACAGGGCAACAGGGCATATTCCCGCTGCACCCCACCTGCAGGGTGCCCCTGCGCCCCGACCCCCACCCTTAAGTAGCCATTCTGCTCAAAACCCAGCGCCCTCCCCACATACATTCCACTGCCTTCTCAGTGCCCCCAGTCCAGCCCTGTCCTAACTTTGCATTGAGGACTACTGTTCTATACAGATGAGACATTCTCAGTGACACCAGAATCATCTACTGACTTGATACCAAGTATGACAGTATGAGGAAGAAAGCATTGCATGCTGGGCGTTTTTAGTCCCTTGGAGGCAATAGACATGTATATCAGAGGATGTGGACTTTAAATGTACACCTGAAAATGAGCAGTACATAAACCTGTGCATCATGGATTCCCCAAGAACTAGGGTTGGCTGTAGAGTGCACATATGCGAAAAAATACCGGTTTGCTGACACAATGCAAGATATACCTAGTACAGAATACACAAGACCTCTAGACAAGACCAAATGAATTATAGCAGGGATTTTCAATCAGGAGTATATAAACCCCTGGGGGTACATGGAGCTCTCCTGACTCACCGGCATCCTGCACTATTGGCTTCTGAGCAGAGGTTTCGTCTCACCAGCCAAGTCAACTAGTCCTCTCCCGGAGGGGAAAGAGTGTCAAGCAGCATCCCTCCCTTTCTGAGCATCAGCCAGCATTTCACTCACTGCTAAGCCTGTCAGTCAGACTGAGGAAGGGCGGGGGGGGGGGGTGAGCCTGAGCACCTAGCCAGCCAGCCAGCCAGCCAGCCAGAAGGAGAGAGGGAAGGGCCAAGGCTGTGCTATGGAATTCTGGCCACCAGAGTCCACAGTGTGGAAGAAGGAAGTCACAGCATAGGGGTGGTAGGGTATTTTGGCCTTATTCAAAGGCAGATTCGCTTGGCTTGTACTTTGCCACCAACTTTGACAAGATGCACTTCTGGAGATCATAATTTTAAAATAGGAATTGTGATCTCCAGATAATGCTTAAGCAAGAATTCTTGTGTGTATTATATATGGGGTACCTTAGTTGAAGCTCTGAGACAGAAGGAATAGTTTAAAAAGGCTGAAACCCCCTGGATGATAGAATTATGTTACCTTATGAAACATACATCAGTAGCTTAAGAGTGCAAGCACACAATCCACCCTAGCAATGTAGGCTGCATATGTAGGTGCTACTAGGAGCAAAGACACAGCAGCAGCCAGGTGCTATATAAAAATGGACCTTCTAAGAAAGCATTCAGAAAAGATGCTATTTCTATAGTGTTTTTGATGGACATAATTCAACTAAGTTACTCCCATTTGATTATAATTATTTTTTATAAGCAGCTATTGGGCGAATCCATTTTTGTTAAATGGAGGAGGGGGCGAGGAGTAGAAGAGGGAAGAAAAAGCAGTTGCTCCAGTGTCACTGGCTTATGATCAGGGAAGACCAACAATTTGCTTCAAAATCAGTACCATCTATCTATTGTTCTAGATCTCATGTGCTCAGGCAAAGTACTTAATGTGTAAAAACATGGGACTCCATATGAAATTGCCTGAGACAGAGTCAGGCCATTGGTTCATCTAGCCTAGTGTTGTCTATGCTCAGATCCTTTAGTGTGTGATGCCATTACATGAGAGCACCATCATGATCCAGACAAAGTTGCTGGTCAGATGCAGCTCCCAACTGTTCAATTACATCTAGTCAATTCTTAATCTGAAACAGAAAGACAAGATTCAAATAGAACAGTAATTTATTTATATATAGGTAACATTCTGTATTTCCAGCCCAATGTTTTAGCATTAAACAGTGCAAAAGTCAGATAAGTAAACTGAAGTTTTTAATCACAGCTAGGTTAACGTTCATGTATTTTAAAAGCCTATCACATTCTTATTGCTGAAATTACTAAGGTTTCAAAAACCAATCAGTTAGCCTTTGAAGTCTCCACAAGATATTGGGTCATAATATCATGAATCCATATATCAGTGTCTGGTTGAGACGTGTCAACTAAGTAGGTCACTACTTTTCGGTCCCACGGATTAGCCCCATCATTAACTGCTTCCACCTGTGCCACCAGAGGCTTCTTCTCCACATGATTTCGGAATACTATCGATGCCTCCTCTGACCACTGCTGTCCTTCCACTCCTAGGGGGAAATGATACAGAAGCAAGTTAAAAAGACATCCTGTAGTGTAAAATATTCCAAGAGATTGTAACTTTTGCTCCTGTGAGTTTTCAGACCAACACACACAGCATGTACAATCCATAATGATGAGCACGTGAAGATGGTTAGTCATGGCTATGTAGTGAAGTCACACCCACCTGAAGACCTTGCACCTTCTACAGGTAGATGCATCCCATAATTTTATCTAATCTGAGAGCGTGAAAGGGTTTTTAAAAAGTTTTTTTTTAAAGTCCTTATTCTCAATGCTCTTCAACAGCAAAACTGGGGGCTGAAGTAGAAACCAATGCAACAGGGAAACTAAGTCTGGCCTTTGAACATCCATTAATATATCCAGAATAGCCTCTTGTCCTTCCTCTATGAACTAAATCCACCACTTCACCATAACTATGGCATGTGATCTGGTGACTGTGACAAAACTGGAATTTTATTCTAGAATTTCAGTGAGCAAATATTTGTATTTTTGTTTGTGGTAAGGTATAAAGTCATACTGGAGGTTTTGTACTGAATGTAATAGAGGCAACAAAAGCACTGTGGTGACAGGGCAGTGGGGATTCCTTATAAAAACTGGGAGAGAGTCTGTGACATTTAAGGTCAGTTGGAGTGCAATTCTCACAGGATGGCAGGTGTGCTTTATGCAGTGCTGTATAAAGGAGAGAAAATAGTTATATTTATTTCAAACAAGATTACATCCTTGGTGGTGGTTTATCCCGAGTGGCAACTCTTACTATCCATACCTTCTAGAAGACAGACTATTGTGCAAAGACAACATTGCTACCCTGAGATGCTTGAGGTATCTGGGTGAGGGCTGAAAGTATTCTCAAGTGGCGGCAGCGGGCTGATATACTAGCTATACATGTCCCAAAACCTCAAGGTTAAGCATCACAGTGACCATACTGGATTAGGAAAGCAAAGCAAGTTTGTTTCTCTCTTGACCTCCGATCACTCTAGCAAAGTACACCTCCAATTTGTGTTTGTTTCAACTCATTGTGTGGTAAAGCTCTTCCTAAACCATATGATTCCAGAGAGCTGTTGGGAGGTTGCAAGCTTGGATAATTATAATTATTAATATAGTGAATCCCCTACAAAGAACATACTTGTCTCTGCAAATCAGGAGATATCAAAAAAATGGCTCATGTGCTCCTTTATTGTCAAATTTTACTAAGATATACGGCCTAAAAATATAACCCCTTTTATTAGTTGTCATCCAGGTTGTACAGGTTCTTTTTATCTTGATTATCTTTTAAATGACCAGAATGAACTGAGATCTTACAATGTGGCTAAGTCCTGTTTGATAGCCAGTAAAATCTGCCAGGAGTTCATTAAGAATCATTGTTAACTGATCTGTATGCTTAAGTATGTGCTTAACCACTGATTGTAGATTATGGGGGGGGGGGGCGTTGGACTTCTGTTTGTACACTGTGCTGGTCTGTGATCATAATAAAGGAATTGATTAAATATAGTGCTATCTGTGCATAGCACTTTACATAGAACACTTATCCCTCTATCTAAATCTACAAGCCAATTCAGGGAGGGAAGGAAGGGGAAGGAAGTGAAGACAGGAATAAACATCAGAAGAATGGGATTCTTTCATTTACACTTATTTCTACACCACTTTCTGACAAAGACATTCTCCAAGGAGTTTACATAGAAACAAGAATAGTAATAAGACAGTTTCCTATTCCCAGAAGGGCAAAAAATTAAATGAAACATAAAACTAGACAGTAGCAACAGCCACTGGAGGGATGCTGTGCCAGGGCTGAATAGCGAAAGGGCTTTGTTACAATGAAGTAAGGAAAGGAGGTGGTTGGGAGAATGCTCCTTTGGAAGAATTCTCTACACAAAGGAAACTAGACACTGGGGCAAGTGCTAAATCAGTCTTCGGCCAGATGTTAGTTTTGCATGCGTGGATTTTTCTCCTCAAGGAAGGGGTCACTTGCCCAGACAAGCAGACTGAAATGGTACAGCCCATTCCAGCTCCGTGCCCTGCCCCCACAAATTATTTGAAGACTATGGCAACTCCATTTAGAAGCAGTCAGAAAGCCATGCTGTACAATCCTGATTAGGTTTGATATCTGACTGATAAAAATAACTTGATCAAATACTATCAAAACAGTTAAGCATGAATTTTAGCACACTTTTTTTTTTAGTAGCCATGTGTTACATGTAATTGCAGAAAGTCCCAAACCTTCCAAGATGCTTTGCAGAGCCAGATCACATGGAAGCCCCACCTACCCACTGAAAAGCAAAAACCCATAAGGTAGGTTCCAGTTGCAGAGCACTTGTGACCTCTGCCATCTACGTCTACACACATCCATTTTGGCACTTAGGGATAAGTGCTTCTGAGTATGTGAAGAGTTCCTTTTTTCCAAGGGGAAATTCTTTAAGATGGCCTCACGCAATCCCCCCTAAGTATACGCAGAATGCTTTTCCTGTGTGAAGAAAATAGGTCCCGAGATTGTGGAATCTTGTTCCTGGGTTTGCCTGCAGCATGCCCACTTGGGGTGGCTGTGGTGCCACAGATACTGCAATGCGACAGGCTGCCTGTAGAAGAGATACATGTACTGCTATATGCAGCCATTCTGCTTTACATTTGTATTCACAGCATTCACAGAACAAAATGTGCCTACTGCACTGCCTTGGCACATGTCTTGTTACTCCTGACTATGTGCAGACACTAGTCACTAGGAATTTCTGATGGCTTGGTATCTTCACGACAACTGGATGGTAAAATTGTCAAGGCCAGTAAAATTTTTATTTTCTAACCCTAGACCTATGGCCCTCTGATTATTACCTTTTTCCTGAACCCCAATGCTCTTGTTTCTTTTCCAAGAAGCCTGCAGCTGCAACACACGGCTAGCAGGAGAAGTTGGCCAATGCAGCAACACAGAGAGAAAGTTACAGGGTAGGTGGCATCTGTCCACACATGCAACCCTAACTGCTGCAAGGTTGGGAGTAAGGGGCCTCCGCTGTCAGAGAACAACAAGGAGGCAGGAAAAAAAGAAAGCAAGCTTGCTACTTATATACGGGCACTTCTGACAGTATGAAATACTTTACAGCAATCAAGCAAGTGGTCAGTTGATAATCTGACCATTTAGATGACCAGCATCCCAACTGCAACCCTGATGTAGGGCAAAACTATGCCCCTAATCGGCCCACATGACCTACACCAAGGTACTGCCTATATAGCACCAATGTGGACAACACTTTGGTATAGATTTATTTATTTAAGCAAGTTTCTTACCAGTCCTTAGAAAAAATCTACTAGGGCAACATACAATAAAAATATACAGTCTCTCATCACTCTCGCGCACACCCATCCATTCATTCATTTATTCATTCATTCGATTTCTATACTGCCCTTCCAAAAATGGCTCAGGGCGGTTTGCACAGAGAAGTAACAAACAAATAAGATGGCCCTATTGGGGTCAGGGGTACCCCGATACTTCACCCTGACCCCAAAGGGCTCACAATCTAAAAAGAAACAAGATAGACACCAGGAACAGTCACTGGAGGTACTGTGCTGGGGGTGGATAGGGCCAGTTACTCTCCCCCTGCTAAATAAACAGAATCACCACTTTTAAAAGGTGGCTCTTTGCCCAGTTACCATCGGCAACCCACCGCTCTTATATTTAGCCAGGGGAGACCAACTGTTGCAGGTGTCTACCTTACATTTCCTTTTAGATTGTGAGCCCTTTTGGGACAGGGAACCATCTTATTTATCAACTAGTGTTTTTAAGCCCGTTGAAATAACGGGCGCTAGTAGGGGAGAGTTCCAAGAGTGCCGCCCGCCCCCGCCATCTTTCCCTTCTCTGCAGCCGGTCGGGACCCGTCGCCGCCGCCTCTGCTCTCCTTACGGCCGGTTGGGACCCGTCACCGCCGCTGTTCTTTTCGGCGGGCGGGCCAGACCTGCCGCTGCCTCTCCTATCCCCGCATCCGGGCTGGACCCGCTGCCCCCGCCTCTGCCTCCCTGCAGCCGGGCCAGACCTGCTGTCGGTGTTTCTGGCCTTCCTGCGGGCCGTCCGGACCCGCCGCCGCCCCTGTTCTTTTCGGCGCCGCCAGCTCTCCTACCCCTGCGGCCGGGCTGTACCCGCCGCTGCCGCCTCTGTCCTCCCCGTGGCCGCCTCTGGCCTTTCCGCGGAGAGGCAACATGGCCGCTGTGTCTCTGCAGCCGTATCTTTCTCGGACGTCCTGGGCATGCACTCCGCGCATGCCCAGAACGGCCGAAAAAGACACGGGCGCAGAGACACGGGATCACACTTTAGCATTTTATTATAAAGGATTTATCTATCTTTGTAAACAGCTTTGAGAGCTTTTCTGGAAAAGCCAATTATAAATATTCATAGCAGTAGAGGGAACTCCACAGTCGAGGAGTTGCAGCTGAGAAGGCCCTCTTACTACACAGAATGTTTCCATTGATCATGATGGCTCTGCCCTGCATTAGGTTTGCAGTTAAGTTTCCAAGCGATCCCATCAGCTTCCATGGGCCACTATGTACATTATATTTAGTGAGAGTCTGCATTTAATACTACATATATCACCATGAAGTAGCTGGCATAAGTACATGCTACAAGAACTCTGCATTGGCTAGCACTCCATGTAATATGTATCACTAGTTTCCTTTTAATATGCAACATAAGCCCTCCAGTGGCAAGTTCTTTCTTACTGTTACAGTCAAATGCTAGTTAGCAGAGAGGCTCATGCATATGCTATACTCACAGATTTAAGTATGCAGTCAGGGGTTCTGTTCCTCGCCTACAACCATGAGAAATGAAACTGAACAAAGAGTCATTGTACCTATGGGAATAGGGGGTGGGGTTAGGTTCCTGGAGGATTGAAAATTGTGGGCAAATCATTTCCATTTGCAAGAGTAATTGCACCTAGTGGATGCTTTCCTTTCATTTAGTAAAATGTCTAGTAATTTAATCACCACACTGATTCAAGATTTGAGAATTGTGATGGAAGACAATGGCCATTTGCTTCAAACAAGAGACTCTGGCGCTGAAGGAAGTGGTAGTGGATTCCTTGAGTCGAAGCAGAGGAGGGAACCATAGTTGCCTTGACCACCACGGGGTGAGAATGATGCATTTCATTTTCTCTTTTAAAATTCTGCTCAAGACTCTGGTTAATAGCTGGAAAAGGGAAAACAAAAATTAGTCGTCCTTCCAGGGCACTTGGAAGGCATCTCCAAGAGACCTTTTCCCTATGCCCACTCTTGAGCAGTATTGCTTGCATTTGTTGGTTGCAGTTGTGAAGAGTTCTATCGGGGGATCCCCCATTGTTGGAATAGATTGAGTGACTTCCCATTCATGTTGAAAATAATTTGTTTTCCTACTCAAGGCTTCAGTGAGAGAGTTGTCTGTGCCCTTTATGTGGAGAGCTATAGGGAAAACTTTGTGCTGAATACTCCAATCCCAAAGCTGAATCGCCAAATTGCACAGGGACCTGGAAACTCTATTGGAAATCCCACAGGGACCTGGAAACTTGTTGACTGCAGTCATATTGTCCAGTAATACTTTCATCTTGTGGTTTATCATGATGGGTAGAACAGACTTTAGAGCTAGGAAGACTATGATGAGTTGACATGGAGAGTTGACTGTTGAATTCCACAGGCCCTGAGCATGTAGGTTCAGGCAGTGAGCCCCACAACCTTTGAGAGAAGCATTGGTTGTTACCATGTCCATAGCAGTCAGACACTAGAAAGGAATGCCCTCAGAGAGATTCTCCTTTAGAGTCCACCACTGAAGAGACAATCAGCCATAAGTGTTAACTGTTCACATTCAGTTTGAATACCTAAAGAAACCAAATTTGAAGTGTGCCGTCAAGTTGGTGTTGACTCCTAGTGACCACAAGTCTTTGGCAGAATACAGAAGGGGTTTACCATTGCCATCTCCCACGCAGTATGAGATGATGCCTTTCAGCATCTTCCTATATTGCTGATGCCCAATATAGGTGTTTCCCATAGTCTGGGAAATATACCAGCGCGGATTCGAACCAGCAACCTCATGCTTACTAGGCAAGTCATTTCCCCGCTGTGCCATTAGGTGGCTAAATTTGAAGTATTTCCTAATATATTTCATTGAAATATAGCCTAATGTATTTCATTGTGGCTGTACAAGACGCCACCAAACCTAAGAGTCGTTGTACGCTTTTTGTTTTCTGACTTGGATTGGCACTGAAAGCACAGATCAAACTTACAATTAAGAGTTGCCTCTCATCTGGGAGAAAGGCTCTTTTCAGGTTCGTATCAAGGAGGCCTCCTATGTAGGAAATGCACTTTTAGGCTGGAGGATGGATTTTTTCCAGTTGACCTAGATACCAAGGTCTTGGAGAAGTGTCAAAATGTACTGGATACGATAAGTTAAGGAGTATTTGTTGCAGAACTCAGGAGCCAGTCATCCAGGTACGGAAAGATAATGAAAGCACTCATACTTTGTGGAAATAAGGTGTGGTGGAGAGGAAAAAAGGGAGAACAGTATACTGGCAGGCTAGCTGTCCTAAGGGGAAGCACAGAAACTTTGTGTTTGGGGTGATTTCTTATGTGAAAGTGTCTTTCAAATCCAAAATCACTAGCCATTCTTCTGCTAATAGAGGGAAGATGCCTTAAGTGACCATTCAGAATTTCTTTGGATAGATGAATTTGTTGAGCCAGTGTGTCTAGGATGGAGCTCCCTCCCCTCTTTTGGAAACTTGAAAGTACCTGGAGTAGAATTCCTTCTTTTGTTTTTTGAGACTTGTTCTATCGCTCCTTTCTAAGAGATCTTTCACTTCTTAAAGTAGGCATTATGTGGGTGTATTTCATCCCCCAAAAGGTGAAGAGAGTGGTGAACTCTCTCTCTCTCTTTTTAAATTAATTTTGATTTAAAATCACCAGATACTATTACAATACATTTATAAAAACCATCATTAAAAAGAAAAAAGCCCAAACCTAAGACTACAAGACATTAGACACGTAACACTCTACAGTGTCAAGGTCATTCTTAAAGAAATACATCTTTCTGGACTTGAATGATTTGGGCAGTCTCCTCCCTACCATATTTTGTATAGTTACATAATAGATCCTGCCAAATAAAAAACTGGGATGGTATTATGCCTTTTCAAATTTTTAAAGAATAAGTCAATTTTTCGGCTGTTACAATATACCAGAGTTTGTTGTACTAATCCTCTAGGGATAACAAGCCCTCTTTCCAATTTTTGGCTATGATCAATCTAGCTGCTATCAACATAAAGGACAGTAAATCTTTAGATTTTAGTTTCTGATTCCCCTGAAAAATCACCTAACAATGCCAAGAGCAGAGCTGGCCAAATCTGGTCAGTGATTTACGCTATCTCTATAAAAACCAATTTCCAGAAATTCCTAAGGGATAGAAGTGAATTTGATTGAGTATCTGGTGAAGAGGATACTCAAGTGTCAGATGTGATGCGATGCCAAGCCAGAAAGAAAGGGTCAAGTCTAGAGGAAGCAGGGTCTGCAGAAAAAAAGTGTTTGGAAAATGGGAGTGGTCAAAGGTGCTGTTTTGACTGGTCCTGATTTTTAGACCTCTGTTTCTGGCCGTAGGAACATCTGGGATTATACTGGAAAGGTCTTCTGTAAGTCCTTGTGGTCTGAGTTTTATTTTAATTGTTTCTCGTACTTTCTGAGCCATTGAGAATAAGACTGTGGCATAGAGGAAGATGTAAAATTCTTAGCCACATACTGCAGTTTTTTCATCTTCCCTATGGTATCATCTGTTTGGGAGCTGAAAAGGCTCCCAAGACCTTTGAAAAGGAAGTTTTATATTTTTTTCCTTTTGTGTCCAATTGAAGCCTTGTAGATCATAGCCAAGCATGGTATTGAAGAGATATGGCTCCTGCTAGTGAGCATGATTCCATTTCAGATGTTTCACTGTGCTCAGATGCTGGCGTGTTATGTCTGCTGATTTGGGAAGTATGTCTTTAACCTTCAATTTCAGAGTTTCAGAGGCATCCTTAAGGGCTTTAAATTTTTCCTATATTTTTCCATATAGGCCATGTAATTAGCAATCTTGACGGTGAGGCAAGATGCCAAATAGAACTTGCGTCCCATAGAGTCCAGTTTTCTCCCTTCCATTTCTAGTGGGGCTCAATCTTTTCTCCCAGATTTGCTACTCGAGGCACAGTCTACTACAAGTGAGTTTGGAGGAGGATGCCTGAAAAGAAAAAGGACCATCCCCCTCTTAAAAATCCCCCTATAAAAATTCTTAAGATGCTGCTTAGATGTTGAGATTGAGGATGAGGGTGCATCCCATGCAGATTTGGAGGAACAGGCAAGAAATGGTAATACTGGTAATGCTGCCGGTTGCACAGCAGAGCTAGGTGACATGAAGTAATAAACTGGATCCTTGACTTCTGGGGCTGGGGATTTTAATTCTAAGCGCAACTCTTGCCATTTCAGCCACCTGAATACAGTATGACTTGGTGTCCTCTGTTGGGGAGTTAGAAGGCTGGTTTGGGATATTTTTGTTTGGTGAAGGGTTGGATACATTCTCCATTTGGACAGAGCCACCTTCTGAATCAGAACAAGGTGTACTCATAGTCAGATTTATCTTTTTCAGGTATCATGGGCCAATTCTGATCTTTTGAAGGAGGAAGGATCTGAACATCTGGAGACTTTGGGCGAATTTGAGAATCCTCTGTTGGTCCTTGCAGATATTCTAAAGCAGGGATTCTCAACGCTGGGTCCCCAGAAGTTTTTGGACTTCAACTCCCATAATCCCCAACCAAAGGCCACTGGGACTAGGGATTATCGGAGTTGAAGTCCAAAAACATCTGGGGACCCAACTTTGAGAATCCCTGTTCTAAAGGGGGTTGAGGAATGAGAGACAGATTTAATGGCTTTTAAAAACTAGCAAGTTCCTTCTCCTGAGCTTAACCCAGTGGAGTTAGCTTTGGGTTTTCTCAACTTCCACAGTCTAAGTTTGTCATAGTTATATGGTAATGATGGAGATGACATGAGATAAAGATCTCTAAATTTACCTATCCTGCAAATATAGCCAGGATCCAGGGCTTCTGGAGAGCTCCAGTAGTCCATATCTTTCCTAAAAAGAGGAATAGCCACATGTTGAAAAGTGATCTCTCTCCTTCTAAAGCAGTGTTTCTCAACAGCCGGTCCGCGGACCGGCAGCGGTCCGCGGAGGCTTGAGTGCCGGTCCGCGACTAGGAAGGCAGGGCTCCAAACTGAATACGCTTGTTTTTCTATCCACTTTTCTCTCCGCTGTAAAAGTTTTTCTCTCCCCGGAAATTCCGAGGCTCCTGGAACGTCAGTGGCCAATAGGGGTGGAGCAGGGGCGGGGCTTGTGCCGAGGCGGGAAGATAGCCCAGTCAGTGAGTGAGTGAGTGGAGAAATTGGGTGGTTGCTGGAAGGTGGTTTTTTGAGATCTTTGAAGGTGAGCTGCTTAAACTTACTGGGCTAAAAATAAGTGAGGTGCTGAGGCTGTGAGTGTTTGCTTTGACCAACTGCAGGGGGGGTATATTTAGGAGGGCGGGAGGGTTTACTTACCCCTCCCTGCCGCTTTCTCGCTTGTTGCCCACATGGCCAGATCAAGGCCCAGAATCGGCAGTCTGGGCCCAAATCGGCCCAGACTTCCGCCGCCACCGACCGCCCACCCAGCTGCCCCCACAGAAGCTAAAGAAGCCGCCGCCGCCCCCACACGACCGAAGACGGCGAAATAGGCCCAAACTACTGCCTGCCCCAAACAACTGCCGCGGCTGCAGCCGCCGCCCAGCCGCCCCCACAAAGGCCCAATTTCAGGCCAAAGAAGCTGCCGCCGCCGCCCCCACATGGCCGAAGACGGGCCAAATCGGCCCAAAACTACTTGAAGAAGCTGCCACTGAGATTGCGGTTTTTTTCCCTCTGTGCTGCCAGGGGGATGCTTGGCGCCTGACTGTGCCTGTGCCGCCGCCGTCGACTGCTTCTCCTGCTCTTCAACTATCGGGGACTCACGCGAGGGAGTGGAGAGCAGAGCATTGAGGATAAATAAGCCAGTAGTGCTGTGCATGGCCACAGAGTTGGGATGCTGCACAGAAACACTGACCTGCAAACGGAGGCAGTCCCCGGATCCCATCCCATCCCCCCCCCGGGAAAATGGCCCTGTTCCAAGTTTCTTCGCTCCGCACTCGACAAAAGTTGCTCCCAAAGTGCCACTCCTTAATCTGGCTTTCCCTGGCGCAGACTCCTCACCCTGACTCCGCTCTTTGCGGGCTTTCCTCCCTCGGCCCTGCCCAATCCCTGCCTCTTGTTGCTCCCTCGCCTCTCTGCCCTCAAACCCCACTCCGACCTGCTAGCCTCTCCCTTTCGCCCGCCCTCGCTCGCTCTTACTCCTCCTAGCCGCTTCTTCTGTTCCAGCCCTTTCTCTGTTTTGGCGACGCCTCGCTTCCCTCTTCTTCCGCTACAACTCTGAGTCTTCTGCAACTTTTCTTTTGCAGTCCCACGTTACGTGGGCTTAAATAAGCCAGCAGTGCTGTGCATGGCCACAGAGTTGGGATGCTGCACAGAAGCACTGGCCTGCAAACAGAGGCAGTCCCCGGATCCCATCCCATCCGCCCCCCCGCGAAAATGGCCCCGTTCCATCTCCGAGCCGCGCGGTCTGAGGGCTGCGCCGACCTGCTGCGCCTCATAAAGGAGCTTGCTAGATATGAAGAAATGGAGGATCAAGTAGTACTGACTGGGAAAGATCTGCTTGCTTGAGGATGGCTTTGGAGAACACCCTTTCTACCACTGTCTTGTTGCAGAAGTACCAAAAGTTTGTCATCTCTTTGCCATTCACAAATACAGCCCCAATATTGCTTTTGGGAGAAAGTAATGCAAGCATTCAAATAGTGCTTGAATGTGTTCTATTTTAATGATTCTTTTTTTATATGCATGTACTAAGAGTCTCCTTGGAATTTGGGAATGCATACTTTCCAGTAAGCAGACATGGCTCTTATTTATGGCTACATGGAAAGGAAGAATATTGTTGGTTTTCATACCAAGGTTTTATTTTGAATATCTCATTATCAGACTTCTTCCTCTGCTCCTAAAATATTTGAATATAATGTTCACATTAACATTGTGTGCATTTTGATATGTAAATAGTATGTAAATAAAATACAGTTTATTGTTTAACAAATTTTATTTTATGACATTATTTAATTTCTTAATTAATTTCTTGTGTAAATAGTATGTAAATAAAATAGTTTATTGTTTAACAAATTTTATTTTATGACATTATTTTAATTGCAAGTTAATTGCAAGTAGATGCAAGTTTTGGACCGGTATAAAGTCTTAGATATATAAAATAAAATTAAACTTGAAACCCCTCTACTAACTGCTGGTCCGGGAAACTGCACACAAAGAATGTAGCGGTCCTTGACACTCTGCACAAATGATTTAGCGGTCCTTGAGTCCAAAAAGGTTGAGAAACACTGTTCTAAAGGTAAGTAGGTATACAGGATGGAGAGGAGGATGGTGTTATTTTAGCAGGGGATTCTGATGGGTTTTTTGGAATCAGTACTAGACTGGAGTCCAGGTCCTCATTAGCATCCAAACTATGGAGGGAAAATCCTTACACGGTGGAGTCAGATGGTTATTTGTAGAGCCCAGAATAGATTCTATATTCTACAACAGGGGAAGATCTTCAGACATCAAAGGTGTAGAAGGAACACTGATGCTGAGACTAGGGAGTAAAGGTAGCAATCTTTGCAGCTGCAGTATGTGCTTTAGGCAAAGGAGAGGACAACTGAAGCTGCATTGTGGAAGTGCTGACAACATTGGGTATTGTCAGTATTGAGCTTGCCAATGTTGAAGGTTGAGCAACAAGAGAATGAGTTGTCATCAATGTCGGCTAAGGTATCTGTATTGATGTTTTTGTCGGCTTCAAAGTCAGTGTTGGTGCTGATGCAGAGGGTGAGATCAGAGTCAAAGCGACATCCAAAACCTCTGGGGAAGAGGTGGCATTAGAGAAGATGTACTGAACCATGGAAGGAGAAGGGGTAAGATCTCAAACCTCCAATGAACCTTACACAGATAAGGTGACTGATGTTGCTGGTTGAATCGAGGTTGAGAGGGGAGGAGTCCAATGTTTGTCCCTCATGACTGTTGACAATGAATTATGGGTTGATGCAGACATTGAATGATTTGAGGTCTCCAATTTCGGGACCAATGTCGAGGAGGAAGTTTTTTTGTATTTAGAAGCTGAGCACGATGAAGGGTCTTTCACAATGTTTCTGCTTCTTATAATGTTAAGTCCTTCCTTAGAGACATTGCACAGCTTCTGAAAAAACTCCTTAGAGCACCCCGAGCAGATATGTTGGGTATACATCTTGACATCAACGACGACTTCGAGTGTCGATGGTCGGGTGAGATTGAAGTTGTGGACGTTGACAGTAATATGGAACATGGCATAGGTGGAGGTCATAACACTCTTTCGTATAAAGTGACAATGAATATGAAATGATAGGAAAGAGAATAGTCAAGAGCAATCAGAGTCCAAGCCTTAGAATCAAAACCAATTCTCTTTAAATTTTCACAGGAACCAAGATGAAAAATGAGGAGCGAACCTTAATGAAGCACACACACTGAGATGGTTGAAAAGGAACTGAGCTACAGCTGCTTGGCCATCCAAGATACCAAGTGCGCTTTGCACACAAATGGAAGAGCTTCAGCGTGCCTAGAGGAGCTATGAAACCCTTCTGTGGGGCTACTACACAGGCACATTACCCATGTTATGAAGGATCTAAGATCTAAGTGTTCTGGTTGGTTGTCTCCAGGCAGAAACAGAAGGTTCTGGCTGCCTGAGTTAAGAATCACCCCGATTGGTTGATGTACACCTGGGCGGGGGCGGGAAGGAACTGGATAAAAGGACAAAGTTGGAGAGAAGAAGGGGCTGCTGAGGAGCAGAATGCTGTATGAGCTGTAAGGTTGGAAACTTAAGTAGGATCTGCCTGAAGCTGCTGGGAATGTAGCAGTGAGGGAGCTGGGCAGTGTTCCCTCTAACAGGGATCCCAGATGTTGTTCTCTACAATTCCCAACATCCCCAGCTGCAATGGCCCTTTGGCTGGGGATTATGTGAGTTGTAGTCACAATACCTGGGAATTCCTGCTAGGGGGAACATTGGAGCTGGGCCTACTGGAACCAGCTAGGCCTTAGAAGGCTAGCAAGCTAGTTTGTTTTATATTTTTAAATTGTACTCTTGCCTAACTGAATTTTTCCCTGTTTGTTCCCGTACTGTTTTTGGGATTTTGGAGGACTATGACAGTAAACATATTCTTGTTTTCCCACAACTTCACCATTGTCTGTGTGATGTTTTGGTCCCACTTCATGCTTACTTGCCCTATTTAACACATTACTGAGTTTTTTAATATTTTTGAGAGATAGAGGGTTTCATGACTGGGAAGGGAACCAGTCCAACATGCTAAAAACATTATACTGGTGGCAGTGGAGGTTTAGACAGAGGCCCAGCCCCCGCAGTCTTCTCTATCTCTCCGCCCCCCCTCCCCCACAATTTTATTAGTGCCATGTTAATTATTTCTGTACCTTAGAATGTGCCACCTACCTGCAAGCTGAGCTGTTATGGCCTGAAATGGCAGTTTTCGGAACTTGTCAAGCAAAGACCGTACATTCTGGATGCTGACAAGTTCATGTTTACCATAATCCAGCTCATAAACAGACACCAATCCATTTGCCAGTATTCCTTTTAATAACACTCTGTGCCACCTAAGGAAAAAAGACAGAATTTGGATTACACTGTATAACTACAAAACACTCAAGTTAAAACAAGTAGGAACTTGGACCAAGTTTGATTATTGCTACTAAATATTTTTATACTATAATTTATTACTAGCCGACCCCGCACAGAGCATCTGTGCACTCTTTGAGGCCAGCGGTTACCTCTCCCCCCCCCGCCACCTTCAGCCCTAGTCTCCACTTCCAGGCCCAGCCGCCTCTCCTCCCCACCGTCACTTCTGCCCCTCCCACTTTCTCCCCCCCCCCCCCGTGGCCTTGCCTCCTCAGCTGGGCTGGGCACACCACTGCCTCTGGCCTCTGCGGCCAGGCCTGCTGCCGCCGTGGCAACCAATCCTCCTGGGTGTGCCTCAGCCAATCAGGTGCGTCCACCGCCCAGCCAATCAGCTGGGCTCTGGGATGCACATTCCAAGGCACACCCAGTAGAATTATATATATAGATTTCTGCTAACTAATATTAGTTAACCATTTAAATACAATTAGTTAACCATTCCTATTGTAGTTGCCACAGAGGATAAAATGGCAACTAGCCTTTCAATGAGAGGCCTCCATTTCTCATCAAATTGGGGATTTAATATCATACAAGATTCCCGTACAAGATCAGGCAACTTCTCTGCGGTGATAGGCTTGAGGGAGGACTAGGCCTCAATTAGAGTAACTGCTTGGAGAGTGGGCCTCTCCAAATAAGGAAGGAAGCCCGGGAGAATCAAATTCCTGTGGCCCAATCCAAAGTGAGGGGGCAGGGTTTACTGGAGAAGAGCCTATAGAGAAGTAGGGGAGGAATGTGTTGATTTGATAAGGGAAACCTATTAATCAATCATTGTTTATTACCTACTCCTTGTCACTCCTTATTGGGTCCTGCCCTAGTCACATGCTCCTGAAGGTCTAGGCTTTCTTGCAGGGAGGGGTTTTCCACTTTACTCTCCCAGAGTATTCTCTTGGAAGGGTGAATCAGCTCATATTAAAAAGTGGATGATGGCAGCCTACCTGGGGCTCCTCACAGCTAGAGGAGGGATTTTGTATGCCCTCCCCCTTTGAGCATTACAATCTCAATAATGACAGACAGACAGATCGACCCTACTTGCTCCCCTTTGGACGTGCTCTTCAAGAGAGTATTCATTTATTCATGCAGGTAGGACTTTCCCTAAAGGTCTTTGCCTTTAGTTCCTGCACAGGGTCTCCTGCAGTTTCAGAAGGTCAAACAGGTCCTTCTCCTTTCTTCTCCAGGAAGGAAGGGTAGCAACCACATCAAGACGGAAAGCTGTATCTTCCCCTTCCTCTTAGTCATGGATACCCACTTTGGCTCACCAAGTGGTTTCTTTCTGTTCTAAAGGATTTGCTTCAGGCTTTCGGGAGTTGGCAGCTCAGGCCAGCTACTGCTACTAGGCACTCTTGGCAGTGTACCCTACTAGATACCATAGTTTCCCACCCTGCAACCAGGTGGATTCCTGGTCATATTCCCCACAGCACTTGAAGATCTCCCAGCCTTCCACCATTTCCCTGCAGGTTGCGTCTCCTCCACCTGATTTTGCTCTTCTGGTAGCTTGTTAATCCACGCCCCCTTTCTCTCCTGCAAAGCATTTCCATTGTTAGGTGCGCCATGCTGCAATGGAGCCAGGGGGATTTTCAGGGGAAGAGCCAGGATGGTAAGAGACCAAGTATGGCTACATTCTCGGAACATTCTTCATCTTGGCCACTAACTGCTCCTCCTGCTAACTGAGCAAAGAGGCACCTTTTAAAAGTGGTGATACTCTTCTGTTTATCAGGGGGAGAACAACTGGCCCTACCCAACCCCAGCACAAATTCCCTCCAGTGGCTGTTGCTGGAGTCTGTCTTATGTTTCTTTGTTAGCCTTTTGGGGACAGGGATCCATCTTATTACTTTATTATTGTTTTCTCTGTGTAAACCGCTTTGGGAATTTTTGTTGGAAAAGTGGTATATAAATATTTGTTGTTTGTTTCCTCCTGCACTATGACTTAAAACACTGTGTTACTTAGAAGTAGCTGGGATTGTACAGAAAGGAATTTAACTTCCCTCCTCCCCTTTTTTTACTTTATAGTTATTAATGTATGGGGATATCTGTTTAAAACACACATACACTCGCTCTCTCTTAAGATTCCAAGGGCAAGCAGCATAGAGGCAGGAAAATCACAAAGAGCAATAGGACAACACAACCAGGAAAGCCAGAATGAAAGGGAACACAAGGATCTGCAAGAGTAGGAAACTGGTGAAGAAATAAAGACATGACAGATCTTTAACCTTGGTAGTGAAATGGTATCTCCATGTTCTGGGCATTATACGGCTGAAGTCCAGATAATGGACACAACAGCAGGGGAGGGCTGTTGTCTTAATGTCTTACTTGTGAGCTTCCCAGAAGCATCTGGCAAGCCACAGTTGGAAACACAGAAAATGTTGGACGAGAGGGACTTCGTGATCAGACTTGTCTGATCCAGCAGGGCTCTTGTGTCTTTGAAGTCATGGAGTAGTATATTGCCCAGTACAAAATATGGTGTTTATAGAAGCAACTTACTTTTTCCCCACTTTAGCAACATAGAGCTTGTTCTTTCCTACAGAGACATCTCTCTCGTCTACTGTGCTATAGTGTAGAAGCATCTCTTCCAACAGTACTTCTAAGCTGTGCATCTCTTGCCAAGGCTGAAGGACAAAGTAACCAGGGTGGCAGGCCAGGGAAACAAAGACATCCATCTGCTCCCCAGGTTTGGCCAGTGGCAGAGGTGGTGGCAAAGTCAAGGGTGTTTCAACACTGCTGGGCTCCAGAGCACATGGGTCCACAAGACTCTTCTTGACCCCAGGGCTTGCCTGCTCCGAGAAGTCCATGTCTCCCTTTCCATGAAGGAAGCCACTAGAGAAGGCACTCAGGAAGACATCCTTCTGATGCTTCCACAGGTCTGCATTAGTGATTTGCCTATTTATACTGCGGTCAGGATCTGGGAAGTTCTTTGGTGTAAATAGATAGATATGTGCAATCCTTTTGGAATCATCCAGTTTAACCACCTGAAGGGGAAAAAAAATCCAGAATATTGTCCAACACTATTTAAATCTATAGTTTCTTGAATCAAAACTATATGACATGAAAATGCACCAAAAGGCATCAAGAGCAGGTTATTGAGAAGTTACTATTGCTAAACTTGCACCATGACTATTAAGTCTGATTCACTGTTCTGTTTACTATATTCAAAGCAACTTCTATTCAGTAAAGAGAGAGTTTCAGAATATACAGGTTGCAAAGGTTTGTAAAGCCACTCAAATCAGGGAAAATATGCCTTTCTTCTTACCACCTCCTCCCGCAAGTTGATACTAGTAGTACAGTGGACTATGTACAGTTATTCAACATATTATATGAGAGACTAATCATTAAATGATACTTGACTATCCAGAGTATTTCACATTATTTTCAGTAATCCTTACAATTCTATAAGGCAATTCCATTTAATTCCCCCTGTCACAGATGGGTGGTAGACCAGAGGCAGAGGAACACTGGTGCTTGCTGTAAAGGTTTCTTCTTGCTGGTATAAAAGAGGGCAACCTTTGTGCAACCACCTCCAGCCTCAGAGGCATGATGCCACTAAATACCATTTGCAGGGGAGCAATGGCAGGAGAGAGGGCAAGCCCTCACCCACTGCCTGTAAACTTCTTGGAGGCAACTGGTGGGCCACTGTGTGAAACAGGATGCTGGACTAGGTGGGCCTTGAGCCTGATCCAGCAGGGCTATTCTTATCTCCACCCACATTGCTTCAGAGGCAAGACTATAAATGAAGAGAGTCTTTAAGAGCCTGTGAAGGGATATCCCCAGTTCTGTAGTCTAGCTGAGAAAGATGTTTAAATGACAGAAGAAGAAAAGGAACACACACTAAGCAGGTCCATATAGTAGAATCAAGTTTCAAAGCAATCAATGATGGAATAAAGAGGTATTCCAACCGAGCAGACCAAGCCACCAATGGGAGGACATTGTTGCCCTCCGTTATGCCAGCAGGAAGCAACCTTCACAGTGAAGGTCACATGTTCCATTCTCTGCTGGTGTAGGACGACACCCATTGTGGGATATGCCATAGCCTAATACAGAGGTAGGCAAGTATGGGTCTGATCGATAGGAAGAACCTGCTGGAGGACCCGATGACCAAATGCAGCTCGGGCTGATGCATGTGGGTCTGGCTTGTAATGTCTGGTAAAGGTAGAGGGTGTTTTCCAGGTGGCTGCTGTGTGAAGCATTAGTGGGGAAAGCTGCCCAAGTAGCTGTGGATCTGGTGAAATGAGCTGTGACCTGAGATTGAGGAAGATGATGTACTTTGTAGGTCAGGAAGATGCAGGCTTTTATGCAACTGCCAAAGTAGATACTTTCTGCCCTATAGAGGTTAGTTTTAAAAGATACAAATAAAGAATCTGATTTCCAGTATGGTGCTGTTTGTGAAGTGTATGTGTGTAACACCCTCTGTACATCCAGCTTATGCCACTCTCTCTTTTTGGGATGTGTGGGATGAGGGCAGAACAATGTCCTATGAAAGGTAGTGTTCTCCTTGGGCATAAAGCAAGTGTCCAAAGGGAGCGGTTCTGCATTTGCAGAATGCAAGGAAGGTGGCACCAGCTGCAGCTTAGCAGGGGCTTTCCCCTTACTGTGTCCCACTCACCCACCCCCGCTTGCTTCAGCCAAAGACTCAGAAGAGGAAGACGGGTGTCCAGATTCCTGTCAGGTCCACTTGGTGCACTCCAGCCTCTCCTGAAAGGACTGCTGAACCATCCCCTGGAGTCAGGATTCCCAGTGCAGGGGAACAGATTGGTCTCCAGAGGGAGAGGGCTGGGGGCATGGGGCAAAGATTTCACGAGGACCCATGGTGAAAGATGGATTAATTCTGATTGTGGTTTTAGCCTGACTTTTAGACTTGTGTTTACTTAATTTGGTTAATTTTATTACTTTTATTTTACATTGCTTTTTTTTTTAATTGTGAGCTGCCCTGAGCAGCAGTGTACTGGAGGGACGGGGTATAAATATTTTAAATAAATAAATGGAGGTCTCACAGGGTTCTGTGGAGGTGTCTCCTTCTGAGGCCCAGCATCCATCTGGCTTGCTGCCGCAACTCAGGAAGTGGCAGTGGAGGTGCTGGCACTGGGAGGGACTGGGCTGGGCTGGCAGAGAGTTCTGAGCTACACAGACTCTCCTTCATGGTATCCAAAGGTTCCACTGAAGCCAAGTCGGGCAGGGGCGAGGAGTTAAGGGTTGGTGCACTGTCAGAGGCTCCTGCCCCATCCCCTCTTCAGCTTCTTGAGCAGGGGATGAGCCTCTGGCTTGCTGTCTGTGCGTTGGCAGGCTGTAGCAGCAAGAAGTGCGGCTGAAGTTCAAGGCCTCAGAAGCACCCTCTCTCGGATCTGCCAAGAGAGTCGGAGCCAGTGAGGGCCTAAGGTGCTCCCTCTGGAGACCGATGCTGAGACCATCAGAGCGTTTTGGCAGGAGCGCCTTTTGCTTGTGCTGTACTCCTGATATTCCTAGTCCTGTGTTATCGAGAAGCCATTGCAGAAAGGAGAAGTACAGCAGAGAATAAAAAAAGAATCCCAGTAGAGCTTTTTCTCTTAAAAAAGAAAAGAAAAGAAATAAGATGGTGAGAGAAACCAAGAAAGACTGCCCAGAAGGAGAGAATTCAGCTACACGGTGATAGAAAATAAAGGTAAGAATAAGCAAAGTGAAGTAAAACAGTGAAGAGTAGGCCTGAAAAATCAGTACTGCTGATGAGTGGCAGCTCTCTGCAGCATAGGCAAGTCTAAAGAACTGAGTGGAGGGGGGGATCTTCCCCACAGGCTCTTAAAGGCTTTCTTCATTTATAGTCCTGCCTCTGGTGCAATGTGCGTGGAGATAACCTACCATGGGTGACTTCCCACAATAGCAGGGAAGATAGGGTGTGCCCAAGACTACCTAGTGACATGTGTAGCCAAGTTAAGATGAACTAGGGACTTAGCGGTTCAGAGCTCTTTCTTGCTACTAGTTTCCAAGTCAGATAAGTTATGCCACTGCCATTATGCACACCTCTACAGAATTCTGATGTACTCCACAGCTGCACTGCATAATTACAGTCAAGTGTTTTTAGATTGTGAGCCCTTTGGGAACAGAGATCCACCTTATTTATTTCTCTGTGTAAACCGCCCCGAGCCATTTTTGGAAGGACAGTATAGAAATCGAATGAATGAATGAATGAATGAATGAATGAATAACTACTACATTATTCCAACTTGAGTCTACTGTTCTGCTTTCAATGCAGAAAAAGAGATTAAAGAATTCCAAAGCCCACTCCTACAGGAAACATCTACATTTAAAAGCATCAGCAGCAGAATCATTTTGTGGGCATAGTAGTTACATGCTATGTAATTCTCTCCAGTCTTATCAAGGCTTGTGGGTTAGACAGAGGAGACAGTTGTACAAAAAGTCAATTGTCAATGGCAATTCTTCTTTTAGGACTACAACATTTGCTCTTTTAGCGACACATATACATCTGGAGGAATGAGATAAACTCATTCAAAAGATTCTCAAAAGATTCTATGCTGTTCTTCAGCCTAACAAACACCCAGAGTGGCTTCTAGGATGTTGGTGCCATTTTAATATGCAATGGACTTACACTCCTTGCACTTCTGAATTTTATACAACCAGGCACCAATTCTTACCTTAATGCTGCAGTCAAAACAGTTTAAAACTGTATCTCTCAGCCAAAGTACAGCGTCTGGCGTCCACATGCCAATTTGAAGAGGAAGGTCAGCCAAGCAGCATTTTGTTGCCTAAAAATGAATAATACAATATACTTACATAGTACTCTGGGAATAATGAACTACCTGTTAGCAAGAATGAGGTCTACTTAACTCCTTGAAACAGTATACCAGAAGCACTTATGAATGATCTTCCTACCTGAGGTGGTATTGCAATGATTTCACGCAGGAACACTGAGGGAATCTCTCTCAGCTCTGCTACTTTTACAGATGCTACTGTACCGGTATCCATAAATTGTACGTCAAGAGCCCGAGTACTATGAACACTTGTTATCTGCAGTGAGGAATGAAGCAGAAATATTGGAATGGCACAGCAGGTTTAAAAATAATAATCAAGCAAAGGTGTTGCCAAGTTTTACAGTTAACTCTGACCAATCACATCAGGAATCATTCTTTAGGCAGTGGACTGGTTCTTCTACTACTAGAAATTCTTTATACTGGGATGCAGCATCCCATGTCTTTATCTGCTGTAGTTCATTTTGTAAACTATTTTATAACTTTGATTGTAGTTGGCTTGCGTTTTTTAGAAGAGAAAAGCAACCTCAAAGCACCTTTAAAGTCAAACAGCATATGGACAATCAGACCAATTGAGAACAAGTAGGGAGGAGCTCTCCTTATGCCTCTGGGTAGACTACAGAAAGGTAAAGTCTTATTTTTAGAGGCTCAGAGCAGTGGCTTAGACTATGCAGCTTCGTGGAAACCCAACCAAGGACTCCCTCTGTTATGAGGAGCAGCCCTGAACCAGGGGCTTTGCATACAACTTTACAGTCAAGAAGGGGGAAAACAAGTCTTTGGGGAACTGAGAGACTATAGAAGTCAATGGCTGAAGTCAAGGTATAGAGATTATGATGATGGCTAGTACATAATCTTCAGCCATCTCTAAAAAAGCAACAACAGCTCACACATTTCACAACTCATTTTCTGTATATTTGGATTCTATTCTTATTCGTTATATTCTACTTTCGTTATATTCTACTTTTCAACAAAAAGAGTTCTCAAAGCAGTGTAAGTAGGAAAAGAAATTGCCACCTAGCAGTTCCTTTAAGCATTTAACTTGCATCAGTTTTTGTGCAGCTAACATACTTTGCTACACTGATAAGAAGAGGAAGATGGCTAGGGGATGTTTAATCTCATGGCCATATCGGGATTCTGCTCCAACAGAAGTTCTCACAACAAAAAATTACGAGGGACTGCAGGTTTAATAGTGGCCGGGGTTAGACAAATACAAAATTGAATCAAATTTACTTATTCACAAAAAGTGGCTTACAGATTAAAAGCAACAAAAAAGCAGAACAGTAGAAAGCTATTAAACAAAAAAGATCATTAACATCACAGCAACACAATAGCAGCCAGTAAAACAATTCAAAGCCAGATTACAACAGTATAAGAAGCCTTCTAAAAGAGGAGGTTCTTAACCACCTGTACAAAGATGTTAATAGCAAGAGAGTTAGTCTGTTTTCCCCAGAAGAGAATTTCACAATGGGGATGTCTTCTAAATATTTTTTATTGTTCAGTTAGCAACAAAAAATGAAGACCGATTGGTTTTTTTGGCTGAAATCTGCTCATATGCAGCTGAAATCAAAGCTTGACATTCCTATGTGTCCCCCGCCCCGCCCCCCAAACAGGCTGCAGCCATGTTGGCGCTGCTGTGACTTTATAGCTGCTGTCTTTCTTCGAAGCCTGACCATTCTGAGTACGGAGAGTGAGGTTTCCTGTAGTAATCTGATCAAAACCAAGCATAATCAAAAGCATCATCAAAGGCAATGAGAGTCAATTCAATGTTTGTCATTGAATCCACTCTCATAAGAACACTTCAGAAACAACAAACCCCAGTGCCCCATGGGCTTGTTGTTTTGGGGGTGGTTGGCACCCTATGTGCACTAACACCCACCCCACTCTGGGCCACCCTGGTACCCCCCAAGTGCAGTTATGGGGCTGCTGAAATGCCCCATTATTCCCTGGGGGGGGAAGCTTAAAGATGCACACACTTCAGAAATTCTTTAAAAACCACCCCTTTCACTAATTTCTTTGAAATCTGGGTGGTAGTAGGCACTCATTGGAGCACTACCACCTGACCCACTCTTCTGATCCTGAAACCCCTTTTCTGCCCCAAAGACATGCCAACTCTTTAAAAGACATGCCATCTTTTTAAAATCATCCCTTTGCCCAATTCACCCATTTGGCCACAATATAGAGGTCCAAATCTCCAAAATTTTCAGGTCTGAATCTGAGGTGATTTGTTTTGTACCCGAATCTGGGCAACTGAGGACGTGGGTGATTTGTTTTGTCTACAGATCACCCGAATCAGCAGATTCGGGTACAAATCTTCATTGCCAGCAAAGAAACTTGCTATCATGCAATCTATAGATGGCAGATTTCCTGAATTTCCTTTTAGTTATTTTCAGCAATCAGTGCAAAATAAGTCCACACAACTCAGTCAGTCCTCCCATACATATCAGAAGACTGCAGGGAGGTTGAGCAGCATTGATGTCAATCACCTCAGCCAACTGGACAGCATTTTTGCTCTGCCAGGGGAACAAGAATCTCTAAGCAGGGTTTTTAAACATACTACTTCACTTAGGAAGAACAACTTAAAGAATACAGTTCTATTAAAAATGTTATATGAGCTTTAGGAGCATTGTAGTAAAATGTCTTTAACTGTGGGGAATGAAAGGTTAATAAAGGAAGAGAGCTTATAAACCAGAGGAGTCTGGGAAGAACTCTGCATCTGTGTGTGAACTGTAACATGGCCAATTATATCAGAAGCTCCTGATATTGAGTATGTTAGTTTGTACAATAAAACATGTTTACTTGCCCTCTAAAGAAATGAGGCCTATTCTACTGTGAAGACTACAGGAACTGGTAGTACAGTTGAAACACTTCAAGAAGGCCCTTGGCTCTAGTCTCCACCAATTACATTTCTGTTAATGGCAGACCTGAGAGCATGTCCTCCAAGGCCGATCTTAGGGCCCAGGCAGATTTCAAAAAAAGGGAATGCAGTTCGTACAGTAACAAGATAAAGTAAATATTCAGATATGTAGCCCACTTAAAGGATATGGACTCTTGTGTTCAACTAACAGGAGAAAAAGGAATTTTGACTCTCTGAATCTTTTTGCAGCACATTTGTTAATGATAACATTTCTTACCTCCACGCGTGCCCATTTTCCTTTACAGTTTAGCAAACAAATCATGCCACAGTAAGGCAGTGACACAGCGTATTCCGTTGCCGGCTGGAATAAAGAATTGAAACCTGAATATTTTTAAATCACAATTGCAAATATTAAAACATGGGACACCTAGGGCATCAAAGTCATTAGAAGAAGCCAGAACAAGTGTATGTCCCCCACTTTCTTTAAAAAAAAAAGAAAAAAGCAGGGAGCAGAATGGAGAGAAGATGGATTTACAAACCAAGAGGACTGGGAAGTTATATCCTCATATTTCTATTCTGAAATGGGTAAAGGAATGTTAAAGTGTCAAACCTATCAGCAAAGAGTTCACATTATACAAGAAATAAGAACTAAAAAAACAATCCAATGTTTTAGGATATAGCTTCTGTGGCACAAAGTATACCTCATTTCTGTTTGCTTGGAAAATCAGTATTTTCTCCATACCCAGATATATATACAAGAGTTATGCTGCTTACTGAAGACAGTATTCTTCTACTTGAGTTACTGAACTGAATATAAGCAAACTGCAGCACTATATTGCTTCCAACACGAAGTACGCATGATGAAGGGTCTACACACAGTTGTTCCTAAATTACATGGCAAGCTCTTTCCCACTGATTTGTCTTCCATCTATCGATCTGTACCAGTTACACCCAAAAGCCTTGTGCAACATTCAAGGTACACAATCTATATGGATTCTTATTTTCCCCCACAATGATCTATGCCAGAGAGGCAAAAATAAAAAGCCAAGAATCAACATTGCTATGACTGTTCCAGAATATATAACTATTATATGTGTAGGGAAGACATTTTTCTGCATGTGTTCTCATTTTACAGAACCAGCTTTGAGCAACAGCTTCGTGCACAGCCACTATAGCCTTATCAAAGTAGCAGTACTAGCTACTGTTTTACTGTGTATGCAATATTTACATGACAATTGTGTCAGGGTTCTAACATTACAATTGGGTATATCAGATAATATCAAATGTTTCTTCTAAGCCCCCCCACCACCACCACCACCACCACACACGGTTAGGCAAAGGGATTTCAGGAACTCAGAACTTTACTGTACTTTGTGTTGCATTCTTGTGAACTCCATGTAGGAAAAGTATAGTTTTATTGCAGAGTGAGGCACTAGCATTTGGCACTGCACATGAAGATGGAGTTCACACACCTTCATATAGGCAGCAAGTCATAGCTGTTTTACCCTAGTCAGCAAGAATGAGTTAAAATATCGGAATTCCTTATTTGTATACATAGAGGTACTTATGCAAGATTCAGACTAGAGCACATTAATCCTGTAAGTACCACATCTAGCTGTTACACATCTGAGAATGTACTGTCAACCAACCAACATTAAAAACAGAGTCACCTTGTGGTAGAAATAATTCTCCAATTTCTGCAAAGCCTCCAAGAGTTTGGTCAGGCCCCTCGACGGCACTTGGCAGTATAAAGTTCCATCTGAACAAACATTGGTTACGACGACGTTTGTATAGAGTGCTCCCACCTATTAAAAACAAAACATGCATTATTTCGAATGCTGAAGGCCTTTGCAACTGAAGTACCCTTGAGCCACCTTATCGAATTTTTATAAGAACATAAGAACATAAGATAATACACTATGTTATCTTACATTATACTAAGATAATGTGATACAAGCAGATGAAGACAGTACCTGAAGATGAAGTTCAAGAGATTTGTCACTAAGCGCCTTCAGGCAAACAGCATTGATGTTTATATCATCTTCCCCTGAAGTATCATATAGGACAACAAGGGGAATTTCACTTTTCTCCAGTATTTCAACAGCAAATATCTTGCCACAGGTTTGTGATTCTACCATCTTCACCAAGACAGGGTCATCACAGAAGGTCTCCAACCCTATACAGAGGCAGTCAAGAAGAGGGTAGAGGTTTTACTTCTCTCTCCTGATGGCCAGCTTTACACATGAGTTTGGGTTGTTGCTGCTTAAGATAAGATTTGTGTATTAGTAGATAGCGGATTCCACTTGCCAGATTTCTTCCTGTACTTGTTTTGTCCATCTAAGTGTATACTGCCACAATGTCACTTCTGAACCTGCTTTTCAAGAAAGCCTTATGGAAAGAAGACTGAGTTGGCAGGGTGCTTTTTAAAGTTCTTGAGCCCTTTCTAAGCCTAACAAGCCAGAATTGCACAAAATAAAGTTTAAACAAATTTGCCAAACATTGGTGCAGGCTGCAAGGTTACACTTCTTTACAGAGAATTTTAGTACATAGTAATAAGATTACCAGAGAGCTTATGCTTACTCAGTGCAGGTATTTGCTTTGCCTTATGTCAGGGAGGCACTTGCAAATAAGTGAACAGCATCGTCTCATCGGACAACTTCAGAATTAAATCTGCCTTTACAATTTCCTATCTCAGACACAGACCCTACAATATGCCTGTCACAGCATTGGGGCCTGCCTTGATGCAGCAACCTTTTGAGGTAGAGCAATGGCTCCAGTTGTAGTTTTTCAACGACTTGTGAATTCAGACGCAACATGAAATCACAGTTAGAACTAACAGCTTCAAATCATAGTTCCAGATCCTGGTTTGTTGGTTCTAAACAAGCTAGGGCTTAAGGGCAGGCTTGGGCTCAAACATTAACTAAACCATGGTTTAGCGAGCTATGGTTTTACATTATGAGGCGAGTCGCATCATGGAGCTGGCAGGGATCAAGGGCAATGTGGTCCCTGGAAGTTCCACGATGCCCCGCGCAAGCTGTGTGTACATAAGTCTGGGGACCAGGGATAGACTGGGACTTCTGTTGGTGTACCGATCGCCCCGCTGCTCAACAGAGTCCCTAACTGAGCTGACAGACTTGGTCTCGGACTTGGTGTTGGCGTCCCCCAGGCTTGTGGTGCTGGGGGAGTTCAATGTTCACTTTGGTACCAATTTGTCCGGGGCGGCTCAGGAGTTCATAGTGGCCATGACAACTATGGGCCTATCTAAAGTGGTCTCAGGGCGGACACACATTGCTGGTCACACGCTTAATTTGGTCTTTCACTCTGATCAGGGTGGTGTTGGGTGGGGAATCCTGTGATTTCCCCATTGTTATGGATGGACCACCATCTGGTTAAGGTTGGACTCACAATCACTTCCCACCTTCACAGGGGTGAGGGACCTATAAGGATGGTCCGCCCGAGAAGGTTATTGGATCCAATAGGATTTCAAGAAGCCTTGGAGAGATTTAGTGTTGGCTCTGCCGGTGATCCTGTTGATGCCCTGGTGGAGAATTGGAATGGCAAACTCAACGGAGCAGTAGACATGACTGCTCCTAAGCGTCTTCTCCAACTCACTTCAAAATTGGCCCCTTGGTATACAGAAGAACTACAGGGGCTGAAGCAGCAAGGTAGACGACAGGAGCGCAAGTGGAGACTCAGATTGAATCCGACAGACTGCAACATAGAGCTCATTTGAAGACCTATGCTCAGGCAATACATGCGGCAAAGAAGCAATTATTTTCTGCCCGTATTGCACACACAAGTTCACGTCTGGCGGAGTTGTTAAGGGTTGCGAGAGGGCTAGTATGTGCCCCTCCTCCCTTGAATCAGAATCTGGAACCATCGATTATCCGCTGTGATGTGTTTAATGAATTCTTTGTGGAAAAAATCTCTTGTATTTGGGCCGACTTAGACTTCATCTCCACAATTACTTCAGTGTCTGATGTGGATGTATCCAGCGACTCCTCTTGTATGATTAGGTTGGATCAGTTCCAGTTTGTGACTCCTGAAGATGTGGACAAGTTGATTGGAACGGTGTGGCCTACCACCTGTTCTCTTAACCCTTGCCTGACATGGCTTATATTATCTGGCAGGGGGTTTGTTGTAGAAGGCCTGGTAGAGATTATAAATGCGTCTCTGAGGGAAGGTAGGATGCCTCGTCTTAAGGAAACAATTATTAGACCGCTTCTGAAGAAGCCTACTGTTGTGAACTACACCTGGTTTCGCACTCTGTACATGCTCAGAGGGAAAGAGGCAAAGTCACATCATACACAAACTGAATTGGTTCTTGGAGATGGTGACCATGTAGGATCTGGGCACGCAAACAGAGATAGAGAGAGACATACTCAGAAAGTTCAATGGGCTTTATTATAAAGAAGTTGCTCATCAGGATAAAATAATCCACATTAAAAACATGTTTCCGATTCAAAGTGTAGTGTAATGTGCCTAACTAACATATGTGTGTGCAATCAGTAATTAAACATATCTAATAATCTAACAAATCCTAAATAAAACATTTAGAGAGAAGCAGAGAAAGAAAAAGGAGGAAGGAGAGGGGGGCTTAGGAAGGGGGTAGCAGTGATTAGTAGGAAGGAGGGAAGAGGGATCCAAGGCTTGTGAAGGCAGCATATTACCAGGATCAGAGGCTTGAGAACGGTGGGGCTTTCAGCTGAAGGAGAGAGGCTGTAGCTGGGAACAGCAACTTGGGAGCAGTGGTCTGGCTTCTGGTGGTCAAGCAGACAGTTTGCTCAGAGCGAGGCAGAGAGTGAAGGTACCACGGCCGGGGAAGTCTTGACTTCTCACTGTGCAGTGGAAGTCATAGACAGTTCATGTCCCTTCTCCCTGGAAAGAGTTCCTGCCTCTAGCCCCGCGGCTTGGGCAGCAAACCCTTGGATTGCTCATGAGCAGATCTTGCTTGTAGGCACAAGACTGCTAGCCCTCTGTCCAGTAAGCCTCATTCTTTATAGTTGTATTTTCTTTTGATCTCTCATAGAGTCTATTCAAATCTCCTCATCTTTTCCTGGGTCCCCAAAAAGGTGACAATGCTGTTACCTTCTGGATAATGTCTTTTAATCATTCAGGATATTAGCCCAGTCCAGGGAATCTCATCTTCTGTTAGCTGCTATCTTGAGGAGGGGACATTGCCCAAAGCATATCTGCATCTCTGAGCTGCAAATGGGCATCTTCTCTTGTCCCAGATTTGCCAGCCTCATCCCATGAGGTGTTAAGGGGTTAGTAAAGTAAGAATTAAAGTCTATAGGTGTTTTCTTTGTGTGCATTTACCTATGTTGAATTTCTATAGAGAGCAACTGAGTAATCCCCTTTGGGCATAGCAGAGCAATCATTGACAAGGGTTAACATAGACTTCTTGCAACAGGAAAGGGGAGATCAGCCTCTGGCCTCTTCCACAGGCATTATCTGATAGTGAGTTACATTTTAGCATATTGATTAGCTCAGGCCTAGCCCTTGTGTTTCTGTGAGTGCCCATTTCACAATACAATGATGGATTGCCTCCTCTTTTACAGAGCAGTACATGAGGAATTCCTGAGATCTGGGTGTCAGTTCACCTTGAGTTCAGGCATTTAATTGAACTCTTATAAAATGGAATCAGACACAGGCCTGGGTTCCATATAATTCTGGGTTGGTGGCTCTGGGTTTAATGTTGGTGTCAGGGGAGTGTCCCCAACACTACCTTGGATCACTCAGAGTTGAGCAACTACAGGCCTGTCTCCAACCTTCCATGGCTGGACAGGGGAATTGAGGGGGTGGTGGCCTCCCAGCTCCAGGCAGTCTTGGAGGAAACTGATTATCTTGACCCATTTCAAACTAGCTTTTGGGCTGGCTATGGGGTGGAGACTGCCTTGGTCGGCCTGATGGATTGATGATCTCCAATTGGGAATTGGCAGAGGGTGTGTGACTCTGTCGGTCCTTTTGGACCTCTCGGTGGCTTTCGATACTATCAACCATAGTATGATCTATAACTGTAAATAAACATGACTGACTTACTGACCATAGTATCCTTCTAGAGTGTCTGAGGGGGTTGGGAGTTGGAGGCACTGCTTTGCTACCTCTCAGGCAGGTTCCAGATGGCGTCCCTTGGAGACTGCTCTTCTTCAAAATCTGAACTTTTGTATGGTGTGCCTCAGGGCTCCATATTGTCTCCAATGTTGTTTATCATCTACATGAAACTGCTGGGAGAGATCATCGGGAGATTTGGTGCAGGGTGCTATCAGTATGCTGATGACACCCAAATCTATTTCTCCATGTCAGCATCATCGGGAGAGGGCATAACCTCCCCAAATGCCTGCCTGGAGTCGGTGATGGGCTGGATGAGGGATAATAAACTGAGACTGAATCCAGATAAGATGGAGGTACTCATTGTGCGGGCTTGGAACTCAAGAGACGATTTTGATCTGTTGTTCTGGATGGGGTCACACTTCCCCAGAAGGAACAGGTATGTAGTCTAGGGGTGCTTCTGGATCCAAGCCTCTCCCTGGTCTCCCAGGTTGAGGCGGTGGCCAGAAGTGCCTTCTATCAGCATACGCCAGCTGTGTCCGTTTCTTGAGATGAATGACCTCAGAACAGTGGTACATCTGCTGGTAACCTCGACTGGATTACTGCAATGCACTCTATGTGGAGCTGCCCTTGTATGTAGTCCGGAAAGAACAGCTGGTCCAGAACGCAGCAGCCAGGTTGGTCTCTGGGTCATCTTGGAGAGGCTATGTAACTCATGTAGTGAAGGAGCTACACTGACTGCTGATATGTTTCCGGGCAAAATACAAGGTGTTAGTTATAAGCTATAAAGCCCTAAACAGCTTGGGCCCTGGATATTTAAGAGAACGTGTTCTTCGTCATGAACCCCACTGCCCACTGAGATCAGCTGGAGAGGTCTGTCTGCATTTGCCACTGGCTCGTCTGGTGGCCACTCAGGGACGGGCCTTCTCTGCTGCTGCCCCGACGCTTTGGAATGCGCTCCCTAGTGAAATAAGAGCCTCCCCATCTCTGACAGCTTTTAAAAAGTCTTTAAAGATGCATCTGTTCACCCAGGCTTTTAACTAATTTTGTTTTAATTGTTTTAATGCCGTTTTAAAATATATATTTTTAAAAAATTTAAATTGTTGTAATGTTTTAAACTTTTTGTTTTTACTAATGTTTTACTTTCTGTTTTTATTTTGTTGTAAACTGCCCAGAGACGTAAGTTTTGGATGGTATAAAAATATGTTAAATAAACAAAATAAATAAATTTCTTACCTGCTAGTCTACATTTTGAAGCCTGGAACGGTAATGAGTAGAACTGCTTGGCTAGTTTGTACACTTTGGAATTTTCAATTATTTCACTGAAACCATGATCAACATAGCACACCTAATAACAAGAGAGAGACAAGAATTAAGAGACACACAGAATGTGTGCTGCTAGGTCTTATTTGGTAGTCACATTAATACAGCTTTCAAACAGTTCATTCTCTTTCTAGCCATAGTCTAACATAATGATTAGGGGAAAAGGAAGCTGCCTTATACCAAATCAGACCACTGGTCTATTTAGCTCACTACTGACTACGCTAACTGGCAGTTGCTTGCCAAGGCTTCAAGCAGGAGTCTCTCCCAGCCCTAGCTGGTGATGCCAGGGAGCGAACCTGAGACCTTCTGCAAACAAGCATGCAGATGCTCTTCCACTGAGCTAGGGCCCTATCCCTAAGGGAGATATCCTGAAGTGCTCACACATGTAGTCTACCATCCAAATGCTAGACATGGCAGAACTTGCTTAGCAAAGGGGACACCATTCATGCTCACTACTAAAAGATAAACTCTCCTCTCTGACATGGGTAACGGGTTTTTAAAGCATCAAAGCTCTATCAGCAAAGTTCACTTTATACAAGAAATAAGCCCCAAAACAAATCCAATCCAATATTTTAGGATAGGGGCATGCAACTCTCCAAAATGAGCATTAACTATTTAATGTGAGAAAAAATGTTAGAACTATTACAATTTTTTAAAAAGGCATTACAAGTAAAATACACCAACTAGACAGAAAACAGGAAACAAAAACATACCATTGAACGCCGGGTGCCAGATTACTGAATCTCTTATTTTGAACTGAAAATTCACTTCGTGCATAGAGGTTTGGTTCCACTTCAGGTTCAAGGCAACCAAATGATTTTAGGTTCATTTCCGATTCACTGAAAGCACCACTAGATTGGATTTAGGCTCAACCTCCCTAACTGTTACTTCCAATTACAGTGTGAAGAAGACTCCCCAAAGGAAATAGAACTGAGTGTTTCACTTTGCCTTGACAGAAGTCATTCCAAAAAAGCCTTGTGCAGACAGAACACTCATATTGTCATTTAATTTTCATCTTGTCTATACTTTTTTTTAAAAAAGTTTATAATTTATATACTATATTTTTTCCAAAAGTTGGAACTTTTGGAAGGAACTACAGAAAGATTACACTTGCCTTTATTCTATTGCCTTCCGTTGAAACAATCTCTGCCCGCAGCCAAGCTTCTTCTTCAGCAGGCACAGCAACAAGCTGCCCAACCTTAGGAGACTGTATCTGCAAAGCTAAGGGGTTCCGACAGTAGCAATCTTTCATCTCGTCTTCCATTAACTCCTGGGCAGCAGAATAGTCTTTGCCCACATACCTATGGATTTAAGGTTGAATTAGGTGAGTGAGTGAGTGTGTGTGTGTGTGTGTGTGTGTGTGTGTGTGTGTGTATATATATATATATATATATATATATATATATATATATATATATAATCTCAACAAAGAGGAAAGCAGTGCAAAAATGCTGAGGCACTTTTTACAAGTAGTGGTTCTCTCATTATTTAGCAGGGGGTGGGTTGGGGGGATGGGACAGGACAACTGTGAACATAGCATAGCATCCCTCTAGGGGCTGTTACTACTACTACTACTACTACTACTACTACAACGAATATTTATATACCACTCTTCAAAAAGTTCTCAAAGCGGTTTACATAGAAAAATACATACATAAACAAGATAGTCCCCTGTCCCCAAAGGGCTCACAATGTAAAAAAGAAACATAAGGCAGACACCAGCAACAGCCACTGGAGGGATGCTGTGCTAGGGTTGGATAGGGCCAGTTGCTCTCCCCCTGCTAAATGTAAGAGAATCACCACATTAAAAGGTGTCTCTCTGCTCAGTTAGCAGGGGCTAACTGACACACTGCTGTGTCACCAAACTTTTTTTTTTTTTTTTTTAAGATCAGCAGCACCTTCAGGGCACGGAAACATTTTCTCATTCATTTTGTTGTTATTTAAAGAACAGTCTTGAGAATGTTGTTGCAAAGCAGTATATAAACATTCTTAGCATAAACCATAATTTTAATCAAGGCAGAAGAAATTGGTTAGTAGTATATGAATAATCATTTGCCTCTTATAAAATCCAAAAGGTACACAAATCCATGCATCAAGACACTTGTACATTCCAAGTTGAGACACTCATCTAGGCTTCTACACTATGTAAGCAGTACACATAAGAAGCTGCCATATGCTGTCAGACCATACTGTAGGTCCATCTCGCTCAGTATAGTCATCACAGAATGACAGCGGCTTCTCCAAGGTTGCAGGCATGAATCTCTCTCAGCCTTATCTTGGAGATGCCAGGGAAGGAACTTGGAACCTAGATGCTCTTCCCAGAGCGGCTCCATCCCCTCAAGGGAATATCTTGCAGTGCTCACACTTCTAGTCTCCCTTTCATATGCAACCAGGGTGGACCCTGCTTAGCTAAGGGGACAAGTCATGCTTGCTACCACAAGACCAGCTCTCACGTGGCACACTGACACCATCTGCAAGCACTGCTACGCAGGAGGATTGAAATAGTTTTCTGGGAAGTTTGTCGCCTATGGGTCCTGCAGGCAAACCGCAGAGCCATTAGGCTATGGAAGCTTGCAATAGCGTGAGCTTTTCCTAGTGCTTGACTTTGCATTGTATGTAGGAGAAATGGGTTCTGCTGCCTTCCCGGGTAAAGCTAGAGTTGAGGAGACTGAGCAACACTGCAATTTCAGGAGTGGTTTGTATTTACTGGATTCCAATGCAACACAAAACCATGGTTTGTTTTACCGCCTGAATCTGAGTCTGACAAGAAGCCATGGTCTATTTGGGGCTGAACACAGTTTAAAACTCATTTGCAAATTGCAGTTTGTGCCAACTGTGGTTTGCTGTTACATCTGAATTCACAAGCCAAAGTTAGAGCTGTTGCTGCCTTAAGAGTCTGCTGACATGCAGATAGAAGAGAACTTGTGATGCAAACTCCTGAAAACATAGGAAGCAAAGAAAGACCAACAATTCTAAACTGTATATCTGGAAGTTCAAACTATGTTAGCACAAAACATGATTTAGCATTACACTGAACCCAGTTATTGCTGCCATGTTACCTAATTCCTTCTGCTACTATGTCTTTTACTTTGCTGCTCAGAAAGCACAGGATTTTAGTGTTCTCATGATGTAAATTCTAATGAGGCAATGGCCATCTTCACTGGACTTTAGGATGGGGCTGCACGGCATAAGCTATGAGACCCAGCAGATCCTACCACCAGAATTTTGATCTCCTACCTCAATTACATTCTGCTTTTTCTACTTATATTCTTAACACTAAATTCTTAATACAGACAGCAATAATCCAAGGCTAGGGCATCTAGCAAGCTCAGTCTGGTTGCTAAATGCAAACAAGACCCATCTCACAAGCAACGTGTAATACAGGAGGACCTCAATATCTGCGGATTCGCATATCTGCAGCTGGGTAAAAGACCCCCAACCTCAGCATACATGGGGGGGAGCCACGTCGACCTTGCATATCTGCGGTCAGGGGTGGCCGCAAATGACCATGGAGATCATTTCTGGCCACCATTTTGTGTTTTGGGGCCTCAAAATGGCTCTGGTTTTTTGTTTTTTTTAGAAAATGGCAATTTCCGGCCAATTTGGAGGCATTCGAGGGCACAAAGCGACTCAGGAGGAGCAGCTATGATGGTAGGCAGCTTCCCTCCCCCCCACAAATCTGATGATTTTTAGATGTTTTCCCTTGACCGGGAACCCAACCCCCAATTCCCCATTGCCCCAATACCTCGATATTCGCAGTTTCCATATCCATGGTTGTACCGTGGAACAATATCAAGGTCCTCCGGTATAGCACAGGGGTCTCTATTGAGAGACAGAATTCCTACTGGTGATGTCTGAACTATATTTTGGATAATGGGCATAATGCAGGGCAGGGAGGTCCCAGATTCAAAAATGGAGTGCATATTCTGACTTCTACAGACATAGTAATCATGGAGCCCTTATTTTGCTCCCAAGTAACACCATGACATTTAGGAGCTGATCAACCATCTACAGAGAGGCACTCTTAGCTTTATGTTCCATTATTTGCTAAATAGTCTCTTAAACCCCCAACAAGTTCACATCAAACAATAGAGGAATGCTAGAGAGAACCACAGATTGTAAACTTACCTGACAACAACTTCATTGGTAGTGTTCAATTCTACCACCAACACAGATGGGGAAGTTTCTGCTGGGATAATTAAAGGAGGCACTGCTATATTCTCCGTAAATTCCTCCTGGGACTCCTGCAACATCACAGTGGGCTGTTGCTCTTTAGGTCTCTTTAGGTCTCTGCTGGTCTCTTCATGTATGTGGATTTTCCCAGGAACAGGGATAATTAAAGGAGGCACTGCTATATTCTCCGTAAATTCCTCCTGGGACTCCTGCAACATCACAGTGGGCTGTTGCTCTTTAGGTCTCTTTAGGTCTCTGCTGGTCTCTTCATGTATGTGGATTTTCCCAGGAACATTCTGGTTCTCATCAGTGGATTTTGCATAGAGGATTGCCTTTTTGGGGTTGCCAGATATGTAGTCCACTGTGCATATATCAGACAGCAAGTCAAGTTTGTTCAGAACTTCATGAGGAAACACTGCTTTGTAGGTGTCTTCATATACCTTTGGGAGTGCATTAGCCCAAAGGCCGCTGGAATATTTTAACAAGATAGTAGCAATCTGCTGCTTGAGGTCCCCATGGAGTGCAGGAGCTTGGGTCTCTACAGTCCCTTTTATTAATGGGGACCGAGGCTTTCCCTCCTGGCTTGAGACACCCTTTATCGAATGATTAGTTTTTGTAGCTGGATAAATAAGTACATCCCTAATGCCACCAGACTGCATCTTCTCTGCCTTTGAGAGTAGAAGAGGAATTAAAACAACTCAAGTTACTTGACTTGCACACTGTGAACACCAATCATTTTAGGCACTTTGAAGCTGGTTCTCAGATGCACCTGTGAATGGGCTATTTCCCCATCAACCTTTCCTTCCTAGCTACCTCAAATCTCTAATGCACACTGCTCCCCAATACAACTTTAAATTCTGTAGACAAAGTATGCAAATTACTGCAAGTGTGCCTATTTGAACATTGTTTCAAAAATATAGTTTCCTTTCCCCAGTTATATAATTCTGGATTTAGTGCACATTTAGACTTCCGGAATAAGCAAAGGCTGGATACCTCAGATTAATCAGGCCGGAATAATCTCACCTTGTGAGAACAGACTGCCCAGGGGCATAGCAAGGTTGGAGTGGGCCCAGAGACAAGATTTTTAAATGCTGCCCCTGCTCACGGAAGCTCAGCTGATGAAGTAAAGCAGGCATTATTTTTTAAAAGGTTTGGTAAACTGTGGATGATGCAAGTCATTTAATGGTACTAGAGAAAGACATGCTGTTCTGGTAACTCCAGGTCTTAACACTCACAGTTACATCAATTTCAGAGGATGAATACAACTGAAGGAAGCCCGGGCGGGTGCACAGCTTGGGGAGTCAGTCATGTGACTTGCCTCAAGGGGGCCCCAAGGCATTGGGCCCCCAGACAACTGTCTCCCCTTGCCCTATTAAAGTTACGCCCGAGAGACTGTTCCCTACCCCCAAAAGTGCGGGGGAGCACCATTCAGGTAGTTCAGAGAAGACAATATTAGCAAGAAAGAAGAAATGCTATCTTGATCAACTTAGCTGACAGCTTTTCAAACAGGTGTATGTTTGTGTACCAGTGAGAAGGGGTAGGTGGGTGGGAACAAAATCTATAGCCTTAAGCATATCCAGAAGCAGTCTGAGGTAAGTCATCTATGTGTTTAAGACCCTCTCACTGAGTATTTATGCCTGTGGATATATGAGCAAAGCATACATTTACCAGGATACTACCAATGCCAGTAGCTAGATTAGCATGCAAACACATTAGATGCCCAACATTTATTTGGACTGTAACAAGTTAGAGCTCCCACCTTTGCCATAGAAGGCTTAAATATGAATTTCTAATTAGCAATTAAAAACTGAGGAGAATCTCTCTACCATCGATTATCATCGCATGCAAAATGAACAGTTTGAAAGTGTCTTACTATACATTCCAGCTTAGTGCTTATTACTCCCAGGAGTAACATTTGACAAAATACTCATAAGTTGGGGTCGATTATTTAAAACAGATGCAAGTCAGTGTTTCCATTTTAAAGTTTATTACACGAGTACACATGCATATTACATGATTGCTATAACAGTTGATAGCTAGCTGCACACTAATGTAATAGAGCCTCTATATTAGGGTTTCTTAACCTTGGATCCCCAGATATTGGACTACAACTTCCATCATTCCCAGCCACAAAGGCCATGGCTGGGGATGATGGGAGTTTAGTCCAATATCATCTGGTGACCCAAGGTTAAGAAACCCTGCTCTGTATAATCCAGAGCACAATCCCAAACCTTCGGTCTTGCAACCCACAGGCCTTTGTACTACAGAATCAAATTTGCAGAGACACAAGAGTGTTCCTTTTGGCTCCACATACATGCATGGATACCAACCAAGATCATTTACTTGAGATGCAAGCCTACAGTCCTATGCACTCATTGGCATTAAGCCCCACTGAACAAATTCGGTCTTACTTCTGAGTAAGCAGACATATATTATTAGGCTTTAACAAGCGTTAGAAACTTTCCAGAAGTATGAGTAGGAAGTTACTGGGTACAGTTCATGAGATGGAAAATCAATGACCGTGCTGTTATGGCCATAAGTTTTCAGAATTTGAAAACTAAACACACTTGCAGATTTCAAGGACTTGGAGGACTTAAAATGGGAGGATAAGGTCATCCCCACGGGCACAGCAAATGGTGCTAGTGAAGTGCATGGCATCTCTTTAATTCTAGTGCCTACGATGATTTATCACTAGGTCTATCAGTAAACCCACAACAATATTCTACATGACAACTGTGCCATTTATAGCATTTACATTTTAAAGAGACATTGTACCCCATGGTTCTCCAAGGCCTTTTTCCTATGTAATAGTCAGGATTACATTGAGATGGTTTGCATTAAATTAAATTCCTTTTAATCTAGTTTAAGACATTTCTTAGAAATGAAATATTGAAAGTATTTTATTCAAGTCAAGAAGTTGGATTTTTAACAAATAATTTTTTTAAAATCACCTACCACACAGATGTGAGGCCAGTGTTCAAGTTGTGGCAGCAAGGTTGAATTCAAGTCCTCTTCATATGCCTCTCTGTACAGGTGTGGTATTTTTGATAACCATATTCCAGTATTGAACCTATTCAGAATATCTTTAATTCTCTTCTGAATCTCATTTATTTGGATATTTGAAGGACAAGCAGGGGTAGGTTGCATTACTACTTGTCTCATGTCTCTTACGTTTTCTGCAAAGCAAACACACATTCTTGAAGAGAGCATTTCCTTCTAAAAGAAAAATCTTGTTTATAAAATAAGTTTACCTCCTGCCAACTGGACAAAGAGGTACATTTTAAATCAGCAACTCTTTATCTTTAGCTGAAGGAGAGAAACTACCCCTATTCCAGCCCAGCATAGCATCTCTCCCTGTGGCTGTTTACTGATCTCCCTTGCATTTTGTTTTTAAGACTGTGAGTGAACCCTTTGAGGACAAGCAACCATTTTCTTTTGCTGTGTAAAATCCTCTGAGAATTTTTGTTGTTGCTGAAAAGCAGTATCTAAATAAGAAAGATCAACTCTCTCTCTCATCCAGGAGTAGGCAGCTTGTAGCTCCCACCCCCTTTTAGGGATGTGCACAGAACCAGTTCGGAAGGCGGAGGGAAGGGTTGCTTTAAATGACAGGGAAGGCACTGCTTACTTATCAGCCTGGGCCCTGCCGCTTTCCCCCTGCCTGTGCTCTCTCAACAAGCGTGGGCGCAGGGCTGCAACATTCCTCCTTGCAGCCCCGTTCAGCATCGCCACACAAGTGGCCGACACGGGCACCCACGCTTTTTGGGAAAGCGCCAGCGGGGGAAAGCAGTGGAGCAGGGATGGACAGGTAAGAGGTACCCTCCCTGCCCCTTAAAGTAACCTCCCTGCCCTTCCAGGAGTGCACAGAACTGGTTCCGTGCACATCCCTAACCCCCTTTATCCATTTTTGGTAGTCTGTGGTATCTTAATGAAATTCTTCCAGGCCAGTAATTCCAGCTTTCTCCTTCCCACCCAAAGATAACTAAAAAGCCCATATACTCAGAGGGCAAAAACACTGTTTAGCTGTTCACTTGTTAACATATTCCTATAGAACACAGGAATGCCATTGTTTTTCAGATGTCAAACTGAAGATGGTCAAGAACAAAAGGGATGTGAACAGTACATTGTCAGTGTAACATAAAAGGATCTACCAATGCACTGGCAACAGTCACCTTGGCAACTGCCTTATCCCACCCTGGCAAAGGTTCCTTCCCTAGCCTTTGACTAGAGTGAATGAAGTGGCAATGTGAAGAGTATCACCCTGGTTTTGAATGTGAGCTAATGTCAGAAGCAGACACACAAAGCTGAGCAAGGAACTCAGCACAAGAATGTATAGCTGTCATCTTAGAGAGATGACTTATTTCTGAGAGCACAAGCAGGGATTCCAGACTAAGAATAAGGGGTGGGAAAGTTAAATTGTACTCCCTCTCTCTGTTGCTCTGCAAGCCCTCCTAGTCACAGTTCACACAGAGCAAATACCTTCAATCCTAATATTTTGAAACTCCTAACCTAAATTACAAGGGAATAAAATAAGAATTTGAAGAGTTAGGAATCATGGATCATCTTATTCTAAAATACTAGACTGAGTCCTGTCAAAGAAAAGGACAGAGCAAGCATTTGGTAGCTGCAATAATTTAAGGTCATTCAGTTCAATTATAGATGCAATGGTTCCACTACAGCCAGTTAAAAACCTGTTAAACATGTGCTCAACACATTTTACAGGCTGATCCTATTCATGTTTACTCAGAAGGAAGCACCAGAGTTGAGAGGAGCTTACTCCCAGGTAAACATGTGTAGCATTATAGAAGAATACAATGAAAAAGCAAAGCCTGCTCAGGAAATGGAAAAACTTCCAAATAGAACAGATTACCCTCTATCCTCCTCACTTTTGAACAGAGACTTCCATTCAGTTAAAAAATAATAATGAAAAAATGTTCAAATCCTATGGAAATAATGAACTTGGTTGACAATCCACACAAGTTAGCTCTGCATCTCCCTGCCAAATTTATGGCTTTTCTCACTAAGCATCAAGAGCAAGATGGAACTGGTATATCATCTCATTTTATTATGCAGGTTGGTAGAAGAAATGAATCCATCTTCTCCAATTTGAATTGGTGAAGCTGGTGCTCAAATGAAGGATCTTGCATGTCAAGATTTGATCTCATCATCATGAGGGCCAATTAAAACACACACACACAAAATTTTGGTGGGCCTGACTATAGAACTGGCTAGAAAGTGTGGCTGCTAGGCATAGTCACTACTTATAAATACCATACCATTCAAGTCCCCAGACAGGTTTCTTGATAAATGAACTTGAAGATCTTTCTGAAACCGAGGTGGAAGCGGTGCTCTTTTCTCAGGCCTAAAAAATTAAAAATAAATAAATCCTAAAGCAGACTCCTATAATTTCAACTTAATTTTTAAGAAAAGAAAAATCCAGCTAGTATGCTCAAGGCACTACAGTCTGTCCATACATCTCATATCTGAAGATGAAGATTCTCACCAGACATCCTATTATAAGAGAGAACCATTTATGTTCACAAGAAATGGTCATGGTGGACATCAAATCCATATGGATCATACAAGGAGGCTCATAGCCACCCTTCCTTTTGCTTGCATAATCCACAGATTTGGCAGAAATTTTACAAACGAAAAAAAGTTACTCTAGAACAGGTCCCAGTGCACATAAACTAAGTCAAGAAGTCATAAACTTGGAAATTCAAGTTGACATGTTTATACTTTTGTACCTAGCTGCCAGATTGTTTTCTTCAGGTTGTCTTCTGGCAGCAAAATTAATGCAGAACAGTGGACAGAATCTAGCAAAGTCCTGATAGTTTCAACTACTTTATTAAGTACATCCTTAACTATCTCCCAATGTATTCAACAAATTCCAAGTATTGGGCCATAGAATATTTTTCTATCTGCTGGAGTTTCCATTTCATAAGTATCTTACCATTTTTACTGTCATATGAGGCAGACACAACAAACAATTTCTAATTCAGTGATCTTGAGAGAAGTAGTCCTCCTTTCACAACAAAAACACAACTCACCACTAGATGGCTCTATTTTACACAATAGGGGATTTGGGATTTTTGTTGAATTTTTTTGTTGGGATTGTGTTGTGATTTTTTTGCAGTAAACATAAGGAGATATTCAAGTGTGAGACTCTCCAATTCAGTTCTAACTTCCCAGTACACATTCTATCCATTTAGGCTTGAACTGAGACATGGTTTATTCTTCTATCAGATGGAAAGTTAGTTTAGCAAAGCTAGGCAGACTGTACTATTGCTATTAACTACTGTCGTGAATCATTGTGCTTATCATATACTATTAAACTTGATATACAATTGTAGCAGCCAGTGTCCAGTTCAAATGTCATGTAGAACCGAGAGTAAACCCTATACAACCCTTCTTATTCTATGTGAACCGCTTTGAGAACTTTTGTTGAAAAGCAATATATAAGTAGCAGTAGTAAATTGTGGTCATCTTTGGGCTCAGGCACACAGACTCCTCCCCCTCCTCCTAAGGAAGGAATTTCCCTTCTGATTCTGGTTTAAAACCAAGCTGTGATGTCTGAATCTTGGTTTGTTCTAGACCAGGCATCCCCAAACTGCGGCCCTCCAGATGCTGCTGAACTACAACTCCCAGCATACCCAGCCACAAAAAATTGTGTCTAGGGATGCTGGGAGTTGTAGTTCAGCAACATCTGGAGGGCCGCAGTTTGGGGATGCCTGTTCTAGACTCTAGTCAGAAAGTTTGAACACAAGTCAGGGTATTTATAATGTTTTAGATTACAGGTAGGGGATATCATTTCTGAATACATACATTAAAAAATCCCTGCAAATGGAAAAGCTAGCACAGAAGGAAGGGGGCTAGTGTATAACCTTTGGTCCTGATGTACTGAAGACTCTCTCACTGTGTGTATGCGCGGGTAGATATTTACACACATACTTTGTCTCATATGTAAATATGAGAGACTACCCACCCACCCCCACAATTTAAATGGAACACTCCACTCCATCCCACTTCCCATTCTGCCACCTTTAACTGGGAAAAGATAAGAGAATCAGTCTAGCAGCTGCTCCTTAATATTTAGTATAATGACAGCAGGAACACTTACAACTTTCAGTTACTTTTGTTCTCATCTATATTCAGTGAATCTAGAGACACATCTGGTTCACCTTTCCTCCCAACATAGGGTTCTTCTTGTTGGAGCTAGGACCCTGGCAGCATCAGCTCTCAGCTGCAATGCCTCAGTGACCACTGCTGGGGTGGGGTAAGGGTGGTTAGGGTCATGGATAAAAGTAATGGACTCCTCCCCTCTTTGTTCTTCCAGTGATAGGGTTTTCTCCATTTTGTCTCTCCAGATATGACTGTTTTGGTCTCTCTGAAATTAAGCTGCAGGCTCTTTCACACTTGTTTGTAACCTTTTCTTTAAATAAATCCTTGCAGTTCTTCAATACTAAAGAACTTTCTCAAGACCTCTTGCTTTGCTGGTTTCTCAAACTGGTTTTGCTTTGCTATTTGGGGACTGAACTGCCATTCTTTCCCTACACTTGTGCAGTTAGATTAATCCTCCCCCAGGACAATGCTAATATGACAGTTTCCCAGTGCTGCTTTTCACCGATGGTATCCTCTATTCAAGTCCATGCACAATTACAAAAAGCCATAGCAGCACAATAGGAGGATTATCAAGGCAATCAGAACCATTCTGAAATTTATTCCAGCCACAATGGTGGACCACCAGGGACATTATTTGCATCATGTTTTGATGATCCAGAGCAGCAAACAATGCATAAAGAGAAGTGATGGTACAGCAACTGAACATGCCAAGTTTAATTTTAATCAGAGGACAACGGGGTGGGGGTGAGGAGTGACCTGTAGTGCAATACCAAATCAGCAGAATTTCAGCATCAAGCTCTCATCTGCTTTTAAGTTTTGTATTCCAATATACAGAAATTGAGGAAAAAAGGATGCAACAGTATGCCAATAGTTTCAGCTGACTTCAAAATGCCATTAGGTTAGTGTTTTTCAGTAGCACACACAATTTAAGTAGTTTTAACAAGCATTTTTTATTTAATGCATCTGAGAATCCTCAATCTTCCATCCCATAAGCATTTATATACCCTCCCCTTCAAGCCATATCCTCCTGGGGTAGCTACTTCCATGTATATATACGCATGATGAGAAATGGCACGTTGAATCTAGGCTTACACAAGCGGAATAATGTTCTCACCAGGGATATTTACCACAACCTACAACCCCCTGAAAAGCCATTCATGAGGCTGAGGGGACCCTCTATAAGTGGCTGGCATAAAACATGAAGGGCTGCAGGAACCACCACCCCTACCCCAAATTTGGATTTCTCCTTCCCTTGCAGCCTCATCCCACAGGAAATCTTTAGGACTGGCTTTTGGAGGGAAGATTAAGCTGTGGGCTGCAGTAGGGAGAAACGGGCAGAAAAGTTCCTTTCTATGAGCAACACACCACCTATGCAACTCTGGATCCAAACCAGAAGTGAACAAGCACTACACTTCCTCATCTTCTGGATGCAGGAATTAGTTTTTGATCCGCCCCCAAACCATCCAAGTACTATCCCCAACACAGCAGGAAGCTGCCAATTTTGCAAGCCCTGCATTGTGGTCTGCTATTGTTGAGGCACACCTTATCTTCATAGTAGTGTCACAGTTAAGCAATGCCCTTCCTGGAGAGCTATGAGATGTCCTTCAAGAAAGCGAGAATCTTTCTTTTCTGTTGCTTACAAAATCTTAAGTATCCATCCAATCGTTCTGAAACTAGGCAATAAGGGACACCACCCATCTAGATTAGGTGAAAATATAATGGAAAATGGCCAAATTTTGGCAGTTTAAATTTAGAATGCCTAAAAAGAGGGATCAAAGTGCATAACCTTTTTCTGAAACAAATGTTTAATCTTTTATTAAATAATACATTTTACAATTTTTATATCACTTTACTTTGTCCCAAGAATTCAGCTCCATGCTAGCCTGGTACCTTTTGCTGGGTTGAAGAACATCTATCCAGTAGTTTTTGAATAATTATTGTTCAAAATCTCCATAAAAGGGAAGAATAACTAAGCAACGGATAACTGAATTGTGCCCACTGAGAATTCTGAAGCCAAAGTTGGGAGGAGCAAGACCTGGCAATTTCTAGTGAGTGACTTAACATAGGTACCTGATAAAAAGAGAGTATATGAAAACTCTGGCACTTGTGTAGTTAAACCACCATTCCTCCCCTACTCTTCTTCATGGGCTTTCGTTTTCTCCCTCTGCCCCCTTACTTTCAGCTCTACCAAAAGGGGGAAATAAAGCACCTCAGCAAAGCTTGGAATCAATTACTAAAAAGTCCACTGATTCGCCTGGAGCTTATTTCTGACTAAACACGCATAGGAATCAAGACCAGAAGAGATCCTAGGCAAGAATATGGGCACTCTCTTTTCCGTTCCTCCCATCCCCTCAGTAAAAGCACAGAAGAAGAACTCACTTAGGGGGAGGAGAGGGCATTTTATTTCTCTGGGGATTGCTTACTTCTGAGTAAAAATGTATAGGATTAGGATCAAGGATCCCAAGCTAGGAAGTTCCAAAGTAGTACAGCAAGGAAACACTAAAAACCATTCCAACCCAGCACCAAGAAATCATCATTCTGATACAGACTGCTCTTGAACATGGAGGCTCTGCACCAAAGCCAAACTGCCTGTGAATATGGAAACTTCACTTGACCACACAGGAAATGAAGCCTCCATATTCACAGGCAGCTTGGCTGTCATGTAGAACCTCCATGTTCAAAGGTAGTCTACAGCAGAATAGTAGTTTGTGGGCGCTGGGTGGGAGTCAGTGTTCCCTCCAAGGCAAGTGTCTGTGCTTGAGCTCACACCTTTGTTGTCCGCTCAGTTAATCTTAGATCCCACTCAGGTTTTATCAGGAAGGTCCCACTCTGAATACATATGTGCACACAGCGCCTTGATACTGCTGCCCAGAACAAAACTCATTCCACACACAGATGGAAAAAATTAGAGAACACATGGGAGTTTCTGGAATTTCTTTACTGCACTAGTTTGGGGCTTTCTGGAAGCATCTGGCTGAGTACTTTAAGAGGCTACTGGGCTAGATTTCACATGCCCTTTCAAGTAGCATTTTGATAACTGAGCCTGCAGTTCTGGATTCAGTAATCCAAAAACCTTCAGTTTAAGATAAGAGTTAAGATGCTTTACATTTTCACTCATGTCCTAAAAAAGAATGGAAATTGCAAGCTAAGTTGCCCATCTCATATAAGCTGTAAAGACTTTGTACAGTATGGTATATGATGATGGCTTTTGAAATGAGGCTCCATGCACCCACACTTTGCCTTGATCAGATATGCATAAGGCAGGAATTTATCAGGGGAATTTATCACTAGCAAATAATTAGGGAAGCTACAACTGTTAAATGTCTGCCCAGATGAATCCCTCCCCAGCCCAATATCCAACTGAAAGACCAAGGCAAAGTGTGAGTGCATGGAGCCTCATTTCTAAAGCCATCATCATATACCAGACTGTACTACAAAGTCTTCACAGCTTATATTTATTTATTTAGCAAGTTTGACCGCCTGACTTCCTTAGACTTGAGATGGTTTACATAAATTAAAAAAAATAAAAAAACACAAAGACGGGGGGAAGGAAAAAAGAAAAAAAGACGCCCCCTCCACACACGTTAAAAACGAAAAGCCTGGCAAAATAGATAGGTTTTTCAGGAGCTTCTTAAAGGACAGAAGGGAGAAAGCATGACAAATCTCAGGAGGCAGAGTGCTCCATAAGGAATGGTGCAGAATCCAAGATGGGCACCCTTAAGTTGCCATTTCCATTCTTTTTTTAGAGCATGAGTGAAAATGTAAAGCGCCTTAACTCTCATCTTAAACCAAAGGTTTTTGGATTAATGAACTTCCAGGAGTTTTTAAAAGGAAATCTGCTTAGACACTATGGGGAAAAGCTTACCCGTGCTGGTTAAGTGGAGTCTTCCTGTTCTTAGACAGTATACCTCTAATGCAAAACCTCTGTGTTCAAAGGTAGTCTGCCACCATCTTATATCCACCACAAGGCCCTGGTCATCTCTCCTCCGCCTTGAATTCCCTGGCAAGTACAATTCCCACCTCACTGCTGCCCTACGTGCTTTCACAAGCCCATTTGTCAACCTGCCCCACTGGCTCAAATAGCTTATAAGGACCAGTTACCTGGACACCAGCTTCTGCTTCCTCATAAGCATTCACCCCAGCCTCAGTGCGCTTCCACAACCTGTTGCCACCTCCTTGCATTCCCTCACAAGTTCATACACCACTCCATTGCAGCCATGGAAATAGTGCTGGGAGGAAGTACACTTTCCAGATGGCCCCCATGTGCTTTTCCAATGTCCCTGTGTGAGTTCTCAGCCCCATGGGCTCTGCTTCCTGCAGAAGAGGCCTTCTCAGCACCGGGAATATAATGAACAGCACCAGGGGGATGCTACAGATCGATTGGGGTTGCAGTGCCCAATGAACAGCCCTTGTAGTCAGTCAACACTTGTTTTCTAGAGTTTAAGGGTTAGTTTTGAAACTGCTACATCTCAGCCACTTTCTGCACCAGATCTGAAAGGGTGGTGTCCCTTGGTTGATGCCTGCAAGCTTTTAAGCAGATAGGGTAGACAATTTAGATTTTATGACCAAGATAATATTCAGGGCTTATGATGTTAAAATGCGGAAACCCCTCCCTCATCTTTACCTTGAAAGCCCTATATGGCTTGAGACCAGGTTACCTAAGAAAACACCTAGCCCTGTATGTCCTGACTTGGACTCTAAGATCTTCTTCAAAGGCCCTGCTTTGAGTGTCCCTGCCAATGAAGTGATGCAGGGGGCTACTAGGGAGAGGACCTTTTCAGTGGTTGCACCCTGTTTATGCAACAGGCTCCGCAGTAAGGTTTGCCTGGCATCATAACTTTGTTCTTTTAGATGCCAGGTAAAGATCTTTCTGTTCACTCAGGCCTTTTGATTTGATTTTAAAAACCAACTTAAGTTTTTTGAATTGTTTCTGCGTTGTGTGTGTGTTGTGATTTTGTGTGTTTTATGGAAGCAAGTATCACTGAGTGTAATGGAGTTTACTTCCTTCTAGGTGTGCACATATAATTATTATTTATTCAGTTTCTATACCGCCCTTCCAAAAATGGCTCAGGGCGGTTTACACAGAGAAACAAACAAATAAGATACAACTCTGTCCCCAAAGGGTTCACAATCTAAAAAGAAACACAAGTTAGACACCAGCAACAGTCACTGGAGGTCCTGTGCTGGGGGTGGATAGGGCCAGTTATTCTCCCCCTGCTAAATAAAGAGAATCACCACACTGCAGGTTCAGTTATCAAAATGCTGCTGGGAAAGGCATGTATACTCCAGCCCAGCATCCTCTCTCTCACAGTGCTCAGCTGCATACTTCAAGAAAGCTCCAAAGGGCAGCAAAGAAGTCCAAGAAACCATTCCCACCCAGTGCCAACAAACTCTGATTGTGCTGCAAACTGCCCTTGAACATGGGAGGTTCTACATGAGAGCCAACCATCTGTGAATATGGAGGCTTCATTTCTTAAGCATAGACAAGTGAAGCTTCCATATTCACTGACAGTTTGGCTCTGCTGCAGACTCCATGTTCAAGAGCAGACTATACCAGAATGCTGGTTTCTTGGTGCTTGGGTGGGAATGGTTTTTAGAACTTCCTTCAGGTTCCTTCTTCGGAACTTCCTACCATGGTATCCTTGGTCACAATACTATACATTTTTACACAGAAGTAAGCCGCAAAGAAATAAAATGGTTTCCCCCTTTTTATGCTTTGCTGGGAGGAAGGGGAAAAAAAAAGAGAACCCACATTCTCGCCAAGGATCTCTGCTAGTCCTGATTCCTATGTGTGTTTACTCAGAAGTAGGGATGTGCGTTTCGTTTTGTTCACAAAACAGGCCATTTCGGCTGTTTTGTAGCCAAAACAAAACGTCCCTGTTTTGGATACAAAAAGTTTTGTTGTTTCGGCTGTTTTGGAACTCCATTTTGCAATCGCAAAAAGTCTTTCTCCTTCAGTCTCCATTTTGAGTTTTGACATCTGTTTGAATTTCCAGCCCTTCCAGTCCGCAGATTGGCCAGCAAAAGCATGGGCTGATCTGCTGGCAATTGCCTCCTTATTCCTTTTAAGCAAATTTAAGGGTAAATTTTACCCCCATTGGCTAGTGGGGCAGTGTGCATTTACCCTTATTGGCCAGTGGGGCAGTGTGCATTTCATTGTTGTTGTTTCACACTGTTGTGTGTAGATCAATTGCATTTTGGACCGGGGGGGGGGGATGTGGATGTGCATGACCTTTGGAAATATGCCTGATTTTTTCCAAAGCTCTGCTGTTGATGTGTGATGTTGATGTTATTTGGGGTGGATTTGGGGCAGAAAGAGGGATTTGGGGGCAGAAGAGTGGTTCAGGTGGTAGTGCCCCAATGGGTGCCTGCTGCCACCCAGATTCCAAAGGAATTGGGAAAAGGGCTGATTTTTAAAGAATTTCTGAAGTTGACATGTCTTTGGGGCAGATTCGGGGCAGAAAGGAGGCCTGAGGGGCAAAACAGCGGGTTGGGTGGCAGTGCCCCAAGGGGTGCTTCCACAACCCAGATTCCAAAGGAATAGGGCAAAGGGCTGATTTCTTAGGAATTGTTGAAGTTTATGCTTCTTTAAGGTTTTTTCTCCCTAGGGAATAACGGAGGTTTCAGCAGACCCGTAACTCCACCGGGGGCACTGGGGTGGCCGGGAGCGAGTGGTGGTGTAGTGCACATAGGGTGCCAACCACCCCCATGGGTTGCTAACCCATGGGGTGCTGGGTTCTGTTGTTTCTGAGGTGTTCTGAGTGTAGATTCTCTGGTAGCATATGAGATTTAAAATTACAAACCATGAATCCACTCTCATATGCTACCAGAGAATCTGAATCTACACTCAAAACATCTCAGAAACAACAGAACCCAGTACCCCATGGGTTAGCAATCCATGGGGGTGGTTGGCACCCTATGTGCTCTACACCACCACTCACTCTGGGCCACCCTGGTGCCCCCCAAAGTGCAGTTATGAGGCAGGAATTATGGAGGTCCATCATTCCCTATGGGGAAGAACTTTACAGATGCGCAAACTCCATTACATCTTTAAAAATCAGCCCTCTGCCCAATTCCTTTGAAATAATTCTGGCAGCTTCCTTGCCCTGACTGGGCATTACCACCCACCCTACTTTGCTCTGGGCCACCCCTTCCCCCCCCAACATGAAGCTATACTTTTGCTGAAACCTCCATTCTTGCCTATGGGAAAAATCCTATACTTCAAAAATTCACCAAAAATCAGCCCTTTGCCCAATTCCTCTGAAATTTGGGTGCTAGTCTCCAACCACTGGACACTATCATCCCCACACACTAGTTTTCCCCGGGGCCATTTTTTAAAATCCAAAACGTTTCGGATTTGGATTTTGCAGTTTTGAACAAAGAACAAAATGGGAGTGTTTCGGATTCGGGCCATAAACAAAACAGAAAAAAATCCAAAACGCACAACCCTACTCAGAAGTAAGCTCCAGTGGAATCAATGGAATTTCTAGTAGTTTATTCCAAGCTTTACAAAGCAGAGGGAGAAAGCAAATGCCCATGAAAGGAAAGGGGCAAGGGAGGAATGGTTGCTTAACTATACAGGTTCACAGACGGTCCTCATTGGGCACCTATGTTCAGAACCAGGAAGTCACTCACTAGAAAGGAACATTGGTCTTACCATGAAGGATTCTTTCTCTTAGGTGGATGAAGGTCATCAGCTTAGTTTGGATTTATCAGTCATCACATGGCTTGAGACAGGATAGGGTTAAATTTTTTATGAAGGCTAGCTTCCTGTTAGGCAGTAGGTGGTGCCAGAAACCCTAACAGCTTCCTGTTAGGCAGTAGGTGGTGCCAGTTTCGGGCCTGTAGCATAGAAAGGTATAAGATAGAAGATACACAGACAAAGCAGTTATCCATACAAGGTGAGAAAGAAAATACTATGAATAATGGATGGACAACTCAATTGTCCCCCAGAGTCACTACCCTATGTGCAAAACTGGCACCCCAACCATCAAGTTTATATCTGCGGGTGGGTCTGATGACCTTCGTCCACCTAAGAAAAAGAACCCTTCACAAGAAGACCAATGTTTCTTATCTCTGTGAGAGGGACATTAGCAGAAAAGGCGGCTGAAGTAGAAGCACTATGAGTGGAATTAGCTGTAATGCCCATTGGAGCAGGCAAGCTGCGCAAGAAGGCAGATCTGGCCATGGTTACCCACGCCTTAGTCACGTCGCTGCTGGATTACTGTAACGCGCTCTACGTGGGGCTGCCCTTGAAGAATATCCGGAAACTGCAGCTAGTGCAAAACGCGGTAGCGAGGGTTTTATCCGGAGCTGCCCACTGGGAGCACATCACCCCCATTCTGAAAGAGTTGCACTGGCTGCCAGTTCATTGCCGGGTCCAATCCAAGGTGCTGGTTTTGACCTTTAAAGCCCTTAATGGTTTGGGCCCGGGGTATTTGAGGGACCGCCTGCTCCCAAGGGTTGCTGCCCGCTTGATGAGGACATCTGAGGGGGCCCTGCTCCGGGTGCCAACAATGAGAGAGGCCCGGTTGTCGTGTACTCGGGACAGGGCCTTCTTTGTTGCTGCTCCCAGACTTTGGAATGCTCTCCCAGTGGCCATTCGCTCCTCGGACTCCATCATGGCTTTTAGAAAGCTTGTTAAAACTTGGCTTTTTACCCAGGCTTTTACATAATCGTTTTTACTGCTGCTTCTGTGTGTTTTTATCTGTTATATTGTTTTTATGCCTGTATTTTATATGTTTTTATTTTTTTTAGCTTGATGTTTTATTGCCTTTTTATTGTATGTTTTAACTTTTGTAAACTGCCTTGGGGTTGTCTTTCAACGAAAGGCGGTATATAAATGCAACAATAGATAGATAGATAGATAGATAGATAGGATAGAATAGGGATGTGCACGGTCCGGAGAAGTCCGGACCGGCACCGAAGGGGGGCCTTGTTTTTAGGGCGGGGAGGGCTTGCTTAGCCCTCCCGCCTCCTTGCCCCTGCCAGCGCCCGTATTGTACAGTATAGGGGCGCTGGAAACCAGCCGCCCCCCTCCGCCGCGGCGAAATAACCCCTAAAACCAGCCAGCCCTCCCTCCCTCCCTCCCAGCTAGCTGCCCGCCCGCCCGCCCACCCACTCATCCGGTCGCTGGATAAAAAGCGAGAGGAGCTCCGGCACAGAGCTCCTCTCGCTTGGAAGGCCTCCAGCAGAATGGTGGCATGCACGCGCCGCAAACCACACCGTTCTCCGGAGACCCAGTCTACCCGCCGGGAAAGGGCCGGGTAGACCGGGCCTCCGATCGCTGGGTAGACCGGGCCTCCGATCGCCGGAGGCCCAGTCTACCCAGCGATCGGAGGCCCGGTCTACCCGGCCCTTTCCCGGCGGGTAGACCGGGCCTCCGATCGCTGGGTAGACCGGGCCTCCGATCGCTGGAGGCCCGGTCTACCCAGCGATCGGAGGCCCGGTCTACCCGGCCCTTTCCCGGCGGGTAGACCGGGCCTCCGGAGAACGGCGTGGTTTGTGGTGCGCGCATGCGCGCGCGCGCAAGCCACCATTCTGCTGGAGGCCTTCCAAGCGAGAGGAGCTCTGTGCCGGAGCTCCTCTCGCTTTTTATCCAGCGACCGGGTGAGCGACTGGGTGAGTGGGTGGGTGGGCAGCTAGCTGGGAGGGAGGGAGGGCTGGCTGGTTTTAGGGGTTATTTCGCCGCGGCGGCGGGGGCGGGCGGCTGGTTTCCAGCGCCCCTATACTGTACAATACGGGCGCTGGCGGGGGCAAGGAGGCGGGAGGGCTAAGCAAGCCCTCCCCGCCCTTAAAGACATACCCCCCACCCGGACCCGAACCAGGCAGGGCCGGACCGGTCCGGCAGTTCGGCCATTCTTTGGAATGGCTGCCGGACCGGTTCGGGCACACCACTAGGATAGAAAGCTCCAGAGATTCGTATGCTGATGTGATAGTTGCCCATGTCCATAGGGATATGGTGACTTTGGATACCCTGTTACCCAGGGATGAAGGAAGAAATGTAACGAAAGGGGAGTTTGGTGTAACATGGCAGGTAAATTCTGAGTGCCCTGCACACATCTAGAGAGTGCCATAGTTTTTCTTTGGGGTGTATCAGAGAAGAGCAGAAGGACAACCTCCTGTGTCTGGTGGAGGGTAGAATTAACCTTTGGGAGGAAGGTAGGGTCTAATCGTAGAACCACTGCATCCTGATGTAACGTGCACAGCTCCTTATGACTGGAGAGCGCACCCAATTCTGATACTCTTCGTGCTGAAGTAACTGCAACAAGGAAGAGCACCTGGAATGAGGGGAGTTTTAAAAGGTACCAAGTGGAGTGGTTCAAAGGGAGTTCTAGTGAGTGCATGAAGAACCCTATTGAGGTGCCGGGGGGATGTTGACGGCCCCCCTAAGGAACCTTGAAAGGTGAGGATGGAGTAAAGAGGGTGTATCTGGGGCAGACCATCTGAGCACTGAGGCAAAGGATGAAATTTGACATTTCAGTGTACTAGGTCGTAGTCTAAGTTCCAAACTGGATTGTAAGAAAGCCAGTACTTGGGGGACCCCTGCAGTCAGAGATACGTGCTTCCAGCACATCCACCATGAGAAAGCTGACCAAGTAGACTGGCTTGTAGAAGGTGGACAACCTTCTACAAGCTAAGATAGTATTCTGTATTTCCAGTGAGTACCCCGCTTGAGCTAGGGCTGAGAGCTCAACCTCTACATGGAGAGTTGGAGCCATTGAGGGTCTGAGTGGAGAATGAGGCCCTGTGTCAGATGGTCTTGTTGTGGAGGAAGGTGCCAAGGGGGCCAATTGAGAGATTCAGTAGGTTGGAAAACCATGGCCTCCAGGGCCAATAAGCTACGATGATGATCAGGTCTGCCCTTTCTAACAGCGCATTTTGAATGACTCTGCGAATAATGGCCAGCAGGGAAAACACATCTAGAAGGCTATGGGGCGGGGGCATGGTGCCATTAATGCATGCATGACTTCTGCCTGGGGGAACTGGAACCTTGTAAAGAAGCATGGAAGTCGATGGTTGCTTGCTGATGCAAGTAGGTCCACTTCAGGAAGGCCTAGTACCTCGGTCATCAGATGGAACACGTCCAGGTGAAGTGACCATTCTGTGGAATCTATCGTCTGATGAATAAGCCAATCTGCATGTACGTTTGCTGCAGTGTTCCCTCTAAGGTGTGCGTATGTGCGTGCGCTCATACTTTTTTTGATGTCCACTCAGTTAATTTTGATGTCCACTCAGGTTGAATCAGGAAGACCCCACCCTGAATGCACTTGCACACACATTGCCTTGATACTGCTGCCCAGAACAAATCTAACTCCACACATAGATGAAAAAAATTAGAACACACACTTGTTTGCTGGCCCACTGAGGTGTTCCACCGAGATGGACGGGGGCTATTTTCCACCCTAGCGAATAAAAGATTGGATTCCGCCATGATTGCTCTTGACCTTGTTCCCCCTTGGTGATTGACTGAGGATTTTGCACTGCAGTGATGTTGTCCATCTGGATGAGCACATGGGTGCTCATGATCTGTAGTAGGAAGCAGTGTTCTCTCTAAGGCATGTGCATGTGTATGCGTTCACAAGTTTTTTTAATGTTTGCTCAGTAAATTTTAGATCCTGCTCTGGTGGAATCAGGAAGGCCCCACTCTGAATGCATGTGTGCACACACTGCCTTGATACTGCCACCCAGAACACTCATTCTGCACACAGATGGAATTTTTTTTAGAAAGAACACTGGTAGGAAGTGAATGAGTATTAGGCAGATTGCACGGAGCTCCAGGCAGTTGATATTGTGATGGTTCAGGTAGAGATCATTTGCTCTGTGCATAAAGGCTCTGGCAATGAGTTCCCCAGCCGGAGAGACTTGCATTTGTGGTGATGGATGTCCGTGAGGAGATTGTGAGTGAAAGCTCCTTGTTGAGTGCCAGACAGTCACCATTCGAGTGACCTGAGAAGTTTGTTCATGAGGGGGAACTGCACCTGCCTACATTCCATGATGGCTTACTGATGTGGTAGGATGTGCAACAGGAGTGTTCTTTAATGCCATCTTGACCAAGGGATGCATTCCATGCAAGAGATCATTGAGCTTAGGATCTACACCAGGAGCATCAGGTCTGCCAACACGGTCTCCCAATCAGGTCTAGATACAGGAGAGGATGAATTAATGATCTCAACTTGCCTTTGCATTCAGAAGGTACAGACACTGTCACATTTTGAGTGTTGATGACGGCTCCCAAGCACTGCAGTGACTGGGAAGGCGACAGATGACTTTTCTGGTCACTGATGACCAATCTATGGTTCAGGAGTGTTTGTGTGGTCTGTTGAATTTCCTTGTAGGCCTGTTGATGGGTCTGAGGTCTAATGAGCATATCAACCAAATAAGGGTGGATATGAATGGCTTGCAGGCATAAGCGTGCCACAAGGGCCGCCATCAGCTTCGAAAAACACCCGCAGGGCCAATGAGAAGTTGAAGGGCATTGCCCTGTATTGAAACTGGGGATTGTTGTAAGCAAATCGGCAGTAGTGATTGTATACTGGGATGTGTAGGTAGGCCTCCGAGAGGTCTATGGAGATGAGAAATTCCTGGGATCACATAGCTCCCTTGATAGATCACAAAGATTCCATGTGGAATGGCTTTTTTTATGAACCAGTTCAGGTGCTTGAGGTCTAGGACTGCTATCCAGGACCTGTCTTTCTTGTACCAAAAACAATATGGAAACTATGACTTACAATAATTCTGTTGATGGTAATGGTTCTGTTACCTTCATCTCCAGCAGATGAATAGCCAGATACATCTGTAGTTGTTTGGATCGGTTTTTAGGGACAGATGTGGGTAAGAAAGTGGTCGGGGGGAGGGGGGACACGCTGTTCCCTCTAAGGCATGCGCATGCTCACAAGTTTTTGGATGTCCGCTCAGTTCATTTTAGATCCTGCTCAGATTCAATCAGGAAGGCCCATACTGAATGCAGGTTTCCACACACTGTCTTGATACTTCTGCCCAGAACAAAACTCATTCCACATAGAGACAAAAAGAGAGACCAGGAGAGGGATCTTAGGGTCGTGGTGGACAGCTCGTTGAAAGTGTCAACTCAATGTGTGGCAGCTGTGGAAATTCCATGCTAGGGATCATTAGGAAGGGGATTGAAAATAAAATGGCTAATATTATAATGCCCTTCTACAAAACTATGGTGCGACCACACAGAGTACTGCGTACAATTCTGGTCACCACATCTAAAAAAGGACACTGTAGAACTGGAAAAGGTGCAGAAGACGGCAACCAAGATGATCAGGGGCCTAGAGCACCTTTCTTATGAGGCACGACTACAGCACCTGGGGATTTTTAGTTTAGAAAAAAAGATGACTGCGGGGAGACATGACAGAGGTCTATAAAATCATGCATGGTGTGGAGGAAGCGGATAGAGAGAAATTCTTCTCCCTCTCCCATAACACTAGAACCAGGGGTCAGCCCATGAAATTGATTGCCAGGAAATCTAGGACCAACAAACGGAAGTACTTTTTCACACAACGCATAATCAACTTGTTGAATTCTCTGCCACAAGATGTAATGGCAGCCAACAACCTGGATGGCTTTAAGAAGGGTTTGGATAACTTCATGGAGGATCTATCTATCAACAGCTACTAGTTGGAGGGCCGTGGGCCACCTCCAGTCTTAAAGGCAGGATGCCTGAGTATCAGTTGAAGGGGAGTAACAGCAGGAGGGAAGGCATGCCCTCAATTCCTGGCTGTGGCTTCTGGCAGCATCTGGTGGGCTACTGTGCGAAACAGGATGCTAGACTAGATGGGCCCTGGGCCTGATCCAGCACGGCTGTTCTTATGTTCTTATGACCACAGGGCTGTATGTGTCTTAAACTCTAATGCGCAGCCATTTAACACCCACCAGTCGGTAGGGGAGGCCCACTAGGTTCGCAAGTGTAGGGCGAGTCTGCCCCCGACCAGAATGGAGTCATTGTTTATGCATTTGGTAACTGGGGGTGGAGGGGAATCATCTGGACTGTTGTGGTCTTGAAGATCCCCTTGCGCGTTGCTGCCACTGGGGATGCCAACCAGGTTAGTTGGTTGTGGGTCTCTCTTCTCTGAGGAGGATCCTTTATTTCTAAGAAATGTTCTGTTGGGATGAAAGGAGCTATTATTGAAACGATAGGGCTTCCATGAATCTCGGCATCCTAGGGGAATAGGTTTTTTTCTTATCCCTACTCTCGACTACGATTGGCTCTAGAGATTCACCAAATAGCTTGGTCCCCATGAAGGAGAGGGCTGCTAGGTTGAGTTTGGATTTAGCATCTGCATACCAATCTTTTAGTCAGAGGCTCCTACACACTGCCAACCCAAAGCCATAGCCCTGGATGCATGTTGGATAGAATCCCGGCTGGAGTCAGCCATGAGTGCAGCAGCCTTGGCTAGTTTATTAATGCCCTGGCATAACTTATTTTCTGAAAGAATGTATTGTACTAATTCTTTTGCCCATGGAATGGATGCACATGTGAAGATTGCAATGGTAGTGGATGCTCTAATTACTGTAGTTGATTCCTCATGAGCCTTTCTTAGGAGAGAATCACACTTTTTGTCCTCTGGAGTTTAACTGTTCCTCCCCTTCTTTGGGCATGATTGCCCCTGAGACTAACTGGGCCACTGGTGCATCACCTTGGGGACAGAGAGCAGGTCCATTATATCTGGGGAGAGGCTAAATAATTTTTTAGGGAGTTATGTGGAAGATCTGCAAGAGACGGGGCATTCCATTCTGCCACCATAGTGTTTTTGAACAGTGGTGGAAATGGTACCATAGCTGACAGGACCAACTCCGATGGGAAGACTTGTAGTTCTAGGCCAGGAGGAGGTTGAGGAGCGTCTGGAGCAGAGACTTCATTGATGACTCTCTTAGTTTTGCCAGTAATACTTCAAGTCAGCTGGTGAGAATAGGTGTGAAGAGCTTGGTACTTGTGGTGTGGAGCCCTTCTCAGACAGTTTCTCATCTTCTGATGAGGAAGAGGAGGGGTTCCCAATAGACTTTTATCTTGCCCCATGGTGCCCTGGCCCGAGGCTTGAAGCACCTTCTCTCGGGGGGGGGGGAGTGCCCCCCCAACCCTGACTGGAATCCAGAGAGGAGTAGGCTCCCAGGTTCTGTCACCCTAGGGGCTAGAACCGGTTGGAGTAAAGTGGGCTGAAATAGCATAGTGAACCAGAGTCTTGCATTCAGTTGAAATAAATTCCTTTACCCATTGACACACATCTTCTGGGAAAGGATTTTTATTTGTTTGTTTTGTTTTTACTGTCACCCTGGCAAGGTCTTATTCACTGAAACCCACTCTTATTTTATTTATCACATTTTTATACTGCCCAAAACGCGAGTTCTCTGAAGTTAGTATAGGAGCAGAGGCAGTTTGCATGGGCTGTGTTATCTGGGATTGTGCAGCATCAGGGACAAGCAAGCTAGAGCCCTGATCTAGCGCAGAAGGAAGCCTGGCATTCTGGGATATGGGGAGCAGAAACGGCACAGCCGCAGCTCCCTCCCCCACTTCCTCAGGCGCAGAAGAAATGTCTCTGGTTAAGAGGGCACCCTTGTGCTGCACACCTTTGTCCATGTTGTCTTGGGGCAATATGGGAGGTAGGAGTCTGGGCTGCTTCTGTTTCAGAGAGCACGTAGCAGGATACACTCACTGAGGCACACAGTGGGGGGGGGGGAGAGACTTTTGCAGGGTTTCTTTCTTTTTTGAAACCGAGCATTCCTTGTTTCGGTGTTTGTTTTTCTTTGTAGCCCTTCTATGTTGCTTAGGGTTCCAGCAGGGGTTTAATCAGCTTTGGGAGAGAGGGATCATTTAGCTCCTGAAAGTGCTTTCTTAAAAAACAAACACGCTTTTTCCTCCTTTGGGTCTGAATGGGGACCTTCTGAGAGTGAGCCCACTAACATCTCTCTCAACTAAGTGGCCTCCATAGGCTTGAAATAGGGGGAAGGGAGCATGAAAAAACTAACTGAAGGGGGAAAGGTATAAAATAAGCTAACCAAGGCCAAACCAAAAATAACTGAGAGGTTTTAACAAACAGACCAAGTTGGAACATAAAACAAAATGAAATGACTCCCTTTCCACCCTTGCACATAAAAAATAGAGCAGGTACAAAGAGGGAGGGGGGAAGGAACAAACTAGCCTGATTGTTTAGAAGTCGAGTAGGAGCTCTTCAAAATCACTGTCTTTTGAGCCAGACAGGACAGGGACTGGGTTTCTGGCACCACCTACTGCCTAACAGGAAGCTAGCCTCCATAAAATTTTTTAACCCTATCCTGTCTCAAGCTTTTGATGACTGATAAACCCAAACTAAGCTGATGACCTTCATCCACCATAGGAAAAAATAGCCAGGAATTGCCTTTCCCAACTTTGGCTTCAGAATTCTCAGTGGGCAGACACAGTTATGCTCTTAGCTAACTTTCCCTTTGTTAGTTTCCCTGTTATTATGGGCATTTTGAACAGCAATTACTCAAAAATCACATGATTTATATGTTTTAAGCTAGCAAAAGGCACCAGTCTAGTAGGGACCTGAATTGGGGGGGGGGGGATGCTAGAAAGACAAGCATTTAAAAATATATACATTATCTGTAGTGGAAAAAACATGGCCAGAACTCTAAAACCTCATTTTAGGAATTTTTGCATTGGATTTACATCAAATTTGGAGTGGTGTCTCTTGTCCTTTAGTTGATGTGTGCACAATTTCAGAGGGGTTGGGTGGATAGTTTTGACTTTCTAAGCAGTAGAATGTGTTCAGGGCTTCTAATGGCAGAATGTTGAACACACACTCCAGTTTAACCATACAGGCACAACTGTACCAGCAGAATGCGCACTTACAAGGGAGTAAACTCTATTAAACTCATTGGGACTTGCTTCCAGATCATGAAGGAACAGTTAAACAATCCCTGGGAAATGGTGTTGAGGAAGAGTAATGAAAATAGACTTTTAAAATGTGGGTGAGAAACAATCAAAACTCCTGTAAACCCAACACTATAACCCTAACTCACACAGCTTACAGATGGGTCTCACAGAAACTGATGTTATCCAAAGGATCCCACAGAGCACAAGATCTGTTAGTATATTTAAAACAAGAATGTCAATAACACCTCCTGCTTTGTAAACAATACAACAAGAAAGAGACATTAGCCATTAAGTGGAAGCCCATGGCTTAAAGAGGAGAAATGTACCCTATGTTCAGAGGCTATGCCTCTTGTGTACAGCTTTTTAAATGTACTCCTTTTTAGACAGCAGGGAAAGAAAGATACAGGCACCAGCAATTGTCATTAAATCATGCCATAACTTCATTGAAAGTTATGAGCACCCATGCCAGAGAAGATCACATTATCAGCTCTGACCTTAGAGCTCTTCCCCTACCTTCCAGGGCATGCTTAAGACTTGCATGTCCTGAGGGAAGGAGGGCAGGAGGGGGGCTCATGCAATACCCACTCCTTTAAGGGCTGGAAATGTAAGGTTGTGGGGACCATAAAGCAGCATATGAATGGCCATATATTATTTTTTAAAGGTGCAATTCTCTGAGGGCCTGTGGCAGAAGGTTTTCCTTAAGAGGAGCCAGACTGGGTTAAGGCTTGCTGATAGTTAGTGTATAGGCCAATTTCAGATATGAGGGGTTTCTACCTGATTGGGTGGGGTTGTTATTTTGTTCAGGTTCAGAGGGCCTAAGGCAGAAGCATTTCCTTCCGGAAGAGCCAAAGTGCATTCTGTGCTAGGCTTATCAATGGAACTTATGCATTAACTATTTCAGGACTTAACAAACCTCTGCTCTCAAGACCATCTGGAAGCAATCCAAAACAAACAGAACTATGAGAGATACAACTCAGAAGACAAATCCTTAGTTTTAGACTCTGGCTGGCATCCAGATTAACTTATTAAACAGTAAAGGTAAAGTGTGCCGTCGAGTCGGGGATGACTCCTGGCAACCCCAGAGCCCTGTGGTTGTCTTTGGTAGAATACAGGAGGGGTTTGCCATTGCCATCTCCCATGCAGTATGAGATGATGCCTTTCAGCATCTTCCTATATCGCTGCTGCCTGATATAGGTGTTTCTTATAGTCTGAGAAACATACCAGTGGGGGATTCGAATTGGCAACCTCTGGCTTGTTAGTCAAGTCATTTCCTCGCTGTGCCATTAAGTGGCTTATTAAACAGTACTACTCAGGAACCAGTTTAAATGACTATTACATTTTAATAGGACTTCCTCTAGTAGGTTTAGTCAGTCTGTCAGCGACTGAATCTGAAGTGGTAGTTGTCAGTCATGGGAATTAACTAGTAAAAAAGGGAGGAAAAGTCTTCCAAAACTTCAAGATAGTTTTGTTCCAGAGATTTATGCGCAATGGGACTGTGTAAAACCACACACAAAATTTACCTTAAAGTGCCCAGAAGGATGAAATGTTAAATATTCTCACTGTTCCAGTACAAATTACTTTTAAAAAATGCCTTGTGCCTCTTTCTGGCTCAGTCAACCTAATCCTCAAGGCCCCATCACCACCTGGTTCCATGCTACAGAGATCCACAGCCCTCTGCACATGCTTAGAATTATCCTTTTTAAGAATCAGATAGTCCAGGGACTGTTTCAAAAACATATTATTGTGAGCTGCCCAGAGAACCACTTGTTATGGGGCAGCTAACAACATTAATCGTCAAACTGCCAGATGTAAATATCAAAATGTAACTTTTGCTGAAGTTAATTAAGCATATTTAAGCAGTTTCCATAATGCAACAGACCTTTCCACCTGCTCCATATGGGGGAAAAAAAGCTTGGCTTCCCGTAAAGGAGTCACGTGAACACACAAAGCACAAGGTACTGCTCAGAGCACTGTTCCTTGTAAAAGGGGATTCCCAGATGTTGACTACAACTCCCATATTCCCTCATCAAAGGCTACTGCAGTTGGGGATGCTGGAAGTTGCAGTCAACAGCATCTGGGAATCCCTATTACAGGGGAAATCCAGAGCTTGACACACTGAGCAGCCACTAGGGATGTGCAAAATGTTTTGATGGCGAAACATTGACTCAAAACGAGCCATTTTGAGTTCAACACAGAAAGTTTTGAAAGTTTAAATAAAGGGCCTGTTTTGAGCTCAGAGCAGAACCCAATTTCAATCTATACATTATGGTGTTCTGAGTGCTATTTTGGCAGCCTCCCACCCACCTTGCAGATTAGTTTTCTGGCACTGGATTCCAATTGGCTTGCAATATCCTTGCTTCTTGGTTGGCTTTTTATCATACAAATCAAGTGTTGTCATGGGCAACTCTGCCCCCATTGGCTGGGGGTGGTGACACAAACAGAGGGAATTTCAAAATGTATTCAAAGGGACCAGGATGCAGTGAGAGCCCTTATACTGTGCCTCTCTTGAAGAGGATGAATCAGGAGAGGAGAAAGGGAGGTTTTACTTTGTAGTTTTCTTTTCTTAGCACAGAGTATAATATGCTGTGCAACTGTTGCTAAAACTATCTGGTTTTGCTGGATCTCAAAGGGAGAACATGCTTAAAATTATCCTCTTTAAGAATCAGGGATTCTTGAGCAAGAACATGGGTGCCTGCCTGCCTTGAGTTGCAGTTTGCTTTGTTTGAGATAAGTGTTGTGGTGAGAAATGGACAGTGGCAGCTCTCTCTCTGTGTATACAATATTTCTTGGCAATTGCTGTGATGAGTTCCATGTATGGCCCTGAAACTAACTTGTGCTTCACTCAGAGCTCTGGTCTGTTCTGCAATCTGCATTGCAAGGTGTACTGAGTCAAAAATGTGGCTGGAATTGCTTTAGTTGAGTTTATGGCTATGCTTGCTGCTAAGTAAGGGTGCTGCTGTTGCAATGCTAGGAAGTAACAAGTCAACTGTGTGTGAGAGCAATTTGTGCCAATGATATTACTGCATGCAGGCACTGTGGCTGGCAGTGGATTCTGGGTCAGTGATTCTTTTTTGGCCATTTTTGGACTGTGTTGGGAGGGACAGATTCCTTTTACTGCGTGCTTCTGCAGAGTTTTTCAAGGCAGTGTTGCAAAATGAATTTTAGATTGCAACGCAAAACTTGTGTTCATGCACTCTCAAGTGCAGACTGTTCCAGTTATAGGGAACAATGGGGAAACTCAAAATACCCCATTTATGTCCCTAGGAGCTACAAATAGGGAACAAAGTGGGTTGTGTGGTAGGGCATGATGGGTGCTACTTACCACCCAACCCACAAAAGAAATGGGCAAGTGGATTTTAAACATATTTTAAAATTTGTTAAATATCGCCCTTGCCCATTTCTTTTGTGGGTTGGGTGGTAAGTAGCACCCATCATGCCATGCCACACAACACACACTGATGTTCCCGCATGGGGAACAATGGGATGTTTCGAATTTCCCCATTGTTTCCTATAGCCAAAATACTCGAAACATGGAGCTGTTCCATTGAAACAGCGGGCTCGACCTTGGTTTCCGATGAAACCTTTCGGCCATTTGTGTTTCATTTCGAGCTCGAAATAGAATGCAAAATCTGTTTCGTGCACATCCCTAGCAGCCACAGTTATGCAGTACCAGCACGATGATGAACTTTATTTGGAGCAATTTCTTTCAAGACAGTTTTTCTACAGAAAAAAATAAAAAGTGGTTGGAAATTGCAGGAAGGAAGTGAGAGGTGTCCCCAATCCAATCCACAGTCAAGCCTTTCTGCATAAGAACCTAGCTTCTAGTGAACAAAAAGGAAGAGTACCTAGTGTCTGAATTACTGGATGGCAATACACAGGGAGAAGAGAGGGATACTCTTCTTCCACTTCATCACCCTCCCAAGGCCTGCACATCTCTAGTCAAGCTCTAAAACAACAGGGGTTGTCTTCTTCATAACACAATGAAGAAGCGGCAACCCTAAAGCAGAGATCAAGAGGAGAAGAATGGAAAAGCTTGGTTTGTCACTCAAGTAACTCTAATCTCATTTTGTGCCAAGGTTTGGATTTAGCATACAATAAAAGGCAGCCTTCACGCTCATGGTTACCATTCTCTAGTGTCAGTATATCAGCCACTTTACGCCTAGCAAGTTTACTAACCAGATGAACTAACCTGCTTGTTGCAGTCATGTGCTCTTGAATTAATGCTTCCTTCGGTACAGCATTCCCAATTACTGGAGACAGAGGATATGGTGCAGTGTTCATATTGGGTCTAACAACTGTAGAGCTTCCTTTGCTTTTAAGGGGTGTAAATGAAGGCCTCCTGTTTTCCTCTGGGAAATTCAAGAATCCTGGTTTCCTCAGAGTGTCCTTTGGTTTGCCTACAACACAAAAAAGTGAAAAGCTTGAAAGATATGGAGTCTCATTTTTTTAGTGCACCTATGGCTTTCAAATGTTCCAAAATATGTTCTTAATTTAACCCCAAAGTTCCAAAGTACCACCAGCCAGCACTTTTGATATCAACATTTGATATTTTACTTGTTAGCCTTAGATATTTTGATATCAACATTTGATATTTTACTTGTTAGCCTTGGATATCTACTCTTCCAATAGCCCTTTTGAAAGAAATACACCACACATATGCAAGGGGTGAGAACCTTTGGACAATCCCTGTCCCCAGCAACATGGGGATGTTATCAGCAGCCTCTCTTACAGGCTTGTTTGGATTAATCGAGTGTGTGCTCTTGTCTTAGAGGTTTTGCAAGAAAGAATGTGTTTGTCCCTCCTGCTCCAACGTTTGCTTTCATTTCTGCAGTTGCAAAGCACACATGGTCAGCCAGATTGTCCTGCACCATAAACTGTTGAAGACTATGTTCATTCTAGTCAGCAAAATGACTACAATAGAGAAGCTCTGCCAGTGATTAGTGTGAAGCTGATTCATTCAGTATGTACCAATGTGGTGCTTTACAGTGGACAAGCTTACCTACTGAAGCGAATGAAGGCGTTTTTTTCAGCCTCATCCTGCAATTCACTGCTCGGCTCACTTTCCTTTTTGAAGTTCTCTGGCGAGCTACAAGCTGAGCAATCCTTGCAGTCTCCTGGCAAGTGACAGCATGGCAAATCACCTGCTCAAAAGGTGGGGGGGGGAAGCGGGAGAGAAGCAGAAAACTAGTAATGAACAATGAATGAATGAATGAATGAATAATGAAATTATTTCCCCCAATAACTTTCCACATTCAGACATAAGAAACACCTGCCTATTGGAATTAGTCTCAGACCCCTTCTGCATGATGTTTGTGTGTGCTAGTGCAAGTATAGGAATCTCTCTTCACATATTAGTTCTCCCAGGTAAGGATTCACCTAAAAAATGGAAGGCTTGTTTTTTTCACCCAAGTTATATATATTAAGAAGTTGTCAAACTAGTGTGCCTAATGCCAATGCCCAGGAAAAGAAATATATGCTCCAGATACTACAAGGCGTATGCTTCTGCCATGTTATTTGAAACACTGGTTTTCAACCTAAAGTGGGTTGAATGAGTAGAGCAATACCATTTTTATTTTTTAAGTTTAAGAGAAGAGACAGACTAAGAAAGAAATTCAGACTAGGGATGGGCCTGGACCGGTCTGGAGGCCATTGTAAAGGCCTCCGGATCGGTTCGGACCTTGGTGGTTCGGTTCGGGGGTAGCTTTAAGAGCGGCGGGAGGGTTTACTTACCCCTCCCTCCGCTTTCCCGCTCTGGTGCCGTAATGTTCAGAGTAATTGGGGCGGCAGGATACCTCCCTGCCACCCCTTCCCTGCTGCTGCTCTGCAAACTTCCCAGTAGTCCTTTGCATGCGCGCACGTCAGAGACGCGCACGCGCAAAGATGCGCACGCGCAAAGGACTACTGGGAAGTTTGCAGAGCAGCAGCGTGGAAAGGGCGGCAGGGAGGTATCCTGCCGCCCCAATTACTCTGAACATTACGGCGCCAGAGCGTGAAAGCGGCGGGAGGGGTAAGTAAACCCTCCCGCCGCTCTTAAAGCTACCCCCAACCCCAGTGCCGGACTGCAGTGTGGCGGTTCCGTGCACACCCCTAATTCAGACTGAATACCCAAGTGGAGGCTCCAGGACTAAGGTAGATGAAGACTACAAGGTTTTACCTTTATAACCCCACACCCTTCATAGAAACAGGAAGACAGTACCAAAATAGCTAGCCACTCGCAACAGAGTGTCCTGAGACAGGACTGATCTCATATTAAGGACAAAAAATCTGCATTGCTGTGAATTCCAAAACCTTTTCACAGTTTACAGCTATAACATTGTTGCCCCTCATTCACAATGATGAAGTACGGATTTCTTACCTCACCAGATTTACTAATTTCAACCCTAACAACTCCGGGAACACTCTTCACATAGTCTTCTAGTGTAGGATGTCCCAGCTGCTTAAATGGAATCCAATCTCCAGTTAAAGATTTATACTCTCCTTGCAAACGAGAAAAGGGTACTCCCGTTTTATGCGACTGGAGAACAGCTCGGAGCATTTTTGCAGCTAGATCTGCTTCCTGCATGTTCATCTATAGCTGAAAGGCAATCATATTTGAATTTTGAGTACAAATCAGCATTATTTGGTCTTTTTTTGACTTGTACCATTAATAAGCAAGAGTACAAACACTGACATGGGCGGCATGGAGACTAAACCACCAATGCGAACTAAAAAGGACACATTAATCCCAAGTAAGAGCATTGGAAAATCATTGCTACAAAAACAAAAGACAAGGAGCTGTTTTGGTAACTAACCATGTAGAACAAAAACCTTGCCAGCTATTCCCAGTGAGATTCAAGAGTGCCAGGTCAGCTGACCTTGCTGACCTAAACTACAAAAGCCTGGATGCAAATCCTCATTCAGACATGAATGAGCAAAAAGTGTAACTTAGGCCAGTCACCAAGTCTCATCTCAGTCCACCTTACAAAGTTGTTGAAGGTATAAAATGAGAGTTTATGTGCACTATTCCCAAGCCCCTCAGAAGGGCAGGATAAAAGTGTAACAAAGCAAAAACAGTACAGTTGTCCATTCGGAAAGTTCACTTTTTAGTTAAATAAGTGCTAGCAACTGCACAAAATCTTTACGAGATAACAGATATTAACTGCCAACAAATGTATCCTGTGAAAAAAAATGAGAACAAAGCCAACAATCTAAACATGTTCCATTTTACGGACTACAGTTTTGCTAGAAAGGATATCTGTTACGTTTAATTCTAACCAGCCAATATGCAGTTCATTCAACATACTAACCTTGGAATACTTCACATTTTTCCTGCAAGTATAGTCTTCATTAGGGATGTACATGGAACGACATCTGTGTTCTGTTCTGAACTTGGAACAGAATGCAAATGCCCAGAACTGGTCGAGCTGGCTGTTCCAGCAGAACTTCAAAATGGCATTCTTCTGGCCTCTGTGCACATGTGGTGGCCATTTGCGTGGCGGTGCTGACCACACAAATGGCTGCCGTGCACGCACAGAGACAAGAACAGCACCATCCTGGAGTCCAAAAAGGCCATCAGAACGCTCTGAATGGGATTGTTCCGTTCCAAGCTTGGAACAAGCCCTTCATTTGAAGAGTGTCCTGTTCCGATTCTGAACTTGGACACTCAAAACGGCCCATTCCAACCTCAGAATGTTCTGCTCATCCCTAGTCCTCATCCTTTTCTTTGAGAGTACACATACCGAATAGCTGGGTTTAACCTTATGAAGCAAGTATGCAATAGCGTTCAGCTTCCTAAGCCAAGCCAGCTTGACTGCATAAGCCTACTACAAAGCTATCCTTTCCTTATGTCTCTCAAAGTACCGTTCTCTCTTGTTCATATTTGAACAGCAAGATCCAGTGAATAAGGGCTGCTTATTTAATTGGTTTCTGCTGCAACGAGCCCAACAGAGAGACTATCTTTATAACTAACGAATCAACAATATGCTATCCTGGTCAGACTCTAATCCAGTAATTCTCAAGCTGTGAGGTGGTAGAAAACTGTTAGCATGCCCACAAAAAATAAGCCAATGGTTCTTGTGAGCCCAAGATACTCATTTTACAGGATGCAAGTCCCTGATGCACAAGTCCCTGCTCTGGGATTTTCACTTTCCAATCAATAGTTCTGTCCAGAACAGGAACTCATGCAGAAATACAGTGGGTAGAATCCTGTGAAGGTAGTTCATTTTAGGATCAAATTACACATGGCATTCAATGTGTGTTAATAGTTACTTTTTTAAAAAACAGCAGCTGGGGTGGGGGTGATCTGGACTGGGATTGCAAGGGGAGGAATGGTTAAACGCCACCTTCCCGCCAATGCCATTTTCCCTAACAAGAGACTAGTGTATGCCATTTGAATTGCTGTACCTTTTACAGCAGTCAAGATTATTCCAGAGACACCTGCCTTGTTAATGCTGCCTGCATTCAGTTCTGCCTCCAACTATGGATATGAGCACTCAACTGCACAAGAATAGCCAGCATGGTGTAGTGGTTAGAGCGCTGGACTAGGACCCGGGAGACCCGAGTTCAAATCCCCATTCAGCCATAAAACTAGCTGGGTGACTTTGGGCCAGTCACTTCTCTCTCAGCCTAACCTACTTCACAGGGTTGTTGTGAAAGAGCAACTCAAGTATGTAGTACACCGCTCTGGGCTCCTTGGAGGAAGAGCGGGATATAAATGTAATAATAATAATAATAGAAGAAGCTGAGAGGAATATGAACTACCTACAAAAACAGTAGGCACTAGAGTCATCTGATCACCTCAGAAATCCTTAAAGGGGATGGCAATGGCAACAGAGAACAATATGAACCAAGCCCAAGAACCCAGGATGAAGTACTCCCAGCTACTAGAACCCTCACAAATATCAGTAATTTGTAGCTAAAAACAAGAACAGTCCATACAGAAAGCTTGGTCAGCACTGAATTTTAAAGAACCAGCTCAATATAAGCACCACGTTTACAGTATAATGGAAAGCAATGTTTTTCAGGACACAGTTTCCTTTAACACATTGATATCACTACTGCAGTGCACTTGTGAGAGTACTATCATCCAACATATCCAGGGATTCTCTGCATTTTGTTATTAAGAACACAAGAACAGCCCAGCTGGATCAGGCACAAGGCCCATCTAATCCAGATGCTTATGGGGAGTCCACAGGCAAGAGTTATGTGCATGTCCTCTCTCCTGCAACTGGTATTGAGAGGCATCATGCCTGAGGCTGGAGATGGCCCACAGCCACCAGACCAGTAGCCATTGATAGACCTGCCCACCATGAATCTGTCTAAGCCCCTTTTAAAGCCATCCAAGCTGGTGGCCATCACCACACCCCATGGCAAAGAACTCACAGATTAATTATGTGCTGTGTGAAGAAGTACTTTTTGCTGTTACTGCAACTGCTGTTACTCTATTTCTTCTCTAAGTAAAAATACCCAATGCATTCCTTGAGAACAACTTTCCAAATGAGCAGGTGCTGCAAAAAACAAACAACAAAACTACATGGCCCTTCCTAACTCACTTGTACACATCTTTCATGTGGAAGTCACACCCCAGTCAAACTACTTCAATGGCTAATTACTTGTGTGATAAATGAATTATTATTTATTGTCCAGTAAGGGGCACACTACCACAGACACATTCTTGCCTGTATCGAATGAAATTGGTTAGCACCACACACAAGCAAGACTTGCCATCCAAGAGCAAGATCACCCAGATGCCCAAGATCTTAATTTCTAATCTTATAAACATTTTATCAACATCCACCAAGTTTCAAACATTCATGTTTTCATATATTCTTTCATACAAAAGTTTCCATAGATTAATTCCTCTCCCCTTTGAAGTATTACAAAACAAACCTTGTAGACATCAATTTTTGAAAGAAACATAGTGAAGCAAGGAGGTGAGGAAAGGGGGAACCGAGAATTTTATTTTATTTTAATTCGATTTCGATAATAAGTGCAGATGACGAGAGAAGAAAAAGGAGATGGGGCGGGCGGGAGAGAAGGTTAGTAGCTAACCCGAGATTAGCTTGACAGCACGAAGAGACCAAACCCTCCTCCTCTCTTCCGACACATCATTAGTGAACGCAGAATGGAATGCGGTACACAGAAATTCTATGGACAACCGCAGCTTCAAACGCGCTACGCTATTAACGGAATACAGAAAGCACAACCCAGCCGAAATCAAGGACTTTTAGGGCCCATTTATTGCAATGGGGAAGAGATGCGCATGTGCTTAACTCCCACCCCTTTGGAATCAAAAGCTTGTAAAAATGGTCAACTTTGGCTGGGCTGTGCCGCTGAGATACAGCATATAACACCTACTCCAATAACTGTAAATAAATACGCTAAACGGCTTAATGCAGAAGGCTAGTCCGTCGCTTTCTCTCCAGCACAGGCAGCCGTAATAACCCGGCCGGGGGTGGAGGGGCAAGAGGAGGGAGAAGGCAGGACTCACCGTGGGCAGCGGCGGCCCTGCCGGGTCCCCGCCAGGCGCGCTGCGACCCACTTCTGCTATGTGGATGCTTTCCTCCCGCGACGTTTTCGCCTTCCCTCGGCCCAGAGGCAGGGCGACTTGTAGCCCCGATCTCTCGCTGCTGCTCTTGAGCAGCAGTGGCGGCACACGCCCCCTTGCCGCCCCTCCAGGCGCTGCGCAAGCCACCCCGCCCTCTTCTTCGCCACTCTGTCCCTCCGTTCTCGCGCAGACTCCCAGCCTCACTCCGTACGCGGAAGAGTCGGACGGGTCAGCGGATAAAATGGGTGCGCATGCGCAACAAGACTGGTCGCCACAGCGAGAGGCTCCAGTAACCACGCCCTCTCTCCCTTGCACGTGAAGGCTGCCAATAGAATTGCCGACGAGGGACACGTCTGCTCACGATAGGGAGTTATATTTCCATGACAACCACCGTCACACGTTGAACGTTAGGAGTTAAAATTGCAAGTTTAGACCTTCTTACGTGGGAATAAATCGCACTGATGTCTGACTTATTTCCGAGTAAATATGCATGGGATCAGGCTTAGGGTTGCCAACATTCTCTTGGCCTTGCCTAAATAAGGGACATGGAGCAGGGGGAGTATGCGGGAGTAATTGGGAGTCTTAGTGTATGTGGTTTTACCACTTTCAACTTAACTTACAACTTAAGATTCCTTCTCCAATGCTTATTGGTATGGTTAGCCAAACTGGGTGTGATTGTGCTTTTGTTTTCTAGAGAGAAAAGCGTTGTTAGCCAATCAAGATGATGATAATGATTATTATTAATAATTCATTTTCTATACTGCCCTTCCAAAAATGGCTCAGGGTGGTTTACACAGAGAAATAATAATAAATAAGATGGAACCCTGTCCCCAAAGGGCTCACAATCTAAAAAGAAACATAAGATAGACACCAGCAACAGTCACTGGAGATACTGTGCTGGGGGTGGAGAGGGCCTCCCCCAGCACAGATAGGTTTCACACTCAAGCACAGATCGAGTAGTTGTGGCTTGCCAGAAAATATGACAGGGTAACACCTCTCCTGCAGTCATTGCACTGGTTGCCTATTCACTTCCGAGTACAATTTAAGGTCCTGGTTTTGACCTTCAAAGCCTTACGGGGTTTGGCGCCTGTCTACCTACAGACCCGCCTCTCCCATCCAGTTACATCCTGTCCGGTCAGATCTTCTCAGATGGCCCTTCTGTCAGTCCTTGATTTCAGAGAGGTTCTGGGCACTAGGACCCGTGAAAGGGCCTTTTGGGTTGCTGCCCCACTTCTCTGGAACTCTCTTCCCCTTCAGATTCATTTAGCTTCTTCCTTATTGATTTTTAAATCTCTATTGAAGACTTTTCTTTTTTGCCAGGCGTTTGCCCTGTAGTTTACCTATTTGGTTTTTTCTTTTTTGTTAGTTAGTTTAGTTTCTAATTTAGAATGTAATTTTAATGCTGTCTTGCTTTGCATGTTTTTGTACACCACTCAGAGTGTTCGGAGTGGGCAGTATATTAAATGTTTCAAACAAACAAACAAACTCTCTTCTGTCATGGTTGAACTCAGGTAATTCTTTATTAGCTTCGTTTACTAAAAAATCACTCACAGGAAGACACATACAGGAAGACTATTGAAAATGTGCAAAGCAATGTCAATATTAGGATATGTATCTCTCAAATTATGCTTGTTAACTATGTTCAGGATGTCTACTGGGTCAGTTGCCTCTGGCATACAGATTTTATGGAATGTTTTTTATTTATTGTTACATTTATATACCGCCTTTCGTTAAAAGACAGCCCCAAGGTAGTTTACAAAAGTTAAAATATACAATAAAAAGGCAATAAAAACATCAAGCTAAAAAATATAAAAACATATTAAAAACAGGCATAAAAACACCACAAGTAAAAACATACAGAAGCAGCAGTAAAAACGATTATGTAAAAGCCTGGGTAAAAAGCCAAGTTTTAACAAGCTTTCTAAAAGCCGTGATGGAGTCCGAGGAGCGAATGGCCACTGGGAGAGCATTCCAAAGTCTGGGAGCAGCAACAGAGAAGGCACTGTCCCGAGTACATTGTCGGTACCCGGAGCAGGGCCCCCTCAGATGTCCTCGTCAAGCGGGCAGCAACCCTTGGAAGCAGGCAGTCCCTCAGATACCCCGGTCCCAAACCGTTAAGGGCTTTAAAGGTCAAAACCAGCACCTTGAATTGGACCCAGAAACGAACCAGGAGCCAGTGCAACTCTTTCAGAATGGGGGTGATGTGCTCCCAACGGGAGCACATCAAATAAAACCCAGATAAAAGCTCCAGATAAAACCCTCGCTGCCGCATTTTGCACTAGCTGCAGTTTCCGGATATTCTTCAAGGCAGCCCCACATAGAGCGCGTTACAGTAATCCAGCAGCGACGTGACTAAGGCATTGGTAACCGTGGCCAGATCTGCCTTTTCGAGAAAGGGCCGCAGCTGGCGCACTAGCCGAAGCCGTGCAAAGGCACCCCTGGCCCCTCCACCTAAGCTTCCAAAAGCAGAGCCGAGTCCAGTAGTACCCCCAAGCTGCATACTTGCTCTTTCAAGGGGAGTGCAACCCCATCCAGAACCGGTAAAATCTCCTCATCCCGATTGGCTCTCCTACTGACCAACAGTACCTCCGTCTTATCCGGATTCAGTTTCAGTTTATTAGCCTACATCCAACCCATCACAGCTCCAGCCCCCGATTCAGGACATCCACCGCCTCCCTAGGATCAGATGACAAGGAGAGATAGAGCTGAGTGTCATCCGCATATTGCTGACAACTCAGTCCAAGTCCCCGGATGACCTCTCCCAGCAGCTTCATGTAGATGTTAAACAGCATGGGGGACAAGACCAATCCCTGCGGGACCCCACAGGCCAATGGCAACGGGGCTGAGCAGTAGTCCCCCAGCACCACCTTCTGGACCCTCCCCCCAAGAAAGGACTGGAACCACTGCAAGGCAGTGCCTCCGATTCCCATACTCGAGGGGCGGCCCAGAAGGATACCATGGTCGATGGTATCGAACGCCACCGAGAGGTCCAGCAGAACCAACAGGGACGCACTCCCCCTGTCTAGTTCCCGGAGTAGGTCATCCACTAGAGCGACCAAGGCAGTCTCAGTCCCATACCTGGGGCGGAAGCCAGATTGAAAAGGGTCCAGATAATCCGTATCATCCAAGACCCTCTGCAGCTGGGACGCCACCACACGCTCCATCACCTTGCTCAAAAAGGGAAGGTTAGACACAGGTCTATAGTTATCCAGGTTGGAGGGATCAAGTGAGGGCTTTTTTAATAGTGGTCTTACCACCGCCTCCTTGAGGCACGATGGCATCCTGCCCTCCCTTAATGAAGCATTAACGATCACCTCCAGCTATCTGCCTGTCCCCTCCCTGGCAGCTTTTATTAGCCATGAAGGGCAAGGGTCAAGAGTGCACGAAGTCACCCGCACACTGCCCAGGATCTTGTCCACATCCTCAGGCTGCACCAACTGAAAAGAATCCAACACAACGGGACCAGATGGTACCAGAGGCACGTCTGCCAGAACTGCCAAAACTCTGGAGTCCAGGTCAGCACGGATGCGAGCGACTTTATCTGCAAAGTGACAGGCAAACTGATCACAAAGAGCTGTACATGACTCCTCCCCCATTGTCTGGGGGGATGTGTGGAGCAAGGTTTTTACCACACGAAACAGCTCTGTTTGTCTGCACTGAGCAGACGCAATGGAGGTGGAGAAAAAGCATTTCTTCGCCGCCCCCACCACCACGGAGTAGTCCCTAAAATGGGCTCTAGCCCGTGTTCGGTCGGATTCGTAACGACTCTTCCTCCAGCGTCGCTCCAGCCGTCGCCCGAGTTGCTTCATCGCCCTAAGCTCCGAGGAAAACCAAGGAGCAGATCAGGCTCCACCAAGCCGGAGAGGGCGTTTAGGAGCAACCGTGTCAACAGCCCGGGCCATCTCTCCATTCCAGAGATCAACCAGGGCCTCAACAGGGTCACCAGCTCTGAACACTGGAAACTCCCCGAGGGCCGTCTGGAATCCAAGCGGATCCATAAGCCTCTGGGGGCGGACCATCCTAATCGGCCCACCACCCCTGCAGAGGGCAGACGGAGCAGTCAAACTAAACCCCACCAGATGATGATCTGTCCATGACAAGGGAGTGGTCTCAAATTCCCCCACCTCCAGATCATTTATTTCCCGGTCAGCAAAAACCAGATCCAGAGTGTGTCCCGCCACGTGGGTAGAGCCCGATACCAATTGAGACAGGCTCATGGTTGCCATAGAGGCCATGAAATCCTGAGCCGCACCCACTAGGGGGGCCTCAGCATGGACACTGAAATCCCCCAAAACAATAAGCCTAGGGGAACCCAAGGCCACCTCCAAGACCACCCCCGCCAGTTCAGGTAGAGAGACTGAAGTGCAGCGGGGTGGTCAGTACACCAGCAGAATCCCCAGCCTATCTCAGAAACCCACCCTCAAGGACAAACACTCGAAATTCTGAGATTGCCTGACTGGGCACCTGGAAACAGGGAGGGTCTCTTGAAAGATGACTGCAACGCCTCCTCCCCGACCCTCGAGGCGGGGCTGCTGCACGATCTGGAAACCTGGAGGACAGAGCTGAGAGAGACCAACCCCCGCCCAGCGTTTTTGCATTAACTGACCTGGCATTCAGCAGGAGCACCCTAATCCTCGAGGGAGTGTTCTCAGAGCTCCCTGGGGTCAGAGGGTTGGGAGAAGGGCCGGAAAAAGGAAGAGGCCTCAATTGCCTGGACCGTTTCCCCCTGTAATGGCCTGCCCAACTCCCACCGCCATACCTCCCTCTGCCCGCTACCTGTGATATTGCTGCCCCCACTTCATACCCACTTTTTCGCTCTCCCAGACACATCTCCCCAGACTAACCCACCACAGCTTCTTGGCTTAATAAAAACCAGAACCAGACTTGTGCAGTCTCTTGCTGGCTTCTTGATTGCAGGAAGAAGGATCTTCAGGGTTTGCAGTTTGCAGTTGAGAAACTCAAACTGTTTGCAGTTGAGAAACTCATCAGAAAGAATATTTGCATTTAGGTTGTTTGGATACATTTGAGAAAGGATTGTTGCACTTTTGCCTAAGTGCTGCCTCACTCATTTTTTCTAAAGTTGCCATTGAAAGCATGGAACGCTTTGTCTCGATGTTTTGCACATCACTGAAACGATGTTCTAGTTCACTGACAATATTATATATAACTCTGTAGAAGATGTCAACCTATCCTCTTTTGACAAAAATCATGTGATTTTAATTTTTGAAACCTTTTCTTTTTTCTTTTCCTTGTTTCTTCAAAGCTTTCAGTTGCACCTTCAACCCTTCTGCACCTCTGTCTTCTCCACCTGTCAGTAACTCTTCACAGTTTATTGTACACCTCATTGCTTGCACAGTGTCAATTAGCATTTTATTATTTATTTATTTGTTTGATTTATATATCGCCCTTCTGAAATGGCTCAGGACGGTTTACAATTAAGACAGAAAACATTAAAAACAATTAAAACAGAGATACAAATATAAATACCAATTTAAAACAACTTAAAAAACAATTAAACTATCAAAACAATTAAAACCCTGAAAACCAGGTATAAAACAATTAAAACTGATTAAAAACCCTGAAAGGCCAGGCCAAACAGATAGGTTTTAAGGGCTCTCTTGAAGGACAGTAAAGAGTCAAGATTACGAATTTCCGCCGGGAGTGCATTCCACAGTCCAGGAGCAGCTACAGAGAAGACCCGCCTCTGAGTCGTCACCAAACGGACCAGTGACAACTGGAGATGGACCTCCCCAGATGACCTTAACGTGCGGTGGGGATCATGTAAAAGAAGGCGCTCTCTAAGATATCTCGGACCCAAGCCGTTCAGGGCTTTAAAGGTAATAACCAGCACTTTGTATTTTGCCCGGAAACATATTGGCAGCCAGTGTAACTGTTTTAAAACAGGCATCATGTGGTCTCTCCGGGTTGCCCCAGAGACCAATCTGGCTGCCGCATTCTGAACTAACTGAAGTTTCCGGACTATGTACAAAGGCAGCCCCACATAGAGCGCATTGCAATAGTCAAGCCGGGAGGTTACCAGCTGATGCACCACGGTTTTGAGGTCATCCTCTTCGAGGAATGGGCGCAGCTGATGAATCAGCCAGAGCTACGCACCTGCTCCTTCTGGGGGAGTGTAACCCCATCCAGCACAGGGAGATCTAACTCACCCCTCAGATTCTGAGCCCCCACAATGAGCACCTCCATCTTGCTTGGATTCAGCTTCAATTTGTTCTCCCTCATCCAGCCCATTACTGCCTGTAGGCAGGCATTTAGAGAATGAGTGCCATTTCCTGGGGATGAAAAGGAGAAGTAGATTTGGGTGTTATCAGCATATTGATAACACCCAGCACCAAACCTCCTGATGACCTCACCCAGCGGTTTCATGTAGATGTAAAAAAGCATTGGTGACAGAATGGAGCCCTGAGGGACTCCATATAACAGCTCCTGTTTTGAGGAGCAACTGTCACCAAGCTCCACCATCTGGAATCTACCCGAGAGATGGGAACGGAACCACTGCAAAACAGTGCCGCCTATCCCCAACTCCCCCAGGCGATCCAGAAAGATACCATGGTCGATGGTATCGAACGCCGCCAAGAGATCCAGAAGAACCAGCAGAGTCACTCTCCCTCTGTCGATTCCCCGGTAAAGGTCATCCATCAGGCCGACCAAGGCTGTCTCAACTCCATAGCCTGTTCTAAAACCAGTTTGAAATGGGTCTAGATAATCAGTTTCCTCCAAGACTGCCTGGAGCTGGTCAGCCACCACCCTCTCAATCACCTTGCCCAACCAAGGGAGATTGGAGATTGGCCTGTAGCTGTCCATCGCTAAGGGGTCCAGGGAAGGCTTCTTTAAGAGTGCTCTAATCATTGCCTCCTTCAGGCAGGGGGGCACCCTACCCTCCCTCAGCGATGCATTTACGATATTAATTAGGCCATCTCCAACAATCTCCCTGCTAGATAGAAGCAGCCAAGTCGGGCAAGGATCCAGAGAACAGGTGGTAGGCCGCACCGCCCCAAGCAGCTTGTCCACATCCTCAGGAGTCACAGACTGAAACTGATCCAACCTAATACTGCAAGAAGGATTGCTGGACACCTCCTCCATAGACCTTGCAGAAATAGTGGAGTCCAAGTCAGCCCAAATACAGGAGATCTTATTCGCAAAGAACCCATTAAAGGCATCACAGCAGAGCAACCCTGGGGACTGACTGGAAGTAGAAGGAGGAGAAACCAAACTCCTCACAACCCGGGATAGCTCCACCGAGCGTGAACCTGCAGCTGCAATGCACGCAGACCAGAATCTCTTTTTCACTGCACGCACTGCCACCGCATAAGCCTTCAAATGGGTCACGAGCTGAATCCTGTCAGATTCGAACTAAGTTCTCCTCCACTTGCGCTCTAGTCGCCTACCCAACCGCTTCAGCCGCTTTTAATAAGAAAACTTTTAATAAGGTTTTTAAGTGATTTGCAGTTTTACGTTCACTTAGTCTATTTCTTTCAAAATCTGAGAACAATGAATGAGCATTTTGACGTCTGTTTGCTCAGTGATGTTGCCTCAGCCTTTGACTCTACATTAATTCGAGTGTCATCATTAACTATAGCAGTCAGTGCACTGCATATTTCTGGCAACTGAATGACAACAGCTCTAACAGCTAAATTTTTTGCCGACCACCTTGATGAGCTATCTTGCTTCACAGAAAGACTATTTCTTTTTTCTCCCCCCTTGCCCCGCTGGGGAACATAACCCCTGGATTTCCACTGGATTAATGTCATGGCATTTGTGGTTTCCTTATGCAGGGCAAGCGCGGGGGGCAGCAGCGCTCAAGCGCGGGGGGCAGCAGCGCTCAAGCGCGGGGGGCAGCAGCGCTCAAGCGCGGGGGGCAGCAGCGCTCAAGCGCGGGGGGCAGCAGCGCTCAAGCGCGGGGGGCAGCAGCGCTCAAGCGCGGGGGGCAGCAGCGCTCAAGCGCGGGGGGCAGCAGCGCTCAAGCGCGGGGGGCAGCAGCGCTCAAGCGCGGGGGGCAGCAGCGCTCAAGCGCGGGGGGCAGCAGCGCTCAAGCGCGGGGGGCAGCAGCGCTCAAGCGCGGGGGGCAGCAGCGCTCAAGCGCGGGGGGCAGCAGCGCTCAAGCGCGGGGGGCAGCAGCGCTCAAGCGCGGGGGGCAGCAGCGCTCAAGCGCGGGGGGCAGCAGCGCTCAAGCGCGGGGGGCAGCAGCGCTCAAGCGCGGGGGGCAGCAGCGCTGGCTGGCAACTGGCCCTTTGACAGCCCCACTCTACAGGCGATGTTGCCTTACTGTCTCCTTACTGTTGCCCTGGCAGGGAGAGGCCGGCACTGGATGGCAACTTCATGAGACTAAAGGCTAGCGCTTCTTTTCTTTTTTTCTCCCCTTTCACAAACCGTGGATATGCAAACCCCTTACCCACAGTTAACTAGGCTTGTCTTCTGTTTTAAATCCGTGGATATGTAAAACCACAAGTAACAGAAGGTTCTCCTGTAGTGAATGGTTTCCGGATAATTTGACCAGAGATGAGTAATGGACTACAAATTGCCAGATGTTTAGATGTGCTGTTATAATAATAGTAATTGTAATAATAAACTAGCTGGCCCCGCACAGAGCATCTGTGCAGTTGTGTACTGAGCCTGTGACATCCCCCGCAACTCGCTCTCTGCCCGCTCCCCCTCCCTTCATGTTTTTTCTTTCTCCCTCCCTGAGTTAACAGATTTTGTTCATTTACACAACGGCATCCTCCTTCTCCTGAAGGGGCTCTTTCCTCCCTCACGACCTGTCTTTTTGCAGACCCCTGCCTGCTATACTTTTATATCCAGAACATCTTCCGACCAGTAACAGCTGCATTCCAACTGACCTTAACTATCACAGGCCCCTCCTCCTTATCTGCATAGGGAATCCCCACTGCCCAATCACCATGGTGCTTCTGCTCTCACAGGCTCCTTCTCCCTATCTGCATATGGAATCCCCACTGCCCAATCAAGTGCTTCTGCTTGCATACTCTGCATATGGAATCCCCACTGCCCAATCAGGTGCTTCTGCTTGCAAACTCAGCCAATCGCCTCCTTCCCACCACGTCGCCATGCATGGCCCGTCTTGGAGAACAGCCAATCGCCTCCTTCCCACCACGTCGCCATGCATGGCCCGTCTTGGAGAACAGCTAATCGCCTCCTTCCTACCACATCCCTGTGCATGGCCCCTCTTGGAGAAATAATAATATAGATAATTGTTGTTGGTTCAAGGAAAGGGAGGGGAGATGTATGGACACATTACTGTAATGTGTCCAACCAGTAGGTGGCACTAACAATTGCTAGTAGTGATCCTAATTGGAGGCAGAGTCTCTTCCTACTTCCTGCCTGTACTTCTTGTTGAACTTGTCTCTTCCTGTAACACAAATAAAGACGTCTTACCTTCTAATGGCTGCCTTCCTCTGAACTCCTGTGACAACTCCTATGCATGAGTAGAGATGAGGTAAAATAGCAACAGTGTGATGTGCTGATGCACCCCTGTGCTGCTGCAATTGGGGGGACTGGCAAGTAAATATTAGGGATGTGCATGAACCGGTCCGAAGACAATGCAAGTGACCTGCAAATAGGTTGGTGCTGGTGCCAGTTCGAAGTTTGATGCCAGCGGGGGGGGGGGTGTCTCCCTTTAAGGGCGGGGGGGTTGCACTTACCCCTCCAGCCACTTTTCCCCCGCCGGCGCTCCGTTTAAAAAAAAAGTTTTCGGGGTGGCAGCGTTCCTCCCTGTCACCCCTGCCCCCATTGTTGCCCAGAAATACAGGAAGTACCGGCTGCACGTGCGCCCGCTGCCACGCACACCCGCCATGCCCGCCACATGTATGCGCACGTTGTGTGCATGACGTGCACATGTAATGTGCGGTGCGCGTGCGGTGGTGTACACATGCACAGCCTGTACTTCCTGTATTTCCGGGCAACAATGGGGGCAGGGGCGGCAGTGAGGAATGCTCCTTCTCCGAATACCTTTTTTAATAATGGAGCGCCGGTGGGGAAAGTGCAACCCCCTGCCCTTAAAGGGAGACCCCCGCCAGCATTGAACTGTACCTCCGCAGTTCTGTGCACATCACTAGTGAATATGTGAGGGAACAGATGGATGCAGACCAGGGATGTCCTTTGGTGGGTTTGATTGAGGAAATACCTTTAAAGAATCACAAGGACTGCCGGGTCCCACCAAGCATGGCCTACTCCTTCAAACACTGCCAAAAAGTGAGACTATCTACCCAGGGAGAGTTGAGAAGGGAACTGGTGCGGGAGGTGGGGAGAGACTTTGCTTGCTGGCTTTCAAAAGACCATAGCTTTCCTTTCCTGTCCCTTTGGGCATACAGTTATTTACTAAAATTTCCAAGTGGAGATATAGTAGGGTAATGGGGGAGGGGTGTGCTCACATCCCCAATGCATATACAGTAGTACTACATGGTGATTTTAATGCCAGACTATGCCCTGACATTGATACTCTATATGCATGCTATCAGTGCTGCCCGCCTAACCTGGAAGCAGATGTGCTCCCCCCTCATACGCCACTCGAAGGACAAGAAGCCAAACTATGCAGGACTCTGCCTGGCCCAAATGGCTAATAGACTCAATCTCTATATCCTAAATGGCTCCCTCAAAAATGACCACCCTGCTGATTTTACCTTCTGGGCTGGGACCAAAATGAGTGCCATTGATTATGCAATTGTCCCTGAAAACCTGCTCCAATTCACAGACCGCTTTGACATCATCCCCCAGTTTGACAGTGACTACATCCCAGTCTCATTGCTGATGCACACTGGATAATTGAGAAAGCCAAAGAATACCAGAAAGAAGTCAATATGTGCTTTATTGGCTACAGAAAAGCCTTTGATTGCGTTGACCATGTCAAGTTGTGGAATATCTTTAGAAAAATGGGCATCCCAGAACATCTCATTGTTCTCATGAGAAACCTATACACAGGACAGGAAGCCACAGTCCAGAAGGAACATGGTGAAACAGACTGGTTCCAGATCGACAAAGGAGTAAGACAAGGCTGTACACTTTCTCCTTCTTTATTCAATTTATATGCTGAACATATACTGAGAGAAGCTGGATTGGAAGAAGATGAGTGTGGTTTTAAAGTTGAAGGAAGAAATATCAATAACCTGCGCTACACTGATGACGCCACTCTGATAGCTGAGAATGTGGATGATCTGCAAGCTCTAGTAATGAAAGTCAAGGAGCACACTGAAAAAATGGGACTATGACTAAATGTAAAGAAGACTAAACTAATGACAACGGGTACAGCAACCAGCCTCAGAATTGATAATAAAGACATTGAAGTGGTGGATAGCTTCCGCCTTTTAGGATCGACCATCAACAGTAAAGGATCCAGCAGTCAAGAAATATGTCGCAGACTAGCACTTGGTAGGGTTGCAATGAAGGCCTTGGAAAGGATATTTAGATGCTGTGATGTGTCTACACCTACAAAGATTAGAATCGTTTGGACAATGGTTTTTCCCGTAACACTCTATGGATGCGAAAGCTGGACTTTGAAGAAGCAGGATAGAAAAGGCATTTTTGCTTTTGAACTTTGGTGCTGGAGAAGACCTTTGAGGATACCATGGACAGCCAGGAAAACAAACAAATGACCAGGCTCAAACTATCCTACTTCGGACACATTATGAGAAGACCCAGCTCCCTTGAGAAGTCCATAATGCTGGGAAAAGTAGAACGAAAGAGAAGAAGGATGACCAGCAGCAAGGTGGATGGACTCGATTACGACAGCAATGAATGCACCACTGCGAGACCTTAAAGGCCAAGTTGAAGACAGATCATCCTGGAGAGAATCTATCTATGTGGTCGCTAAGAGTCGTCACCGACTTGATGTTAATCAATCAATCAGTCAGTCAGTCAATCAATCAATCAATCCCATAGGTCCGATGGGAAGCATGAGCAATTTTCCCATCCAGCCTTCCCTAACGGAGGCAGAAAGAATACAGTCAGGCTGGGCTGGGCTGAGGAAAGGAGGAGATCTCCTTTCTTGGGGCAGAGGCATTCCCCTGTACTTACAGAAGCAGTGTTGCTGCTGAACAGGTTCTGTCACAGTAAGAGTAGAGCAGAGGTGCAAGTCTAGAAAGGAGGAACAAAAGGCCTAGATAACCTGACAATACTGACAGATGTATTAAAGCAATCTTCTTACTCAAATTCCTGGATGTTTTGCATCCATGATGATAGTTTTCTTGCAACCTGGGCAGGATGTCTGATTTCTCAACTGTCCAGACCAATCCTAGACATGTAGTAATGTCTAGCCCTGAACTATTAGCAAATAAGCTGGTAGCAAACTTTTCCGTATATTTTCGTAATAAAATTAATAGGCATTGGTTCAGGTTTCAGTGGGGGAGTGGGTAAGATTCACCATTCCCCCTTCCATTTCAGCTTGCCCATCTGGAGTGATGGCAGCAGAGGATTACGTGGAAGGATTACAGCAGAGGAAACCTGGCAGCAGAGGACCTAAAATGGCAGCAGAACTCTAAATGAGGGGAAGAGAATGGTCAAATGTCTCCATCTTCCCTCTTCCTGCTTTGGCACATTCATTTACAAGCTCCAGGAGAAAAATGCCTGATGGCCCTGGATAAATGTATCCTGCCCCCCACCCAAGGGCTACTGCCATTTGGAAGGGACTGAAGAGGGAGTAAGCCAATATATTTTCTCCAGCTTGATTTTAATCTGAGCTGGAAAAGAATTCTGGCACTCAGAGCTTGCTTCAGAAAAAGAGACAGGCTTTCCTAGGACCAGATGCTCATTTCTGGGCAAAGACCTCATCAGCATTTCTTCTTCTTCTTCTACTACTACTACTACTACTACTACTACTACTACTACTACTGAACACCATAGGGGCCACAGAAATCACCATTAGCCAATTACAAAAAGCAGCTTTACTGGGAACAGCCTATATTTTGCGACAATATTTATAATATCAACAAGAATATTGATAATAAAATTCTGGCATCTCAGGTCCTTGGGAAGGACTCGATGTCTGGATAAAACAAACCAGTCAATAACATCTGCCTGACTGTGTAAACAAGGAATAACAATACTATTTATATGCTGCTTTTCAACAAAAGTTCCCAAAGTAGTTTACAAAGAGAAATAATTACTTAATTAATCTAATCATGCCATTAATAATGCCATCATATTTAATATATTATTTTTATATATTAAATAGTGCCTGACATCATTGCACCCAGACCTAAAGAAGACATGACACATGTAAGTGGAGTAAACTAGGGCCACTTTATTGATGCACATAAAACAAATTTGTAACAGAAGTTCTTAACTAATCAGAGTGTGGGTCCTCCCTGTGGGAAAGCCTCCTAATGTACAGGTCCTCCGTGTGGGAAAGCCTCCAGATTTACTTCTCCATATCAGCCTCATCAACAAATGGCATATCTTCCCTAAATGCCTGCTTGGAGGCGGTAATGGGCTGGATGAGGGATAACAAACCAAGGTTGAATCCAAATAAGATGAAAGTACAACTGTGGGGTGTTGGGACCCGAGAGATGGTTTAGATGTTCCTGTTCGGGATGGGGTTACACTCCCCCTGAAAGATCAAGTGTGTAGCTTGGGAGTGCTCCTGGACCCAAAGCTCTCCCTGGTTTCTTAGGTTGAGGTGGTCACCAGGAGCGCTTTTGATCAGCTTCGGCTGATACGTCAGCTACATCCATTTCTAGAGGTGGATGACCTTAAAACAGTGGTACATATACTGGTAACCTCTAGACTTGACTACTGTAATGCGCTCTATGTGGGGCTGCCTTTGTATGTAGTCCGGAAACTACAATTGGTACAGAATGTGGCAGCCAATTTAGTCTCTGGGATAACATGAAGGGACCATATACTATAAAACTGGTTTTGAAAGAACTGCACTGGTTGCCAATATGTTTCTGGGTGAAATACAAAGTGCTGGTTATTACCTATAAAGCCCTTAATGGCCTGGGTCCAGGCTATTTAAGAGAGTGCCTTCCGCCTTTTACAATCTTCTGGAGAGGTCTGGTAGTGACTTAGGACCAGGCTTTCTCTGTGGCTCTGTGGCTTTGGAATATGCTCCCTGCTGAAATAAGAGCATCATCTTCTCTGTTTGTTTTCAGGAAGATCCTCAAGACTTTTCTGTTCTTGCAAGCTTTTAATTAGAATTTTAATAATTTGTTTTACGTTGTTTTTATTGTGTTTTAACTAGTGATTTTTAATATTATTAGGTGGTATAAAAATATGATTGATTGACTGACTGAGTGACTGACAGATAGATAGAGGACTATTCTCACTCATGGGCGAAATGGCCAGTTATTGAAGTTGTCAGGAAGCAGACTCCTGACTTCCTCTAACCACATGGTTTCCCCACGTCGAAGGGAGGGCTATTCGACCCACCATAAGCCAAGCTACAAAACTCAGAGTTGGTGAGCAAAGCGACCCCCTGAGAGGGGGCCATTCCCAACAGCCTGGGTCGTAAAAATCTGAAGGGCCATTCCACAGTAATCCCCCTTCACGGCAATGGCCCTCTGGCTGACACCGATAGATAATCCTACCTATCCTCAACCTTCACTCTCCTGACACAAAAGGGGGGCAAACCTCAGCTTAGCTGCCTTTCCTCCACCACCACAACTTCCTGTAAAGCCGTTGCAAGTCCCTGAGAGAAAAATCATTTCCTAAATCTGAGAGGTGAACACCATCTGCCCTGCAGAGTGAACCACAACAATGTTTAATATCAGGGTGATAAATCCTTGCCACCCAAGGCAGCAATCACTTTGCCTATTTCTCGGTTCACCTTCTTGCATGCCCTGTTAAAACAGGTGGGCCCCCCATCACCTTTCTAAGTCAGGCGCAGAATCATGTTGGACCAGATTAACAGCAAATTTGGCCAACAGCCCACCAAAACATGCAGATCAGCAACTGCCTGCAGACTCAACCCCTTGCCTTTCAGCAAGCCTGAATCATTGCCCCCGCAATGAATAAGGAGGATTTGAGGGGGCCAGTGTGATGTGGTATACTCGTCCAGGAGAGGTAAGAGAGGTAAACACAACATTCCTTGATGGCCAAGCCATTCCACCCTCCATGATACCACCACAACCCAGCTGGATATCTATGCTGGTGATCAATGATTGGCCCAATATATATATATATCACCCCGCAAATGAGCACACAAATAATTGACAGCAGCCAGCTCAAAGCTGAAAAAGAGAACATGATCACTACCCGTGCACACAGAACCACTAAACTCCTGGCTGAAATGAATGGATGTAATGCCGGAAGGCGGACGAACACCTCCGATCCAAGGTACGAATGTGACTCTATGGCAAACCAGCAGCTGCTGCAGAAGACATGGCCCCAATCTGGAATTAGTGGGTACCATAAATGGCAGGGTTAAGATCCTCCCACACCAGTGCAGCTTTTATGACAGCCCCAAACTGAAAATGGGTGAGAAGAGAAGAATCCTCATGTCTAAACAAAAGGCCCTCTGCTGCACCTTGTGAACATACAACCACAAAGCCTGCACTGGACACAACTCAGCCGAGGGACCCCACACCAGAATTATCTTGGCACCCCTGCCCCACTGATCAATCTTCATTACCCAGATGCATAGGACAACCCCTTATCCCGGCATATCAGTGTCCTGGAGTTGCAGGTCCCAGCCTGAAATATCAAACCTGGAAGCCACAACCAGCTCACTGATCTGCAAAGTGCCAAAAAATGCTACCAGGGCAGAAGTTCTAAACAGTAGAACCTCAAAGTTGGGAAAACAAATGGAATTAAAGTGAACAAATAACAGCTGAGGGGAAAATAAAACACTGGGATCAGGGTGAAAGGGGTGCATTAGCAACCAACCCTCTTACATCCTGCAAATTCTGAAGTCTGAAGCTCTCTTCCTTCTAAGGCGTGTGCATGTGTGTGCTCTCACACATTTTAAAAGGTCTTCTCAGTTAATTTTAAATCCCGCTCAAGCTGAATCAGGAAGGCCCCACTCTGAATGCCGGTGTGTGCACACTGCTTTGATACTGCCGCTCAGAACAAAACTAATTCTGTACACAGATGAAAAAAATTAGAGAGAATACTGGTCTGAAGAGGAATCGGCACAGTATCCCAACTTCACTTAAAAAGCTAGGGTGGCAAGCCTACCACCAATTGAACCAGGTGAAAACCCCCGGACATGTAGTTGGACACAGAAGCATAATATATGCTCCGCAGGGAGGGGCCAAATGTCAGGGAGACCTGCATACTGCCTAAACCAGTTAAACTCACTTAAGGCCACAGAATACCAAGCCATGATATTAGGTGTCATAGAGAACCAAATGGCCTGCTCTACTTCTAACCTCCAAGGTTCCACAGACTCGCAGGGAAAATATCTGGAAGGTCCCTGACCATCGGGGTGAGCACCCAAAATCGATCCTCCTGCATCCAAGACAGCATATCAGCAGTGCTGGTATCGAGTCCAGGGATATGCCGCACAGCAAACAAAATATTGTGCCACAAACACCTCAATGTGAAGCTCTGTACAAGGCCCATAATTCGGGGACTCCTAGAAGTCCTGGAGTTAATTACTTGCACAGCAACCATGTTTCCTCAGAGCAGATATGCACTGCAACAACTATAGGGAGAAATTCCAGAAATGCTAAATCACATACTGTGGCATTACATAATCTCAGTACTCCAAAAGGCTAAAATTGCAGGGGGGCCCTCGGACTTCTCAGCCACCAGGGGAACTCCCAGCTCACTAGCTACCGCCTGAAATTTGCGCATCAGAAGTTCACATTGTACTGTCACATTGTAAGGCCGGATCAGCAAAGAGAACATAATTGCAACAGTGGATGATCAAGTCCAAGCCGGACCTGTCTCATACCACCCACTCCAAAAAGGAGCTGAAATACTCTGAAGGCAGATTTAGGAGACATTCTGGCAAACACGCCAGAAGCTGAAGTATGCAAAGATATCCCTGGACTGTGTGAACAAAACAGAACATTGGGTGATACTACTCAGGAGGAAGGCATTATTGGAGGCATAAGATACTACTGATAGGGGACATAGGAAATTGTCTCATACTGAGCCAGGCTATTGGTCCATCTAGTTTAGTAGTATTGACAGTGGTAGCCCAGGTGCAGGGGCTTCCAAGCTGATTTCTAGCAGAACTCACAATCCTAAGAGTTCTTAACTGTCTTTGCACATCAGCCACTTTCCCTCACACAAATCCAAGATATGGGCAAAGGATACTGTCTTCCTTCCTAGTGTAAGCAAACCAAAGTGCTTAACAGTGGACACATGTCTCCTGTACAGGTGGAGGGCTCCTTACTCCATGCCTCAAAGTGTGAACAGAAGGAGGTCTGTCAAAGTGCTTGCCTTACGTGCATGGCACATATGGAAGCATGTCTGCGAGTCAAACCAATGTCACTAGACTTAAGCCCTAGATAAATTCAAAATAGGTTTAAAATGAGTGGCTGACCAAGGACATACCAACTATAATCACATGCCAACTAGAGTGGCCAGATTTTTTTTAATAGGATACCACACCACTTATTTACAATATAATTTAGACATTACAGTATCACAGAATATAGTAGAAGCCCACAATTTCAGAAACCACAACGCCAAAGTGTTCCTTTTTGTGACATTATGATTTAGCAACCCTAAATTTTGTAACATATTCCTGCAGTTCAAACTACTCACTTTGCTGCCGAGGAGAAAGCCAGCCGTTTAATTCATCTGCCTGTTGCCCTGCACAGCCCTTCCCCTCCTGCTACCTTAGTCAGTGAATGCCAATAGCAAGGGACAGAGCAAGAACTGCTCTGGGAACAGAAAGTACAAGCTAAACTGGAGGAATGGAAAGTGAAAGGGGAAAAAACACCTCCCAAACACAAAGCTTGAACTATCTGGAAAGCTGAAGGGAGACCTCTAGCTGCGGCAGCTGTATGTAATGCTTTTTACTGAATAACTACATGACAATTTAAACTACTCAAGAGATACCTGATAGGTTCGTTATATGTTGTAGATGCACAGCCACATACAAAGCAGTAGGGTTACACCAGGGCCAGGCTGTTGTCCAACAATGCCACTGTAAGGAGGATTCTTAAACAGCAGCTGGGAGCTTCTTATGTTTCCTTGACACATAGGGTGACAAGCAGCACATCACCCCCCAAAAGGATACTCATAGCAAAATAAATAAATAAATAAAGGATAAAAGAGGCATGAATTTGCATAAACTTTGCATTTGCTAATTTTATGTTAATAAAATGCACATTCACACATAAACAGAAATATAACGCACCACTGTTCTTTATAAAGGAAAGTCACTGCTTTAAAAAAAAAAAAAACACCACTAGTGCATAATACATAGTTTCATCAACATTAGCTGACTTGTTTATTTCTTTTGACATTGTCCCCTGGTGGCGCAGTGGTAAAACTGCCGCCCTGCAACCAGAAGGTTACAAGTTCGATCCTGACCAGGGGCTCAAGGTTGACTCAGCCTTCCATCCTTCCGAGGTCAGTAAAATGAGTACCCAGAATGTTGGGGGCAATATGCTAAATCATTGTAAACCACTTAGAGAGCTTCCAGCTATAGAGCAGTATATAAATAAATGTAAGTGCTATTGCTATTGTTCATAGATTATGAACTAAGAAGTGGACCAAGAGTAACTACTGACTGCAGCACTATGCATACTAAACAAGCAAAACAAGCCACACGGCTTGCAAATTATTCGCTGGTGTCCAATATTTGATGTTCATTCTTCTGAGTCAACATGCATAAGGGACAACACGCTCAATCTTTCAGCCCGCAAACAGTTGCCATCACGAAAATTCCAAATGCAATATTCTAAAATCCTCTTTTAAAAAAAAGAAAAGAAAAGAAAAAGAAAAAGAACCAAGTTTCTTGGACTGATAAAAAATAATATTTGCTGTATAAGCAATAATATTTTGTCTAGCACTACAAATTAAGGGGGAGCAGGGGGGAGTGCCCATACTCCTTGGAGTCATGCCTGGTAGTAGAGCAGTAGTTTGCACAAACTGCATAACAAAGCAGTAAAGGAATGTACCAGGATGAGGTCAGGACATCAAGACAGGAGTGCTCCTGCCACATCCGCTTCTTAAACGTGTGGGCCAGTTTGGGGGTGGGGGTGGAGTTTTGTTCAGATGGGCCCCGAATTTTGTTTCTATAACACCTGACTGAGTCTCAAGGCTGGCCCAAGGATTCACCTTTTTTTCTTTTTGTCTGTACTGCTACTATGGGTGTTTCCTAAGTAAACAAAGCAGGGAATTACTCAAATATCTCAGATGTCAAAACCTTGTGTGGGCTGTACAATGGCCTTCAATGAAATATGAGTCAAGTATTTATATAAACCCACTAAATAACAATTATCAGCCCCAGAATGTGTGTCTTTGAAAGCTCCTGATATTGTTCTGACTTTGAAACTAAGCAGGTGTGGGTCTGGCTGCCTGAGAACTCCATGAATCCCTTTTCTTCAAGGACGTCTGAGATACAGAGCAATACACTCCTCATATACATTATAGAGCTGTTTCAGACAAGACAGCTGCCAGCACATGCAATAAGGAAGGAGTTGTGCTAAGAGGGTGCCCGCCTCCCATGACGTCATGTTGGTGCGGTAGAGGATTTCCCGACACACTCTGGCAAATCCCTTTAGCACGTGAGGGGCTGTTAATCTGAATCGCTCCTCTGTATGAGCTCCAAATATACCGGTTTAAATAGATATTTGGATCTCTCTGTGCAACCCTCTCCTAATCGCATGTGCCAGTAGCCATCTCCCATCCAAATCGGCCCATTCTTAGTATTGTAGCCTATCATGGCTTAGGCAGCAAGGGGTGGGGGCAAGTTACCTAGGTAACCAGGGGTGAAACTGTTGCTGGAGCCAGGAGAGGAGCTAGAAAGAGCAGGATGGAAAAGGGACAGAGGAGAAGCCATGGGGAGAAAGAAACGGAGGGAGGCTGCAGCAGAAGTTAAGGACAAGAAGAAGCAGAGGCTGGAAGAACAGAGACTGGTCTGAGAAGGCAGCTCCTGTGACTGTTCCTGAACAACAGACTAATATTAGTGTCAGTCGTGACTTAAGCTTTGGAGAAGCTGGTGGAGTGGGACTGTTTTCATGTAACTCTTATTGTTTGTTTACTGGTGGCAGATGACAGCCTTGCGCAAGATTGACGGGGGAACTTTTTTAAAAGGTGGAGCACACTGCCACTACTACTGCGACAAATATTTATATACCACTTTTCAAACAAGAGTTCTCAAAGCGGCTTACCCAGAAAAATATATGTGAGTAAGTAAGATGGTTCCTTGTGCCCAAAGGGTTCACACAGTCTAAAATGAAACATAAGGGAGGCACCAGCAACAGCCACTGAAGTGCAGTGTGAATGGCCCCAGCTTTAGTTCGATTTATACTCATTTACATGTAAACATGCTTTATCTGCTCTCGTCCTAACTTAAGCCACTTACTTTCACAGCAAAGTAACAAGCAGAAATATACTGGCTGCTGCAAGTCTTGTTTCCTCCTCCCCTTCTATATAATCTTGCTTGATGTTGTGACATCACAATTTCCCATACATCCTTGGCTTCCTGCCATTGGTAGCCAGTGCTGTAGAATTCAGAATATCATGATGCCACACCAACAAATTAGTGTATAGTAGACCGAGGGGAAGAGGATTTAGGTGTCTGTGAGAGAAAAGAATTGAAATGCAATCCAGTCTGGTTAAAGCTTTGTTGGTATTGATTGTTAATACAATACTGTCACTTTAAAAAGGAAAGCCTAGTGGAACTCTCCGGAAAAAGGGGGGGGGACCCAGAATAGTTTGAGAGTTGGCCTAGACAGAGAGCAATAAAAGTATCTGCTGAGTTAGGAACATAGGAAGCTGCCATATGCCGAGTCAGCCCATTGGTCTATCTAGCTCAGTACTGTCTTCACAGAATGGCAGCGGCTTCTCCAAGGTTGCAGGCAGGAATATCTTTCGGTCCTATCTTGGAGATGCCAGTGAGGGAACCTGGAAGCTTCTGCTCTTCCCAGAGTGGCTCCATCCCCTAAGGGGAATATCTTACAGTGCTCACTCCCATTCATATGCAACCAGGGTGGACCCTGCTTAGCTAAGGGGACAAGTCATGCTTGCTACACAAGACCAGCTCAAGAGATTTTCTAGGGCATCTAAACGGTGTCATGCAATTTCTATTTTACAGTGCGCATACGTCTAGCCTCCCATTCATATGCAACCAGGGTGGACCCTGCTTAGCTCTCCTCTCCTATTTATTGTTGTGAAGCAATAAACCTTTGATTTTTTTCATCACCTCCTTGGATTGTGGTGTGGCATGTGGTTGCTATTTTCAAGAGCAGCTACCACCAGTTTAGGATAATGTGTTGTGGCCTGGACATCTAGTTTTCAATGTATAAGGAGTTGTTTTTGTGTTTAATATAGAAGAAGTAATTCTATCATGTTCTCCTTCACCTTCAGTCTGAACTTAGTGGTGGAGTCCAGCAATAGCATTGCACATGGAGAGTTTCTGTAGACCAGCTCTTTGGACTAGCATAGTACAAAAAACAAAAACAAGAAGTTCTCTGGTGTCAGGAGACAAGTTAATACATTTTTTAATTTAGCAGTACCAACATATTTTGAGATGCAACTCTTCTTCATGGGGTAACAACAAAAAGAAAAATCCAAAATAGCTTTCCCCAAACAACTGAGACCGCCTGCAAAGTTGTTGCCATTGCCTCCTGCACACAGAAAGGGGTGTGTGTGTGTGTTGTTTATGGTGCTGCCCTCTTGTTTGTTTGTTTAATGCATGTACCTACTGCTCTATATAAAATCTCAGGGTGGTTTACAATTTAAACAAACAGCAACCAAACCTAAGAATCATAGAAAACAGATTAAAATTATCATAAATAACACTTGTAAAAATCATAAACTTAAAAGCCTGATGAAACAGGTGTCTTTTCAAAAGTTGTTTAAAAAGACCCAGAGATGGGGAGATTCTGATTTCACTTGGGAGTGTATTCCAGAACCTCGGGGCAACCTTAGAGAAGGCCCCGTTTTGGATTTCCATCAAGTGAGTTAGTGGCAACTACAACTGGACCTCCCCCAATGATCTTCATAGGCGGCGGGGTTCATGACAAAGAAGACACTTTCTTAAATGTCCTGGGCCCAAGCCATTCAGGGCTTTGTAGGTAATATACCAGCACTTGGTATTTTGCCTGGAAATTACCTGGCAACCAGTGTAGTTCTTTTAAAATAATAGTAATGTGATCTCTACGAGTCACCCCGGAGACCAACCTGGCTGCCGCATTCTGCACCAGTTGCAGTTTCTGAACTACGTACAAAGGCAGTCCAACATAGAGCACATTGCAGTAGTCAAGCCTGGATATTACAAGCATGTGCACCACTGTTTTAAGGTCGTTTATCTCAAGAAATGGATGTAGCTGGTGTATCAGCTGAAGCCAACTAAAAGCATTCCTGACCACTGTCTCAACCTGATATATCAGAGAGAGGTTTGGGTCCAGAAGTACTCCCAAGCTTTGTACCTTATCTTTCAGGGGATGTAACCCCAACCAGAACAGGCAGATCTAAACCACTTCATAAGTTCCAGCCTCCCACAACGAGTACCTCCGTCTTGTTTGGATTCAACTTCAGTTTGGACTGGCAGTGCCAAGAACAGGCTAAATATGACCCACGTGCCTGGAGTGCGGAGAATGAATGCTTATTCAGACCCTGACATTAGAGCTGTCTATGCACGTTCTAGAATTGCATTTGTCTTTCACAAGCGGACACTTAAACTACTGGGATTTATGTGGAATTCAGACAGGCTTTTGTTCAGATACACTCAGGATGTTTTCAGTTCTTTTGCAAATATAAACTCAAGCATCAGAGTGAACCTTAGCCTGAACAAAAGACAGCTGCAGATGAACAGGAGAGAGATTTAAAAAATTATAAACAGTGTGGACAGAGAAACAGGTTTTAGAATTTGGGATCCACCCTATAAATTGGCAATAGATTCGAGAGAGACAAAAGAAAGTATTTCTTCATACAAGACATACAATGCTTAAGGAATCTGCTGCTGTAAGATGTGGTGGTGACCACTAACCTAGGGCCAAACTAGATAAGACACCACCATATTAGTCTTGATGTGCTTGGTTTTTTTCTTATGAAAGATGCAGTGCACACTGGAGGGCTGATCTGGATCAGGACTACAGTGTAATTTAACCCTAGTCCCACTGTGATCCTGACTGGATCCCCTACATTTATTATTTATTTATTCAATTCAATTCAATTTATTTATTCAGTGTTTATACCACCCTCCCAAAATAGCTCAGGGTGATTTACAATGAAAACAAAACCATTAAAATCAATTAATAGTTAAAACAGAGATTATAACACACCATAAAACCACAATTAAGCAATCAAAACAGTTTAAAACCCTGAAAAACCAGGTTACAACATTAAAACATATGCTATTTACACAGGAAAAAAGGTTTAATTGGAGCCAGTGGGAGATATGTTTGGATTATGTGCTGTTTGCACAAGAACAAACAAACTTGTCAAGACTAATGCTGTGACTGACTTCATGTCTAGTTAACCCCTGCTAATTGAAGAAAAACTCCTCTCTTATATTTAGCAGGGGGAGAAGAACTGTCAAGCCCAAAATAATGTCGCTCCCAGTGGCTGTAGCTGGTGTCTCCCTTGATCTTTTTAGATTACAAACCCTTCTGGGAGAGGGAACCATCTTATTCTTACTCTTTCCTATGTAAACCACCTCCATAACTTTTTTTTTTTAAATTGAAAAGCAAAACAACAATTTGGCCCTTAGATGGCTTTTTAAAGAGATTGAGAAATTAATGGAGGTCTATCAGTTATTATAGGCCATGATAACACAATAGAACCTCCATGCTCGGAGGCATTTTACTGCTGAATACCAGATGGTATGGTTGAACAGAGGAGGGCTGTCATCTTTCTGGGGGACTTCACAGAATCATCTGGCTGGCCACGATTGGAAACACAAACTGGACTAGGTAGTCCTTTGATCTGATCCCACAGGGCTCTTCTCAGAGCGGTGCATGTACCAGTCTAAGAATCATGACTTCATAAATCCCATATGCATTTGCACACAGCTCCCATTCATTGCAATAGGGTTTGTGCAGACAAACATCCTTGGGGTTTGTGTCTGCTACCTTTCATGAGGGCAATTTTAAACAAGCTGAAAAGCTACTGATGGACATATATAGCTTTCACAGCATCTTCTACTACAGCTGCTTGAGAATACAATAGCAGCTGTTCAGCAGAATATAGACCCATGGCTCCATTGGGAACAGAAGCACAACCACAGGCAGGGAGAACATAAACCTTCAGCCAAAATTTATGAAAGCAAACTGGGGTTTCATTAGGACATTGAAACTATTACCCTTGGTCCATCTAGCTCAGTATAATCTACACTGGCTGGCAGTGGCTCTCCAAGGTTTCCAGCAGGAATTTCTGTCAGCTCTGCCTGGGCGCTTTCCAGATTAGATCCTGCAATGGGGTCACATTGTATCTAGGAAGTGCGCTTCCACACTTCCTGCGTTGTGACACCACAGTCCCCACACAGGGTGCCATTAACATTTCCAATGCCTTGTTCAAATTTAATCACTGCGACAAAGAGCTAAAAGGTAAAGTGTACCATCAAGTTGCTATTGACTCCTGGCGACCACATAGCATTGTGGTTGTCTTTGGTAGAATACAGGAGGGGTTTACCATTGCCTCCTCCCGTGCAGTCTGAGATGATGCCTTTCAGCATCTTCCTATATCACTGCTGCCCAGTATAGGTACCAGCAGGGATTCGAACTGGCAGCCTCATGCTTACTAGGCAAGTCATTTCCTGATGCACCATTAGATGCTAGGACGTCACATATACAGCATTAAAAAGTTGCTGTTTTTTCAGGTTGTTTGTTTCCCCAAGACTACTCCCACTGCTGTTTACATTTTGAATGCAACTTGCATAGCCGCATTCAGACTTTTGCTGCTGTTGAGCAGCTAGTCTGGAAAGCACCCTGGAGATGCCAAGCAGTGAATCTGGGACCTTCTACATGCAAGTAGATGCTCTTCTACTAAGCTATTGCCCCATCCTCAGTTGTATTCATCCTCCGAAATTGATGTGTGTGTTAAGACCTGGAGGAGCTACCAGAACAGCATGTCTTTCTCTACCATATAGATAGACAGATAGATTTTACTATGCTTTTTGTTACCACAATTCAGCCTTATTTACGATTTATTTACTTCATGAGCTGAGCTTCAATAAGGGGGGGCATTTTAAAATCTTGTCTCTGGGCCCACTCCGACCTTGCTACGCCTCTGAAGCAAGCTATGCTGCCACAATCTTTGCCAGCAATGGACACTACTAACCCTTTCCTAGTACCTATCGTGTGATCTGTTGGTAAAGTCAGAGGCAAGTGTGTATAGGAAAACCTGTCTCCTAGCTGCAAAACAATGTGAAGGGGGCAGAAGCATTGAAAGCAGGCAAAAACACGTGCTGTGCAGCAGAACAGGTTGGGGATGTCTCTCTCTCTCTGTGAGATTATTTAATTGTTTGTTTGCTTGTTTAAAATATTTCAAGGCCACCCAAAAGTTGTGTCTCTGGGCGCTTTACAATTAAAATCATTAACAGGTTAACAAGTTTTTTAAATCAATCAATCACTGGCTGATGGGCCAAGAAGCCCAGAGAATGTTCCTAATGGCTCTGCATCATCCCGAAGGAGAAGTAATAAGAACATCCATTAGCTAAATGTCATATGAGTCACAGGCACCTGAAGGGAGGGGCCAATGCTAGAAATACCTAACCCCCTTTTTCCCTATCCCTGCCTGTTTGGCCAGTGTTAAATAAATAGTAGGTAAAGGATATTTCCAGATGAAAGTCTTTTCATGCTAACTCTGTCTGTGAGCTTGTACCATGAACTGCTTGTAGAGTCATAGCTAGGCACCTGTGCCTTGCACTAGCTCATCCTGCAATTGGGAATACTGCAGGATGAGGTCCTTCCATTACCTCCCCATTTGATGCCTAATATGCATGTGCACAGAAAGCAAGAAGTAACTTGTCAGTCAGTTCTACTTGCCCATTTTAAGGCACCTGCAATAAGTTACCACTGGCTTGTAAACCCCTGCTAACTTGGCAAAGAGGCACCTTTTAACGTGGTGGTTATTTTATTTAGCAGGGGGGAGAGTAACTGGCCCTATCCACTCCCAGCACAGTACCTCCAATGACTGTTGCTGGTGTCTATCTTATGTTTATTTTGCGATTGTGAGCCCTTTGGGGACAGGGAGCCATCTTATTTATTTATTATTTGTCTGTGTAAACCACCCTGAGCCATTTTTGGAAGGGCAATATAGAAATCAAATAAATAATTAAATTAAATAATGCACCTATTGATTACACTTCAAAGAAATCCACTTGTTTCACTACCCTCTCCCCAGACTATGGGCAACACCTATATCAGGCAGCAGTGATATAGGAAGATGCTGAAAGGCATCATCTCATACTGCACGGGAGGAGGCAATGGTAAACCCCTCCTGTATTCTACCAAAGAAAACCACAGGGCTCTGTGGGCACCAGGAGTTGAAATCAACTTGACGGCACGCTTTACCTTTACCCTATGATTGTGGTGACCTTAAGGATCACTTAACTGCTGGCATAGTAGAGGACCCGAGTTCAAATCTCCATTCAACCATGAAACTCACAGCGTGACTCTGGGCCAATCATGTATCTCTCAGCCTAACCTACCTCACAGGGTTGTTGTGAGGATAAAAATAACCATGTACACCACTCTGTGCTCCTCAGAGGAAGAGTAGGATATAAGCATAAAAATAAAAATATAGATTTGATGTGGCAACACTTGTCACTTCACTCTAGCTTTTGCGCTGTTAGGTATACAGGCCTTTGGGATGTTGGCAGAAGTTTGTCACCATGGAGTACAATCACATGTTTGTATGCTAGATAACAGCAAAAGTTCAGAGGAGTCTATCCTGAATTTCATCATCTAGAGTCCATCATCTAGAGTTGACCCATTGTGCCACTGCTATGATTAGTTTCTGGCTCTGGGACCCAAAGCATAATTGCAGAGAAGGTAAATAGCAATGTGTTTTGAGGGATTCTAGAGCTTTATTTCTAGGCCCAATGTAGCACTGACATATTGGCCTCCCCATCTTATCCTGGTGGGAAGGCAGGGAACCCATTTTTCCAACAGAGTTGTGCCACCTCATTTTTCAACAAAGTTGTGCTTCCTCATATGCTAGGAATGCAACACAAAACCCATGAACAACTATGAACAGTAGGCAAAGCAAAAAATGCAGAGTCACAATACAGGGGATAACAATACTCCACATGTAATCACAAACTGCAACAGGCATCCATCATACAAAAGCAAGTAAATACAACAATGTGGGCTGATGAAAACTCTACAGACTCAAAGATGTAATTCTTAACAATAGTTACTGAGATGCTGATCATGTCAAATAGCTGATGTGATACAAGTGGGGCCAGTTTGTTAGAAATGAATCCTCAAGAGTAAGAGGTAATCCTCCTGCACAGGGCCCTTTAAACTTGAAACTTAACAGACTCCCTAGGTCATAGTCTGTTTTGAAAAAGTCTTCATCAGAAGTACCAACAAATCTGCACATTAATAAACACAATGATAGAGCAACAACAGTGCAAAGTAAGTAATAAAAATATGTAACGAAAACACAACCAAACCTTATATCTGGAATAACCTTGTCACTTGGAGCAGCACCATTGCAAGTGCCTGCTAGAACATGCTAATCTCCTTAATGAACTACACTCAGCCTTGGAGTTAAATACACCCCAAATAAATCAACCAGTCACATGATCAGTTGGAGATAATTAACAAGCTGTACTAATCTTCATTCCCCTCCCTTTTCCCCCACCCCCCCTTTTTTTAATACTAGAGCAGGGGTAGGCAACTTTAGCTCTCCTGCTCTAGCATATGAGGGTGATACAACTATATTGAAATTTGGTTGCCTACCCCTTTTCAGGGCTGCTTCTAGAAGTTTTGGGGCCTACTGCAAAGTTATGTTTGAAGGCCCCAATGCACAGCTAGTTTCCTTTGGGCTAAGGTGTGGAGAGGTTGCCGGCACCTTGATCCCTCAGCTAAGTTGACAAGAATCTAGAACAAAAGAAAGAACTTTGTTCTTTCCTCGTTTTCATTGGTCTCGTTTTCATTGCAGGGATCATCCAATGAAGCCGATTGGCTGGAGATTTAGGAAGGCAAGAAGGACAGACTTCTTCACACTGTATCATTAATCTAGTGAATTCAGTGTGTAGAACATATACTTTGCATTTAGGACATCCCAGGTTCGATTTCTAGCTTCAAGGTTCTTGGGTAGCAGAGCTGGGGAAAAGCTTTGAAAACTAGGGTTGCCAACTGTCCCTCATTATGCAGGATGTCCCTCATTTCAGTGATGAAATGTTGGTCCCTATAGGGACAGCATTTGTACCTCACTTATTCAATAGCATATAATTCAATTACATATACTTCAATGATACTCAGGCTCTTGATTACCACTGCATACACCTCCCAGCCCCCCAGCTTGCCCCCACAAACTTGTGTCCCTCATTCTGGCAATGAAATGTTGGCAGCCTTAGCCACCAGCCAGGGCACACAATATTGGGCTAGGTGAACCAGAGACCTGAGAGTGCAAGGCAACTTCCTATATCCAGGGAAAACCTATGTGATAGAGCCCCTGCTTTACACAGCGAGAGTGCTAGGTCCTTCAGCTCTCCATAGCTGGCAATATCCTTTGCTACCCTATGGCTCCAGCTGCTCATCTTGGTATCTGTGGGAGGCCATCCTGTCTGAAACCCTGGCTTGTGATATGGCTTCTGAGACTCTCCCCACTCCTGTTTTTCTGCACAGACCCCAGCCCAGCATGAGCCCCCCCTCCACCCAATGCTGTGGCTTAGTATGCTTAAATGACCCCTGCCCATTTTTCCTTAAATCCCTTTTATGCAAGTTCCATTTTGCTCTTTGCAACAGCCTGCCTCATAGTTTGCATAAACAGCAATTCTACCCAAATTATGATTCCTATTTGAAGGCCAAAGCTGAACAGAGTCACACTGGATATATAAAATTCTTGGTGTACGGCTAGTAGTAAGCAGGAAGGACTGTACTTAAGGGAGTCCTACAAAAGCGTAAGCTACAAGAGGGAAGCCAAGTTGAATCACAATAGCTTTCACATAAGCTACTTGCTAGCAGGTAATCTTGCTGATGCTTTATACTGAAACACTGAAGTCAGATCAGATTCTCCTTCTAAAGTAATTGAACCATGTGACCAAGTAGTAAACACCAAGATTAACTCAACAGTAACACAGGCTTAAGAGATCATTGTAATGCACTCTCTGCAGGGCTGCCTTTGCTGTAATACACTCTACGTGGCCTTTGTATGTAGTTTGGAAACTACAATTGGTACAGAAGGCGGCAGCCAGACTGGTCTCTGGGACAACACAAAGGGACCACATAATGCCAGTTCTAAAAGAACTGCACTGGCTGCCGATATGTTTCTGAACAAAATATAAAGTGCTAGTTATTCTCTATAAAGCCCTTAAGGGCTTAGGCCCAAGGTATTTAAGAGAGCGCCTTCTCTGTTGTGAACCCTGTCGCCCATTAAGATCATCCGGAGGGGTCTGGTTACAGTTGCCGCAAACTCGTTTTATGGCAGCTCAGGACTGGGCCTTTTCTGTGGCTGCCCCGGAACTTTGGAACATGCTCCCTGCTGAAATAAGAGCATTGCCTTCTGTTTGCTTTTAGGAAGACCCTGAAGACATACCTGTTTTCCCAGGCCTTCAACTGAGACTCATTTAAAAAAAAATTTAATGCATTTTTCTCTTTTTATGATTTTTGTGTGTTATGTTTTATGTTTTTAATTCTGTATACCGCCTAGAGATTTTTGTACTAGGCGGTATATAAATTCAATACATAGATAAAAAGTTGTGCAGCAATATATAGTGTGTAGGAAATAAAGTGATCACAACTCAAACTCTCACTGCAGTTATGTTTTATTTGCATAGACATACATAGCACAAAAGACAAGCACTTCAGGATATAGAAGTATCTTCTCTACACCAAACCCTTAGATTTCTGTAGGTTGCATCTGATCAGAAGAGTCCAAGACTAGCAGATACATGGTTCCACATAGAATGAGAACCATTCAATTTTGCCAGTTCCTAAGCAGTCTAGTTTTCAGGCAAGATGGTCCATTTGAAATCTTTCCATTCTTCTGACAATAGTACCACCAAGACTGGTACACATTCCTTGAACAAGTGTATCTGCCATTATCAGCCTTTTGTTAGTCAATACTGTATATAGATCTATTGCAGCTTTAGATACTCAAATCTTACTACTAATAAACTAGAGATGATTCCACGGGAGGGATGTTACCTACAAGCCTGAACCGAAACTGAAATTTGGAGCTGGCATTCTCTCAGACATCCACCGTAGCATCTACCTGTGTCTCCACATCTACCTTGGCCTCCACAGTCAGTTCTGTGGGCTCAACTGGAAGAGTTCCAGCAGGAGCAAAAGGCCCCACAACCCAGGTCAGAGGAGTGTTCTGCATCACATAGTCAACGACCTCATCCACAACCTCTCGGGCCTTGTTTATCCTCTCCTGGCTCTCGTTCAGGATACCAGTGGAAACGTCCTGGAAGGTTTTGGCCCTGGAGAGGGTAGTCTGCAGCTCTTCCATGTTGCCATAGGTTTGCTGCACCTTCTCTTGAAGAGGAGCAGGGAGACCCTGCACGTTGGTCAGGAGGCTCTGGCATACAGCCTGCATCTGCAGAGCAATCTTGTGGGACATGCTTAAAGCCTCGGATTCCATCTGTTTGGGAGAAGAGACTTGTTAAAACATGAATTCTTTGTTGACTCAGATCCTCATATGTGGAGTGGGCATAGTGCAGCCTGGGGAGGAGGTCAGCCTCCTGTGCTGCATGCTATGCTATTTTAATTTTCAAGCTGTAGTTTGCTGGGAAGTCAGTGCTTGCACACACTCCTGCGTACCACCATTGAGGGGGCCATTTTGCTCATATTAATGTTCTGCCGGCAGTTCTGTGTCTTGCTGTCCTTTGTGGCTGCTCACTGCACTGCAGCTCGTTCTTAAACCTTTGAAGCTCTAGGCAAGCCCCATCCCATGGCTTCCCTTTGTAGCAGGAAAGACAAAAGGCTTCCTGCCCAAGGCAGGCCGTGCCTTGTTATCAATTTCTCCTGTCCATTGTTTCTGTCAGCATGGTTTCTGGTGAGTCCCCAGTTTTTGATTATTGGTTTGACCTTCTGGCTCCTGACCCCAATTCCCCACCACTTGTCTTCTGCTGCCTAGTGCTCGGTGCAGTCCGAATGTGGCCTATGGGTCAGGTGCCCAAGCCCTAATCTGGGTCTTCCAGTCCTAGCCCTGGACTTGTGCCTCCTAGCAACTGCTGCCTAGCTTCAACCCCTGGTGTTGGAATCTAAGAAAGCTTGAATGATTTCTCTCTTCAGAAATACTGCACAAGGCTCACATCCTGGCCTTGAGCAGGCCAAGAGCCACTTCACTTCAGCAATGCAACATTATATGCTCTTACACCATTCTCTTGTCTAAGTCACTGTACACTACAACATACTTCGGCTAGATTCTTTTTAGTGGTTTGGCTCTGTCCTGGTTGAGTTTGCTGCCACTCTAGCCACATCTGCTGCAGCTTCTCCTGGCCTTCATACACTTTCTGATCCACGGTCTTCTTGGTATTTGCAATCTGACAGGGAGATTTAAATATGTTTTAATGCTGGTTACCATTGCTCAGATCTATAGAGCTATCCCCATTTCATTTCTGGCTGTAATCATTTAGGGAGAGGAAAGGATCTAGTTTATACCAAGATCCCATCACACTTTAACACAAAGTAATAAGATCCAGGGCAGAGCTAATGTAGAGATAGAGAATATGTGGAAAGATAGTTCTCAATAGCTACCATGTAGAGCAGGCTTCCCCAAACAGCGGCCCTCCAGATGTTGCTGAACTACAACTCCCAGCATCCCTAGACATAATTTTTTGTGGCTGGGTATGCTGGAAGTTATAGTTCATCAACATCTGGAAGGCCGCAGTTTGGGGAAGCCTGATGTAGAGTTATATGAGATAAGCGATGCTGCACCTATATTAGCAGATAGCCTTCCTCCTCCCCGTATCAGGCTCCTTACCCTCTGATTTGGAAAAGCCTTTTTGGTGGGGCTTTTCAGATCTTCTCTGTGAAAGTCACCTCTGGTATCACACGTGAAACAGACTTAGGACTATAGCCTTTATTCTCACGCCACTCTATCCTAGGAGCTGCCTTTGCTCCCTGTGCAACTGATTGGTAATGTTGGTACACCCACCACATTTTACAACTAAAGTTTGTTTTCAAAAGCCTTACTGACAAATCTGTTGCCTTCCTGGAGCAGGGATTCTCAACGTTGGGTCCCCAGATGTTATTGGACTTCAACTCCCATAATCCCCAACCAAAGGCCACTGGGGCTGGGGATTATGGGAGTTGAAGTCCAACAACATCTGGGGACCCAATGTTGAGAATCCCTGTTCTGGAGTACCTCAGTGCTCAACTTTCCTCTATCTAGATTGCATCTATTTTTAATGTATGCTTGCAAGTTTGGTTTTGAGTAATATTCCCCCACAAGCTACATGCTTAGCTGTGCATGATAGCATGTGTATGAGCAAGTGTGGCCACACCTATGACACGGACCCCAAATTATTAATAGGGTGGGGAGATTAAACCCCATCCCTCTCCCCAAACTCTAGCTAGAGAGTAGAGTAGCTATGAGTGCCTTTCCCATCACTACTTAATTGCTACCTATGGCAGCTCTTCAGAACAGGAGAGATAGGGACACTTGACCTCTTGCATCTCCTAGAAATTAGATACTTCTCACCCTTTACAGCATTGGACGAATAGTCATAATTGTTGAAGGGGAGGCTTTTGGTGCTACTGGTGGTCCTGTACTACTGCTGAAGACCCAAGGAGATGACAGGAGACAAGTTCTCCCATGGTTTGTCTTTTAGGAGTCCAGAGCAGCCAGAAGGCAGGCTTGAATCTGGTTGGGGCCACAGGGCAGGAGGGAGTTTGGCACTCTTCCCCCCACCCCACCTATTTGGCAGCTCCATATATGCAGCTACCAGGACTGCAGCTACTGGTGAAGTTAGAGGCACTGATGTTCCAGGCCAATTGAGGGTTCAGCTTCCAATTTTTAATTTTAGTAAAAGCACCTGCACAAGCTCCAAGCACTCAAAGCAGAGAGGCTGCTCTCGCCTTCCAGTGTCCTGATCAATGAATAAAGACCCACCAGGATGATCAAGCACTCTGGTACTTTTAAAATGTGTGCCAAGTGAGAGAGGGGTTGCTGGAGATCTTGTGTTTTTCACCATGTCCTTAAGACATGGAAGGGAAGGCGATGTTGGTGGGTACAGCCCTACCCTCTCATCTTCAGTTCTTGTTCCAGAGCCCACAACAGCCTTGCTATGCCTTTAATTCAGGCTTCCCCAAACTGCGGCCCTCCAGATGTTGCTGAACTACAACTCCCAGCATCCCTAGACACAATTTTTTGTGGCTGGGTATGCTGGAAGTTGTAGTTCATCAACATCTGGAGGGCCGCAGTTTGGGGAAGCCTGCTTTAATTACAGCTCAACTCACAATGCCCATCGAAGGTGGGCTTTAACCCAAATGGTCAAAGCTTTCCCCTCCATCCCCATCATCATAAATGTTACCTTGACTATTATCCATCTTATTAAGGCTACTGGCTCCCTCCCAAGATGTCCTCCATCTAGCTACCCCATTTTTCTACAACCCCATAGACAAGTCTTAGACATTTTGGTTCTTACCAGCTCAATGGCTTGTTGAAGCTGAGGCAGTATCACTTGGGTACTTTGCTTTACATTTTGCAGCTTTCCCAGGGAATGCTGGTAGGCTCTGTTGCGGAGCTTGGCCGAGAGGGAACCCAGACGTACATAATAACCATGCGGCTGTTTCTGTATTCCAGAGGGACTGACTCCAGAATCTTCTGGGTCTACCGAGGTAGCAAGGGCAGCTAGAGAGAAGAGAATTTGCTCAAAGGAAGCCCCTTTTCATTTTACCCGGGGAGGGACAGTAGGCATTTAGAGCTGCTGTGATTACCAGATCTCTATCAAACATCTGGAAAGCTTTGGTGACATGCCTCTAGTCTGTGGTAGTAGTCAAGGTCAGAAGGCTTTCCAGAGTAACCTGTAGTTACTTTACAGCTTATGGAGATAAAGGAGGCCATGCAGCTTTCTGAAGCCAGGCTACTCCAAGCCACTCTTCCTGAACTGTTAGTCAGCTCTGGATTGTTACTAGCAGTCGGGTCAGTTAGAATGGCTTCTAATGGTCACAGGGTATTGGAGGTGTTTTGAGCACTTCAGAACTACAGCTGAACAGCAGGGACGGTACTCCATCTCCTCCCTAGCTCCAAGATGCCATCTTGTTGTGGCAAGCAGAATTGCAGATCCTGGCTGTAAAGCAAGTGTAGTTCAAGTTCATAGTACTTAAAAAGTGTGTCGTCGAGTCGGTGTTGACTCCTGGCGACCACAGAGCCTTGTGGTTGTCTTTGGTAGAATACAGGAGGGGTTTACCATTGCCTCCTCCCACACAGTATGAGATGATGCCTTTCAGCATCTTCCTATATTGCTGCTGCCCAATATAGGTGTTTCACATAGTCTGGGAAACATACCAGTGGGGATTCGAACCAGCAACCTCTGGCCCGTTAGTCAAGTCATTTCCCCGCTGTGCCATTAGGTGGCTTAAGTAGGTAAAATTTCTACAAGTGACTAACTGGGATGCTGAGCAGTTTGGCTTTTATCCTGAGCCCTATTCAGACATTTGTTGTATGTACATATAGGTATCTATATACTTAGGTAAACCCGAGTCCAGGGCCCTCAAATGCATGCCACAGATAGGAAGGGTATTATAGTATATGCATGTAGTAAGTGCCAAGCTGTACAAGTTGAACATAGTGTTAATAGGGCTCTGGTGCTCCAGGAGAAATTCCTATAGACAGAATTAGTCACAATCTTTTTTTTCCATTCATACACAAGTCACTTTTAAAGCAATTGTGAGATATAGGCTGCTGATCAGTTTGCCAAGCATCAAGGAATATTCAGCCACTGCCAAGCAAGTGATCTGTTGACAAGAGTCTGACTGATGTGCCAACTTACAGTGTCAGTTATTGAGACATTAAGTTTAGCATATATGAAATTCCTCCTAGAAAAGGTTGCATTTGCCAAGATCATGTGCAACACTATGGACTTGCTCCATCAAGACAATGAATGTCAAGCCAAGCCAGTCTGCTCCAAGAATGACCTTTGAACCAAGGTCATCCAGCCTGCACTGATGTCAGAATGGTCCCCTTGACATTTTAGTTATTCAGATTTCCTGCTTACTATTCCCTTCAATGTATAGCATCATAACTGTTCATTTTAAACCCCATTTAGTTATCTGAGACATTTCATGGGCTTTGAGGTAGGACTTATAGCAATTTCAATATCTCGATTTCTAGAGGGATCCCAGTCCCAAGTATTCTTTGCACTTTCAGACGGCTAGAATGAGCTGGCAAGTTTATTATCTGCAGAAAATCCTCCCGAGTCAGCCTCCCTAGAACTTGAGCTACATACAAAAGCAGAATAGTGCATTTGAACCCAGATCTGCCCAAGTAGGAAGGGTATCAGATCTTAGACCCCACAGCACTTTTCTTTCAGCAGGGGTCTTATATTAGCCCAGCTTTGGGAAAGGGATGAAAATGAAGCAGCTGCAGGAGGAAGATTTTCCCTGGTTTGCAACTGAATGGGAGACTCCATGTGAGCATTGCAAGATATTCCCCTTAGGGGGATGGGGCTGCTCTGGGAAAAGCATCTGCATGCATGCATGTAGGAGGTTCCAAGTTCTTTCCCTGGCATCTCCAGGTAGCGCTGGGAGAGATGCCTGCCTGTAACCTTGGAGAAGCCACTGCCAGTCTGTGTAGACAATACTGAGCTAGATAGACCAATGATCTGACTTGGTAGAAGGCAGCCTCCGATGCCCCTATTTTATCCCCATAATCTTGTTATAGAATTAATCTTACAACATCTTTACCTAGCTCTTCATCAGTCATTGGGAGATAGTGGTCTAGCAATTGATCCGATGTTTCTATTGCTTTGTCAAGACAGCCAGCAACTATCTGCCCTACAGTGCTCTCTGCCACGGTGCTCATGCCACTTGTCATTGCAGACCTGGCCATCCCCATGCCTTCCTGGACAGCTTCTTTGGCTACATCTGCCATACTTGATGCTATATCGGTTGCTTCAGTGACTTTAGTGCAGACAGAGTCCTTAGCACCTGACACAAGGCCTTTGGCATCCAGCACCACCTGGAGAAAGAATCCAACAGAGGTTTTACTTTCAAACAGAGAAGCTGCAAAACCCCACAAGATTAGAGTCTAGTGTAGAGCCCCCTTACTAGTAACTTTGAAGTGAGAAATCCTCCCCAAACAGTGAGCATTTCCAGTTAATTTATTGCTTAGGAACATAGGAAGCTGCCATATACTGAGTCAAACCATAGGTCCATCTAGCTCAGTATTGTCTACCCAGACTGGCAGCGGCTTCTCCAAGGCTGCAGGCAGGAATCTCTCTCAGCCCTATCTTGGAGAAGCCAGGGAGGGAACTTGGAACCTTTTGCTCTTCCCAGAGCAGCTTCATCCCCTAAGCAGAATATCTTACAGTGCTCACACATCAAGTCTCCCATTTATATGCAACTAGGGTGGACCCTGCTTAGCTAAGGGGGCAAGTCATGATTGCTACCACAAGACCAGCTCTAATGAGAGATTTTCTAGGGCATCTAAATGGTGTCATGCAATTTTTTAGCACCATCTGAAAGAGCCACCCCTTTTAAATACTACTTTAAAAGCTGTTATTTAAAAGGGATGAGTTTTTCATGGGTTGTCAGCAAATGGAGCTATGAAGTTGTGAGATATCCTTTGTCATCTGATCTGGGAAGTCTCATGGTTTGTATTCATGCTGAAACAAATTGTTGTCTGGAAATGGAAATCTGAGCTCGGTCAGTCAGATTAGGCTGCCTTTGTTTATCCGATTGCTGCATCACAGAATATTTTACACTGAGGCATTTACTAGATTTGTTTTTAGACATCAGTCTTGGGTGTTTGGGGTGGGGGGACAAGGAAAAGCAATAATACCATCAGATACTGAACACCACAGGATAAGTCCAAGTCCTACCAAGATGCTACTTAAGACATCTAGTACATGTCCCAGCCAGAAGGGAGAGCCACTGGAATACTTCTGTAACCCACTTTCTACGTGTTGGGCGTTATTTTGCTCTTGTCCAAAGTAGTATATGGGAAAGGGACTCCAGAGCCCAAGACCAACTCTATGCCATGGCCAAGCCTGTGCTGCCTTGCTCAGTTTCTATACCAGTCGAGTCTCCTGTTGCCATATGATAGCCCCTCGTGTGCTAGAGTAGTGGCTTTCAACTTTTCTAGACCCCAACATAGAATATTTCACCTTAAAGGGTTTAGATCACTCTTTCAGAGCAGGAGTGGTTAGGATACCACAAGTCTGGACAACCTAGGTCAGTTCAACATAAGTGTTGAAGACTACTGTGCTATAGGGACCAAAGATCTGGCCCTAATGCAACAGGGCCAGAAGCAAGACACTGTTTCGCAGTCAAGGCAGACCATGATCTTTTCTACCATCCGTTGCAGGTCAGGCAGAGCCCCTTGTAGCTTATCAAGGAAGGTCATTACCTTTTCCACTCTCTGTTGCAGGACGGGGAGAGTCTCTTGCAGCTTGTCAAGACCTTGGCAGGCATAAACGTTTGCTGCAGCAACTGTAAAGTTGAACTAGTCAGTCTTTTGCCATTTGTCTCATTGTTCATATTGGCATGGTGACCACATCCTCAACATGATAGAGTTAGACAGTACAGAGGACTCAAGTCCATGCCAGAGTTGCTCAACGACTATTTGACAGAAGAGCCACAAAAGTTTGCTGCCTCAGTCTGGAGGTATACAACCTACAAAGGGACAATGCTTGTAGCTGGTATAGCCAGCTTCAACAAGTGGCAGAAGCAGCTCCTTTTGGTGATCTGAGCCAAGAGGATGAATATTTGTCTATGCTAAGTGAAGGCAGGGGTCCTATTGGCTAGAATTAGACATGTGACCAGGGCAGAAAGCTTTGCTCACTGTCATTAACAGATTTGGCTATGACATGGTGTCATGTGGTCACAGTCACTACATGATATCTGATTGGCCAAGAAAAACCCCTACTCAGAAGCTGCAGAAGCAGAGGAGGTGCAACTAAAGCTTTTAAAGGACAGAGGTTTAGGAGAACTCCTACACTCAAGCTTCTTCTGAAAATTAGGATGGGTAGATATTCAGTACTGCTCTAGTGACTGGTATGATGTAACTTAGTTGCTTCCTTGCCTAGTATGGGCATCAGAAACCATCATGAACTAGGATAGCATTTCCTGGTGCCCATTGCAAGTATCTCCTTTGATTGCAAGCCCCTTCAGGATAGGGAACCATCTTCAATTTGTTATGTAAGCCACTTTGGGGGATGACCCTTCATCTCCGCATTGCAGGGTGTGATCCCCAAGTTTAGCTATTTGTACAACATGAGGGTTAAGGCTGCTTACAAGTGTCTGGAACGAAGATCTGTTAGATCAGGGCTGCTCAACTTCAGCCCTTCTGCAGATGTTGGCCTACAACTCCCATAATCCCTGGCAATTGGCAATTGGCTGGGGATTATGGGAGTTGTCATCCAAAAACAGCTGGGGAGCCTAGGTTGAGCAGGCCTGTACTTGATATTACAAGGTAGCCTCCTTCAACCCTTCAGGGAAAACAACCACTTTTGCACAAAAGGTCATTCTTAGCAGAATGGACCCAAATAAGACATTTTGGGGTGTTTTCTTTCCAATTTTGTCATTGTTTTACGATTCCCCTTTCCTGCAGTTTAGCAATTTCACTGTTGCTGTGGACCATAATGTTTATACTACACAAACATTATGTAGTATATCTTTATATATTACATAAACATGTAATATAGCAATAGCACTTACATTTATATACCGCTCTATAGCTGGAAGCTCTCTAAGCGGTTTACAATGATTTAGCATATGGCCCCCCAACATTCTGGGTACTCATTTTACCGACCTCGGAAGGATGGAAGGCTGAGTCAACCTTGAGCCCCTGGTCAGGATCGAACTTGCAACCTTCTGGTTACAGGGTGGCAGTTTTACCACTGCGCCACCAGGGGCTCTCTATCACAGGAAAGGTGTGATATATTACATGTTTTAAAATATAATAGCTTGAGAACCAGAGTACTGTATGCTACTATTGCCTGCTCATTTTTTGCTTCCACTGTTCTCTGATCAGACTTGGCATGGTTTTGTAGTGTTTCAAGAATTCTAGCCAATAAGTAAGAACAAGAGACTGCTAGCATTATATAGACTGTCAATATGTCTTAATGTATTTGAGCACAAGCATTTATGAGCAGCAACTCTCTTCAGATGCAAAGCAGGATTTGGCTGAAGCTCAGCAGAAAGGTCAGTTGAAAGCATCCCATAGAAGCTCTTGCTCCAATGTAAGAGCATCTTGACAATTAAGTCTACATAGTGCAACCCATTTCTCTCATTGTTTAAGACTGTGGGCCAATAAGGCTATCAAACACAGCAGATGAGTATTTACTCCATGGCAGCAATGCCTGTTGTGGAACCTTCAACTCTTTCCTGCCTCCAACTACAGGGGATGTGGAAGAGGAATTGGGACATGATTGCAAGGCAAATTAGGCACTACTGTGAATTCAGTGGCCTCTAGGCTCAGACACTCTAATTGCCATTGTCTGCACACCTCATTAGAGCTGCAACACTGGGCCACCAGCTAAAGATCCCTTAATGTTATATTTTACAATGGATTAGGTCAAAACCAGAAGCTGCATTATGCTTGCTAAAGAAATCTTGTCAATATGCACAGCTGGCTTCTGCTGCCAGTAGGGGCAGGCTAGGTAGTTGGGAACCTGAGGACATGCCACTTTTTTCTTTTCTTTTTTTTAAGAGGGGCAGGGATTGAGGGGAACCTTCTTGCTGACAGCTTCTTGTCATCTTTTACAGGGGGCAACAGAGAAGCAGCTGCCAGCAAGCAACGCTTTCTCACATAGGAAGCTGCCATATACCAAGTCAGACCATTGGTCCATCTAGCTCAGTATTGTCTGGCAGTGGCCTCTCCAAGGTTACAGACAGGAATTTCTCTTGGAGATGCCAGGGAGGGAACTTGGAACCTTCTGCATGCAAGTGCTCTTCCCAGAGCGGCTCCATCCCCCACGGGGAATAACTTACAGTGCTCACACATGCAGTCTCCCATTCATATTCATTCAACTTACAGTGCTCACACATGTAGTCTCCCATTCATATGTAAGCGGGGTGGAGCCTGCTTAGCAAAGGGGACAAGTTGTGCTTGCTGCCACATTCCAGCTCTCCTCTCCTTAACCTGCATTCCAAAGGTCGAATCAGGAGCTCCTCACAAACCCTTGGGGGACCCCCTACTGGGTCGCAGCAACAGCCACCAGCCCATTCCTTCTTTGTTACACCCTGCCCTCTGTTCAAGAAGCACAGGGTGGGAAACTGGAGTGGTAGCAGAAAGCACATCTCAACACTTCATGCTGCTCTACTTTCTGCTTTTTGAGCAGGCAGAGGGAGGACCACCACCAGTGAGTTTCGGGCTACTTGAAACAGCCTTACTTTGTTCGCAGGGTGCCTCCGGCTACAAGCCTAGAGAGCTGCATCTCCCTACCAGCAAGAACCACAAGAGGAAGGTACTTGATTTGGATTTAATCAAGGCACTCAAGTCTAGGGCAGCCTGCACCTCTAAGATACAAGTTCTGTCTTCACACCAAATCTAAAAGCTTAGGATTCCTTGGTTGCATGCATTGCTGGCAGGAAGGAGCCATGTCCCTATGCCAAGCTGCTGCCTGTCAGCTCTTGTGGGCCATGTAGGGGTATTCCCTGAAAGCAGGCAAAGGCTTAACCCACATGATTAAGAGGGCATCTACCAGACCATGTTGACTTACTTTGAGGTCCCAGTCTGCTCAGAAGAGGCTGTGCACTACTTGCTGCAGAAGTAGCAATGGTCTTCACACCTGTCTCTGCCACATCACAGACTGCTTGGATGGCTGGGTGGGATTCCTTGGCAGAAGTATATGTAGCAGAAACCATCTCATAGGCAGAGCTGACCAAGGGCAGCGCAGCAACCTTGTGTACAACATACTAGGAAGAGAATTTTATTCATTCAGTTTACATACCACCTTTTCTAAAGTGGCCGAGGGCAGTTTACATTAAAATTAAACACCACAATTAAAATCAAGCAGCACTGAAAACCAGATAAGACTCATTAAAATTAGAACTAGATATCATTAGAAGCCAGGCTAAAAAGATGGGTCTTTAAGGCTCTCCTGAAGGCCTCCAAGGAAGATCACCCTCTTTTAGCCATGGGGAGTGTGTGTTCTATAACTTAGGGGTGATAACTGATAAGGCCCGATCCCAGGCTGCCACCAAATGAACCAGTGGCACCCAAAGACTCCTGGTTATCTTAATGATCAGTGGGGCTCTTGTAGAGAAAAGTGCTCTCAGGTAACCCAGACCCAAGCCATTCAGTGCTTTAAAAAGATAATAACCAGCACTTTGTACTTTGCCCAGAAACACATCAGTACTCAGTGCAACTGTTTAGGAACAAGCATAATGTGGTCTCTCTGGGATACCCCAGAGGTCAATCTGGCTGCTGCATTTTGGACTATGTAGGGCTGCTTTTCTACATAGAGCACCAGGGGTGTAGCTAGCCTGCCGGCAGCCCGTGTGCGGCCGCGGCGGTGGGTGCCCCGATAGCCCCGTCCCCTGCGTCTGATGTCAGACGCGCGGAATGTGTGGTCTGGCTCCCGAACGGAGCCTTGAGGAAGGCTGGTGAAGCGTTCTCAGCGCAGCCCAGGAGCGGCTCTTCCCTGCAGGGAAGAGCCGCTCCTGGGCTGTGTTGCGAACACAGCACCAGTCTTAGCTCCTGAAGGGGCCCCTTCAGGAGCTAGTTAGGCTGGCGCTGCGTTTGCAGCAAGCAGCCAGGAGCGACTCTTCCCTGGCCTGCCTTTGCAGGGAAGACCCGCTCCTGGCTGGCGCTGCGAACGCAGCACCAGCCTTTGTTTAGCTCTCGAAGGGGCTGCGCGGCCTCCGCTCAGGAACTAAACTACTGCCCTCGCATCTGACGTCAGACGCGGGGGGCATGTCAGGGCCGCGAATGGCGGCTCCTGATTGGGCACGGCCCGGGTTCTTTGAACCCGTTCGCCCAATGATAGCTCCGCCCCTGTAGAGCACATTGCAGTAGTCCAACCTGGAGGTTATCAATTGGCGTACCACAGTTTTCAGGTCATTCTCCTCAAGGAACTGGTGGAGTTGTTGAATCAATCACAGCTGGTAAGAAGTGCTCCTGGCTATAGCCGCAAACCTGAGGTACTAGAGTGAGACCTGGGTTCAAGAGCACTATCAAGCTTCAAACCTGTTCTTTCTGGGTGAGTGTAACCTCATCCAGAACAGGAAGTTCTATCCCATTTTTCAGATTACAACCTCCAACAATGAGCACCTCCATCTTGCTTGGATTTAGCTTCAGTTTATTATCCCTCATCCAGCCTATTATTGCTGGTAGGCAGGCATTTAAAGGGCTAATGCCATTTCCTGATATTGAAGACAAAGAAAGATTTGGGTGTCATCAACATATTGATAACACCCAGCACCAAGTCACCTGATGACTTAACCCAGCTGTTTCATGCAGTTGTTAAAAAGCATTGAGACACCATCTTGTTTAATCCTGTAGGTGGTTTTTCTATACTTCAAACGTCCTGGGTTTTAGCCAAGTGGCAACCTCATGAGCGTCAGAATTTCAGCTACAACTCACATGGATACCATGAGCTACAGTTAGCCTGCAAGTCAACTCTAGTTTGGTACTGTATCCATCACAAGACAAGATTAGATCTTTTTGGTTGGATTCTTGACTTGAAAACTAGCTGTAGCTCATGGTATCCATGTGAGTTGTACTTGAAACTCTGAAGGACTGTGAGTTTCTGTACAAAGGTAAGCATGTTTTCAGGCAATTCACATGGCAACTTGTCAGGGCTACTAGGCTTGATAGAAAGGTTTAGAGGCAGCAGTATCTTTGGATTAGATTAGATGAGAAGCATCATGGTTTAGTATTAGATTCTCAAGCTACTGCTACTATGGCATTCTCATCTGTGCCTTTGCTTGAATACTTGTCCTTCTTTGGCCTCTCTTCCATAATACCATCCATAGCTCAGGACACAAGAATGGTAGCCTGCTTTCTTAAACTGCTAGTTGCCTGCCCACCATAAGGGCTAGTTCATTTCCTTGTGGTGGTGGGAACTAGGATTTTTGCAAGTACTTCTGGCCATGGTCTAGTGGCTCCTACTTGCTTCACATCACTCCTGGGCATATATGAAGTGCCTTTCACCAGTGAGGGACTACAGCGTCTGTAGTCATTTCGTTCAAAGAGCTGGGCTCCCTTCCTGGAAAGAGGGTAGAGTGCTGTGAAGACCCAAGCCCTGGAGCCATTTCTTAAGGAACCATGTAGTGCTTCTCACTTCCCATGAGAGTATTGAAAGCACATTCCAAACATTTTAGATTGTAGCTGTACTATTACTCCTCTCAAATATATGGATACTCTGACAGCACCTACTGATTTTATCAGTTCTTCCCCAAAGCACACGTCTGAAGGCTGCAGTATGGCCACGCTCTTCCATTACAGTAAGGTGTAGCAATTTTGCTGTATCAGGCTTGATCAATGATCGCTAGATATTGCAATCTCTCTACAATTGCCTCTGCTGCACTTAAATGATTTTAAGTTAATGCTCAAGAGCCATTGCTGAAGTCTACGAGCCTCCCTGCTCTCCTTCAGTTTAGTCAAGGATGGACTGGGCCTCCTTTGCCCCCCTGCAAATCAAGCACTGCTACAGGCTGCTTGGTTCTTACCCCCAGAGAGCATATTGGCCATCAGCATCAAGTACCTTGAACTCAGTGGCCTCCCAAGCAAGCACCAATAATCTGTTCTATCGTCAGCTGTGTTGAGATGCATGCAAGCCACAGACTATACACCCCTGAGTGTAAGAATGGCTCTATGGTAGTATCAGTCATATGCCTACAACATAAGACTAGGAACTGGCCCATTTTAAAAGCCATGCATATACCACCATACAAAGCAGCAGCAGAAAAGTTGAGTCATACCCACCCAGGAGTGTCCAGTCTTCCTAGGTTTTGATGTATGGAGGGCAAAGGCACCACTTGCTTCAGGATCCTGTCTTTCTGGAACATGAAACCTCCTTAATGTTTAAACACTACTGCTGTACTTTGGAATATGGATCCTGAGGTGCACTGCATCCTGCTTAGGGCTGAATAAAGTGAGCATGAGAGATCAATTATCAGCTCTCCCAAGGTTTTTATTTCTTTAGAGTACCTGCAAGGGGTATTCTAAATTTGATCAGTGCACCTGGAAATGGGGAGCAGAGTTGACGTTTCTCAGAGTTATCCTCATTGAGGCAGCCCCTTGTGTTGGACACATTTAGATTGTGACTGCAGTATGGCGATAGCCTCCCTCACTGCTGCTTGAATCAAGTTCAGAGCTTGCCATAAAGTAGAAAGCTGTCTGGCCATGGTTCTCCTGCAGTATGATCCTCAGGGCTACATTATGCAAGATAAGGACATAAGAACTGCCCTGCTGGATAAGGTGAAGGCAATCCCTCTCTCCTGCAACTGGTATTGAGAGGCATCGTGCCTGAAGCTGGAGGTAGCCTATTGCCACCAGACAGGTAACCACTGATAGACCCATCCTCCATGAATTTGTCTAAGCCCTGTTTAAAGCCATCCAAGCTAGTGACCATCACCACATCCTGTGGCAGATAGTTCCATAGATTAATTATGCCCTGTGCAAATAAGTACTTCTTTTGATCTTACATTTCCCAGCCTTCAGTTTCAGTGGATGTCCCCTGGTTCTAGTGGTGTGAGAAAGGAAGAATTTTCTCTCTCTGTCCACTCTTCTCCATGCACAGTTTTAAATACCTTGATCATGTCTCCCCATAGTTGCCTCTTTTCCAAACTCAAGAGCCCCAGATACTGTAGTCTTGCCTCATAAGGAAGGTGCTTCAGCCCCCACCCCCAATTATCTTGGCTGCTCTTTCCAGTTGTACAACCTCTTTAAGATACTGTGACTAGAACTGTATGCAGTACTCCAGATGTGGCCACCCCACAGATTGGCATAACAGCATAATACTAGCATTCTTATTTTCAATCCCCTTCCTAATGATCCCTAGGTTGGAATTTGCCTTTTTCACAGCTGCTGTGCACTGAGTCGACACTTTCAATGAACTGTCGACCCGATAACCCTTAAAGCATCAGTGTAGCTCAATCTTTCAGGTCTAGGTACCAGCTGTTAGGGGTGTGATTTAAATTGCATTGAGAATGGTTAACCCCCAGATCCTCCCCATAGCAGTATTTAAAGAACCTGAAATGTGGAACACCACTAATGCTTCCAACATAATGTTTTGTTTGACCCACCAACATCAGTGCTCAAGCTGATAGACAGCCTAGCTGTACAACATGAACCATTTACCTGTAGGTCTTGTTCTGTGCCCTCAAGGAATTCAGCCTTGGCTCTCACTTCATTGGAAGACATGATGATATGTACTGGCTGATGTTTGTTTTTTCCTGCGGTGAAACTAGGACGAATACAAGTTGTTTTCATCAAAATTGAAAAATAAAATGTAACTTTTTCAAAATATTCTGGGAGAAAATTGGATGTTTAATATAATTATGTTAAACACATTCTATCTCCAAACCAGATCAAGGGCCTTTATCAAATATTGAAGCAAGAGCTGCTTTTTTATTGAGAGCAAGTATCATGGGAAAGTATATATGAAGGGTAACATCTTGTAACATCTTCCACCCCCATATCTATCAAGAAGAGGCCTCTATTGCAGCCCAAGAAGGCAGAACTAGGATAAAAATATTTAGCAGAGCACTCCCATTCTGTTGGAATCCTTACAATAACCTTTTTATTGTAGGCAAACATAGAAGGAAGGGGAGCTGGGTAGAGAGAAGCTTTGGACACCAAGGAAGTTTACAGCAGAGACATTTGAACTAAGGCCTTCCTAAATCATAGCTTATTACTGCACAAGACCAGCTCTTAACAGATGCTATATTTTTGCAGAAAACAAGGAGCATGAATTAAGAGATCAGGTAAGGGCAGGCTTATGATAGGAAACCCTGTTTAATAATCATCAACACCACCCCACAAGGAACAACGGGGCTATTTGATATTGGTTTATTTTACATATTTTTATACTGCCCCAAACTTACATCTCTGGGTGGTTTACAACAAGAGTTTAAAAAAGTAAAACATTAATTAAGAACAAAAACAAGAAATTTAAAGACAAGAAATTTAAGACACAATTTAAAATTTTAAAACAATATTCTAAAAACATTAAAACAATCAAAACAATATCAGTTAAAAGGGTGAATAGATGTGTCTTTAAAGACTTTAAAAGTTGCCAGAGATGGGGAGGCTCTTATTTCACTAGGGAGCACATTCCAAAGCCTCGGGGTGGCAGCAGAGAAGGCCTGTTGGCCTTGGATACCCAGACCCTAGAAAAAGGCTCTAATGCACTCAGTCCAGCATTTAATTGCTAGCAATGGCTTACCGGCTACTTATACGCAGGGCATAGATACAGTTCTGTTAATTGGTTTTTGTCACCAGCAGGTAGTGTTCAAAGATACTACTGCTGCCTCTAAACCTTTCTATCAAGCCTGGGAGCCCTGACAAGTTGCCATGTGAATTGCCTGAAAACATGCTTACCTTTGTACAGAAACTCACAGTCCCTCCGAGTTTGAAGGAATAATCAGCACAGTCTTCTACACAGGCCAGTGGGGGGGGGGGGGGACGGACCCAGTACATTCCAAACAAGAGCCCCGCTGCTTACACTACCCTAAAGCTGCATTCATACTTACCAAAGAATAAATTCTGCTTTCTAAGGTTATCGATACCCACAAAAGTAAGGGCAGCTGCTGTAGCCTTATATACCAGTGTGGATGCCATGAGGGGTTGGGCCTATAGTTGACAAACTGTTCAGAAAACCAATCAGAAGTGGCTCACTTGCTCAATGGGAATGGTGTAAGTGTTATCAAGGGTTGCTCTGTAAAAGAGGCTTCAGCTGCACACTTAGGAACATAGGAAGCTGCCATATACTGAGTCAGAGCATTGGTCTATCTAGCTCAGCATTGTCTTCACAGACTGGCAGCGGCTTCTCCAAGGTTGCAGGCAGGAATCTCTCTCAGCCCTATCTTGGAGAAGCCAGGGAGGGAACTTGGAACCTTCTGCTCTTCCCAGAGTGGCTCCATCCCCTGAGGGGAATATCTTGCAGTGCTCACACATCAAGTCTCCCATTCAGATGCAACCAGGGCAGACCCTGCTTAGCTAAGGGGACAAGTCATGCTTGCTACCACAAGACCAGCTCTCCTCTCCATTGAGAGTTAGTTCCATTGAATGCAAAGGAACTTGTGTCTGAGTAGTGCTGTGCCTTTTCTCATTGACAAAGTGCTCCAGCCTTAATTGGGTTTATTTCCATTGCGCATGGGGACTTTCTTGGGGTTACTTAATGTATTTGCAGAGTAGGTCCTGCTGTAGTATGCAAGGGCAGGTGCACCTATCTTCATCTTAGCTATATACATCTTTTCATTGTCACCTTAAAAACTATTCAGTCTCTGCTTGATCTGCAACCAAGGCCAGACCAGAATATCATAATAAATAATTATTGATATTGTTGTGTTGTTTATCCATCAATATACATGGCAACATAGAGTTACATAAGCAACAAGACAAGAGGGAAGGAGGCCCAAGGAAATAACCATCTAAATCACCATTTTCTGTGTGAAAGACAAAAGATGCAGAATGGTACTGTGATGCCTGAAGCAGAAAATTCAAATACTTTCCCTCTCAGTCCTAACAGTACTGCTTTGTAATATTGTCCCCCAGAACATGTTCATACATAGCCTAAGTGCTTAAGGTGCTTTTAAAACAATCAGTATAATTATAATATTATTGTTGTACAACATTTGCTGCATGAGGTGGTTATTATTTTATATTTATCTTTACATTTGTATCCCACTCTTGTTCTAAGGAGCCTAGATCAGTGTGCATGGTTGTGTTTATTATCAAAACAACTCTGTGAGGTAGGCCAGGCCCAGAGTCACCCAGGGTGTTTCACAGGTGAACATAGATTTGAACTTGGGTCTCCCAGGTCCTAGTCCCAGTCCAACACTCAAATCACTACATTATGCTGCTCGCTTTGTCTAATGGTTGAGCCAGCCTTGTCTGCTGCTTATTCTTTTGAGAGGAAGACAGCTTTAGAGACCAGTGTTTTGCCCATCATAGGGTTGCCACCTTTTCACATGTAGGGCTTCTGTGCCTTTTATAGCCACCTGATGGGCAAAAATTCCACAGGTGAAGTTTCCCTCCTCCATACATGGAAAAGCTACAACTGCTGTATTTTGTCTGACTCCTTCCCACTTACTCTGTGGTGCAGCGAGCACACCCACAGTCCTGCTTGCCACAGAAAGTGAGGGATGGTGGTAGAGAACTGGAAAACTGAAGAATTGGCCAAAAGAAACCCTCAATGCCTTTCCCCACCTGATGCATTGGGAGATTTACAGGTACATGTCTGGGAAAAGAGATGAAACCCTTTTTGGCGTAGACTCAGGACAGACAAAAGGAAGTACTTCAAACCATTAATTCATACAGTACGCTTCATTACCATGACATGTGGTAATAGCCACTGGCTTACATGGTTTTTTAAAAAAGGCAAGACAAATCCATGAAGATAGATTTATCTGTGTATATAGCCCCCAAAAGCCATGTGGAGGCTTCATAATCAGAGATACAAATGGAAGGAAGCATTTCCTGCGTGGATCTTATAGGGTCAGAGAAGTGGAGTCCTCTGTTGGGGAAACATCTTGGATAGTTTGGTGGCTATAGGCCACCTCCAGGCAGAGGTGGAGGGAGACCAGTGGTGGCCCAGGTTCAGCCCTCCGTGGCGGCCCTGCCCCCTGCTTCAGATGTCAGCGTCTGATGTCAAATGCAGGGCACGGGGTTAAGCCTCACCCCCTGCATCTGACATCAGATGTAGGGGGCATAGCTTAGTTTGCAAACGGGGCTGCACAGCCCTTTAAAAGGCAGGGAGAGTCGCTCCTGGACACTCTGCAAACATGGCGCTGCTTTCGCTCACAACACAGCGCCGTCTGGATTTTGCTCGTAAACGGGGCCGTGTGGCCCCATTTGTGAGCAAGATCAGTGCCGCATTCGCAGCATGGCCGGGAGCAACTCTCCCTGCCTTTAAAAGCCTTTAAAAGGCAAGGAGAGCTGCTCTGGCCGTGCCGCGAATGCAGCGCTGTCCAGACTTACCTCACCAATGGGGCCACACAGCCCCCTTTGCTAGCAAAACAATGCCCCTGCATCTGATATCAGACACAGGGATGGCTAGAGCGCGAGGCGCGGCTCCTGAAGTGCGGCGGCCCGGGTTCTTCGAACCCATCTGCACAATGGTGGCTCTGCCCCTGCTTCTGAGGCAAGATGCTTCTGAATACCAGTTGCAGGGGAACACCAAGAGGGAGAGAGGGCATGCCCTCACCTCTTGCCCGGGACCTTCTCAGAGGCATCTGGTGGGCCACTGTGTGAAACAGGATTCTGGACTGGGTAGGCCTTGGGCCTGGTCCAGCAGGGCTGTTCTTACACAGAATAACTGCAAGTGGAAAAACAGCCTACAGGGAAAGAATTAAACACCTCTGGCTACCACGTCTCCTCTCTAAATCCCACCTTCCCAAGGCCGCTCTGGTCTTTAAACTAAAACTGTGTTGGAGTACTGCCACATGTCCTCGTGAGTGATGTGATTGTCAAGATCCTTCCGTGACCTGCTATGACGTGTTTCCTAAGCACTTGGAAGATACAGTTGCTCATATCTGCCCGGCTTCAGACTACACTGATTTAGCAGATCTGACACAGAATGTGTCCAAGATACTGCCTAGTCCTTTTAAAAGAGACATTTTCCAGTTATTTCAGCTTCAGGAAATGGATAAGGACGGAGCTCATCAGGTTTCAGCCTTTGACCAAGTAAGAGATGCCTGGCCCGCTGGGTCTAGGAAATGATTAGTGCATGGGTGGCCAACCTGAGGTTCTCCAGTTGTTGTTTGACTACAACTTCTGTCATCCCTGATATAATGAACTGTGACCAGGAGCAGCTCGTGAACTCACCTCTGGGGGGGGGGCAGTGGGCGACTTCTTTAACTGTAAACAGAGCCGGTGCTCTTTGCCACCAAGCAGCCCCCGCGGCGGGGAATCGCCTCCGGCACTCACCTGGCTCCCATGGAGGCGAGCCTCCGCCTGCGGCCAGGTGAGTGGCGGAGGCAATTCCCCGCCGTGGGGGCTGCTGGGCGGCACGGAGCACCAGCTCCGTTTACAGTTAAAGAAGCCACCTGCCATCCCCCTGGAGGCGTATTCACGAGCCGCGCCTGACTGTGACTGTGTTAATGGCAATTCTGCTCCAACTAGAGATGTGCTCGAATCATTCCTGCGCCTCTTTGAAGAGGCACTGAAACGTTTCGGCGCAGGGTGAGGGGTGCTTTTAAAAGGAGGCAACATCATGCTGGCCCCGCAAATGGCACCGACGCATGCATCAATGCTACTTGCATGCCGACGCCGTGCAAGGGCTGCTGGGAGCGGCATCCTATCACCGCGGCAGGGCACTTTAAAGGAGCCAGCGGCACGGGCATATATCGGGCACATCCCTGACTCCAACAACAGCTGAAGAACCTCAGGGTGGCCACTCTGGGATTAGGGGCTCAAGGACCACATTAAAGGTGACATTGGTTCTGGTATGCTCCTTCCCTTAAATTGTAAAGGACAACTGTATCAGTGGCGGCCCGTGAAAGGGCTGCTGGGGCGGGCGGTGGGAGGCACCTTTAAGGGTGAATGAATTCTGTGCTTACCTCTGCAGCCACCGCACCTGAACGCTGTTCAGAGAAGTGGCGTGCCGCCCAGCAGCCCCTGCAGCGGGGAATCGCCACAACCACTCACCTTGCTGACACGGAACTGAGCCACCGCCAGCGGCACGCCGCTTCTCTGAACAGCGTTCAGGTGCGGTGGCTGCAGAGGTAAGCATAGAATTCATTTACCCTTAAAGGTGCCTCCCGCCGCCGCCGCCCCCAGCAGCGTGTTTACGGGCTGCCACTGAACTATATGATGGGGTGGGGATTAGGGTTTGGACTATGGTGAGGGGAAAAGCCTTTAGCCATTAACTCTGACTCTGGTGCTGATGAAAATCCCTCTCCCGCAATTCTATTTGCCTCAAGAGGGAAGCACAATGACAGCTTCCCTGCTGGGTCAAATAGCTGCCTCAGGGGCATTTCTGTTAGGATTACAATGCAATGGGGAAAGGTTAAATTATCCTTTCCAATGTGCTGTGGTCCTGATTCTGATTGCTGTCTCTCCCCCCATGGCTGCTATTTAGTTTTAAAAAGTCAAAATTCAAGAGCCAATTGACACGAACAACATCACATCTAGTTTCGACTTTCGCATTGGTCAAAGCCTCGCAACACATTATCTTTGGTAAATGTAGAATCCCTAATAGATACCCATGGGAAAAGGTCTAGATTTAATTTACTTCTGCATTTATTCCAAGCAAGTAACAGTTGCTCTGGAATCAATTTTTGTCCTACATTCCTTTCTTAATTATTTTTGGCAAGGCAAGGCAAGGTTTTGTAAGGAACTGACGTCAATGCATCTTCCAGTTCTTAACTTATATTAGGTTTCTGCTAGCAGATCTATGGTTTAAATCAGTTAATGTCTGTGGCTTCATAAAGACAGCCCTGAACTGGTGGTCCCACAAGAGACTCTTGATTGCTGTGTTATGTGTGTCCAGTAAGACAATATTCCATAATTTGGTTGGACCTTCCCCAGTGGTGTGCGAGTACCATCCTGGCCACTATTAAACTGTAGCCAAGAACAGCTTTATACAGCTCCTGAAGGCATTAGCTCTTGGCACCATCAACCCTATTGATCACTAGGAGCATTAAAGTAAAGTAAAGTTGTGCCATCAAGTTGGTGTCGACTCCTGGCAATCACAGAGCCATGTGGTTTTCTTGGGTAGAATACAGGAGTGGTCGAAATCGACTTGACGGCACGCTTTACGTTACTTTAAACTACATTAGAGACCAATTAGTGGAGACCAATTAGAGACCAAAAGGTGGGATGTACTTTTTTTTTAAAAAATGCATAGTATATAGATTTGTGTCTTCATGAGACAATGCTTTATCACAGGTCCAGATTTTTTTAAAAGTACTTTGTAGCTCTTAACCTGAACTTGGCAATTGCCAAACATGAGATGCATTCTGCCAGCTTCAGATTCTATGAGTATGTGAGCATAGTGGAGCATGCTTAGGAAAGGGGACAAGTTGTGCTTGCTACCACAATTCCAGCTCTCCTCTCCTTAACCTGCATTCCAAAGGTTGAAGGGATACCTTTTTCCTCCCGACTTTGTCCAAGTGGCACTGGGGCCATAGAAACTACTGCGCATGTTATCTTGTATTGTGCATTCTATATAGGGACCTGCGCTTAAGATTAATTTCCCCTCTTCTGAAAAATCTCCCTAGACACCCAGATGAATTCTACTTAATTTTTTTATTAGCAAGCACCAATAAGGAGATTATATGCAGAATGGCTAAGTTTTGTTATACTGCCTGTAACATTTGCACGGAGTCTGTGTAACTGTATTCTTTTACTGGTCAATGACTGAAATAAAATTAAAAAATAAAAAGCTCCTCACAAACCCTTGAGGGACCCCCTACTGGGTAGCAGCGACAGCCACCAGCCCATTCCTTCTTTGTTACACCCTGCCCTCTGTTCAAGAAGCACAGGGTGGGGAAACTGGACTGGAGTGGTAGCAGAAAGCAGATCTGGTGGATGCAATGAACCAAAGAACATTTAAATCACACGAATCACCATTTGATAGAATAAGCACTGACATGGCCAACAGTGTGGATCCTTTTGATCTTCTGTATCAGAGAGTTCACAACTTATACATCTGAGGACCAAACTATATCTTATGTGAAACTCAAGAGTTTACCCATCTCCTTGTATTTTGTATCCATTAATGGCAGCCATGGCCCTCCCAATCAGGATGAGGACCCCAGCGTGCGAGTGGGGGCGAAGACTTCTCTTTGGTTCTGATAAAGCATAGCAACTCCCCACAGACACTGGGAACAAACATTATAGATAGGGTCGGCTTAAGGCAGGGGCCAAAATGGCACTGGCCAGGGGTGCAGTCAGTTTAGGGGCACCCGGGCAGTCATTCTCCTGACTGCACCCAGTTTCCTCTTGCCACCTGTGGCTGCTGGGCGGAGTAGGGCCAGGTCAGCTCGCAGCCGTCTGCTGCCACCAGCATGGCTCTAGTGAGCCCTGCTCACTTGCTGGGTGAGGCCAGGGGCCGGGCAGGGGGTGAGACTGAGAGGAGGAGGCAGAGGAGCAGCCCAAGTCACTCCCATGCCTGGTGACCGTAGCAGCCAGCACGCCTGCCCAGTGCGAATGAGCGAGCGATGTGACACACGCGTCAGAGCCAGCCAGGCAGAGGCAAAAGAGAAGGTGGGAAGGAGCAGAACAGAGGGATGACAAACTAGACTCTCTTGCTTTTTTTTAAGAGGAGCGAGAGACACAGGAAGAGAGAGAGAGAGAGAGAGATGGGCTCTCTTTTTAAAAATTGTTTGGTTTGGGGAAAGAAACTGTTCCAACCGTGCGCTCAGCCTCCATTATATCCATGACTGTCTGGAGGCGGGGGCATGCAGTGGCAAATTAACACATAGGCAAAGTAGGCACTTGCCTACGGCAGCAAATTTTGAGGAACGGCAAATCTGCCTTTGTGTTAATTTGCCACTTGCACTTGGGGGGCAGTGGAAAGTTAAATCTGCTTTGAAAACTTTTTAAACTGCCACTGTGTGTGTGAAGGTGGCGAGAGCTCCTCCCATGGGCCCACCTGCCTTCCAAATGACAGGTTGGGCCGTTCCTGGCCCATTTGGGGCCTCTGCACGCACACACGCAAGGCCCCAAATGGGCCGAAAACGTTTTAAAAGTAGATTTAAAGAAGACCCTCTGCCAAGCCCTTTACTTGTAAAGGGGAACCCTTGCTGGGGCAGCAAATCTCTGGTCACCTATGGGCGGCAAAAAGCTTAATCTGCCCCTGGGGACATGCCTCCCCCCCACCCCAGATTGAGGTGCCTGGATTGAATCCTCTGGCCTTTTAAAGATAAACCCCCCCAAACAGCCATTAGCACAGAGGGAGATTGGTCCATCCGTCCAGCCAGTCAAGGCATCTGGAAAGCAAAGGGGCTTCATCATCCTCAGCACCTGTTTGGGGAGTTTGTTTGCTTTTTAAACCCAGGACCCTCTAAAACCAGGCTTCGGCCCTTGGTAGGAGCAGGAGAGGGCTGCCAGAGCAATGGGGCTGTCTCTCTTTAGGACTGCTGCGGGTGCAGCTGCCTCTCCGTCTGCTTTCCTCCCTTTGCTCCTGCCTCCGCCTTGCTCAGGGCTTGCTCTTTTCTTTGGACCTTCTCCCATAGCCTGCTTCTTCTCCCCACCGACCACACCATCCCTGCATTTTGCTATTTCCCCTGTTGTTTTCTCTCTCTTTTCTGTTGCCTTTTGGCAGTTGGCCTCCTCCCTTTCACTCCCTCTTCTCCCACCCTAAACTTCTTTTTCTGCTGCAGGTTTTCCTCCCCACTTCCTTTTCTCTTCTCCTCTCAACTGCAGTTGAATGCCATGCCATAGGGGAGGGGGAAACCAAGGGGGGCTGCTGGCCTTTTCCCACACTGCAAGGCCGGTGTGGAAGGAGGGGCTTTGGGGTGGGGATTCAGCACATGTGCTGCAATAAAGAACTAAATAAACAAACAAATAATATTGTGAGAGTGTTGGTGAGGGGATTCAATTGTACATGTATCCAGTAATATAAGGAGGAGACCTTATATAATATATAAGGAATAATAATATAAGAAGGAGACCAAATGTCTTATTTACATAGGGCAATGTGGGGAGACAAGCGGCTGATTTTGAAAGGTGTGTGTATATGTGTTTACATTTATATCTAGCTCTTTTTCTAAGTTGCTCAGAGCAGTATACATGGTCATTTTTGTCCTCACAACAACCCTGTGAGGTAGGTTAACCTGAGAGAGATAAGCAACTGACCCAGAGTCACCCAGGGGGTGTCATGGTTGGACTAAGAAGAAAAAACTATATAAAAATGGCGGGGAGTGCCAGAGCAAAATTGGCTAAGGGCACCACAATGCTTGAAGAGCAGAAGGTTCCAAGTTCCCTCCCTGGCAGCATCTCCAAGATAGGGCTGAGAGAAATTCCTGCCTGCAACCTTGGAGAAGCCTCTGCCAGTCTGTGAAGACAATACTGAGCTAGATAGACCAATGGTCTGACTCAGTATATGGCAGCTTCCTATGTTCCTATGTTCCTAACCCCTTGAGCCGGCACTGATTATAGAACATTCAGTGTTTATGATTTTTCTGTTGATTTGCTTGGCTTGATTTATAATAGAGCAAGACACTCCTCTGATGGGTATGAATGTAAGAATGAACGAATGCACAGAAATAAGACTCACAGCCAAATAAATAAAATGTGATTTTTGCAAAGGGAAAGTTTAGCAGGTTGGCCAAAAAGGATGCCAAGAAAAGCATTCTTTTAAACAAGTAGCAACCTTAAGTTTTATTTGTTTATATCTATGTCAACCACTTTGGGAACTTTTGTTGAAAAGTGGTATATATATGTTCGGCGTATTCATCGTAGCTGAGAAAGTTGAATTATTTCTGGTATGAGTAGCAGAGATTTGAACTGTCCAGCTGATAGACCTAATGGCAGTAGCAGCCGATTCGGGTGGGGCAGTGTGGGGCAGAAAATGAGCTGCAGGTGTTGCTGGTTTCCACTCGCCACTCCCTGACCTAGCTGCCTTGCTCTTCTTCACCTCCCCTGCCATGACATTAACTCCAGGTGCATGGCTGGTCATTTGCTTGGTTTCCCAACCCGGCCAAATGACCAGCCCAATGTGCCTGAGTTAATGTTGTGATGTTAAAAATTGCAGGATTTTTGAAAAACTGTGCTCAATCACACACAGTGTGCCAGCTAAAGTTTGCTGCCTCCAAACATGAACAAGTGAGAGACCAATAGGAGAACACATGGGAATCTGAAGCTGACAGTGGCGATTGAAAATCGAAATATCAATTATGTGGCACAAGTGGGCCCAATGAACAATGCAACTTATATATGGACAATCAAGGAATACTGCATAATTGCTCAGTTTTGACACTTCTCCATTACAAACAACAGAACTGCTATCATGGATAACAGGAGATGGAGATGTATACCCTTATAACGTATTTGTTTGGCCTGGCTTTCCAGGGTTTTAAAATTCTACCCCGATTTTGGGGCTTTTAATTACCAGAATTGTTTAATTGCTATTTTAAAATGTTTTTAAATTGTTGATCGTTGTTATATTGTTTTTAATTTGTTTTAGCTTTTTATTGTTTTAGTGGTTTGTTTTAATTGTAAACCGCCCTGAGCCATTTTGGAAGGGCAGTATATAAATCAAATAAATAAATAAATAAATAAATAAAATAGTTGCATTTGAAACTAAGTATCATAACTACATCTCTGACAGCTTACTAGAATTGTTATTGGAAGAAGCACCACAACTGAAGTCAAACATGTCCAAGAAACATACAATAGAAGAGAGGTTTATACATAAACCAGCAACACCCAGCAAAAACATACCAGCAGGGTATGCAGGAGGGAAAGACTATACTGTACATCAAAAGAACCCCAGGGACCCAATGCCACCCAAGGGGATTGCAGTCAGTGGGATCTTGCAGATATTACTTCACAATGCTCCTAAGTGCGGCACTCCCCCAAAGGAGCGAATGCAAGCATTGCCTTCTAGAACAGAAATTAAAAGGCTACAATGGAGACATCACTGTGATGGGTGGAGGCTTCAGAGTGCTCCTTTATGATCCTCATCCTGGGGTTTGTGGGTTTGTGTTTTGGTTAAGCAACAAGTAGAATGATAGAAACTGGCTTTTATAGACATCTCATAGAATGAGTCTTTAATGGTTGTTTTATTTCTGTTGTTTTAAAATTATATTTGTGACTATTTTTTATGAGCTGCCTTGGCCATAGTTAGACAGACAAACAGATGATGAAAGTTCACAGGCAGGTGGTGATGAAATGGGTGGAAGGAATGGTTCTGGTACCACTGCTCCCCAAATTCTGCCTCCTCACCCACTCCTCACCTGCCTCATGCTCATTTCTGCTCTCATATAAACTACCAGACTTCTGCCATGGCTCCATTCCTTATCCCCTGCCCCCATTCTTGTTTGCTTCCTCATCTCCTGCAGTTGCTCTCCTCATCACTCTTGGCCTGTGTCCTGACCTACCACACTTTTCAATTCTACCACTCAATCAGCACATGCCCTACTCCAATTCCTACCCCAATTCCAAACGTTTGGCCTCATCCGATTGCTCCTCCCTACAAACCAGTCAATATTCTGTTGTTGGTCAGACTCAGCATGATTCAAATAGAATGTTGACTAGCCAGCATGGTGTAGTGGCTAGAGTGCTGGACTAGGACCGGGGAGACCTGAATTCAAATCCCCATTCAGCCATGAGACTTGCTGGGTGACTCTGGGCCAGTCACTTCTCTCTCAGCCTAACCTACTTCACAAGGTTGTTGTGAGGAGAAACTTAAGAATGCAGTACACTGCTCTGGGCTCCTTGGAGGAAGAGCAGGATAGAAAATGTAAATAACAATAATAAATAATATGCCAACATAAACTTGAGACTGCCTCTTGTGCATGTACTGTGGACCGGTTCAGATGAACAATGGGCCCGGCCCCTGCATGCAATAATGTCTGGGCAATGATGAGAATGTGCCCTCCCAATGTCACTAAAGGACATGCCAATGCAATCTGGGCACATCCTTTTGTTGTGTATGCAGAGGTGCCCTAACCCCTGGACCTTGGGGCCTTGGTCCCTGGCCTCCAAGGTCTGAGGGGGCCTCCTGAAGCCACCCCGTGCCCATCTCACTGAACCTCCGTTGTTGTTGTTTATTTCAGCTGCTGCCTGGCCAAGGGGTGGCTGCTGGGGGGTCAGCCGAGCAGTCCTTCTCCCCCACCCCCGGTGGTGGCCAGAGCAAAGCTGGGCCTGTCTGTTTGGCCCACCATCTCTTGCTAACTGCAAGACACGCCTGTGCAGTTGAGAGAGATCGGCGCAAGCCCATGATGTCACGGGAAGGTCTGCTCAGCTGACCCCCTGGCAGCCACCCCTCAGCTGCATGGCGGCTGAAATTAAAAAACAACAATGGAGGAGACTCGGTGCTGCAGGAGGCCCCCCCAGTAGGTTTCACGGGGCCTCATGCTGGGTGGGGAGCCTCGCGCCGGGGGCAGCCCGGGCACCAAAATACCCTAGGTGTGCCCCTGTGCATATGAGGGGTGTTCTGAATTGCCCCTCTACATGTGCTGCAGAACCCAGCTGTAGTATGTGTAGGGGGGGCAATTCAAAAGAACACTCCTCCCACATGATTAAAGTATGTGCCGGATTGCATTGGCATGTCCTTTAGTGATGTCAGGAAGGGCGAATTCTCATTCTGGCCCAGACATAATCACAAGCAGGGACCATTGCTCATCTGAAACGACCTTGTACATAACTCAACACCAGGCCTGCTGAATTTTGGCCCTCCCTGGTTTTTTTTTTTGGACTTCAACTCCCATAATCTCCAGTCACAGTGGCCCATAGAAAGGGATTATGGGAGTTGTAGGCCAATATCTGCAGGAGGGCCAAAGTTGAAAAGGCCTGCTCTACACTGTGGTGCCTCCAGATAGGCATGGATGATTTAGCTACACATACGCTTCACCTCACACTTATAAGTGTGCTTAAGCACAGTTATTGTGATTTTGGATTGTAGCCATGATCAACAAGCAGCCTCATGCTATCTATCTATCTATCTATCTATCTATCTATCTATCTATCTATCTATCTATCTATCCACAGACACACACACATATATATACACGCAGATGCTTTTTAAAAAATCCCATTGTGTGTGTGTGGGGGGGGGGGGGGTCTCTATTTTCTGTTTATCTTCTGGTGCTGCTCCCTTGCTGTTCTCTGCTTTGTGCATTTTTTAAAAATTGGATGTATGCTATAAAATTAACAGCAGCACATTATATTACAAATAATACATATTAATATTAATATATTATAGTACAAATAGTATAAATTGTGTAGCTGGCAGTTCCTTGGATTTTACATTTTTTCCTGATCCTTTTGTTATGAGCATGTCACTCAGCAGCCTTAGCATTAAATAACAATAGTTGTTTTTCTGTTGCATGTCCTAACCTGCTCTTGACCAAATATTTGATTTTGGTGTCTGTGTGTGTGTGTGTGTACCTATTATAACATTATTTTAGAGCACAATACACTGGGAAGTTCTTCTTTACAAGCCTGATTAAAAGAATGGAGGGCAATTCAATAGCATAATGTTATGAAATGGGGATTAAGATTATGAATGCTGGCTGATCAACTGTTCCCCGCAAATTACTGGTTTTTGTACTTCAGGAGATGTCCCTGAATGGAGGGTTAATGGCTGAGAGTTTGCAGAGCTGTCTCTGGATGGGGGGAAATAATCAAAGGCAGCTCATCCTCTCCACCCCACCCTGCCCTGCAGCCAAGGATGTGCCATGTGATCAGTGAAAAGAAACTGCAGACAGGCAGTTTCAGAGTGAGGCAGAAAGAGTCTGAATGGAGATGGAGTTGAGATCTGATGGCAGCCACCTCAGGCTGCAGGGTTTGCTCTCTGGGGGATCTGATGTAATCTCTTGTTGCTTGTCAGGGAGCACTCTATCTGCAGTAAAATCCCAAAGGGTTATTAGCTCCCTTTGCTGTTGCATCTGCTTTGAGGATGTTTTGTTTTGCACTCTGATGGTTTACATGTTAACAGCCAATTTCCATTCATTCTTTCCATCACATCTCCATTATCCTTTGAAAATCTGTGCTAATGCCTGTTGTTATTATAGCGAGGCTGCTATACTGGCTGACATCTGGACTAACTTAATTATGAGTAGTCCCATTGAAATTAACAGGACAATTTAGAGCCAGCGTGGTGTAGTGGTTAGAGTGCTGGATTAGGACCAGGGAGACTCAAATTCAAATCCCCATTCAGCCATGAGACTTGCTGGGTGACTCTGGGCCACTCACTTCTCTCTCAGCTTAACCTACTTCACAGGGTTGTTGTGAGGAGAAACTGAAGTATGTAGTACACTGCTCTGGGCTCCTTGGAGGAAGAGCGGGATATAAAATAATAACAATAACAACAACAACAACTAACGTGTCCCATTAGTTTAAGGGAACTACCCATGAGTAAGTTAGTCTGGCTATCAGAAAGTGTATTAAATTACCAGATTAAATTACACTATCAGAAAGTGTATTAAATTACCAGATTGTCCGGGATATTTCTCTGATAGTATTTCCAGTTGTTATGTTGTTGGTTTCCGGTGAGATGTTTCATTCTACTGCTGTGGGCACCAGTGTTTGTGCTTTAGCACTGCTCATGGTTTTTCTGGCCCATTGTAATTCTGTCAACTTGTTTAAATAGCATTTAACTGACGTCTATATAAACCTTCATACTGGCTGAGTTGGGTTTTGTTTTGCCTGATTGAAAAGAAAGTTGTTCTGCTGGTTGTGCGAACACATGGCAGCAGTGATAAGGTGCGGTAAGGTCCAGTGCCAAGGGCAGTGACACTCCCATATGCCCGGCAAGCTTTGGAATGACTATTTGCCTTGGTTGGTGTCATGGGGTGGTGGTGGAATGGGGTGGGTTGCACTTCCTGGTTTGCACCTTTGAGCAAAGACATGATGCCATTAGAAATAAGATATGTTTCCCGCAAGCACAGAACCTATGGATGAGAGACACCACAACCCACTTTAAATAATGCCAAATATTTGAATGAGAAAGCATCAGAGAATGAGAGCTGCAAATATTTCTACGGAGCTAGGTTGCCTCCTCTCACCACCCACTGAGCACTAATCCTTTCTAGGTCTGGGTGTAATGTTTGAATCATATCAGACTTGTTTAGCAAAAATCATATCAGACTTGTTTAGCAAAAATTGAAGTTAAGCAAAGTGATCTGGTTCCCTCCCCCACCCCTGAAAATTCTTTTGAATTTTGATCACTGTTGATTGGCGTCTAATAAATGCCAGGCATGTAAGTATTTATCAGAGAGAGAAGCACGATAAATTTAAATACTTCTTCCCACCCCACCACCTGTAGGTGCTGACTAACCATGCATTTGGCATTTGTTTGCAGGGATTAGAGCTGAATGCACAGAAGGGTTCTCTATGCAGTTTGGAAGAACCTTGAATAGCCAAGGCACCAATAGCCAATTTGCACCAAGAAGCCCTTCATACACCCAGTTCTGCCCTCTATAGACAACAATGAATGTGCAGTTGCCATGGGGGATAGCAAGCAGGTGTATCAGCACTAGGGGTGTGGCTCGCTAACCTTCCTCCTCATGCTATTGTGGAGTGTGTGTATATGTGATTGTCTGATTAGGCCTAGAGACAAGTTGTGAGTTAACTGATGATCAAACATCCTTGAGATGCAGAATCACTCTCTGGTCATACAGTGGTGCAGGGGAGGCCTAGCAGGGACCTGGTGATTGGCTAGTGAATACTTCCAATCAACAGGAATTTAAACTTAGGAACCTCTGTAAAGTTGGAGTAACCTGGTGCCCATAAATTTAGATTGCAAGGCTTGTTTAAGCAGTCCCCAGGAGAAAAGACAGCCACAGTTTTAAAAGTCCAAATATTGTATTGATTATAATGAAGAGGCATGGCATTTAAGAACACATGTGAGTATTCTCACATTACACAGAGCACACTAGATGGTAATGGTGTCTAGGCACTAAAACCTAACCTTTATTGTATAATTAGAGTGGATTATTTAATATGTATGTAATTAGCTAGGTGAATGAATGCCTCTGTGAGGCAGCTGACTTATATCGAGTGCATATTTTTGCGGCTGGGAACTAGGGATAGATTGGGGATTCTGTTGGTGTACCGTCCACCCTGCTGCCCAACCGACTCCCTAACTGAGCTGACGGAGCTGGTTGCGGAGTTGGTGTTGGTGTCTCCTAGACTTTTAGTGCTGGGGGACTTCAATATCCACTTTGGGGCTGGCTTGTCTGGTGCGGCTCAGGAGTTCATAGTGGCTATGACAACTATGGGCCTATCCCAATTAGTTTCTGAACCAACTCACGTTGCCAGACACACACTTGATTTGGTCTTTTGTTGGGATCGGGGAGTGTTCCGTGGGTGGGGGATCCTGTCGTTTCCCCATTGTCATGGACAGACCACTACCTGGTTAAGGTTGGTCTCACAGCCGCAATCCACCCCTGCAGGGGTGATGGACCTATTAGAATGGTCCGTCCAAAAAGGCTGCTGGACCCAGTGGGATTTCAAAAGGCCTTGGAAGATTTTGACGTTGGTGCAGCCAGTGATTCTATTGATGCCCTGGTGGGGACCTGGAACAGGGAACTCATCAGGGCAGTAGCAAGTGAACTCGGTTCGAATCTGACAGGATACAACATGTGACCCACTTGAAGAGTTATGCAGTTGCGGTGTGTGTGGCAAAAAAGAGCTTTTGGTCTGTGCGCATTGCAGCTGCAGGTTCGCCTTCAGCGGAGCTATCCCGGGTTGTGAGGAGTTTGATTTCTGCTCCTTCTACTTCAAATCAGTCCCTGGGGTCGTTCTGCTGTGATGCCTTTAATGTTTTTTTTGCAAACAAGATCTCCTGTATTCGGGCCAACTTGGACTCCACTGTTTTAGCAGGGTCTAAGGAGGAGGTGTCCAGCAATCCCTCTTGTAGTATTAGATTGGATCAGTTTCGATCTGTGACTCCTGAGGATGTGGACAAGCTGCTTGGGGCGGTGAGGCCTACCACCTGTTCTCTGGATCCTTGCCCGACTTGGCTGCTTCTATCTAGCAGGGAGATTGTTGGAGATGGCCTAGTTAATATCATAAACGCATCACTGAGGGAGGGTAGGGTACCCCCTTGTTTGAAGGAGGCATTGATAAGACCACTCCTAAAGAAGCCTTCCTTGGATCCCTTAGTGATAGACAGTTACAGCCCAATCTCCAATCTCCCTTGGTTGGGTAAGGTGATTGAGAGGGTGGTGGCCGACCAGCTCCAGGCAGTCTTGGAGGAAACTGATTATCTAGATCAATTTCAAACTGGCTTTAGGGCTGGCTATGGGGTTGAGACAGCCTTGGTTGGCCTGATGGATGACCTTTACCGGGGAATCAACAGAGTGAGTGTGACTCTGCTGGTTCTTCTGGATCTCTCAGCGGCGTTCGATACTATCGACCATGGTATCCTGCTGGATCACCTGGGGGAGTTGGAGAAAGGGGGCACTGCTTTGCAGTGGTTCTCCTATCTCTCGGGTAGATTCCAGATGGTGGAGCTTGGTGACAGTTGCTCCTCAAAACGGGAGCTGCTTTATGGAGTCCCCCAGGGCTCCATTCTGTCACCAATGCTTTTTAATATCTACATGAAACTGCTGGGTGAGGTCATCAGGAGATTTGGTGCTGGGTGTTAGCAGTATGCTGATGACACCCAAATCTACTTCTCCTTTTCATCTTCAGGAAATGGCACTCATTCTCTAAATGCCTGCCTACAGGCAGTAATGGGCTGGATGAGGGAGAACAAATTGAAGCTGAATCCAAGCAAGACAGAGGTGCTCATTGTGGGGGCTCAGAATCTGAGGGATGAGTTAGATCTCCCTGTGCTGGATGGGGTTACACTCCCCCCAAAGGAGCAGGTGCGCAGCTTGGGAGTATTCCTGGACCCAGGCCTCACCTTGGTATCTCAGGTGGAGGCCATGGCCAGGAGTGCTTTACATCAGTTTCGGCTGATTTGACAGCTGCACCCATTCCTTGGAGAAGATGACCTCAAAACAGTGGTGCATCAGCTGGTAACCTCCCGGCTCGACTACTGCAATGTGCTCTACGTGGTGGGGCTACTTTTGTACGTAGTCTGGAAACTTCAGTTAGTTCAGAATGCGGCAGCCAGGTTGGTCTCTGGGGCAACCCGGAGAGACCATATTATGCCTGTTTTGAAACAGCTACACTGGCTGCCAATATTTTTCCGGGCAAAACACAAAGTGCTGGTTATTACCTTTAAAGCCCTGAATGGCTTAGGTCCGAGTTATCTAAGAGAGCGCCTTCTTGTACATGATCCCCACCGCACCTTAAGATCATCTGAGGAGGTCCATCTCCAGTTGCCACCGGTTCATCTGGTGGCGACACAGAGGTGGGCCTTCTCTGTGGAATGCACTCCTGGCAGAAATTCATAATTTGAGATCATTGCTGTCCTTCAGGCGAGCCCTTAAAACCTACCTATTTGGCCTGGCCTTCCAGGGTTTTAATGATTAACTGTTTTAAATTGTTTTAATTGTTGCCCTGATTTTCAGGGCTTTTAGCTGTTTTATTGGTTTTATTGTGTTTTAATAGTTTGATTTTAATTGTGTTTATCATGCTGTGAAACGCCCTGAGCCATTTTGGAAGGGCGGTATATAAATCTAATAAATATATAAATAAATAATAATAAATAAATATATAGATAAAGCAGAATCAGCCTATTAGAGACTGAGGAATAAAGCAAAAGGGGAAAGGTGGGGAGAAGCAACCAAGGCCAACAAGCAATCTGTGTCAGAGAAGAGACAAGGGAAATAAAGAAAGAGAGGAGTCTTCAATCAAGACACAGGGAGCAGAAAAAGCAAGAGAAGCAGATATACTGGGCCAATTAAGGAAGCAGTGAGAGGTTACATAGGGACATAGGAAGCAGCCATATACTGAGTCAGACCATAGGTCCATCTCACTCAGTATTGTCTACACAGACTGGCAGCAGCTTCTCCAAGGCTGCAGGCAGGAATCTCTCTCAGCCCTATCTTGGAGAAGCCACAGAGGGAACTTGAAACCTTCTACTCTTCCCAGAGCAGCTCCATCCCCTAAGGGGAATATCTTACAGTGCTCACACTTCTAGTCTCCCATTCAAATGCAACCAGGGCAGACTCTGCTTAGCTAAAGGGACAAGTCATGTTTGCTACCACAAGACCAGATCTCTTTCTTCCTTACAGGGGGAAACAGACAGGGGGAGACAACTAGGAAAGACTGGGGAGAAATTGAGCTAGATTGGAGGACTGCTGAGCTGTTCTAGGGTGAAACAATTGGCTAAAGCTGGAAGCAAAATCTGTGGAGGTGGCTGTCCCTGGGTGGCCAGTGGGCCACCAGCAAGGTGACTGGAGCAAGGTTATGGGGGTTTAAACTGATGGGATCCATTTTAGAGGGGTTCTGGTGACTGGAGTTGCTTAAAACAGAAAGATACAGGATCGGAATCCTTCCCAGGAGATCTGGTTGGAATCTACCTATGGCTGGGCTGTGAAAGCCGCCAAAGCCTCTAAGCTGTCTCCCAGGGCAGCCGTTGGATTGAGTTCCCATGGAGACTCTTCTCTTGTCCTGGGGAAGAGTTGGCTGTCTTCCCCAAGGGACAATAATGGGGCTGTCTTCCCAATTTTTCTCGTCTAAAAGCTGCTAGGCTGGCTGGTCTTTAAACACTCACTCACCCACTTACATGCCTGCATCCATATATCTTCAGGCATGCTGGGGATGGGAAGAGGAATTAGGAAAAGCCATAATTACCTATCCAGGTGAGATGTACTGAAGCCACGTATTCAGTAGAGCAAAAATGGGGTGCACTGCTAGGATCAGAGAGAGACAGAGAGAGAAAGTATGGGGTTTGGAAATCCCTTTTCTATAGGGTCTAAGTCATGTGCTCAGTGCCCATGTGAGTCACTGAACACCTCAATACGCTTCTTGTGTCAGGGAATAGGAAGAATGGGATTAGAAGTTGCAGGACAGAAAACAGGCTGATCTTGATGACCAAAAATGCAAAATACTGTTGTTGGGCAGTTGTCTCCTAAGAAGGGGTCAATGGTTTAGCCATCATGGTTAATGGGCAATCCAGTAGCAAAACAATGAGGGCCAGATAAAAAGAGCTTCCAGAAGGTGCCAGAAAATGGTAGTGTATGACAAAAGAGCCAGTCTTCCTGGGGCAATAGAATGGATCCAAGAGGAGATTGGGCCATTTAGATACTTGAATGCAGCAATGTCAGGAATGTTGCAAACTTCCTTTGCAAGGGTCCAAGCAATGGAGACTGCATCCCAGGGAAGTCTCAGGCTATTAGGAATGAATGGTGTGGTCAGTCTTGATCAGAGAGTCTGTATTGGACTTTCCTAGGAGTAAAACACATTTGCCATGATGCTTCTCCCTCTTTAGGGCTTCCTCACTTATTCCAAACTCCAGTGCTAAAACACTGCTTATTGCTGGGCTATTTCCTCTTAGACACATATCACCCATGCCAAACACTCCAGCAGAGCTATAAACTAACTTAAGGTGGGAGGAGTGTACAGTCAGATCTGCGATCCCGACCCCATAACCCCGCCTCTGGAGAGAATTTCTAAGGCAGGGGCTTTGGAATGGAGTGAACAGGTGGCTATAAAATTCAGTTGGCGTTGACTGAGAGATTCCAATAGGGTCTGGATGAGTCAGAGATAGGGACCCTTAGGGCTAAAGATAGGCTCTCTGGTTAGGGTCTCTTGGGCAGGACTGAGGTGGAATTGGGAGGTTGGTGGGTAGGTTTTACACACCAGGCAAGACCTCTTTAGAGCAAGCTTGACGATCAAATGTAAATGCTGGACATGTGTGGTTGATTAGACGGGATATACAGCCAGGGAGGTTGTATCCCTGTAAAGGTGTTGAAAGTCTAAAGAAGCTTGTTCAGGTGCAGAGCCACCATTGGGTGGACACAGGTTCAAAGAACCCGGGGCCGCTGCTAATCAGAGGCCGCACCTGGTGCCCCAACCACACCCCCTGCAACTGATGTCAGAAGCAGGGGGTGTAGCTTCACTCCCAAATGGGGCCGTGCTGCCCAGTTTGAGAGCAGATACCGGTCAGAACTGTGTTCGCAGCATGGCCGGGAGCTGCTCTCTCTGCCTTCCTGGCTGTGTTGTGAATGCGGTGCTAGCCAGGATATGCTCCCACACGGGGCTGCATGGCCTCATTTGGGAGCGAAGTGTGCCATGATGCACAGCCCCTGTTTAGCAGCAGCCCATGTTTAAGCCCTCCTTTAAAGGCAGGGAGAGCAGCTCCCGGCCATGCTGGTATTTACTCTCTCAAATGGGGCCACAAGGCCCTGTTTGGGAGTGAAGCCACACACCCCATGTCTGACATCAGATGCATTAGCGTCTGATGTCAGACGCAGGGGGCGTGGCGGGGGGGCTGCTGGTGGGAGGAAAACAGGCCGCTGGCTTGCTTCCTCCGCCAGTGAGCTTGTTATTTCTAAACAGTCACCTCAGTAACTTAAAAATAAAGCCTTTTTTTTTTTTGGATGTACTGACACAATCTTATATAAGTACCTCAGTCTGAATACCAGTTCCAAGTTTAAGAGCCAGTTGAGGCAAGAGGCTGTTACTTTGACTCAGAAATTGTTAAGTGTTTGACCCTACGTTGTAGCGAATAAGAAACCATTGCGCATTGTACAAGAATAAAGTTATTTTCTTTGGTTTCAAACTTTCAAACTGTTTCAACCGTGTTTATTTACTTCTCCCACGTTACCTCTCAGGTGCAATACCAGAATTAGTGTTAGAAACCCAAATTAGGATTTGATCTGGTGGTGGCAGAGTAATAACTAAAGGGTTTTTAACAACTCAAAGGTTCACAAACATATTGTTTATTTTAACGTCTATATATTTTATATCCTAATCTCCGAGACATAACCTTGAGTCCTGACAAGGGGAAGCAGGCTCCTCCCTCCCTGTACACATTCAAATTAAGGTTTTTTGGGTGCGTTTTTATTTTATTTTATTTTTACATTTTATATCCCGCTCTTCCTCTAAGGAGCCCAGAGCAGTGTACTGCATACGTACGTTTCTCCTCACAACAACCCTGTGAAGTAGGTTAGGCTGAGAGAGAAGTGACTGGCCCAGAGTCACCCAGCAAGTCTCATGGCTGAATGGGGATTTGAACTCGGGTCTCCCCGATCCTAGTCCAGCACTCTAAACACGACACCACGCTGGTTCTCTGTTCTAAGTTGTTGTTGTTGTTATTATTATTATTATTATTATTAATAATTCGATTTCTATACCGCCCTTCCAAAAATGGCTCAGGGCGGTTTACAAAGAGAAATAAAGCAAATAGTTATTAAAACGTTATTAGCTTAGTTATTAAAACAAATTTTTAAAAATACCTTAAATCTCCTGCGCTCTCACAGCCAGAACAAAATAAAACCCTCTATAAATGAGAGCATATTACAAAGCATTGGAAATAATCTCTGTATGATCGGGCTTCAAGGAAGGTTGGAACAATTCTATTTAATCAGACCTCTTTCCATATTGCCCTGAGTGTCCATCACAGCCAAATGTGTTTTTCATTTCTCAGAAGTGATGCAGTTTGCTAGCTTACAAACAGTGAGTCATACTTGAATCCCACCCATGCAAGAAGCTCAGGGTAACACATATAATATGAGGTTATCCTTTAAAAAAAAAATCCCCACAACTCCTCTGCAGTAGGTCACACTTCAGTCCAGAGTCCAGACCCTGACAGAGGGATTTTGCCAGTTATGGTTTCTTTTGTCACTGCTGCATTGGGACCTGACAGCCCAAGGATTCATTTAATGAAAGCAAAAAAATCTGTGTGTGTGTGTGTGTAGGTGTGTATGTGTGTGTAGGGGACTTCAGGTATTGTTATGAATTAACCAGCCAATTCCTTGACTACTGACTTTTAGCAAATGAGTTAAAAGTAAATGAGATATGAGATGCCAGCTTTATTAACTCTACAGAACTCTACATTTCTACAATATTGGTCAAAACACCGTGTATGGCTCAAAAACCTTAATATTTCCACAGCAACAGAAACCAAAGGTTTTTTTAGACCTCTGTAGCCTCTCTTGAAAACATTGAGTTGGTGTGTGGCAGCTGTGAAAAGGGCAAAATCCACGTGAGTGATCGTTAAGGAAGAGTTCAAAAATAGAACGGCTAATATTAATTATGCCCTTATACAATTCTATGTAGTGGCCACATTTGGAATGCTGTGCACAGTTCTGGTTGCCACACCTGAAAAAGGATATCGAAGAGCTGCAAAAGTGCAAATCAAAATGATCAGGGGTCTGCAATACCTTCATTATGAGACAAAGCTACAACATTGAGGCTTTTTAGTTTAGGAAAAAGGTACCAAAGGTGGGACATGATAGTTTATAAATGTATGCATGATGTGAAGAATTGATAAAGAGAAGTTTTTCTCCCTCTTTCACAACATTAGAACCAGCTATTCTTTGAAACTGATTAGAAGGAAATTTAGGCCAAACAAAAGGAAGTACCTGTACTTCTTCACACAGTGCGAGAATAGTCTACAGAAACTGTTGTCACCGAATGTGGTGATGCCCTGTGGCAGAGACATCCATAGATTAATTATGTGCTGTGTGAAAAAGTACTTCCTTTTGTTGGCCCTAAATTTCCTGGCAATGTAGAACCCCTGGTTAGAGGATTGTATGTGTGTGAGAGAAATCACTCTCTCCACACTATGAATAATTTTATAGATCTCTATCATGTTTCCTCTTAGTCATCCTAGCCCCAGGTTATAGCTTTGCCTCATGAGGAAGGTGCCCTAGTAGATCTTGGTTGCCCTCTTCTGCACCTTTTCCAGTTCTAGAAATATAGGAAGCTGCCATATACCGAGTCAGACCATTGGTCCATCTAGCTCAGTATTGTCTACATGGACTGGCAGTGGCCTTTTCAAGGTTACAGGCAGGAACCTCTTTCAGCCCTATCTTGGAGATGCCAGGAAGGGAATTTGGAATCTTCTGCATGCAAGCCCCGTCCCCTAAGGGATCTTACAGTGCTCACATGTAGTCTCCCATTCAAATGCAAACCAGGGCAGATCCTGCTTTGCAAAAGAGAAAATTCCTGCTTGCTACCTCAAGACTAGCTCTCCTACAATCTCCCTTTTGAGATACAGTGACCAAAACTGTACACAATACTCCAAATGTGGCCACACTATAGACCTGTATAAGGGCATTATGATATTAGCAGTTTTATTTTCAATCCCCTTCCTAATGATCTTGAGCACAGAATTTGCACACAGACAACACTGCTTGGCTCTCCATCCTCCTTTTCAGAATTCCCATTTAGTAGAAGGACTGTTTTTCAAGTCAGCATGCACCAACCCTTCTGCACTCACAGAAGAACATAAGCACTGCTGGATCAGGCCCAAGACCTATCTAGTCCAGCATCCTGTTTCACACAGCCCACCAGATGTCTCTGGGAAGCCCAAAGGCAAGAACTGAAGGCATGCCCTCTCTTCTGCTGTTGCTCCCCTGCAACTGGTATTGAGAGGCATCATGCTTCTGTGGCTGGAGGTGGCAGCTGGAGCCACCAGACTAGTAGCCACTGATAGACCTATCTTCCATGAATTTGTCTAAGCTCCTTTTAATGCCATCCAAGCTGGTGGCCATCACCACATCCCATGGCAGAGAATTGCGTAGTTTAATTTTGCACGGTGTGAAAAAAGTACCTCCTTTTGTTGGTCCTAAATTTCCAAGCCTCCAGTTTCATGGGATGACCCCTGGTTCTAGTGTTGTGAGAGAGGGAGAAAATGTTCTCTATCCACTCTCTCTAAAGTAAGGTGTGCCGTTGCGTTGGTGTCGACTCCTGGCAACCACAGAGCCCTGTGGTTTTTCTTTGGTAGGAGGGGTTTACCATTGCCATCTCCCACGCAATATGAGATGATGCCTTTCAGCATCTTCCTATATCACTGCTGCCCGATATAGGTGTTTCCCATAGTCTCTGGGAAACATACTAGCGGGGATTCGATCTGGCAACCTCATGCTTGCTCCACAAGTCATTTCCCGCTGCGCCATCTACTCCATGAATAATGTTATACACCTCCTCTATTATGTCTCCCTGTAGTCACCTCTTTTCCAAACTAAAAAGCCCCAGATGCTGTAGCCTTGCCTCATAAGGAAAGGTCTCCAGGTCCCTGATCATCTTGGTTGCCCTCTTCTGCACTTTTTCCAGTTGTGCAGTGCAACGCCCAAAAGATATGGTGACCTGAACCTGTAAGCTGTATTCCAAATGTAGATTTGTAGAAGGGCGTTATAATAGTAGCATTTTTTATTTCCAATCCCCTTGAAAAAGGGGGAAGATAAAACGAAGGGGGATAGGGGAAACTACCATCTCTCCTGCTCACCGCTTCTCCCGCCTTTGAGAGAGAAACTACTTGTAAATAACACGTAGGGGCGGGTGCTGGAGGAGGAGTAGGCGAGGAAAGATGCCGATGCCCGCCCTGTTGGCTTCTGCAGCCTTGGTAATGCCGACGGCGGGAGGAGACCCAGCCTGAGTACGGAGCCTCAGAAAGTCCGGACGGGAGGCACGGAGTGAGAGGCCGTCCCCTTTGCCCCTAAAGAAGGAGGGCGATCTGCCTCCTCGCCCCGCTCCTCCTTCCTAGCTGGTAAAGCAGAACCATGGGGAACATCACAGATACAGAAGAAGGGTAAGATCATCGAGCAGCGGGGAGTTGCCGAGGCGGCGGTGGGGCTGGCTGGCTGGTGGGCTGTTTGGCATGGCGGCAGCGGGAAGTTTTGCGAAGCGGGATCACCAAGAGTTTTAACGTCTGCACGGACGGAGATTGTAGCAGAGCAGCGGTGGAACGGAGAAGTCGCACCATGTTGGGCGAGCGCATCTCCCAAGTTGGATGCCCGCGGGCTCCATGGCGCTACTTGGGGCGGCTGCGGAGTTGGGGTCAGGATTGGAAATGGAGAGCTCGGAAAGCAGACCTGCTGTACCGCCGGCTTGTAATACGACCGTCGCTGAATGATCTGAAGTAGATTAGATCAGGCTCGTTCACAGTCAACGAGGGGCTGAGCGGAGAGTGATGTCGCTCAGATATCCTACAATGGGAGGGAGCAAAGCAATGAGCAATCTGATCTTTTGTTTTAACGCAAAGGGCGTGCATGGGATGTGGATGGGTGGTGCACTTGCAAAGTGCATCTGAGCCACCGAAGGGACGGGCTCGCTTAACCCTTTCCATGCTTGCTTTGTTTCCATTCAAAGTTCCCTTTCCCAACCTGCCCCCCCCCGAAGAATGAAAAGGTGTGGGGGCACAGGAGAGAGAAGTTATTACATTAGGAACACCTTTACTGGCTCTTGGCCAGAAGGGGAAATCTTTGCTGATTCTATGCAGAAACATTGACTTTAAAAAAAATTACTTTTCCGTGTGGGGGAGGGCCTGGGCCAAACCAGGGAAAGGTTGTTCTTAGACTGTATTACCATGCAGTCGACATGAACTTCCATGGGTAGTACTATATATAGACTGAGGCCCAAGATTCCCCCTCCCCCCAGTCAAGAAAAAGAAACCTTTTATTACAGGGCTTTTTGAAAGGAAAAATTGGAACTCCACAGTGGTGTATGATTGTAATTTATGCACATACTGTGCATACAGCACACCAGTGCATTCTGGTTATTGAACTCTGCTGTTGTTAATAGAGTCTTTCCTACAGTGAATATCATTAAGGTCTGGACACCGATAGATACATAGAAAAAGGTAAATAAGTTTGCATAAGTTTCCTTAAACATGATCTACTACAGTTTAGTTTCAGATATTCCTCCATGGTATTAAACTTACTTGCGGTATCAGAATCTAGAGTTCTAGAGCAGCCTGGACTTTTCACATTATCAGTCACTTTTTACATCAGCTAACATAATACAACTTTTCCATGACTTGAATTTTCAGACTGTACAAATGTTCCTGGAATTGCATGTGTTATGTCTGCAGAGCGTTCTCCCCTTCTAATACTTAAAAAGCCAAAACAAAACAGCAGTGTGTCTTGCTGAATCCCTGCAAAGACACTGACTGAGAAAGCTGCTGGGCTGTGAGCTTATTGCTGCTTCATAAGAACATAAGAACAGCCCTGCGGGATCAGGCCCAAGAAGGCCCATCTAGTCCAGCATCCTGTTTCGCACAGTGGCTCACCAGATGCCACTGGAAACCACAGGCAGGAGTTCAGGGCATGCCCTCTCTCCTGCTGTTACTCCCCTGCAACTGGTACTCAGAGGCATCCTGCCTTTGAGGCTGGAGGTAGCCTACAGCCCTCCGACTAGTAGCCGTTGACAGACCTTCCTGGAAGCCCGGAGAACTGTGTCTCCCCCTGGGATGTATAGCGCTGGAATCTGATGGCTAAATTGGCCATTTGGCTTGAGCAGTTTCAGGGGAGCACAGGCTTGGGGCCTATGCCATAAAGCAAAAGGAGTTCTCTCCTTTCTCTTCATGTGTGTACCTGGGTGGTAGCAATGTACCCAGGAAGCTAGCTCACCACAAGCCCCTTTTAGATCAAAAAGAGGAACAATGTCTTGACATATAATAGTCCAAAAGTACTAGGTGAATTACTGCAATGGTAATTAGATTGGCATCAGTTCACAGAGTGATGCCCCCAACTGATTAAAAAGGTACCTTGAAGGTACTGGCCAATCATTATTAAATCAACAAGTGGGTGGCTTAATTAGGTGAATGGTGACCCGGGTGTGTGTATGTGTGTGTACAATAATTAGATGCACAGAGGTCTTCTTCTGATGTCCTATATAGCTTTTAGTAACACTTCCTCATTTTGCCTTGCTGTATTGTCTTGATCATACTGGTGTGACCACAAGATTGCCTTGTTCTCTGCACCTGTAAGTCAGGTGAGAAGAACCTCCGTGCAAAAATATATAACTTATCCCTACAATCAGGCTCTGTACTGGAGGACTAGAAAGTAGCAAATGTAACACCAATTTTCAAAAAGGGATCCTGCGGCGATCTGGAGAATTACAGGCCGGTTAGCTTAATGTCTGTTCCAGGCAAGTTGATGGAAAGCATCATTCTTTGAGAGTGCCAACAGGTGTATGGATAAAGATGACCCAGTTGCAAGGGGGTAACTCTAATAGGGCAAGGGGAGACAGTTGTCTGGGGGCCCACTGCCTTGGGGAGGTCCCCAGAGGCAAGTCACATGACTGACTCCCCCAGCCACGCACCCGCCCGGGCTTCCTTCAGTTGTATTCATCCTCCGAAACTGATGTGAGTGTTAAGACCTGGAGCTACCAGAACAGCCTGTCTTTCTCTAGTATCTTTAAATGACTTGCATCGTCCACAATTTACAAAACTTTAAAAAAAATAATTTAGGATGATCTATTGTGGTGAATTTTATTATGCTTTTTGTTACCACTATTCAGCCTCATTTAAGATTTCTTTATCTCATGAGCTGAGCTTCAGTGAGGGGGGGCCATTTTCAAATCTTGTCTCTGGGCCCACTCCAACCTTGCTGTGCCTGTGCCCAGTTGACATAGTAAAAGCCCAGAAGCTTTTTAATGTTTCACCTGTTGTGTATATCTGGTAGGTTCTTTAGTTTTTAGTTTTTATAAACTTTAGTTTTTAGCTTTCAGAATTTAATTTGTAATTTTAAAAGCTAATTATGATTGTGGTTTTAGGTTGGATTTTTAACTTGTTTAATTTGGCTAATTTTATTAGTCTGATTTTATATTGTAACTGTTTTATAAATGTAGTGAGCTGCCCTGAGCTGTAATGTACTGGAGGGGCAGGGTATAAATATTTTGAATGAATGAATGAATGAATGAATACTTGCACTTGCAAAAAGCTTTCAACAAAGTTCCTCATTAAAGACTTGAAAAACAGCAGTCATGGGAGAAGGGGACAAGTGCATGTGTGGATTGCTAACTGGCTGAAGGACAGGAAACAGAGGGTAGGTATAAATGGAGAATTTTCACAATGGAGGGAAGTAAGAAGTGGGGTCCCCCAGGGATCTGTACTGGGACCGGTGCTTTTTAATTTATTCATAAATGATCTAGAAGTAGGGGTTAGCAGCAAGGTGGCCAAATTTGCAGATGACACCAAACTATTTAGGGAAGTGAAATCCAAAAGAGATTGTGAGGAGCTCCAAAAAGATCTCTCCAAACTGAGTGAGTGGGTGAGTTTGCCATTGAGCACACTTGGTGAATGGCAAATGCGGTTCAGTGTTGGCAAGTGTAGAGTGATGCATATTGGGGCACCCCCCCCCACCTTCACATATACGCTGATGGGTTCTGAGTCGGTGATCAATCAAGAGAAGGATCTTGGGGTCATGGTGGACAGCTCGTTGAAAGTGTCGACTCAGTGTGCGGCAGCTGTGAAAAAGGCCAATTCCATCCTAGGCATCATTAGGAAGGGGATTGAAAATAAAACTGCTAATATTATAATACACTTATACAAAACTATGGTGCAGCCACACTTGGAGCACTGTAGACAATTCTGGTCACCACACCTAAAGAAGGATATTGTAGAAGAAAGCAACCAAGTTGATCAGGGGCCTAGAGCACCTTCCGTATGAGGCAAGGCTGCAACCAACACCTGGTGCTTTTTAGTTTAGAAAAAAGGCGACTGTGAGGAAACATGATAGAGGTCTATAAAATAATGCGTGGTGTGGAGAAAGTTGATGCAGAGAAATTTTTCTCCCTCTCACATAACACTAGAACCAGGGGTCATCCCATGAAATGGATTGCCGGGAAATTTAGGACTGACAAAAGGAAGTACTTTTTCACACAACACATAATCAATTTGGGGAATTCTCTGCCACAAGATGTGGTGACAGCCAACAAGCAGGATGGCTTTAAGAGGGGTTTGGATAACTTCATGGAGGAGAGGTCTGTCAACAGCTACTAGTTGGAGGGCTACAGGCCACCTCCAGCCTCAAAGGCAGGATGCCTCTGAATACCAGTTGCAGGGGAGTAACGGCAGGAGAGAGGGCATGCCCTCAATTCGTGCCTGTGGCTTCCAGCGGCATCTGGTGGGCCACTGTGTGAAACAGGATGCTGGACTAGATGGGCCTTGAGCCTGATCCAGCAGGACATTCTTATTTTCTAATAAACTTTTGAATTCATGATTTGTGTGGTCTGGTTCCTTTGGGTCAGTGGGTAACAACTGAACAAGAACCTAGACTTTGCTGTTTCCTTTACATTCCTAGAGGGATTTCTAATATAAAAATTTCTTACACCCCCAAGTTTGCACTCCTGATTCTATACATGTTTTCTTAGAATTAGGTTCCACTCAATTCCATGAAATCAGGAGCTGAAGTTGATTCCTGCTACTCAGTTCCTTCCTATTCAGCACAGAGTTGCATGAGCAACCTGAAAAAGGAGCTGAAGTTCCTCTTCCAAATAGGGGTTGGACTACTTTATTGATTTGTTTAAAATATTGATTCCTCACCTCTCCAGTACACTATTGCTTGAGGTGGCTAACAAGATCAATAAAACCAATGAATGTTAAAAACAATATAAAAGTAATAAAATAGAAACTAACTAAACAGACCTCATGGAAAACAACAACAAAATTAAATGGCAAGTTAAAATGTTAAGAGTTAAAATGGTTAATACTACTTCTGTCATACACCCTTGCCATGGAAAGACCACCCTCTATGAGATGTTCCAGCATTGCCTTTTGCCCAAAGCCTTGCTTTTGAGCAAGTTGAGCAAGTGATTCAGCCAAAGCCTTGCTTTTGAACAAAGTTCTTTTATGTATGATGCCTCCAGGCCAATACAAGGCAACAAGGAACTGGTGGATTGCACTCTGAAATATGTTTTGAGCTACCTCAGAACTTTTTGAGACAACCTACTTTGAAAGAATTATCACCATAAATTGAATAGCACTCCTTTTGCCCCTGAAGAAGGTGAGATGCCGAAATGCACTGGACATCTTGTATTTTCCAATACCAGTTTCTACAGTGAGCATAGTTTTGAGGCTTGACTTCCCTTTGAGGAGGCTTCCTATCCCAAATCTTACATTATTGTTACTGGCAAATGATCCTCTTACAGATGCTCTAGCATTGTGTTTGGCCCAACATTTAATGTTTGTGCCAAGTGCTTTCAAATGTGATGCCAATTCTGCTTTTTCCTTGCCAATACACCCACACCTAAGGAACTGGGGTTTTGTATCCTGAAATAATCCCTGGGGTATCTCAGCACTAGAATAATAAAACCAAAGCTTTGGCTTTGTGCAAGTCACTCTCAGGCTGCAATCCTGGGAATAAGCTCCATTGAACAAAGCAAGGCATACTTCTGAGTTAACAGGCATAAAAATTTTCAGGCGTGTTGCTTCCATACCAGTTATTGCCAATACAATTATGAATAGGAAGCTGGAAGCTAACTTTGCACCCTGAAATAAGCTTTGGGCTGCCCCAAGTGATTCAGCCCCTGCCACTGAGAGGCTGTTCCTTCCAGATGCCCAAGCATTGTGTACATCTCCACATCGCCATGTCTGTTATCTCATAGATACAAGGCATAGGGAGCTGTAACCTGCCAGGAGCTCCCTTTGTCATATAGTCATGTTGAGTATGTTTTAAAATATATATTTTAAAATGTGATGTTACATTTTTAGTGTGAATTATACAGAGTAGGGATGTGCATGAAATAAGAACATAAGAATAGCCCTGATGGATCAGGCCCATCTAGTCCAGCATCCCATTTCACACAGTGGCCCACACAGATGACGCTGGAAGCCTATAGGCAGGAGTTGAGGGCATGACCGCTCTCCTGCTGTTACTGCCCTGCAACTGGTACTCAGAGGCATCCTGCCTTTGAGGCTGGAGGTGGCCTATAGCTCTCAGACTAGTAGCCATTAATAGACCTCTCCTCCATGAAGTTATCCAAACCCCTCTTAAAGCCATCCAAACTAGTAGCCAACAACACATCTTGTGGCAGAAAATTCCACAAGTTGATTATGCGTTGTGTGAAAAAGTACTTGCGTATGTTGAACCTAAATTTCTTGGTAACCAATTTCATGGGATGACCCCTGGTTCTAGTGTTGTGTGTATGTGTGAGAGAGAAATTTATCTCTATCCACTTTCTCTACACCATGCATGATTTTATAGACTTCTATCATGTCTCCCCACAGTTGTCTTTTTTCGAAAATAAAAAGCCCCATGTGTTGTAGCCTTGCCTCATAAGGAAGGTGCTCTAGGCCCCTGATAATCTCGGTTGCCCTCTTCTGCACCTTTTCCAGATGTGGTGACCAGAATTGTATGCAGTACTCCAGGTGTGGCCACACCATGGATTTTGTGTTCTGTTTCAAGCTTGAAACAAAACACAAAGTGGCTGGAATGTTCCATCAAAACAGCGGCCAAGCTGGTTGTTTCAATGGAACAACACAAAACATTTTTAGTGTTTTGGCCATAGGGAACAATGGGGAATGCAAAACACCCGATTTCCCCCTATGGGTAGCGCCTAGAGTCACAGTAAGGAACCGGTCCCAGCCAGCTGACTCACAAGGGAGAATTTTGGCTGTGTCACTCTTCCTTCTGAGTTACGAAGCTGACTGGAGTTTTAATCTTTAACTTTTAAGGCAAGAAGTTAAAGAAAGAAGAAAGAAAACTCTGGTAGTTTAAATTTGCTGCCACCAAGCACTCTAAACTTTCAGAGATTGGACGATTGGACTAAAGTGCTTTAGTGCAAGGTCTTTCTTCAACTGGATATTGGGCAAATACAAACAAAAACCTGCTGCCCAAGCACTTGCCTGCATGTGGAGCTACTGGCAGCTGAGCTGAACTCTCAGAGACGCTGGGCACTAGCGGGCTTCCCCCCAACCTTCTTCTGAGTTAATAACCCACTCTGGAAGGCTTGTAAGAAAAGAACAGCCCCACCCTCCAGTTTATTCAGTACTAAAGACTGGTTCATCTGAGGCGAACATTGAAATCTTATTTACTCAGTTACAAAGAACAGATATTTAGGAATGGCAAAGCACACACAGAAAGCAAAAATAAATAAATAAAAATCCTGATGCAATGTCTTTCTAAACATACTTTCCCCTATGCTAGATTCTGAAGCCCCCAAAGCCTGGGCTTCATTCCCCCTTGAAAACTCACCAAAGATCCTGATGAGATTAAGCCTCCTGCAATCCTGTCTTTCAAGGATCTGCAGAGTCACCATGCAGGGGAGCAAACTCCATGCTGGATTTCTTGCCCCTCTGCACTCTCCTCTTCCACTTCCCCCTTCTTCTTCCTAGCATTCCCAGCAGCGGCCCTCATGTCCCACCCACCTGGTGGATTGATTGTTTAGCCCTGGGATCTGTCAGCCTGTCAGTCAAGGGTATGGGTTCACTTCCTGTTAGCTCTATTGGGGGTGGGGAGGCTGGTCACTACAGTCACCAAAGTGGTTTGGGTGGTAGGGCATGATGGATGCTACCTACCACCCAACCCACAAAAGAAATTGGCAAGCAGGAGGTTTTTAACCTTTCTCCAACCCCCCATAGGCTCCCATAGAACACACATTTCAAACCATCAAAAAAATAGCCAAAAAACCCCCACTGACCCAGAATCCACTGCCAACTACAGTGCCTGTGCTGCAGTAACACATTAGCACATAGCGTAGTGGTTAGAGTGTTGGACTAGGACTGGGAAGACCTGAGTTTGAATCTCCATTCAACCATAAAACTCACTGAGTGACTCTGAGCCAGTCATGTATCTCTCAGCCTAACCTACCTCACAGGGTTGTTTCGAGGATAAAGATAAAGGATGGTCTGTCATCAGCTTGGCCTTTGAGGACTCTCAGTGGTGCATTCATTGCTGTCGTAATCAAGACCATCCACCTTGCTGCCGGTCATCCTCTTCTTCTCTTTCCTTCAACTTTCCCTAGCATTATGGACTTTCTCAAGGGAGCGGGGGTTTTCCATAATGTGTCCCAAGTATGATAGTTTGAGCCTGGTCATTTGTGCCTCGAGTGAAAATTGTGGATTGATTTGTTCTACGATCCATTTGTTTGTTTTCCTGGCTGTCCATGGTATCCTCAAAGGTCTTCTCCGGCACCAAAGTTCAAAAGCGTCAATACATTCTCATGATGACAAAGTAGCAAATACCAAGTGCACAGTCAGTCAATCAGTCCGTCAATAGAGAAGTGCCACCAATCCTTGTTCCTTAGCAAGTGTATCTGTATGATAAACCTGTTTTCAAACGTATTTTTGTCTCATTCACACATTACAGTTTTAGGTGTACACATAAATATACTGAAGTGTACATGTAAAAACCATAAATATGTGTGAAGTTGACCCAAAGGTAGGTACACGTCTGGAACATAATATAGGAAATAACTCTCAGCTCGTTTCTGAAAGGGCAGCATGTAAATAAGAGTAGAATGACCCTCTCTTCTTGTCACTCATCCTTTGTAGTTTGTTTGCTTTGAAATGTGTTTCTATTAAAAGTTCACCTTTAGCCAGCCTTCTGTTCTGGCTATGGGAAATCTGAGTAAGTCTAGTGTCCAACTTCCTTATTCATTTCAATAGAGGGATCCAGCTGGTGCCATTTAGTCTCTCTGTGTACAGTATCATAAGAACATTAAAAGATCCTCTTTTAATTTTTGTGTTACCACTGTGATGCAATTCTGTAACAGGCATTCATGTCCAAAGCTCTCAAAAACAAAATAGCTGTCCTGCACATTCTAAAATATTGTTAGTATGTTGTACTTTATTTTTAGTCTTTTATAGCCATATATTAAATGTTTATGTTTCTTTTTAAGAGGCTAGACAAACTTATCAATATTTTTATAACAACATCATAAGCCTTCTATATTGCATTTTTAGGATGTCTTTGAATAGATATTTTGCTTATAAAATTGTTCAGACTCATTACATTTAACATTTATTGTTCTTGTGTCTTGAAATACCAGGGCAATTCTCGGTGGACATATGCACAGATTGAGTGACAAAAATACAGTTTAAGTTGTTTTGAAAGTTTTCCCTGCTGCTGATCACCTGGCAGAAAAGCTGCTTTTGTATTTAAAACCAGCTTGTCTGTTTAGGCAGATAACTCTCAGTAGAAAGGAGGTTCAAAAATCTCCCAATTGCTCACGTTTCCTCTCTACCAGTGCGTTTGTCTGCCAAGCACTGTTAATCAGATTTCTTTACTGTTGTATCATTCCTCCTCCCTATCTCTAGTGCCCATGTTAGATTTTTAGAAAAGTGATAAGTATATATTTGTAGCTCATCCTGCCCCACCCCCGGGTATTTTCAGACAGCAGGACGAGAGTTTACTGTGACTGAGGCTTTACTGCAAGTTCGAAGTTGCCCAAAAAACCCGATGCAAAAAGTGGATTTTTAAAAACGCTGAATATAAATCGGGCTACACTTTAACCCGCAATGAAAAACCTGATTTGTGTCTGAACTGCCCCCTGATAGCAGGTAGGGACTTTGGCGTAAATGTGACCGATACATGAATGTACAGTTCCATTCCGGAGGAGATGTGAACTAAAAGCTGGGTGTGGAAAACGTCCATGAAATCCACTGATCAGCCAGCTTCCCTGAGCAAAAAAGTAATCCAGTAAAAGTAATCAAAAAATGGGAAGGGGCAAGGAAATGGGTATAGTCTTGTTTATATTTCTTTTTTAAAAATCAGACAAAAAATCAGTCCAAGTATTTACCTTTTTACATGTAGCTCTTTTACTGAACTACTTAAACATATATCTGTGTGCATTTGTGACTGTCTGTCTAGAAATCAAAGTTGATATATTATAGCAATAGCACTTACGTTTATATACCGCTCTATAGCTGGAAGCTCTCTAAGCGGTTTACAATGATTTAGCATATTGCCCCCCAACATTCTGGGTACTCATTTTACCAACCTCGGAAGGATGGAAGGCTGAGTCAACCTTGAGCCCCTGGTCAGGATCAAACTTGCAACCTTCTGGTTACAGGGCAGCAGTTTTATCACTGCGCCACCAGGGGCTCTTATATAGACTTGGAGTTAAAAGAAACCTGAGGTTATTGAATCAGAAAGCGAACCTTCATGCTTCCCCTGCAATCTGCTAGACCGTGGATTCCCAAACATGGGTCCCCAGAGGTTGTTGGACTTCATCTGCCATCAAAGGCCATTGTGGCCGGCAGTGATGGCCATTGTAACCCCAAGTTTAAGAAACTGCCCCCTCTAGATAGAGGGCAGGCAATAATGCCTGTGGCTTGCCAAAGCGGATTTGTGTTCTCATTTGCCTGCCTGGATGAGTGAGTGAGTGGAAATGGCTACTGACAGCAGCCGCTGCAGACACTGCACAGAAGGAGAGGACTGGCAAGTGAATGGTGGTTGCCGCTGGCGGTGGCTGCTGCTCCTGACTGCCATTGCCACTTGCTCATGAACTTGATTGGGTGAGTGCTCAGCAACAGCAAGGGGCCTCTGCCCCGTCTTGTCCTCTCTCCCTCTGTTTGGTGGTGGCTGCAGCTGCTCAGTTGCCTGACTCAGTGTCACAGTTTTTTCCGTCTTGAGCCACATTCACCTTTAAAAAGGGGGGACATACCGCCTGCCTACACAGACGCACCGAGGCTATTCTCACAAGCAGCCAAGCCTGAGCTTGGATGCTCATAAGAACCGCTGGGATCCGCATAGATCCCAGTGCGGTGTCGCGGTGCTAAACCCAGCACTGCAGCCTGGCTGTTAGGGCTGAGTCTGCACCTTTCACCTTGGCTCCTTAACCTGTGTTTGCACCCTTGACCTCGGCTCTGGGATCATGTGCAGCTCATGCTGGTGCAGAGATGGGCAACTAGAACACCTGTCCTCTGGGGGAATCCCCCAGAGCACTGTGCTTGGCGCACGGTACACTGTGGGATTTGTGCACTCATTGTCCCGGCCTCTGTTCACCTGTACTGCTGGGAGCAGAGTGGAGAGTAAATCGCAGTGCTCCTGGCTGCACACGGCTTGCATGCCCCAGGAGCTTCACATGGTCGTCTAGGGCAGGGGTTCTCAACGTTGGGTCCTCAGATGTTATTGGACTTCAACTCCCATAATTTCCAGCCAAATATCACTGGGCTGGGGATTATGGGAATTGAAGTCCAATAACATCTGGGGACCCAATGTTGAGAACCCCTGGTCTAGGGGAAGGTAGATCTATCTATCTATCTATCTATCTATCTATCTATCTATCTATCTATCTATCTATCTATCTATCTATCTACACTTATTTCCTCTTCCAGCCCAGCATCATGTGTTATTTTAATTTTAAACTTACATGGTTTGGGAGAAGTTGCTTTAGACCAGTGATTCTTGGGTCCTCAGGTGTTATTGGACTTCAACTCCCATAATCCTCAAGCAAAGGCCACTGAGGCTGGGGATTATGGCAGTTGAAGTCCAATAACACCTGAGGACCCAAGTTTGAGAATCACTGCTTTAGACTTTTCCCCTTCGGGTGATTCCAGCCACCAATAGTTCTGAGTCAGCATCCCCTGCTTGGAGCTGACATGATCCACCATGCACCAGAAAGGACACATCCTTCCTGATGCAATATATGGCAAGTCAGCTCCACATGCAGAGAAGGAACTCTGCATTTTTGGAGCTGACTTGCTCTCTTATGCAAGGACGACTGGAGGGGTGTGTCTTTCTTGGTGCATTATAGGGCAAGTCGACATCAAAAGAGAGAGAGTTTAAATTCCCCATTTTTGAAGCAGTTTCAGAGGAAAGTCGATGTAGCACATCAGTTGGGAAATTCTCGATTATCTGCTCAGGCATGCGGACAGGCAAGTGATTGTGCGATTTTTGCAGTGCTGCCTGCATCCACACAGAGAGCACCTAACTTCTGCTGTTTTTTTGGAGTGCTGCTTGCTAGCCAGTGCCCACTTTAAAGTGGTTGTGAAAAGAGATGGGACAGTAAGTGCTGGCTGGCAGGTGGCACTCCAAAAATAGCAGAAGGAAGGTGCTCCCTGTCTGGCTAGAGCCTTGACACTTGCAAGGAAGGACAACTGGTTTCTTCAGAACCAGTGCAGGCATCTGGAGCCTGTGCGGGAGCCCGTCCTTCAGTAAGATGAGAGCTTGAACAGCCACACAGTAACCACTGTCTGGAAAAGCCCTTGTACAGACTTTGACCACTGTGGATGCATTTAGTTATCATTCTCTACACACTCTTAAGAGTAAACATGGGGGAAAGAGTGGTGTGTGCCTCTAGTTTGAATTCAGAAAAGACTATGAGCTGGGTCTCACGATCCATGAGACCCGGTTTTGCAGGGTGAGCGGGGAGGGAGTCCTGGGCAGCCAGATCAGCCGCCCACACGATTGCTGGCTCTGTGACGGAGCCGGCAGGGGCTGGGGGGAGCCGGGGTCGATCGGCCCCCGCAAGCTCTAGCATGCCCTGCGCGAGTACGCTTGCTTCGCAAACCTGGTTTTTGGAGAAGGGTTCTTGAGCGGGTTACCCGCTCTAGAACCACTGGGCTCGCAGCTGAGCCCGGTGGTTCTTATGATCTGCAAAAATCAAGCTAGGCCTAGGCTAGCCTGATTTTTGCAGATTGTGAGAATAGCCCCTATGACTCAGGCAGCTGCTAGAAGTCTGGGAAATATTGGGTTTGTCCCAGTATGTGAGGCTGACTGGTTGATACAGCCGTTTCTGAATTGAATTATATAGCCATCAATATATTCTTCTCTTGGATGGATGGATGGATGGATGGATGGACGGATGGACAGATGGACAGATGGATGCATGGATAACGAGATGATTGGTTAGAGACCCATAATCTTTGGTGTCTCTGGGAATATTTTATATTTTGGGAAAGCACCAACAGGCTGCTTGATATGTCTAGAACCCTGAAGCTTATGAACTGCTAGTAAAACTCTCCTTAGCACATCCATGATGGTCTCCATAGATATATTGTACATTTGAATAACAAAGATACAACAATGGGGTTTGGTTTGGACTGGTTTTTAATGCAGGCAGCCTTGGATTCCAAAGAGCTCAGATTTGATTTCAAATTGGCAGAGTGTCATGGAAGGAAAAGCATGGCATTGAGGTTTTTTTTTTTTTTTTTAAAGTTGTTTGTGCAGTCTGTACAAGATGCTAAGATTGACCAAGATACTAAGATTCAGAATAATACAGATTTGAAAATAAAGGAAGCCATGCCAACAGGAAGAAGGAAACGGACATACAGAGCCATAGGAGTAATTCTGTCCTTGTTTGCACACTCACAGTCAGCATATTGGCACTATTGTGCGGTGACAGCCATCAGCCAGAGTTAGCAAACAGTGCTTCAGACTTCTAAATGAGGGGTGGGAGTTCTTACTTTGCAGGTTATTTTAGGTGGGGAAAGTGGAAGCATGAATCACACAGGCTTCTGCTGGTCCACATGTTACCATTTTTTAGACAGCTGTTGTGTGTTGTCTGATGTACAAAATAGTAAGGCTTTTTTGAACAGATGTATAGAAAAAGACATTTCAGTGGATGCAGCTTTTGGCACCTCTGCACGACAAGTTGCATTTGCTGGAATCCCTCCTATGCAGCTGTGAAAAGTTGTTAATAGATCTGCTCTGGAGTGCTTGGTTAGGACACTCCAACTATGCTTTTGGGTTACCATGGGGAATCAGCTTGGCTGTGAGGGAGCAGTCTATTACAGTATTAATTGTGAGCAAAGCTTTGGTCTGGAAATGATGAGGCAGCGTATATGCAGTTTAAAGGTTTGTTTGGGGGAAGAAGGGGTGCAGAAAATGAAGAGTTGGTTAGGCAAAGCAATAAAATCTTAACTAAAATCTTAATTAATCTCACTAAGAGGGATTTTAGCTCAAGGTCCAAATTGTGGATAAATCAGCTTAAGGCTTGGCATAGAAAAGGCTTGGATGCAGAAATGGAAAGGAAAGAGAAGAGGGTGATGAGATTTAAAGGGCCAGAAGGTTAGTATTACCCATCCTTATCTGGTGCACTTGTAGATGAGCACATTATTAGCAGATTTCCTCACAGGGGGAAGGCAGCAGAAAAGCAGGAAGAAGAAAGGGCAAGTGGCGTAGAGCTACCAGGCCACTTCTAAGCTTGAGAATCGGTATGGTAAAGGTCTGTATAAATTCAGATTCCAAATCTGATCCCGAGGCCATGTGGCTGGGCCAAGAGAAATTGCACCCACAAACATGGCTGGGGGCAGTGCATAAATCACGCTCCCTCCCTGGAGGGGCCAAAACTCAGGTAGAACAATGAAATTCATGGTTGCAGGAGTTGGTCAACTTGGGTGTGTAGACCCACTGAACAAAAGGCTGGAAATGGCTAGGGTGACGTGTATGTGGAGGTCTGAATGGTTGACCTTAAAAGCTTTTCTGAGGACTGGGATGGAGAACTGGGAGGAGACATAAGTTTTGAATCTTAATGAATCTTAATGACTTCCCTCCAATTCCTTAGTCCTTGATGGCTCATTAGGTTGTTGACAGTGAGGTGGGGATGTGTTGTGCCTGTCTGAGTTGCTGCGAAGGAGAGTTATGTCTTGCAGGAGGGAGTTAGCTATCCCTCTGAGAATATGTTTTTAACCTGAGGTCTGCTTTGCCAGCAATTCCTTCTCTTTGAACCTTAGTCAAAGAGAGGTTTGGGGGATGATTCCTTTCAGCCCCTTGTTAGGTCACCTAGGGCTGCATTGCCCCATGCTTTTGCTTGTGCTAAGCGACCAAATTACATAAGTTTGCCAGATGTGCAGAGTTCATGATCCTGTGAGCTCAGGTGTCCCAAAATGGAAGCTATGGTCCCACAGCTCCAAATCATAGAGAGGGGTGATGGTGGCAGCTCCACAATAAGCTCTTTTGGCAACAAGGTACATGAGTTCTGCCCTGCCTTTGCACTCATCCCTCAGACCCAGCATATGGGAACAAAGATAGGCTCTTCCAAGAGGCAACCATTGGTCCAGACTGGAGTCTTTATTACTACATGCAGGAACCAAACTCCCTTTTTGCAGCAGATGAGGGTCTGGGCCAGGGGCGTAATGAGGCTGGAGTGGGCCCAGAGACAAAATTTTAAGATGGGCCCCTCGTTGATACACTCACACTCACTTCACATGTGACTTGCCTCTGGGGAGCCCCTTGAGGCATGGGGGCCCCCAGGCAGCTGCCTCTCCTTGCCTAATGGTAGTTATGCCCCTGGTCTGGGCTCCTCCTGGGGACTCCCTCAGGAGCTGCCCAGAACATCATAATTGACAGACCAGGACCAAGGTGGCTCAGAGGCAAAAGAGTACCTGCTCAGGGTCTTGAGCGCTGCTTCTTTAAGGAACTTGACAAGTCAGGGAGTTTTACCAGGCATAACCCCTGCTAACTTGGCAAAGAGGCACCTTTTAATGTGGCGATTCTCCTAGATTTAGCAGAGGGAGAGTAACTGGCCCTGTCCACCCCCAGCACAGTGCCTCCAGTGGCTGTTGCTGGTGTCTGTCTTATGTTTCTTTTTAGATTGTGAGCCCTTTGGGGACAGGGAGCCATCTTATTTATTTGTTATTTCTCTGTGTAAACCGCCCTGAGCCATTTTTGGAAGGGCAGTATAGAAATTGAATGGATAGATGGATGGATGGATGGATGGATGGATGGATGGATAAATAAATCTTGAGCCATCAACAGACCAAGCTGGAGCCTGTTAGTGATTCACCCAGGGCTTGTCAAATCCCAGTCATCAGGGAGCAATGGTACCTAGACTAGCATATTCAGAGTTATGGTTATGTAATAAAACATTTATTTGTCCAAGGCAGCCCTTTTCCTGTTCCCTGTGTTGCATGTAAAGGTGATAAAGAGAAGCCCATGTCTCCTGCCACCCACCACCCACCTCCCAATGTCCACCACTAAGTCCAGTAATTTTCTTTAAGTGTCCTTTGTCTGGCTCCCAATTTTTTGTCTGGCTCCTAGGTCCAAAGAAGCCTGGATTAACCCTTCAGTTGTGAATCAGCAGTGCCTAGAATTCCTGCAAGGCTCCTTCTTCTCTGCTGGAGCTTCTTGGTGCAGGGAAACCTGCCGCTCGGCTTCTGACTTCCAGCCTGTGCTTCCTCACTGCCTGCTTAAATGGAGAGAGTCTAATTGCGCGTTGGGTGGGTTCTCCTGACAAGAGCTGGGTAGGAGGAGTGTCCAGCCAGGCCCCAAGCCCTGTGTGTCTGCTCCTGAGATCCGACCATGTGTCAGCAAACCTGGAGGCAGGAGGAGGGCGGAGTGATCGTGTGCCAGCCACAGTCTGGGTGTGCTTTCCCTTCTCAGCGCCCTGCTGGGTATACAGTGTGGGTAGGTGGCCACTCTCCTACCCACATTGCAGCTGGCAAACATTAACTTCTCCTCTTCCTACCTTGATTTTTGCCACCCATGACTCTTTCCTGGGAGCATGCATGGGGCTTGGAGCCTGGTTAACCCAGCTGTCAGGTGTGAAAAGCAACCTGTTATGCTAAATGTGTGTTTGTTTGCATGGGCCTGTAAGCAGATCAGTAAGCAGATCAGACATGTGTTCTGAGTTCTGGACACACGAGAGGTCGGATTGTGCTGTCACATGCTCAACTTTCTCCAGCCTTATTCAGATATTACATTGTATGTGTGTATAGAGGTGTCTGTACATATGTGCATATTCTTGTGTGAATATGTGTTTAAATGAACATGTGCTCATTTAAAAAGTGACCCTGGGTACAGGCCCCCTGAAATGCAGGGTAAGGTAAAGGTAAAGTGTGCCGTCGAGTCGGTGTCGACTCCTGGCAACCACAGAGCTCTGTGGTTGTCTTTGGTAGAATACAGGAGGGGTTGACCATTGCCATCTCCCGCGCAGTATGAGATGATGCCTTTCAGTATCTTCCTATATCGCTGCTGCCCGATATAGTAGCAGTGGGGATTCGAACCGGCAACTTCTGGCTTGCTAATCAAGTCATTTCCCCACTGCACCATGCAGGGTACAAATAGCAAATATGTATATGTGTTGAATGTTATGTGTGAATAACTGCACATGTGTACAGATTTGTGAGGCTACAATGACTATGGTGAATATTTATATACTGCTTTTCAACAAAAGTTCCCAAAGCGGCTTAAGAAGAGAAATAATAAATAATAAATAAAATGGCTTCCCAAAGGCCTCACAGTCTAAAAAAGAAACCTAAGATAGGCACCAGCAACAGCCGCTGGGGTTGGTTAGGGCCAGTTGCTGTCCCGCCGTTCAATAAAGAGAATCACCCCTTTTAAAAGCTGTCCCTTTCCTCAGTTATCTGGGATACATGCATGCAACGTGCACAGATCGTACGTGCGTTGAACATAACGTGGATAGGGCTTCTGTGTCCCTTCCTGCCAGCACAAATATGGTTCTTACTGGATGATATTTCCTAGTCCTCTGGTGCCACCCAGAGACAGATGCTTTATTTATATTTCTAGAACAGGAATTCCTAAACTGTGTGCCAAGGCATGTGAGTGTGTTGCAGGAGGACTACAGTATGTGTGTGCTGTGAGAATGAGAGAAAAGAAATAATTAAGGGCTCCTGGAAGCTGAAAGTACCCACCCCCAATCAGTATTCTTGCTAAATTTTTCCCCTGTCTGTGCAGAATGAGTTTTGTTCTGGGTGGCAGTATCAAGGCAGTGTGAGTGCACATGTGCATTCAGTGTGTGGCCTTCCTGATTCAACCTGAGTGTGATCTAAAATTAACTGAGCAGACATTTTAAAAATTGTGTGCGCGCGTACTTGCACACATCTTAGAGCAGGCCTGCTCACCTTAGGCCCCCCAGCTGTTTTTGGACTACAACTCCCATAATTCCCAGCCACTGTAGCCAATAGCCAGGGATTATGGGAGTTGTAGGCCAACATCTGCAGGAGGGCCGAAGTTGAGCAGGCCTGCCTTAGAGAGAACACTGCCCCCAGTGGAGGTTGCTCTGCTGCATCTCTGTGTTGCTTGCTTCTAGTCCACCTCTGATGATGGCCCATTCAGCCATGAAACTCGCTGGGTGACTCTGGGCCAGTCACTTTTCTCTCAGCCTTACCTACCTAACAGGGTTGTTGGGAGGAGAAACGTTACCATGTACACTGCTCTGGACTGCTTGGAAGAAGAGCAAGGTATAAATGTAAAAACAAACAAAGAAGCTATTCTGTCACATGTGCTCAGTGTGAGTGGATGCCTTCTGAAGCAGAAGCAGAGATGTACTGGAGCTGCCCACCACCATAGGAGGCTGCCCAGTTCTGCACAAATTACTACCCTGGGCTTGACCTTTTACAGTCCAGAGGCACATCTGGAACAGGGACTCATGCAGAAACACAGGAGTGGGCTTCTCTGAACGTGGGTGATTCTTAAATACTAGTTGACCTGGCGCAGAGCATCTGTGCCCCTAGTTCTCCCTGTCTCTCCTCCCCCATCTTCATCCCCCCCAAGCCCCATTCCATTCTCCCCCCTGTTGTAAACATGTTGGCATGGCTGACCCGACAGGATTTATGGTCCCTCCAGGTCCACTTCTGTTATTTAAGATAGAAATTCTGTAGATAAGAAAGTAGCAGCTAAGCTGCACGGGCGAAAGCGAAGGATGACTTTCAAAGATAAAGAAGTAGAAACAGAATAAAGTCCCCTTGAAACTCAACTAGGTCCCCCGCCCTCCCGATATCTGAGCAATAAGTGAAACAAAGGAGCAAGGAAGGAACAGAACAAGGCTGAAACGAGAAAGGTTGAACAATTATAAGCATGAGGAACACTGTCTGCGGTAGGCAACGTTGCTGACAGTACTGTCTCAGGAACAGCGTTTGCTTGATGTAGGGCTCGAGATAACCGGCAGCCAATCAGGCTGTCCTGACTCAGCATTTCTATTCCCTCTCCCGCGAGATCTTACACCTGCATGTCTCCCACTGAGCCTTTCTCTTGAGACGTCTTCTTAATACAGGTGAAGTTCCAGCTTCCTCCTGATCAGTCTCCTCAGCCCTCATCTCTGCCAGCTGTTCAGATTCCCCTGTCTGCTGCCGTTCCACCTCAGCTTCAGAGTCTGTTCTGACAGCCAAATCCTTCTGTGGTACTTCTGAGCCTGCTCTCTCAACCAAGTCCTCCCGCTCCTCCTTTGACTCTTCTGACTCAGAGGTCTGCGCCATGACACACACTCCCCCCCCCCAGCCTGTTCTCCCTTGGTGGCCAGGCTGCTTCTCCTCATTGGCTGCCAGCCGCTCTCCTCGGAGACCGTCTGCTGGCCTGGCGGCGGCTGCTTCCTCTACACAGCCAGCTGGCCTGGCTGCTGCTGCTTCCCCTACCCAGCTGGCCAACCTGGTGGCAGCCGCTTCCCCTGCATGTCTGGACAGCGTGGTGCGCTGCTTCTCCTCCCGTCCCCTTGACGAATTGGCAGCTTGCTCGCGAACTCTTGCGAGAGCTGCCACACATAGGATTAGCGACGGGTACATTTAAGAGAATTAAATATATAGATTTTAAAGTAAACCTTGTTGGTTGTAAGAATGAAGTCTGCTTCTAGTGGCTTTTTAAAAAAAAATTCAGAAAGAAAGTAGTCCTGTACAGAAGTCAAGTATCTGGATCCAGGGCTAGGGAGCGCCCAGCCAGGATGGGGAGCTGTGTGCACTCTCAACCTGCAGTTGTGTGAATACAAAAATCATGGGGTGGGGGGAGGATGGGAAAGTGATTGTGTGGGATCTGGGAGCTGGGTAGGATGAGCTTGCCCTGCCTACATTCTGTCCCCAGGATTTTACTGCAGGCAGCAAAAAGCCATCCTCCTCAGGTTCCACCTCTCACGTGACCACTCTCCCTTCCTCCCCCCTTGATTTTTGTGTCCACACAACCACGGATTGGGAGCGTGCATGGCTCTCCTACCCTGGCTTGGCGCTCCACCAGCCCTGTTTAGAGTTGTGTGAATGAGCCTGTTAGTTACCTGGGTATAGGACTAATGTTAGCGCACCAGCTAGCCCCACTTCTACACCGGCATGCTCCTTAGCCATGCCTCCTGCTCTCTGCCACTACAGACAAATGTTGTATGCGAGGGGAGCAAGAGCATAGTTATGGGATGCATTGGCATGGTGGTGGGTTAGCAGGTGGGTTAGCAGTTAATTAACCCTGTACCCAGACACATACCCAGACACATCACCTCTGAACAGGACTATCAGAACTTTGGGAAACATTGCTCCGGGCCTGCTCAACTTAGGCCCCCCCAGCTGTTTGTGGACCACAACTCCCAGAATCCCCAGCCACAGTGGCTAATAGCTAGGGATTATGGGAGTTGTAGGCCAACATCTGCAGGAGGGCCAAAGTTGAGCAGCTCTGAGTCATTCTCAGTGGAGATGGTGCTATGTAAGAACAGGCTTTTGGACACAGTTTGGGATGGGTTGAAATCTGTGTATAACTCACACCTAAATCTGTTATTTACCTTTGTGTTTCCTGAGCAGGGAGTTAGAAGAATACGAGTGTGAAAGTTTAATTCACATGGAGGACTTTCTACATTATTCACTTGTTCCAGCGGTAAGTAGGCCAACGGCTTGACACCTCTTGATTAATTAATGTTTCCTGCTTGATGCATACACCCTTGGACATACTGTGGAAGCCCCCTCAGTGGCAAGGCAAAACTTGCTGTATCCAAATCCATGGTTCTTCACCAGGCAAGTGTAACACAGAGAAAATGGCTCGTGTGTGTGTGTGTTTGAGCTTCTGAAAATTTCAGGCCCAAATGGTGCATTATGATAAATGTGTGTTGCTTCCACTCTGCGTCTTCTCCCCACTGGTTGGCTCCTAAGTGACTTTTGTGCAACCAGAAGGCATTTCCATTGGCACAACATGGGAGGATTTTCGCCAACCCCTCTCCCCTCTGTAGTCCTTTGAACTTCATATAATCCTGTTCCACAAGGTCCTCTGATTCACAAGAGGAGATTTTTGGGGAGCGCAGGGGGCTGTTGTGGGGTGAAAATTCTAGTGCTGAAGCTGCTATTTGGGAGGGAAGCTTCTATAGGCACCAGTGGAATTCCCCCCCACAAGGAAATAGAAGTGTGGGGGTACAGTTTTGTTGGGACTGCAGTGTTACAGGAAAGTATTAAATACCTACGACATAATTATTGTAACTAATTATTGTAACTACGACATAATTATTGTGATTGTCACAAGGGCTAGCCAATCAGCAGTCTGTACAGTCAATTGACCCTGGAAATAGGAATAACCAGTTACTCCTGAATTTTACTCTCAACAGAAAGAAGCCTGGGCCAAAGGGTGTGTACAGTCATGTAGAGCTTGCATGATGTGCTTGCTATGAATCTGCTCTTGGCTCTTGTTGGCCAGACGGCAGGCTTCTTTCTGTTGAGAGTAAAATTCAGGAGTAACTGGTTATTCCTATTTCCAGGGTCAATTGACTGTACAGACTGCTGATTGGCTAGCCCTTGTGACAATCACAAAACTATTCTCTCCTCTAAGAACAATTTTCAAGGTTTTTTCATTTTCTTTCAAAAATCGCTTTTTCAAAAAACTGAATGAATACATGTTTAACTAGAGAAATGATGCGAGGCACCCAAATGGTGTTTTTTCCTTTAAAAAAAACAAAAACCTTTGCCATAGAATAGGGGAATCACTGCTGGATTTAGATCCAAGCACTTATGTCGTTAGAGCAAAAGAGACCGTGAAGAGAGGCAGGTGCAGAAAAACCTTGTGGCAGAAACTTGCATCGACCTCTGTAGGTAGGAACCATCTATATGTACCCTAACAAATGGGCTAGGTGAAAATTATTCTACTGGGTCTTTCTGGCAGAGGATTCGATGGCTATATGCTGTCAAAGGGACTCTGATCTTTGATCTTGGAGGCAGTGGAACATGTCTAGATCTGAGTTGTTGGGTCCTCTTATTCTGCATTGGTTTCTGGAGATTCACTAATGTCTTCACTGCCCTCATGACTTTTCTCCTGTATGTTCAGGTCATCATAGTTATAGTGCTGTCCTGCCTTGAAACGAGAACCAGAAGATGGGGTGTAGAAGAAAAATTGCAAAAACTCAGTGGTCATGGAGCATTTTTGATGTGAGTCAGACACAATTTCCCTGCTGCGGCTTTACGTCACTTTCAGAGAGACAAACTTTACCGGTCTGGTATGGCTGGTCAATGACAATGGCGAATATTGATGTACTGCTTTTCAACAAAGGTTCCCAAAGCGGTTTACATAGATATGAATGCACGAATGAACGAATGAAATGGCTCCCTGTCCCCAAAGGGCTCACAATCTAAAAAAAGAAACACAAGAGAGACACCAGCAACGGCCACCGGAAGGATGCTGTGCTGGGGATGGATAGGGCCAGTGGCTCTCCCCCTGCTAAATGAAGAGAATCGCCACTTTAGAAAGATGCCTCCATCTTAAAAGTGAAAAGCGGGTTGCCCTTCCAGATCTGCCCCCAAGTGGGGCCAGACGTATCTGCTTTGCCATCTCAGCCCGTGCTTTGCCTCCTTCTGCAGAAGTAAAGCAGCAAGACCTTCCAAACTGGTGTTGAGCCTTGGTGTGCAGGTTTCCTCAGGTGGTTGCTGTAGTACAGCAGCATCTTGGGCCAAGTTGGGAGCACCGACTAGAGAAAACCTGCCTCGTATCATTTTGGAGGCACACCTTTGTCGTTGCCAGAAACTGGAGCCAGCAGATTTAGGGCAGGCAGGTAGGATAGCTAGAAGAATATCTTCTGCCTTCAGCCCCCATAACTGTGCTGTGGGTAGCAGCTTGGAACTGAAAGCAGGCCTTCCTCTTTCTCAGTAGAATCAGGCTTCCTCAACCTGCGGCCCTCCAGATGTTGCTGAACTACAACTCCCAGCATACTCAGCCACCATAAATTGACTCAGCAGCTTCCTATGTTCCTATGCCTTAAGAAGAGCCTGGCTGGGTCAGGTTCAAGGCCCATGTAAACCAGCATCTCCCCCCACCCCCACAGTGGCCCACCAGATGCGTCTGGAATGTCCACAAGCAGGAGATGAAGGCATGCCCCATCTCCTGCCATCACCCCCCCTTTTTTTGTTTTGCTGTCCTAGAGAAAGCCAGTTCTCATGTTATATGGGGGATATTTTGCATATAGGGATCTAATCTCATTGCCTGTTTTCATAGGAGGAACAGCTGGCAATTCATGAATGCCGAAGTTGTAAACATAGTGACTTCATGGATGCCAAGTTCCCAGCTTTTGTTCAACTGTGTTCAGAAATCGGTGTTTTTTGCCCACATTAGTAAAGTGATCAAGTCAAATGGCCTCCACAGCAACTTGTGCTTTTCGGTTTAGTAATAAGCCAAACAGGTCCTGTCCATGTTGGTCTCCTCCCTGATTGTCCAACAAATGAGGACAACGGTGGGCCTTGTGACATGATATTGGCACAGTACAAATTATACTTTTCACAGCTTTTTACTTCTGATTGGGTCCATGGAATCACTTTTACTTCCTTCCTACCCAGATTAATCTTTGTGCCATTTTAGGTTTAGGGCAAATGTTGAAGTATTAATGTTGCATTGCTTCACTATGATCCTTGTCTTCCTCAGTTAGCAATCCTAACCAGTCCAAAGTCAGCAGAAAGTACTATTAAATGGCTCAGAATCCTAACTTGGTTTGTTTGTTTTGAATTTCACAGACCCTTTGATTTCGTGACAGCATTCAACAACCGATGGTCATTTGGCTTTGCATTTGGCTCTACTGCTGACAGATTGATGTTTCTGTTTACACAAGAATACCTGCCAACAAACTTTCCTGGCTGGGCTAAAGGTAAAATCCACAGTTAGGAAGCACCAGGGGGAAAGGAAACAGAACACTCCCTCTGTGACCTCTGATTTTGAGTTTGGCCATATTCAGGGGGGTAGCTAGGGGAGAAGGGGCCTTTTTTTGCCCCTATCCCTGGGGGGTCCCTTGGAGTGAAGGAGATAATGAAGAAAATAGGGAAGGGTGGAACTGGGGGGCCCTCAGGAGTTGGGGGGTCTGGGTTCTTTGAACCCATCTGCTCAGTTATAGCTACACCCCTGGCCATATTCATATGTTGCTTGCTCCCCTGGAGCAAGCTAGTCCCTAGACTGTTGGGCATGCTGAAGGCTGTTTCTGAGAGTACACTTCTAAGATTGCAAGGGATGACAGAATAGTTGAGTGGGGCGTTCTAGAGGAGAGATTCTCAACGTTGGGTCCCCAGATATTCTTGGATTTCAACTCCCATAATCCCCAGCCCCAGTGGACTTTGGTTGGGGATTATGGGAGTTGAAGTCCAATAACACCTGGGAACTCAACATTGAGAATCCCTGTTCTAGAGGAAGGTCAGTACTTAATCTCTCCTGCATTTGCTGATTCTCCCGGTAAACTTTGCTCCATTTGCTTTGTGGCTATTTTCCCCCACCGCTGGACATAACGGCAGCGGGGGATGAGATCCCTGGGGGGTGAGAAAGAAGCATTTGCAGGGAGAACCGGCAGGTGGAAGAAGAATTTAAATACCTGCTCTCACCAGATTTTGCCACACACCCCACATTAGTGTTGCAAGAGAAACCTGGGGTTAGCAAGTCCCTCATAATGTTTCGTTTGGAGTTCAGATGATGCAATTCCTGCATGGCATTCGATTCTATATATCTTTGCATCCATGTGTGTAAACTACTGTATGTCAATTCACTTTGAAATCATGGTCAGCTCTAGCTTCCTAACATGTGTTCACAGCAATTTATATGCAAGGATAGTCTATCTATCTATCTATCTGTCTGTCTGTCTGTCTGTCTGTCTATCATATTTTTATACTGCCTGGTATATACATCGCTAGATGGTGTTCACAAACCACCTAATGGCGCAGCGGGGAAATGACTTGCCTAGCAAGCCAGAGGTTGCTGGTTCGAATCCCCGCTGGTATGTTCCCAGACTATGGGAAACAGCTATATTGGGCAGCAGCGATATAGGAAGATGCTGAAAGGCATCATCTCATACTGCGCGGGAGGAAGCAATGGTAAACCCCTCCTGTATTCTACCAAAGACAACCACAGGGCTCTGTGGGCACCAGGAGTCAACACCGACTCGATGCTACACTTTACCTTTACTTTAGGCAGTGCTCACACTCTAAGGCTGTGCACACTAGCAGCCCTACCTGGGCTGGCACAGCCCTACCCAGGTAGGGCTACTTGTGTGGAGTGCCAGGATTGGGCCCGATCCTGGCGCTGCCCCGCCAGGTAGCCTCCATTGGTGACTGGGCTTTTACTGGGCTAGAAGGGCTCAAGCACACACTTCTGTCTCAGTCTCTGCAGTCGTGTGCATGCTCAGGCTGCCAGGAGCGTGCCAAGAGCTCCCAGCAATGTGGGAATTTCTGGTAGGCATGCCTGTTAGGGATGTGCATGGAACCGGTTGGCCCAGTTTGGTTCGAGTCCGGATCGGACTTGAACCTGACTGGACCAGTGCGGTCCGGCACCCCTTCAAACCCCCCTGGTCCGGTCTGGGGGGGGTTCGTGAATATTTTTTAATATATATATTTTTAACCTCTAGCCCCTTCGAGGGGCTTCTTCTAGACCATGGGGGAGTCCATGAAGTTTCCTCCTCCCCCTGCCAGCCTCACTCATCACCGCCACGGCCCGTTCAGCTGCATTTTCTGGCCCGTTCGGGCCTCTGTAAGTTGGTGCAGCGGCCATTTTGCCTGCCGCCACACATGCACAAATGGCCTCTGCGAGGCCTGGCATGGCCCAGGGTTTCGTAGAGGCCATTTGCGCATGCGCAGCAGCTATTTAAATTTTTTGTTTTTTAAAAAAATGGCCACCGTGCATGCGCAAATGGCCTCTGCAAGGCCCTGGGCCATGACAAACCTCGCAGAGGCCATTTGCACATGCACGGCGGTGGGCAAAATGGTCGCCGTGCCAACTTACAGAGGCCCAAACATGCCAGAAAATGCAGTCGAATGGGCCGTGGCATTGATGAGTGAGACCGGTGGGGGTGGTGGAACCTTCGTGGACCCCTCCCCCCGCAGCCTAGAAGAAGCCTCCTGAAGGGGCTAAAGGTTTTTTAAAAAAATCTTTTGAAAAAATTGCAAACCCTCTAAACCGTTGGGGTGGGGGGCAGTTGGTCCAAGTTCAGACCGAACTGGAAGGGGTTCAGTTCGACCCTGAACCATCGAACTGAACCGTTTTGACGTCGAACAGGTTCGGGGTCGAACCTGTTCGCACATCACTAATGCCTGGTAGGCATTTCTTCATGTATAATCATGTATTTTCCTCATTCTGAGAAAGCAGACCGCAAAGTAATTTTAACTCTGGCAACTCCAGATTGGGCTTGGGAAAATGTGTTTGTTGCATACATGAATCAGAGATCAAGCCATGTTAGATTGGAAACCTACAGACTAAAACATCAAATGTGGAACAGAACTGTGCAGAAAATATTACAGTACAAATAGCAGCCTGACAATGTAAAACATCAAACATGTGGCAGTAGTACAAGCAATGAATGTGTTCTTATTGACTTTAGAATGTATTATTCCTTTTCTTATACAGGCCCTCAGTTCAAAAGCTTATGAAACCTGTTGGAACTCTTTCCTAATCCTTAATCTGCTTGAATGGAAAAGGAGCAGAAACCATGTCAGGAGAAGGAAAATCTATCCAGCTGGTCTTATTTCTGAACTAGGATTTCGGCTGTCTTAGCAAAGTGCAGTTTATCACAGGAGTGTGAAAGATTCTCAGTGAGCATCACACTCAGTGAGTGTGAAAGATGCTCAGTATTTCTTTTCCCTAGCGTCTAGGAAAATAAATCCTTCAAGATGGAAACCAGTGCTCAGAGCACAACCCCTGCAAGTGACCTCTAATAGTTGTCCTTTGGGAAATGCTAGACCTCAGTATGGAGTCACAACGGTTTCTAGAGCTGCTGGAAAACAGAATAAAAACACATTCACTTGCTTTCTTTTTCTTTTGCAGTATTTTTCCTCCTGTTGGTAGCCATTGAAGTGGGCTTGTCCTCATATCCTTTCTTTGTCTGTCTTTCAACAAGTAACAAGATTATAGGAGCAACGTTAGGATTCCTTTACACAGCGACTTGGTGAGCAGAGCATTCATCAGTGATACTAGGTGCCACTCACAGGAATGGCGGGATTGTGGGAGACTGAAACCTGAGGGATCAGTTCAGGTGATATTTTATCCAGCAGCTCAACCACATGGGATAAGGTTGTGTGCACCCTGTGAGTGTGTACAACTTTCCCCCCTCCTGATGTGCTGGGGCACCTTTCCCTGTTCGTGTGTGTGTGAGCGAGAGGGTAGTTCATCCAAATTGTTTCTCTAGTCAGACAACATCCCCTTCCTCCATGATTAAAGAATGGTGTCCTGGGAGAGGGGATGAATGTGCACACTCATATACATCCCCCCCCCAGCCCCTAGCCATGAGAGAACCTAGGGCATCTGTGAACCTTAAGAGCACCCAAGGGCATCTGTGAAACCTAAATGTATTGCTAGATGTTGCTGCTGCTCAGGATGAGAAGAGGTTATTGTGTGCTGGCAACTTCCACTCCTCCCTGGGAGCATGGGGGAAATCAAAGGCGGTGTGGGGGGGCGGGGGAGTTTTCCATCCGCTTCAGCTCTCTCTGCCCATTCTGGTGGAAAGTGTTGGGGTATAGATGGTTTGAGTCTCCATGTAAGAAGTGTAGCTCAAGGTCATAGTGAGAGAATCAAGTAACATTAGGAGGAAGTCTCTGAGAACACAGGAAGCAGATGTTAGGGCTGTTCTTGTTTGTTTGTTTTCTCAAATGTGTAGACTGCCCCAAACTTCCATCTCTGGGCAGTTTACAACAACATAAAATACATTAAAAATGAAAACTTTAAAACAATTAAAAAACCACTGTCAAATTAAAAGGCTTGGGTGAAAAAAAAAACCCGAGACTTTGGGGGCTTTTAAAAAGTTGTCAGGGATGGAGAGGCTCTTATTTCAGCAGGGAGTGTATTCCAGAGTCTTGGGGTGGCAACAGAGAAATCCGGTCCCTGCATACCCACCAGAGACGAATTGATGGCGAACTGGTGGCGCTCTGCAGACGAACCTTACCATATGATCTCAGTGGGTGGTGGGGCTCCTGGCGAAGAAGGTGTTATCTTTTCTTGTTGAGGGATGTGAGGAGAAACATTAAACCCTCACACACCAAAGTGTGCTCTGGTGGTAAAGAAGTTAGCCAAAGAGATTATCTGGAGACAGTTGGTTGAGTTAAAAAAACCAAAGATATATTAAGAAACTAAAACATCACATACTGAGAGAGACATAGAACAACATACCCAAACAGGCACCTTTAAAAACAACTGATAAATTCTAACTGATTCTGATCAAGAGAGAGACCTATTAACGTAACTCATCCTGCCTTTAGTGGCCAGAAGAGGTTACTGCAGTGCTAAGAGTCAGTGCTGTAGAATTCTCACTTCTAACAGTTCTCACGTTAGGCACTAGATAGCTGAATTACACGCTCCCAATTGGCCATCATAAAAATTCTACCAGCAAGGTAGGAGGAGAGGAAAATGATAGTCAGTAAACTGGGTAAAGACGTGGGAGGTGCGGTGAGTGCTTTCCCTTTACGAGGGTAAAGGGAAAGGACTCTGGAGCTGGGTACAAGTTCTGAGCTTGCCATTGCCACCTGCCTCTGTATCCAGCTCAGAGGTGATAGTTTCCCTCTTCTCCTGCTTTGTTTGTAGAGTTCTCATGGCCAATCAGGAGCGTGCATGGCTTCCAATTTAGTGTAAGAGGTTTCTCCTACCTCAATACCCATTGCAAGAACAGCCCGACTCGTTCCCTGACCTTGTAATTGCGTTCTTGCCAGTGAAGATCTGGCTCTATGCAGAATGTTGATGGGATACTATTTGGGTGGGAGGGGTGCCCATGTGGATCTAGTTTGAGGACTGTGATGTGAGGGTTTTGCATGAGATCTGGATTAACAATAGCTCCAGGTACATTTACTGTGATTACTACCATTTTAGGAACTTAATAACGTCTTTATTTTTTGCAGGTTGATAGTCATGGTCCTAGATATGAAGTGCCCCCAGGGACAGGTAAGTGAATATATGTAATTATGACAATCATGAATACTGTGGGCTCCAGACTTAATCTGCAAGTACGTGATACAGCCTGTAACAACTTGTAAATGCCATGTACATGGACATAGAAAGGTGGGATGAAATGTAATTAATAAAATATTTTAAGAATAACCATGAATATTGCTTTGAATATTAGAGATTTTATTTCGCCTGTGGTCAATAACAAGCTTTACTGCATCAAGCTGGTTTGGGGGTCATACGTACCCCAAGAAAGCCTTAACATAAAATACCTGGGGATTTATTTATTTGATTTTTATACCGCTAACGCCCTTCCAAAATGGCTCCAAATTTTTCTAAAATTTTTAAATGGATATTAAAAATGATGTTTATTGAGAACTTTCCTTTTCATTACATATGACATAATTATAACAGTTTGAGAAATATATCAGTGCAGTGATCATGAGTTGTGAATTACCTCTAATAGAAATAGCAACTTTTACAGAACTTAGATGCTACAGTTTCCTTCCGGGACTACTCTTTGGCCATGTGCCTTCCCTTTTTGGCTTGTGAGAAGTGGCAAAACATGACTAGCTTTCTGGACTCTAAGGTCATTCACATGACCAAAGTGGTTGGGGCCGAGGAGCACTGGTGGGAAGGCAGGAGCCTACCTCACTCCCCCCCCACAATCTGAGCCTGAACAGGGCTCCACCCCTCCCGCAGCCAGACAAGCAGTGCGGCAGCAACTGGCACGGAGATTGAGAGGCCGGGGAAAGGAAGCTGGGCCGCCAGATATCCCAAAATGCAGTGCACAAGCAACACGGTGCATTAGGATACCTCCTTGCTGCTGGGCCTCTCCTTCCCCTGGCCTCTATAGCCAAGATGTCTGCTGGCAGCCCAAATACCCATACAACTGCAGGTAAGGTAGGCACACACTTGTTTTCCTACCTCACTGTAAGCCCGGGTTTAGAAGCAGGGCTACCAGGGGGAATAGTGGTGGGATCAGGAGTGATCCCAGCACTTCGCATGACCGGGCCAACCTGGGGTAGCCCTGCCCTACCCCCATAGGGCTGGTCATATGAATGTCTTCTCTGTTTGTTATTCAGAAGCATTAGGAAACAGCCGACCCAGCTAGCAATTCAACTAGCTTTTACAATGTGGCTTACAGGAACATATCTTAGTTCTATCCCCCCCCCCCAAATGTGTGGCATCTAAAGTATTAAGATGAATTCACCCACTGATTAGCTCAGTCTTCATTTGTCTTTCTCTGGACTCACTGAGGTGAGGGCAACCCTCAACAATCCATTTTGCAAACCGCTTTCTTTGAACAAGGAAAAGGAGTAATGGCTGACAGTCTGTGGCTGACAGATGCCATTAAATCTGGCCATGGGCTGAGGTTTGAGGTTGCAGGTTGCTTGCAAACATTTGCAGATGGAGTCAAAATGACCCCCCCCCAAAAAAAACCAGAATTAGAAAATATTGTTCAACATTAATTTTGCAAGTAGTTGTGATGGAAAAACCACTTTTGCTGGGTCACAGGGAAGATTCTAAGTGGGGGGGGAACACAGCTTCCCAGAGCTGCTCCATCCCCTAAGGGGAATATCTTACAGTGCTTGCACATCAAGTCTCCCATTCATATGCAACTGGGGTGGGCCCTGCTTAGCTAAGGGGACAAGTCATGCTTACTACCACAAGACCAGCTGTCCTCTCTTTATTTAAAAGTTTAAATAATTCAGGTTTACAAAGGCATTTTGTAAACTTGTGGGATACTAAAGGAAAAGGTAAAGTATGCTGTGAAGTCGATTTCGACTCCTGCTGCTCACAGAGCCCCGTGGTTTTCTTTGGTAGAATACAGGAGGGGTTTACCATTGTCTCTTCCTGCACAGTATGAGATGATGCCTTTCAGTACCTTTCTATATTTTTGCTGCTCGATATAGTACCAGCGGGGATTCGCTAACCCCTAAAATGGTTTGTAGTTAATACTAAGAAAAGTGCCTGTTTTAATGGTTAGTGCTGGACTAGGACCGGGGAGACCTGCGTTCAAATCCCCATTCAGCCATGAAACTAGCTGGGTGACTCTGGGCCAGTCACTTCTCTCTCAGCCCAACCTACTTCACAGGGTTGTTGTGAAAGAGAAACTCAAGTATGTAGTACACTGCTCTGGGCTCCTTGGAGGAAGAGCGGGATATAAATGTAAAAATAATAAATAATAATAATATTGTTCCATTATGGGCATGTCCATTGCTCTTGATGGGTTGATATACTGTGAAGCTGGGAGAGTAGAAAGTATTCTGGGGAAAGATGCTTGATGTTTGTTTGTTTGTTTTTTAAAACGTGTATTTATTTTGTTAATATCATGGATTACTCCTAAATGTTTTGAATGTTTCTGGACTGAAAGGTGGATTATGAATATAAAAATTGAATAAAATAAAGACAGGCTTCATCCACAGGAGCGTCATGGGAAGACAGCTGTGTTAGTCCCTGTCTGTTGTGTGGCCCTTTGCAGGACTTGCACAGAGTGAAGTTTCTCATCTCTGAATATGGGTAGGTGAATGGCATCAGAAATGCTGCACCACCAACTCATTCTCCCAAATATGTCATTTGGACATGCCCATGTTTACCACTTCCTGGTATGTACTCATCCTGTAGAAAATCAAGAACTTTGCTCTGTGTGTGTGTGTGTGTGATATGGGGAATGGAGAGAGAGGTGGCCCATGGAGAGTCCATTCAGTCAAAAAGCGTGTATGTTCAGATATGTTCAGACAGGAGACAAGACTGAGGCAATGATTCAAGAGAATCAGGTATCCAAAACAGCAGGCAGATTGTCAGGACCATGGACAGGGCACAAGGGAGCTGGATGTGGTTATAGCCAAGCCCAAACTAAACAAGGGAGATAGTTGTAAGTCTCCTCATGATTTTAGTCTCTTTAATGAAAAGTTGCAGGAGACTCTATGGGCAGAGGAATGGTGTGGGAGAGGGGAGAGGGCCTGCATAAGCCATTTCTCCATTTTTCCATTTCTCGCTTCTACTCAAAGCCACCCCCCACCCCCCAAGGTTCCCACCTATAGAGGCTGTTCATATGCGCAGCCAAGACTGGGCTAAGGCAGCCAAGCTTGCTCTTGGCTACGCGTGTGAACCACCTGGATCACAGCTGATCCTGGCGGCACTTTGGCAGCAACCCGCCTGCTGAGCCAGCCTCCTAAATGGGTTTAAGGGAGTGAGCGCTTCCTTAGCCCTGCTTTCTCAATCGTTAGCAGCACCTGCTGCTTTTAGCTGGCGCTTTAGCAGTGATGGGCACCCGCCCGTCTCAGGGATCCCCCACAATGCACTGTGCTAATTAAAGCAGACAAACATTGGCAAACAGCAGTAAAAGCAGACCCCCCCATTTACTACCTTTACTACAACTATGAATATTTGTATACCACTTTTCAGCAAAAAATCATAGGCGTAGGGTCCATTGGACAAGGGAAGGCAAATGTCCCTGGGCCTGGAGGGTCAGAGGGCCCACAAGCAGAGGCTTCCCGGGGGGTCTCTGACAACTTGCCGCGGCCAACTCGCTGTGGCCAACTGGACATGGCCAACTCACCACCGGTCAATTGGATGCGGCCAACTCACTGCAGGGAACAACACAACTCCCCCTTGCAAGCCCGTCCTGTCACTTTGGCTTTTGATCCGGAGGGCACAAGCGGGAGGGAGGCGAGAGGAAGCTAATTTCCACCTACCACCCACCAAAGCATGTTTTTCACGTTCTGCAGTGGAAGGAAGAATCTCTCTGCATTCCTACCTGTGGGGTTGTGCCTCATGGGAAGTGAAATGTCAGGTGTGAAGCATGCACCAGAGCTTTAGAGCAAACAAACTGCCATTTCCCTCCTCATATTGCCCCTTTGCTGGTCTCCCCAAAGCAGCAGCAGACCTTTCTGCTGAGTTCTCTTATTAAAGCAGACTACCTCACGTGTATCCTAGGGATATTAACAGAACACTTGGGGCATCTGGTGTGTAGTTGGATTTTATTAGCAAAACTCTTCGGAGATTTCCTGGCCAAGGTGTGTGTGCATGTTGTATTGTTTTTTTGTTTTTAATTCTCTGCAGGAAAGTACCACTCACTGCACCCTATGGCCCAGCATAAAACTGCTTACATGGCAGAAAAGATCTCAATATGCCATGCCAATCATTCACTCTGTAGGATTGTACAGACTGTTAGGCTTTCATCTATTAATTTATTTTTGCATGAACAAGAGACTGGGCTGTAGTCTGGACTGCATTATCCGCATGTTGAAAACTGACATACTGTATTTCCTAACACCCTCCCCATATAGAACACAGCCTCTGGTTGGACATTGTGGGGCTTCAAAATAACCATGGAGTTGTCAAAACATGCTTGTATTTTAGGTGTGGTGTTAGACTGTCTTGAGAAGCTCTCTGCATTCCTACATGTGGGGTTGTACCTCATTAGAATTGAAATGTCTGGAGCAGATCAATTTCCCCACTCTGTTTCTGGGCCCAGCCCTGTACAACTGCCAGAGCCTGGATAAGTGTATACATGCTCAGGCTTCTAGATGTCTACAAGTCCACAGTATAATTGTTACTGAACAGTATTATGACCAGAACACCATATTGGATCAAAATAGCCCCTTTTTAATATTTGTCACCAGTCTGAACTATTTATCACCTCTGGAGAGGTTCTGTGTAAGAAAACTCCATTGTGTGTAAAAGGTTTTGCAAGCTTTCTCTCAGGGTGGTGGTGGAGGGGAGGGCTGGCTTCCTCTCACCTCCCTCATGCTTGTCCCCTCTCAATTGAAAGCCAAAGCGACAGGTCGGGCTTGTGGGGGTGAGTTGCGTTGTTCCCTGTGGGAGTTGTCCCTGCGGTGTGTTGGCCGCATCCAATTGGCCGTGGCCAGTTGGCTACGGAGAGTTGGCTGCGGCCAGTTGGCCATGGTGAGCTGTCCCATTCCCCTCCTGGGGGGCCTCCCAATGATCTGGGGGACCGCCCGGCCAATATTTCTCACATTAGAGCTGAATAGTTAGAGCCCAGGAGATGCGCACATGCATCTGCTCCCTTTCTCTTCTGCAGCAGTGGGGAGGGAGGGAGGGCACAAGAAGCTGGTGTGGCTCTTTCTGTTTGGAGGACACAAAGCGGCGGCTCCACTGGCAACCATGCAGGGCTTGGTAAGGGCTGCATTTCCCGCCTCCCTACTGAATGGAAGTGCTGTTTTGTAAAGCGCCCTTGGATTTACCATCCCTGGACAGCACGACGGAGAGGAGGAAAAGGCAAGAGGGTCGCGCCACCCCTTGCATCTGACATCAGATGCAGGGGGCGTGGTTTGGGGCTCTGGGATGTGCACGCATGATAGGGGCCCCCTTCCTGCTCTTTGGCCCCAGGGAAGCTTGCTACACCCCAAATAATAAATAAATAAGATGGTTCCCTGCCCCCAATGGGTTCACGAAAATGGTGCTTAAGTTACCCACATCCCAAGCAGTAATATAAGCAACTGTTCAGCAATCTAAACTGAATAGTAAACTATTATGTGTATCTATTCATGCATCATTCTGAGACTGATTCTATTTTTAGCCTACTTTCCAGTAAGCTTATGAGATCACCCGGCATTCTGTGTGTGTGTGTGTGTGTGTGTGTGTGTGTGTGTGTCCCCGCTTTCAACTTTGCAATGCCTGGATCAATATGAACCAAATTGCGTACAGTTGTAGGGACACACAGGGACACCTCAATGGTAAAGTTTGTGATTGTCATCCACCCCGATCCAAGATGGTGGACGTGTAAACGTTTGAGGTGCAAGTGAGCTAACTTGTGAACCGTCTAACCTACTTGAACCAAACTTGCTATAGTTGTAGAGATACATAGGGATGCCCAAATGGCATGGTGTGTGATGATGTCATCCTCTCCAGTTCAAGATGGTGGCCGCATGAACATCTGAGGTGCATGCGGGCTAATTTGTTGACTGTCTCACCTATTTGAACCAAATTGGGTTCAGTTGCAGTGAGTGACACACAGCGACACCACAATGGCATAGCTTGTGATGATGTCATCCACGCCGTTTCAAGATGGTGGACGTGTATACCTTTGAGACTCAAGTGGCCTAACTTGTGAACCGCTTAACTGATTTGAACCAAATTTGCTGCAGCTGTAGGGACACATAGGGACATCTCCATGGCATAGTTTGTGATGAAGTCATCTACCCCAATTCAAGATGGTGGACACATGCACATTTGAGGTGCAAGTGGGCTAACTTGTGGACTGTCTAAGTGATTTGAACCAGATTACTTATAGTTGTAGTGAGTGACACACAGGGACACCTCAATGGCGTAGTTTGTGATGATGTCATCTACCCTGATTCAAGATGGCAGAAGCTTAAACCTTTGAGGCACAAGTGCACTAACTTGTGGACAGGCTAACCAATTTGAACCAAATTCACTACAGCTGAATGGACACATAGGCATGCCTCAATTGTGTAGATTGTGATGATGTCATCCACCTCGATCCAAGATGGTGGATGCATAAACTTTTGAGGTGCAAGTGCACTAACTTGAGGACTGTCTAACTGATTCGAACCAAATTTGGAACAGCGTTAGTGAGTGACACACAGGGACACCTCAATGGTGCAGTTTGTGATGATGACATCCACCCCAATCCAAGATAGTGGACATGTGAACATCTGAGGTGCAAGAGATCTAACTTGTGGACCTCCATTTGCACCAAATTTAGTCCAGATGGATAGACAGTGAAAGGAAAGTAAGCTTATTAGTTCTTACTAGAATAACTTGTGGGTTTTTTTGTTAACTTCAGCATAAACAATTTGCTTCTATAGCAGCGTTTCTTAACCTTGGGTCCCCAGATGTTGTTGGACTACAACTCCCATCATCCCCAGCCATGGCCTTTGTGGCTGGGGATGATGGGAGCTGTAGTCCAACAACATCTGGGGACCCAAGGTTAAGAAACCCTGTTCTATAGCATCCCAAAGCCATAGCTCAGTTGCAGTTTAGCTATTCACATTTTTTACTCCATCCTTTCTGTCTTGTCTCACTGTGTCACAGGAAAATAAAAAATAAAAAAATGAAATCCTGTGGTTATCCCTTGCAAGTAGGGCTTATCTGAAGGCAGTATTCACCAGAGACCAAGCTACACATTATAACCCAGCCCTGCAAAGCATCCTTGGAAGGGAATGATTTGAAGTAAAGCAGCAAGCAGGAGGGAGTGCTTAACTCTCCACTTGCCTATCATTTTCTTCCTCTCCTCCAAACTGGCAGGTGCAAAAGTGGCTGTGGGGAAGAGTTAAGCACCTTGCCCTTCTCCCCTGCAAAGAACTGTTGCAAAACTCTTTGCAAGTGTAGAAGAAGTTGTCAGCGCCGAGGCTTATCAGCCAGTAACCTCTTTTGAACATCTCTGCTCAGCTGTGAAATCTGTGAATTGGAATATTCATATCCAGCAGTAGCCAAGATTATGTCATTATGCATGTTGGCTGAAGAAGAAAATGCCTTTGAGCATGGTACTCTTTTTCTCTACACTAAAGAAACACAAGCTGTCGTTAGGAACGCTTCTTGGGACAGGGTGCATAGCTTTTAGAAAGAGGAGCACAGAAAAATGAGCACAGCAGAACTTGTGGGATGTAAAGGTGTACAGGGAAGGTGTGCAGACACCTTTGATAATTCTGGTTTTTGTGCACAGCTTATTGGAGCGTATGAAGATTATATTATATATTGGCCTTCCTTGCTGTGCCAGACGTTCCTGCTGGGCCGATTCCTTCACATCCTTGTGAAAGCATTAACAGCCAACTGTAGGCAAGATACTATAAATGTGAGTAGTTTTGATAAGTGTATTTATACAATATGTCTGTCTATCTATCTGTCTATCACTCAGTAACCCTTATCTTGGCTGCCTCGGACTGTAGCTTCCTGCACAGTAAGACTGTGTCCCACAACTTTAAAACTGTGAGAAGCAATACGACGTTGTGTGAAATAATTTTTGAAAAATGTGACAGTCTCTACCCTTTCATCCCTGCATCTCCTCCCAAAATCTAAAGTCAGCACTCTTTATGCCTCCTTTCTCTCTCCCTTCTTTAACCCTTCCCCGTGCAGTCTCTTCAGTTTTCTCATACTTTTCGCCAAAGAATTCCAGATCATACAAACATCCAAAATTGCTATATAAAACTGTGTAACTGCTTCCAAAACAGGAGCCCACTTGATAGTCCCCTTGATTTCAAAGGATAAGTCCCTACACTATTCATGATGGGGCTCAGTGTCCCATCCTGCTTCTTATCACAGCAGCTTCTTAAAAAGTAGATTAAAAATAGCATATCTGATTTCCTTAATTAGAACTGTGTGGATGAGCCTGTATTGTCTTGGAACTGTGAAGTGATAATATGCAACTGTTCCCTTCTCCACCCCCACAGGAGGAGACGTTGCTCCTGGAGGTACATCAGGCTCAGCACGTCCAGCAACTGATGAGAAAGCCTCCAGTGGAGTAAGGGTCACTCTTTTCTTGGGGTACTTTCCCTTTCAAACGGAAAAAGGACATTTCAGTGTTTTCATATCAGAACAGATGATTATGCCCAACTGAGAATACTCTCCTTACACCTGGGAGGAGAGATCGGTCAAACTCATTCACCACAGAATAGCCAAGTTGAGTAAAAGAGCTACCATTGCTTGTCAGGGATGGATCAGTTTTACTTGCCCTCAAGAGCCAATGCAGAAGTAGATTAGTAAAAGCTGGGACACATTGACCCTTCACATCTTTCCTCTTGTCCCTGTGTTTCAGAATTGTGTTGTTGCATAGTTACCCTCTCCCTCCCATCTAGAAGGAGAAAGGCATTCACACATCAGTTAACCCAGGAGTGCCTAAGCTTTTTAGTCTTCACATCCTGTTGAACTACAACTCCTATCATCCCCAGCCACAATAACTGTTGCTGAGGATAATGGGATTTGTAGTCCAACAATATCTGGGGACTCAAGGTTGGGAACTCCTGAGTTAATACACTGAGGAATGGGTAGATATTAAACTATCCATGATGTTGTAAGGGTTGTTGTAAGGATGACTGTTTATATACGTGAAAACATGTCAATGCTCTATGTAATAACTGGTTTCTCTTGCCTTTTAAAATTATGAGGAAGGAAGAAGGTTCCCTTCCAGTAGCATTTGGAACAACCAGTATGCTTTGGAGCATCCTTCCTTTATTGTCATCTTACTCTTCCATATTGTTCATTTTTGGTCTACAAGCAGGCAGTCTCAGAAATCCTGGATTCGAAGGAAGATATATGCATGGGACCCTTACTTTCGCTTCCCAAGCAGAATGATCACCACAGCTGTGGTCATCCTAATATGCCTTTATATGGTAAGTAAAGGACCTGCAGAGCATGATTCTCTGAGCAAGGAAAGAACTGCTCTTCCTATAGAGACTAAAGTACCTGCTGCTGACTCATAAGCATTCTAATTATGGCATTGCATGAACCGAGAGCATGAATGCTCTCTGTTGGACAAGAGGTTTTCCTAGAACCTTGTAGGAGGTCAGATGAAATTAGGAGTGTGCACGGAACTGCTCTGGGCGGTTCAGTTTGAATTAGAACTGAATTGCCGGTCTGTGAGTTGTCCCCACCAGTTCGTTAGAACTGGCCGGGGGTCCGGTTTGTGCGCTAGAACCAGGTGGGCTGGTGCAACCTGGTTCGACATACTTGCAAAGGGGAATCCAGTAAGGGTTCCCCCATTACAAGCAAAGGGGGAACCCTGTGGGATTGAAAATGGTGAGTGGAAGGTCACCTTATGCGTGACGACAGCACCTCAGTGGCAGCAGGTCAGTGGCGGCTCCCCTAGGCCCTACTGGTGCTCCCCCCTCCCATCAGCATAGGCCAGTGGGGGCCCTGTTTGGGCCTCTGCGCAAGCGCAGAGACTGTTAGAATGGCATTTGTGTTAGATTTGAACCGGTTTTGCACACCCCTAGATGAAATAATGCATGTCCAATTATTGAAGCTAATGGGGAGGTGTCTGGCACCACATTCTAGTCTTTAATTTATCCCAAATTTTCAACAATGTATCGAAAATCAAACAATAACTGCTGTTAATAGTTTATCTTCTTCACAAGACCATCTTTATAGAGCCCTACTGTGAGCAATCTGTTGATATCTCAATACTGCTAATTCTCCCCAATAAAGACAATGGCTAACATGCAGTCTAACAAAGTGATGGGGCTTTCTGGGAAACATCAGTGCTGCTGCCGAGTTCCCAGCCATTGGCCAAATTCATCAGCAGCACTGATGCCTCCCACCTAGCTATTGTGCACCCTTAGTCTAGATGTCAGCAGGAGTGGCCTATACAGGCAGAGCTGGGGGTCAGAAATAAGCTGCAGGTATGGCTCAGTCCTGCCCTCCTCTCCCCACTCTGGCCCCTCACTCGGCCTCGTTTTGCTCATTATCCGTTCAGTTTCCCAACCAGGTGAATAAGCAGCCCACACGCCGAGGGTTAATTTGATGGTGGATGAACTGAGACAGAGTGAGGTGGCTGGGGTGGGGAGAGGAGAGCAGGAATGAAATGCACCTGCACCTGCAGCTTGTTTATTCTCCTCCCCCCCCGCCCCAATATGGGCCAGTGTTATTAGTAGAATCTTGTATACTATTCAGTAAAGGTAAAGTGTGCCTTCGAGTCGATTTTGACTTCTGGCGCCTACAGAGCCCTGTGGTTGTCTTTGGTAGAATACAAGAGGGGGGTTACCATTGGCTGCTTCCACACAGTATGAGTTGATGCCTTTCAGCATCTTCCTATATCGCTGCTTCCTGATATAGGTGTTTCCCATAGTCTGGGGAACATACCAGCGGGGATTCGAACCAGCAACCTTCTGCTTGTTAGTCAAGCATAAATTTTAGTTACTTCTAAATATATTAATACCTTGATAGATTGTTTTATCTTGTTGCATTCTTTTGAGATATTCAAGACCACTACTACTGTTTTCTTCTATTTGTCCTCTAGTTCATTTCTGCTGAATATATGCTGTCCATGCTTATTATACGGCAACTCAAAGATTTGAAATCCATTTTGGAGGAACTTGTCTCTCATACCAACGCATCGCAAGAAATGGAATCCTTTCTCATTGGCATGGAAGAATTTAATAATGTCACAGAAGGTACAGGCATGCTATCATATGTGATTCTAAATCTCGTATAAAATGTTCATGTGGGTTGTTGGGTGTGCCTTGAACTAAAATGTGGCTTTTTAAGCTTTATATGATACTGAAATTAATACCTTCTTCTAGCTAAAAATTCCTTGAGCTAAGTCAGCCAAAGTTTGGATATATGGTCTTGTTATCTTTGAGATCAGAAATGTTATGTTGCTTGCCAGTGGGCAACACAGTTGTTCTTTTATATCCTTCCTTTCCCCCTTTTACACATTTATGCATTCAAATATCCTCCTTAATACATACATGCACTCCAGTTTCTCTCACCTTTACTGGCACTAGAGAGGAGGTGGCTAATGGAAATGGAATGGGGGAGTATTTCACCTTTCCCTTCACCTTTCCCTTCATGCTGCTTTTCATGCTGGGAAACCCTCAGGACCAGTGTTCTCTCTAATTTTTTCCCCCCATTTGTGTGTGAAATGAGTTTTGTTCTGGATGGCACTGTCAAGGCGATGTTTGTGCATGAGCATTCAGAGTGGGGCCTTCCTGAGCCAACCTGAGTGGGATCTAAAGTTAAATGAGCAGACACACACAAAAATGTGTGAGTGCATGCACATGCACACTCCTTAGAGGGAACACTGGTCAGGACCAAGGTCCTGCTTGCGTCTCTCACAAATTTCACATCTGGGTGGTTAATGGAACTTCCCTGGGGTGACTGGTGAACACCCCTAAATTTGTGTTTGGGCTTGCGTGGGGAAATTAGCTCAGAAAGGAACAGTTCCATGTCAGATTAAATTTACACAAAGTTGTGCCTGGACTGAGGCAAAGTTGAAATTTCAAATATCAGAAGAAAGTTTTTATTGGAGGGGGGGGGTACAGTGGAAAGAAATGTGTGGTTAAAGCAATTCTATTAAAATTACGTTTAACTGCAAAGAAGCATTTTAGCTTAAAGTTCTAATTGTATAAATTTCCAGGCGGCCAAGAGAAAGAGGCTTTTAGAGAAGGATGTGGCTGGATTTAAGAAAGAGGAATAGGAACAGAGATGGGCCCAGTGAGAGGAAAACGTTCATAGTACCTGATCTTGGGGCTCCTGGAACAACCAAAGGACCTCATTCCTCAGGGACAGCCTGGGCAAAAGTGGGTGCAGAGGGACCGGAGAGGTTAGTTGATAGAGATGAATCCACAAGGGTGCTTCCTCCGTGGAACCAGCTTCCTATGTTTGTGAGGAAGACTGGGCAGATCAGGCTAGGCAAGAAAAGCAGAGTGGCATGAAGAACTGAACACAGCCTGGTGTGATGGCCTATGAACAGTAAATCACCCAAGCAGACTCCAAGGTAGATGGTACGCAAAGAGCACACTGGATCATGAAACTGGGATTTGATATACCCCAGAACATGTCCTGGGGGAACATTCCAATTGACCTTTTTTGTTGAGTACGTGTGTTAGGTGGAACATGCAAGGATCTCATTGTTGCTGGTCACTCTTCCTGAGTGTAACAATGTGGGAATTGCCGAGGCAAGCCAAGGCTGATGATCATGAGAACAGAGTGCATAGACGTGAGAAGGGAAAATCTACAGGGTTGGAGGGTACAATAATCCAATCAGTACTTTTGATGGGTGCATCTCGAGGTCCTTACCACTGACTCAACCTCTTTTGTGAGTGGGGAGAGTTACCTCCATGCCATGCCCCTAGACCCACTTTGGTGTGCCCTGCAACCCAAAGGGGTGATTTGGGGCAGCCCCAAATCGCCATTATTCCCTATGGGGATTTAAAAAAAAAATTAATTCACCATTAATAGTAGGGGCACCCAATTGCCTTGGGGTTTGGTGGGTGGAAAGCACCCCTGGGTGCCTACCACCCCCCCCTTTTGCACCCCTGGGTACTCCACATAGGGAATAATGGAAATATTTTCCCCCCAAAAAATTCATAAAAAATCGTGGGAGCGTCCGATTGCTTTGGGGTTTGGGTGGTATTTGGCACACATGGGTGCCTACCGCCCAAACCAGTTTTGAAGGCTCAAACCAGTTCAAACTGGTTCAAAAAAGTTCAAACCTGGTTCGAATTTGAACCGAATGGGGTGTGTGTGTGTTTCCGTGCAAAACCAAAACCGAACTATCCCAGCCTGGTTCAAACCCGGTTTGAATTCGAACTGAACTGGGCAAATCTGTTTTGTGCACACCCCTAGGGGTGACTGGCCCACTGTCAACTAAGTGACCTGTCCCCATGTGCTGCATACGGAGAGCTCATGATATTGTGAGGCTCCGGAACATGTCAAGACAGATATTCAAGCCTGGGGACTCAAACACAAGTGAGTGTGTGTGTGTGGGGGGGGGGGGCCTCCTGCGAGCCGGCAGAAAAGCATTGCTAGTAACAGGGTCAAAGAGCAGGCCAAAAGTGAATTTAGAGGCCAAATTACGACCTCCAAGATCATAGTGTCTGTGTGACACGCTGGGGCAAGATAAAAGAGGGTATGTTCTGTAGTTCATGGGCTTGAGGCTTCTAATGCCTCGTTCTAGGTGAATTGTCATGGCCATCTAGCTGGAGAGCCATTCTCCTCACTCTTGCCCATAGAGTGCAACTGCTTTTAGGAGGCTTTCCCTACCCTAAAGGTCAATTTCCCTCTTTAAATGCTACAGTGAATCCCACCAGCTTAGCAGAACTAAATTCTGAGGGGTGCAACATTATGACATCTCCCAGTCCCTTTTTGACTGGCCATCTACGAGTAAATCCACCTGAGCAGTGAGCACAGAAGAGCATGCCCCCTGCAAACTAGGCAAATAGCCACTTTTTAAACGTGGTGATTCTCTTTATTTAGCGGCGGGGGGGGGAGTAACTGGCCCTATCCACCCCCAGCACAGTACTTTCAGTGACTGTTGCTGGTATCTATCTTATGGTTCAGTTTAGATTGTGAGCCCTTTGGGGACAGGGAGCCATCTTGTTTACTTTTTTCTGTATGTAAACTGCTTTGGACACTTTTGTTGAAAAGTGGTATATAAATATTTGTTGTTGTTGTTGAAGAAGACTCAAGCTCAGATTTGCAATTTGGTACCACCTCTATTATTTATTTACTTATTTATTTAACACATTTTAATACCGCCCCGAACTTGCATCTCTGGGTGGTTTATAACAAAATAAAAACAGAAAGTTAAACATTAGTTAAAACAAATACAAAAAGTTTAAAACATTACAACAATTTAAAATTTTTAAAACAATATTTTTAAAACTACATACTTCAGTTTCTCCTCACAAAAACCCTGTGAAGCAGGTTAGGCTGAGAGAGAAGCGACTGGCCCAGAGTCACCCAGCAAGTATCATGGCTAAATGGGGATTTGAACTCGGTTCTCTCCGGTCCTAATCCAGCACTCAACCACTACACATGGTCTCTAATGCAGAGTTAAAATACTGCCAGTATAGTGATTTGGAGGCTGGAGGAACACATGTATGAGTAAAAAAAGTCTCTTCCCAATGACCTGATAATTTATGTTCTTACCTTCTTAGTCCTGTTTTATTCTCCAGCACTGTGTTTATTCATTCCTGTTCTTTTGTAAAATTAATGAAGCAAATGTTTAAAAAAAGAAAAGAAAAGAAAATGATGGTTGCTTGTTCTACAGGTGTTTGGATTTCCACCACAGTGATGACCTCTCTCACAAGTATCAGCTTTGTGTTCCGCATCTTAACCTGCTACAGGTATGGACTTGCGGCGGGCTAAAGAGGTTTGGTGCAGAACTCCAGCTACTCAGTTCCCTCACCATGCTTAGATGATGGGGAGGCCCCTCTGTGCTCATACACTTTCTCCAGCTTTCATTTAGGACCAACAAACGGAGGTACTTTTTCACACAACGCATAATCCACTTGTGGAATTCTCTGCCACAAGATGTGGTGACAGCCAACAACCTGGATGGCTTTAAGAGGGGTTTGGATAACTTCATGGAGGAGAGGTCTATCAACGGCTACTAGCTGGAAGGCTGAAGACCACCTCCAGCTTCAGGGGGCAGGATGCCTCCGAGTACCAGTTGCAGGGGAGTAACAGCAGGAGGGAGGGCACACCCTCAACTCCTGCCTGTAGGCTCCCAGTGGCATTTGATGGGCCACTGTGTGAAACAGGATGCTGAGCAAAATGGGCCTTGGGCCTGATCCAGCAGGGCTGGTCCTATGTTCTTATGTTCATTCAGTCCTCCCGTTCAGTGTTATGTTTCCTACAGTTGGCACCAAATCACAGTTTGCAGCTTTAGTTAAATTGAGATTTGCAAACTGTGGTTTGGATAGTGGAGTAGATGTAGTGTTAACTAGTTAGTTCCAGTACTGAAAGCAAGTTGGAGAGATGCCCATGTAAGAATGGAACAGGGAGGTGGGAAGAGTAAATGAGATGCTCTCAAATGCCCAACCATGATTGGGCAGTGTTCACCAGGCCAGAATACCTGAGTTTATGAACAAATTTCTACCTGCCTGAAGTCACACTAACACATGGTATTCAGGTGTGAGGATGGATCAGCACTCCAGGTTTCCTTTCAAGACCTTCCTACAATCAGTGGGGCTGATAAAACTTAGGGCAGGTTGGGTATTTCTGATTCTGTTGCATTCTGCTCTTTGCTCACTGCTCCTCCAGCCTCCTGCTCAATTTTAAGGGCTTCCAAAGCACCTGATTATGCCCCATGAGCAGAATTCCCTCTAACAGGGATTCCCAGATGTTGTTCACTACAACTCCCATAATCCGCAGCCAAAGACCATTGCAGCTGGCGATTGTGGGAGTTGTAGTGAACAACATCTGGGAATTCCTGTTAGAGTGAACATTGCCTATGATATAAGATAATCTCTGTGCTTGCTGGCTTAATGCTCTCCAGCTGTTTCCAAAGCTGATCCCCCGCATGCTTTGAAGCACAGCTGCACCACTGAGCTATGCAGTAATATATTCCTCCCCAGCGACCACATTTTCTGCAGCCCTGTGGTCCAAGACCTTTATGGCGTCAGTAAACAGATGATGATTTTCATTCTCACAATGTAACTGCTTCACCGCATCAAGCCCTCTTTCCCCATTGGGGTGGCCCCATGTCAAATGACTGCTGGGCATGCATGGGTGTCTACTGCCTATTAACAACACCAGCATACTCTTCAGAAGTTTCATTTATTCAGGTCAAATCAGGGCAGTAGTTAGCGCTACTGGCTGCGTCATTGCATGGGGGGTTGTTACTTCATGGCCCTGCAGTGTCCTCTTCTTGTCCACATCTATATAACACAAACTTCTGCCAGTCCATTGGCACAGAGGTTGGTTTTCCTCCTTTCAGGCAGTGGGAATTCTTTTGCTACAGCAGGTAGTTGTTTCCTCCTTCTTCACTGCCCCCTGCCACCTACCAGTCTCTTGAAGATGGGGTACTAAAGGGATGGGATGTAGCAACAGCGGTGGTGGGGTGGAAATTAGCTGAGTCCCTCAGATGCCAGGGAAGGAGGCCCCCCTGTGGCTTTTCCTCACCTGTGGGTCCTCCTTCAGCCTGATTGAATTCATCTCCCTCAACTCTTGCTCCAAGTTATCTTCAGGCTGCTGAGATAGTAGAGGCACCGAGATGGGGGCTCTGAAAGGCTTCAAAGGCATCAGTACCACAAAAACATGGATACGCTTGTCTCAAAAAGCATGAAGTGGCTCCAAGCACTTCCTTTGGTTGGAGGCAGATGATAGTTGACTGCATGCTAAATCAAGGGGCAGGTCTTGTACTGCAGCCTAGATGGCACCCCTGAGGAACATCGTTCACCCTGCAGGACTTCTGGTAGGAGTGAACCCTGCTCTGAGACAAGACCTCCACCTTACAGATGCACAGGAAGTGTGAAGGAGTCCAGGAAGGGTGCAGTGTGTCCCAGTGTACCAACACCATTGGGAAACAAAACCATTTTAATGCTTTTTCCCCCCACTCCTAGAAAACACATCAAGCTGTTACGGGCAGGCAAGAAGCACCTATTTATGTCAGACGATTATTCAGTTTCACCTTCTTTAAGTGTGGTGAGTTTTCATACTCCTCATCCTCAAAATATTTCCCATCACTGACTTGGAAAATGCAGATTCTGTTTGAAACAACTGTCAGCTCCCATTCACTTAGCACCAATTTAGGACCAATGTAAGGAAATACTTTTTCACACAGCACGTAATTTATGGAATTATCTACCACAGGATGTGGTGATGGCCAGTAGCTTGGATGGCTTTAAAAGACAGATTCATGGAGAACAGGTGTGTCAATGGCTACCAGTCTGGTGGCTATGGGCCACCTCCAGCCTCAGAGGCACAATGTCTCTCAATACCAGTTGCAGGGGAGCAACAGCAGGAGAGAAGGCATGCCCCTCACCTCTTGCCTGTGGGCAGAGGCGTATCTAGGGAAAATAGCACCTAGGGCAAACACTGAAATTGAGCCTCCTGTCCAAGCATCTGACACCCATCTTTCAGATAACTTTACCATAATATCCAGACCAAAAAATGCTGGAAAACTACAAATTTCAGTATGCGGGGGCTCATGAAATACCCAAATACTATGTGGAGATGTACTTGGAAAACTAAACAGAAGTGCCTGTCTAATTCTCTACTATGCATTGTAGCATCACCATTACATAAGTTTTAAAAATCAATGGAGAATTTGACTTTTCCCAGATACTCTGTAAATAATTAAAGGATATGCAGAGTAAACTGTGTCACTGCTTGGAATATATTCTAGTCTTTCAGAAAGACAGTTAAAATGAGAGAAAGAGAGCAAGAAACCCCCAGTGGGAGTTAAATATTAAGGGTTTCACACTGATTCAAAGACAAACTCACCATTAATAGCCATATTAGCAAGACATCACATTTAACTCACTTATCACAAGAAGCAAAGTAAGAGCAAATGAATACAATCCTAGCTCTTAAGCGTCAGCTCAGTATTCACAAGCCCTGATTCTCTGTACATAGTGCCAATCTGAATATGTGTACAGTGTCTTATATTATATTTTTATTATTATTATTTTTACCCGTAGCCCCTTTGGGGGGTTTCCTAAAGGCTGGGGGTTTTTTTTTGCAAAGATTCCCCCTCACCCCGCTGGCCTCTAGGGCCTCACAGGGACCATTTGAGCATGTGCAGTGGCCGTTTTTAAAAATAATCTTTTTTTTAAAGGCCACTGAAAACAAAATGGCCACCGCTCATGCTCAAATGGCCTCTGCAAAGCCTGGCATGACCTAGAGCCTCACAGAGGCCATTTGAGCATGCACAGTGGCCTTTTTTTTTTTTGGCAGCCATTTTTTTTTTTAAAAATTAATTTTACAAAATGGCGCCCCCTTCAAGTGGCGCCCGGGGTACGTGCCCTGCCTGCCCTACCCCTAGATACGCCCCTGCCTGTGGGCTTCTCAAAGGCATCTGGTGGGCCACTGTGTGAAATAGGATGCTGGACTAGATCGGCCTTGGGCTGGGACTGATCCATCAGGGCTGTTCTTGTGTTCTTTTCACTGGAGTCCAGGTTCCTGCTTTGGAATTCATGCTTACCTTTCCATTTATAAAGCTCCTCATGCATGTAACCATTTGCAGGAGTAGCTATGAAGGCAATTTAGAAAATTATGATACTCCATTGATAGCTTGAAATTCATTATGGAGTAGTTTTACTTAATAAAATATGCCTTAGGATTCTGTAGTTAATAAAGAGACTGGCCCATTGAATAAGCTGAATGGGGTAAGGGAGAGGGGTGGTATGGAAGTAAATAACTAAAATATATGGGTATATGGACCATGCCAATGTTTATAAAAAGTTACAAGGTGTGGCAGAATTTAAAGTACAGTCAGAAAGGCAGGAGTTACTAGAAGCTGCCCGCACCCTTACTCCCCCTGCAAACTGCTCCATCCCCACAGTCTTTCTCCCAGTATGGTTACTTCCAGTCGCTAAGCCTCACCTGGAGAAAAATGGCAGTGGAGAAGCAGTTTTGGATGTGGAAGGCTTCATCACCCCACTTTCCACCTGCTTGGACTGTGCGTTAAATTTCATTCCCTCTGCTTTATAGGAAATAGTTTTAGAGACCCTCTTGGTCTCCTTTGGCATCCCCTCCCTCAGGAGGCTCATCTGGCACTAAGCTTTCCCTTGACTCTCATAACTAGTGTACACAAGCCGACCCCTGCACAGAGCATCTGTGCACTCTTTGGGGCCGGCTACCTCTCTCCTCACCGCCCCAGTCTCCTGCCGGGCCGAGTGCCGCGGCTTGGCCCGCCGCCGCCTCACCTCCGCAGCCGGGCCAGACCCGCCGCCTCTCTCCCCCCACCCCAGTATCCGGTGGCATGCTGCCATGGGCGGGCCCACCGCAGGGCTGAGAGCCGCCGCCGCCAGTGGGGCCGCCAAGAGCCGCCGCTGCCGCCAGCGGGGACAGCCGAGAGCTGCCACCGCCATCGGGGGCCACCGAGAGTCGCCACTGCCATCGGTCGGGCCTGCCAACCCCCACCACAGTATCGGGCCCGCCGCGCTGCCGCCTCCTCGCTCCTCGGCCTGTCCTCCCCGTCGCTGCCAGGCCGGCCCACCAGCGGCCATGGCCGCCGCTGTTCTCCTGGGTGCGCCTTACCCAATCAGGCGCCCCCGCAGCCCAGCCAATCAGCTGGGCTGCCGGGACGCACGTTCGAAAGGCACACCCAGGAGAATTAAATATATAGATGTTTAAACCACTTTTAGATGTTCCTTATTCTCTGGCACGCTCTTTTAAAACTTCTATTGTAATGTTTTGCTGATGTTTTAAAGTATGTTCTAAGCCACCTTGAATTTGCTAGGATTTACTAGGGCAAACCCATAAAGATTTATCAGTCAATCAGTCAATCAATCGAATACATAAAAACCAACCAATCAATCAATTGGTAGTGTCCCAATTCAAGGGAATGCGACTACCATGTCTAGTTTGCTCCTTCACAGAGATGCTATGGATATGTTTTGCATCTGGTTTATGTTTGTAGGACTTCTCTGCACTAGCCTTTTGGTTTTTTTACACCAACAGGTGGCCCTTGGAAAATATACTTCTTGGCAAATCGCATTTAGCATGTGGGGTAGGTGAACAACTATGTTGGCAAAAATTTAGCATACATTACTGGGGTTGCCTTTGTTGACAATTTCCCTCTCCTCTCCTCTCCTCTCCTCTCTTTTCCTCTCCTCATCTCTAGGGTACCTGGTTATTCATCTGGTGCTGTTTGTGGCTGGAATGGTTCTTATGTACCTTGTGATTTTACCCATGAAGCATGGTCAGTGGATGCAACTTCTTAACAAATGGGGATTGGTGATGTAAGTTCTGCTTAGCAGAATTACTGCTGTGCTCTCCATACCCTTCAAAATCCACCAAGCTGATAATTTGGATGTGCTTACCCAGCAGGCTCACACCAGGCACACAGATGCCACCACTTGCAAGGCAGACTGACCGGAGACCAACAATGCAAGATGAAATTGCCAATCAGTGCTGACTGGGGTGCATGGGACAGTTGTGCCCATCAGTTGCCTCTTCTCCAAAACTGCCTTGTGGAAGTGTGTGTGAACTGTGACTTCAAATCTCTCATATGCTACACTAAGTAGATGACATTTTCTAAAGTGAGCTTGCAGGTCAGGATCCAAAGTAGAAGTATGCCCATCCAACAGAGTCAGGGGCAGAGCCACCATAGTGCGGACGGGTTCAAAGAACCTGGCCTGCCACTGGAAAGGGCCGCCAAAGCCCACAGGGGGCGTGGCTCAGGCTCCGGAAGAGCCCTGAGCAAGCTCTCCCCTGTTTGCTAGCTGGCAGCGTTTGCTAGCTGACAGCCTTTTGTTTCTCTTTCTATCCCTCCAGAGAGGGAAAGGGAAATATGTTGTCAGGAAGCAAGCGCTGCCTGAAATGACAGGGGATCGCTCGCTCAGGGCTCTCCGGAGCCCAGGCGTGGGTGGGTGGGGGGCGGAGTTCTCTCGGGGCTCTTCCATGGCTCTGAGCCATGCCCCGTATGTGTGATGTCATGCGCATGGGACATTGCTAGAGGGGCCGCAGGATGGGGCCAGACACAGGCCGCCGTTTGTCTGGCTCTGCGCCTGAACAGAGTTGTGTGTACAACTGGTCTCATTTTAGAAGTTCCCATAGCAACAAGAATCAATTCCTTTTAAAAAGCAGCTTGCCTCTTTGGCAATGGAAAATACTCTAGTGAGAACTGCAAGGAAGACTCTGGCTGCATGCACAGTTCTTTCCTATGAGCATATACACTCTCTTTTGAACCAAGCCTTTTAAAAAATAAAAAGCTTTTGAACTTAGTCACTGGGGAGAACCCAACTCCACCTGCTGTATAAGAGCAGGACTTTGGAGGCCCAGGATAAGAAGTTGGAAGTCAATTCCAGATCTCCCTTCTTTCTCTTCACAGCATCTGAGAGGCTTTGCCTCCATTTCCTTTTATTCTGGCTATGGCTGTGGTAGAAGAATAACTTCTCTTTGCCTTCTCTTACTCAGCCTCTCCCTTGTCATCATCATGGGCGTAAAGCAGCTGCAGGTTCTGATGGCTTCTCAGTTCTTCCTTCAGCAAAAGATTTCACCGAATGATAAACAAAAGCCTTTGGCTCTTGATAACAGGTGAGAGGCAAGAAGCGATGTTCTTCCTGCTGTTCAGTTCCTGGCGTAGGGTTCTTCCTCTGCATGGCTTCCACAGCTGAAGGATTCCTGTAGAAAGCTGTGCAAGCTGGGGAGAAGTTGTCATCCCTGTGACGAGTGGTGGGGAAAGGCAGACATTGTTCATTTGCACCTTAATTTATTCAAATGAGTTGTTTTGAGCCATAAGCAGTCGGGGCCCCAGTTTCCTGAAAGAATGCCTCTGCTTGTGTGCTCTCTGCCCTCTACTTTAAGATCTTCTGAGGAAGCCCTGTAGAGAGCACCCCTGCCATCTGAAGCACCAGAGATAGCCATGAGGAGCATAGCTTTCTCAGTGGTGGCGCCACAGCCAGGAGTTTGCCTGGCTAATTCTTTGCCTTCTTTTAGAGGACTGGCGAAAATGGCCCTTTTGGGGAATGCATTTGGCCACTGGGTGTTATTTATAGGTTTTCATGGGTGCGGAGAGGATCTTGCCCTGGTTTTGCTGGTGGGTTGCATTTCATAATATTTTTGGTTAATTAATTGTTTTGTTTTATCCTGGATGTTGTTGTTAACTGTCTCTGGAGCCTCTTGGCCAAGAGGAAGGTTATAAACCAACTTGAAAATGAATAAACGTATGCTGCTTTTAGCGAGGGGGAGCATCTGCTGGGCTGGAATTATTAATTCCAGCCCAGAGCGCACTCCCTTTATACCACCTACTGCTTTGTTCAACAAGGTGCGAGGTGGGTGGGGGGGGGCATGGGCAGACAGGCAAGAGGTTTGGGGCACACAATCGGACATATATGATGAATACGACGAATATTTTTATGCCACTTTTCAACAAAAGTTCCCAAAGCGGTTTACATAAATATAAACAAAATGGTTCCCTGTTCCCAAAGGGCTCACAATCTAAAAAATGTTTCATAAGATAGACACCAGCAACAGCCTGGAGGCTGTGCTGGGGATGGGAGGGAGGCTGTGCTGGGGATGGATCGGGCCAGTAGCTCTCCCCCTGCTCAGTAAGGAGAATCACCACTTTTCAAAGGGGCCTCTTTGCTCAATTAATAGGACATTTGAAGTACATGCCCTTTGTGCCCAGTTCTCACAGTGCCAGTGACTGTGACTTCTTTTCTTCACAGGAAAGCATTCCAAAACTTCAGCTACTTTTTATTCTTCTTCTCTGTGGCTGTGGGGTTAACTTCCTGTTTGATAAGGCTGCTGTGGAGCATCGTCATAGGAGCCTGGTTGATTGGACGGATAGACAGAGCAATAATGCCACAGGGGTTTGAACGCTTTGATAAAGGTAAGTGCCTGGGATATGCTGGAGGCCTTAGGGTGGAGGTTCTCAAGCACTGTCATCGTGTGTCTACCTATATTTGAAAACAAAACCTAGTACCTTGTTAAAGCTTTTCAGATTTGACAGCCTGTTCTTTCCACCCAGTAATCACAAACTGACTCAGGCTTCAGCCCTTGGGAACAGAAATCTGCATTTTGCACAGAATAATAATTATATCCCCACAGGATTCAAGACCTGGATTGGCATGCTGTTTGTGGACCACTATCACACAAATCCTGTTCTTGTCTGTTTCTGTTACATCCTTGTTACCAATGGACAGACAGACCTGCAGAGAGTCACTACACACATGATCCTTGATAGACCAAAGAGAACAGGTAAGCAGGGCCACAAATGCTAGCAGCCAATATTATCATGAGCTTAGGAAGTGTGGTGGACCAGGAGAGGGTGTCTGTGGTTAGTCTACCCAGTATAAATTTTTCCTCTCCCAGTCCGAGGTTGATTCAAGTGCGTGAAAGGGCGACAGAGGGTATCACAGTTGAACATTTCATTGTATAGGTGGCTTGGCTAGTTCTAGGCTGGAGGGTTGAAGCCTCTTTTACGAACTAAATGTTATGCTGGAAAAAAGGGAGGGGTGTGTGTGAAGGGAGAAACCTAAGATGCCAGGAATATTATTTTATTAAATGACTCAAACACCATCCTTGATGTATTTCGAGCTGCGGCTCTTCCTCAGAGCCCGCTATAAATTAAATTAAATTAAATTATTATTACATTTATATCCCGCTCTTCCTCCAAGGAGCCCAGAGCGGTGTACTACATACTTAAGTTTCTCCTCACAACAACCCTGTGAAGTAGGTTAGGCTGAGAGAGAAGTGACTGGCCCAGAGTCACCCAGCTAGTTTCATGGCTGAATGGGGATTTGAACTCGGGTCTCCCCAGTCCTAGTCCAGCACTCTAGCCACTACACCATGCTGGCTCTCCTTAAATTAAAAAATAAATCAATTAAATAACAATGATGTCATACAATACTGCACACGATATGTACACTGTCCTCAAATTAATACAATAAAAGTTCAAAAATATATAAAATATATATAATCTTTAAAAGATAAACTCCACAGAAATTGTCTGTGTACTTATGAGGAGTAACCTTCGGTTGTACTGATGTTTAAAGTTCCCATTGCAACCAGAGCACAACTTTGAAATCTGAACTGACACAGTGCTCACCAAGCTTAGTTGTGTGTTATGACACAATCTGAGAGACTGGAAAAGAACAGTCTATATATGAAGATGCCTATATCAGGGATTCTCAGTGTTGGGTCCCCAGATGTTATTGGACTTCAACTCCCATAATCCTCAACCAAAGGCCACTGGGGCTGGCGATTATGGGAGTTGAAGTCCAATAACAACCAATCAAAGGCCACTGGGGCTGGGGATTATGGGAGTTGAAGTCCAATAACATTTGGGGACCCAGCATTGAGAATCCCTGGCCTATATAACTATGTCTACAGAAAGAGTAGTGCAACAGTTTGGGAGAAATGACATCTAAATTTGACTGGCTTTTCCAGCCAAGGTAGGCCTTACTGCAACCTTTCGCAGTTGCTGAGACCAGCTAGGCCAGCCTCAAAACCTATCCAGTTAGGGGACAGTGGTCAGGCTTGAGAGGGACCTGCTTCCTGACTGGATCCTTCTCAATACTCACTGACTTTCAGGGGTTTCTATCAAGAGCTTGCTTGATAACAGCTTCTGATTTTCAACCTAAAATTGTTTATACCAGGGATTCTCAACGTTGGGTCCGCAGATGTTATTGGACTTCAACTCCCATAATCCCCAACGAAAGGCCACTGGAGCTGGGGATTATGGGAGTTGAAGTTCAGAAACATCTGGGGACCCAACATTGAGACTCCCTGGTTTATACCATATGTTACTTTAATAATTAAATTCCCAGGACCACATTCCCAAGAATAGGAAGCTCAGAAAAAGCACAAGGATCAATTCCAGCACAACAAGGGACAACTGTGACAAAGTGTACTGTATGACATTCACTCTAGTGTACTACATGCACTTAGGATTGCCAACTTCCCCATCAACCTTCTCGTCCCATACTTTCAACAGCAGCTTGATGTACAGGGAGGAGAGCTGGTCTTGTGGTAGCAAGCATGAATTGTCCCCTTTGCTAAGCAGGGCCCACCCTGGTTTACATTTGGATGGGAGACTACATGTGTGAGCACTGTGAGATATTCCCCTCAGGGGATGGAGTCGCTCTGGGAAGAGCACCTGCATACAAAAGGTTCCAAGTTCCCTCCCTGGCAGCATCCCCAAGATAGGGCTGAGAGAGACTCCTGCCTGTAACCTTGGAGAAGCCGCTGCCAGTCTGTGTAGATAATACTGAGCTAGACGGACCAATGGTCTGACTCAGTATATGGCAGCTGCCTCTGTCCCTATGCAGTCAATAGTTCATGATAGTACTTATTTCTATGCCATGAAAAACTTGATCTGCTGATTTCTGCAGATCAGATTGTTCTTTAATATACAAGCACAGGCCAAGGTGATTCCTGTTGGCTGCCTCCCCTTGGTTAGTTGCCATGCACATGCTCTTTAAAAGTTTGCACAGCACTGGTTCAAATTCTCATCAAGTAAAAATAAAATAAATAAAAATCTGCTCTATCCCAGTGGTACAGCTCAGTATCCTAACTTTGAGGGTTATTAGGATGCTTGAAACTGACCAGTGTGGGCTAATTAGTACAATCATATTTTACAAATTTCTAATCCTCTCTGTGGATTTACAGTCACTTGAGACTGTTGATCTGCCATAAACTAGGGAAAGACATTTGGGGAATGGAAAGTGGATATGTTTGAAATTAAGTCCTGGTGTCTTATTTTAGCTCCTAGGGTATCAGCCAAAGCCAGGACAAGATGGCTGCTATTCTATACACTTCTGAAGAACCCTGATCTCATGAAACTCAGGAAGAAGCCCAAACCAGATTCTCATTCCGTGGATTTATCACAGCCTCCTTTTGCCATAAACATATAATAAGCCCACTGAGTACATACAGTTGCCTCTTTCAGCTCAGCGAACAGTGACTCAACAATGGGATGCGAACGGTAAAGATCCTGGCCCTGATCCCAGAAGGGCACGACAATGGCAAAGATTCTCAAGTAATCCCTAAGGGCTATTTGCTGAGTGTTTGTTTATACAATTTTCTAAATTGACATTGGCTGTATTTCCAATATGTACAATTGCCATGAAGCTTCCTCTCCATCTCCCAAGAATTTTCGATATGTCTGGCTGCTGGAATTGCTGTCCAATTAGCAAGTATCCTCACCAACCAACCAATGTTTTTCAATTATCCTGCACCAGTCAAATGTATGATTGGAAGTGAGATGTGGTTTTGTCATAACCAGTAGTGGCCGGTGGGAGCTACTCAGTGGGTGGGGGGGGTGAGGGTGGGAAAATGCCAGTTTAAACAGCAGCAAATGTACCTGCCACTCATACACAACATGCTCTACAGGGTGACTTGGCATTCCATGGGCTGCCACACCCTTTTGTTCAGTTGGCCTCTGTGCATGCGTGGAAACCATTTCAGGGGTTAGTATGCCCTCACTCCTCCCCACCAAATGGCACTCACCAGCTGCTGCTGGCCACAACACATTATATATTATATGCATCAAATATTCCATAGTTATCTGGAATTCATTAAGTGATCACATTTATATTCCATGCTTCCTACAAGGAACATATATGGGATTATCCCATCCCCCCCCCCTCCGGAAGGATGATGACTAGTCTAGGGTTGACCAGTGAGTTTCAAAGCTGAGCAGAGATTTGAACTCGGGTCTCCTTTTCCCCAGTCCAAGCCCCTCACTCTGTCCCACACTGACTGTTGTTAACTTTAATGCCTTATGACTGTTGAGCAGTAACTCTTACCATTTCAAATGGGTTTGCAGAAGTGTCATTTTTAGTGACAGATTGCTTGTGTTTTGTGTATTACCTTTGGGTAGATTTAGGTCATCTCTTCAGAGCACACGAGAATGCTGTTCCCGTTGTTGCTTCTGCTCTTAGGAGGCTCAAAGTATACAATGGGGCCAAGTCAGTATATGATGGCACATCTTCAAACAGAGTGTTATGTTCTGATCACAATGATCCTGGGAACTTCATGGCCACCCAGATGCACCCTTTTTACTCCCGCAGAAGGAAATTTGCTGTTGCCCAGGTTTTCCCTAAAACCGCATCCTAGAAACCAAGGTGGAACTATTACATTGCTTTGGCAAGAATTTCTAGCATCAGGAAGTAGGAATATTGGTTCCCCCACCCAGTGTTTTGTACTGGTGTGCAGATGACTCCAAACCTGATGTTATCTCATTTGTTTTCAGGATTTTTTGAATTTGTGGTTTTGAAGCTGATTTAGCTGGACTAGTGTAACTGATCTTTGTCCTTTCTGCTGCTGTAAGCTGCACTGAAATAGGATCTGAGTTGGCATATTTTGCCATGTTTACTGCTGGTATTTCCATTGTCCATCTGGGACATCTCAGTGTCAGCTGAGAGGATGTATACCGGAATCTCACAGAGAACATTGGTACAGAAGATCAAAATATTATTTTACTGGTTGAAGAACAAAATAATGAGTATTTTGTGGGGAAAGGACATAGGTCTTGGGGAAAGTATGAAGGAGGTTTGAAGCTGACCTGAGTTGGCTTGATCAAAGAAAGTGAAGGAGCTGAATTGGATAGCGTAGTAAAATTCATGTCTGGCATCTTTCAAGCTTTTAGGTTCTAGTCTGACCTCTGCACCCCTTCTGGATTGCAAAGCCAAACACATGATAGGGTGGGTCATGAACAGCTAGACCCATATGTGGAAGCATTTACAGTCGCTTGCTAAATTGTGGCTGTTCTTTCTCTGAAATTTCCTTAGGAGAGAGGGAAGGGAGGAAATTGTTTCAAGCTCCCTGGCCACAGCAAATTGCCTTTGTCACACCAAGAATGAAAATGGGATTTGAGGGCTCCAGTTTTCCTCACAGTATGACTGGAACGTGACATGACCTTGCAATAACGGGTTTGCAAGCAAAAAAACCCAACAACACCTTTCTTTTACCTGTTCTCTTAATAAGGTCCGGGTCTCTCGATCAGGGAGACCCGGTTTTAACGGGTGAGCGGGAAGAGCGAGCTAAGGAGCCCTGGGCGGCCGAATCGGCCGCCCACACGATGGCTGGCTCCTATGGATGTGCACAAACCAGTTCGGAGGCCATGTTGGAGGCCTCCGAACCGGTTCGGAGCCGGACCGGTCCGGCGGTCCGGCACTGAAGGGGGTTTCCCTTTAAGGGCGGGGGGGTAGAACTTTCCCCTCCCGCCACTCTTCCCTCTCTGGTGCTGCAGTTTAAACCAAAGTTTTTGGGGTGGCAGCATTCCTCGCTGCCGCCCCTGCCCCTGTCATTGCCTGGAAGTCTCCGTAATAGGAGCACGCATGCGTGCGTGGTGGTGCGCGTGCCGCTTACGTCACACGCACGCTTTATGTGACGTAGGTGGCGTGCAGCCACGCGCGCATACATGCTCCTATTACGGGGACTTCCGGGCAACGACGGGGGCAGGGGTGGCAGCAAGGAATGCTGTCGCCCCAAAAACTTCGGTTTAAACTGCAGCACCGGAGGGGGAAGCGTGGCGGGAGGGGGAAGTTCTACCCCCCCGCCCTTAAAGGGAGACCCCCCCTCAGTCCCAGACCGCGCCGCGTGGTTCCGTGCACATCCCTACTGGCTCCGAGATGGAGCCAGCGGGGGGGAGCGCGGGCCGCACGGCCCCCACAAGCCCCAATATGCCCTGCGTGACTGCGCAGGGCATGCTGGGGAGACCCCCGAGCCGGGAGGCTGCTTTTAAGCCTCCTGGCCGGGGGTCTACTCATGAGTCGGCACGGCACGAAGGTGCGCTGTGGCTACTCACGATCATAAAAAGCAGGTTTGCTGGAGCACTCGCTCCGCAAACCTGCTTTTTACCAGGGGTTCTCAAGCGGGTTACCCGCTCAAGAACCACCGGGCTCAGCTGTGAGCCCGGTGGTTCTTACGGTCACCAAAAATCGGGCTAGCCTCTGCTAGCCCGATTTTTGCTGATCGTGAGAAGCGCCCCTAAGAGTGATAATTCTTCTATCAAGAGTGTTTAAATTGATATATCAATGCGTGGACATTTTCATTGGCTCTATAACTACCAATGGTTGAGTTACTGGGTGTTTGGAGGAAGGAGTTTTGGCCTGTTTTTTGGGGATTTCTAATCCCACATGGTTTGCTGTTTTCTTGTAGTTTGATTGTATTGGAAATAAAAACAATAGTTGTTGTTTTTTATCTACTTTATTGGTTATCTTTTTCAGGAAAGGGTGCCCTTGACAGGGAAGCCTGCAGTGCAATGGTGTCATCTTCTTTATATATATTCCTCTTAAACCTACCCGTCGCTAATCCCATGTGTAGCAGCTGTTGCAGGCGTTTGTGAGCAGCTGCCTGGATAGTGATGGGGATGGAGGAGAAAATGGTGGTGACAATTGTGGTGAATGGTGGTGGCCAGCTGGCCAGCCAAAGAAAATGATGACTGGGGGGGGGCAGGTGGGTGGGAGGGAAGAAGATGACAATGGCAAGAAGGATGGCGGGCGGGCAAAGAAGAAAGGTGGGTGTGGGGCGGGCTAAGAAGGTGGTGAGCAGGTGGGTAAAAAAAGCGATGGCGGGGGTGGGTGGGGGGAGAAAGTAGAGCTGGGCAAACTAGAGGCGCAGATGCTCTGTGCCCGGCCCAGCTAGTATTACTTATTTTACTAGATGTTATGTGAGAGAGAAGCAGTAGAAAAAAAGAGCTATTGCTCTTGATATTGACCACATAATCTCTGTTATGTCTAGTTTGGACTTGAGATTCTCAGGAAGTGGATGTCAGCACCCCATGCTGCATTCAGCCCTTTTCTGTGCACCTGCTGAATCATGGCATTCAGATTGCCCTGACCTCTGTGAGTCTTCTCTGAAATGTCCTATACATACTTTGCTACGAGACAGTCATTTTGCTAAAATCAGCTCAGTAATCAAACACCTCTTAAATGATTCACTATGGAGGGATGATAATATCCTTTTCTATTAGGGAAGTCCAGGCCTCCTCCATAATCAGATGTATAAAAAATTTGAGTAGCAACCCTTGTATGTTTCCCCCACCATAGAAAATCTAGGGTATTTGTTTTGCCATGTAGAGATCAGTGAGGATGCAGCCTTGGGAAGCCTTCATTGTTTTAGTTTTACTTAACCTATCCATGCTAAATGCCCGCCATTCTGATTTACTGTATTAAAGTTAATCTTAGATCCTGAAATTTAGCCAAATGTCATTAATCCTGGAAAAGAGTCCTTGAAAAGATGGCAATATGTCACCTGCTATTTTTTAATATCTCAGATATTTTAAAGACTAATTTTAAATATCTCAGAACCTCGCTGAGCCCCTAGTACTTCTGGATCTGATCTAATAACCCCTGTTAGTGGCTCAAATGACATTACAAATAATAGTGGAGACAGCAGACACCCTCAGCTAGTCCCGCCCCCCCAACAGAACAGATCTCGATTTGATTAATTTATTGCTGAAAGGGGATCGGATTTGTTTATAGCATACTGATTCATTTAACTGGAATTGCTGCCGGTACCAAAATGACCTGATATAGATAATTTCCCACTCAATAATGACCGAAGACACCTTGAAACTATATCACATACTTTGTTCCAGAGGCCGAGGGTCTGTGAATGCTATTTATAATCTTTCGTATTTTAGTATGAAGCTATTCACACAGTTGGGGGGGGGGGAGCAAGGTTGGGATGACCTTTCCCCCAGATGATCCGTGGTTGGTGGCTCCCACATGATCTGATCTCCAGAGGCCAGGACAATGTGTCCCAACTTCCAGATATCCCACAATGCACTGTGCAGCAAGTGCGGTGCATTGGGGGAATCCCCATGAGTTGGGTGCTCTAGACGCTCAACTCTGTGTATGCTTGGGCTGTGTGCAGCCGGAGCATATACATGTCCCCAGTGCCGGAGCTGTGGGCACGCTTGCAATGCATTGCGGAAATCCCCTGTGGGATGTGGGGGACAAACGCAGCGCATTGGGGGAATTCCCTATGAGTCGGGCACTCTAGGTGCTCAATTCTGTGTATGCTCGGACTGCATGCAGCCCAAGCATACACTGGGGCTAAGCATATGCTCGCACCCTTAACCCTGGCTACAGGCTGGCTTTCAAAGTGGGGTTAGGCTGGGCAGAAGTTCCGGGATCGAGAATGATCCCCACGCTCCACATGAGCAGCCTAACCCAGGCTGGGCTGCCCTAGCCTGGGTTAGGCTGCTCATGAGAACAGCCTTAGTTTCTGATTTTTTTAATCAATCCTGTTTGACCCTCCTAAATTACTTGCCAATTACATTACTTAAGCACATTTCTAAAAGATCAGAGTAAGCTTTAAAATCCTGATTTAACAGGACAATTGGTCTATAAAACCAGTTGGTCTGCCAGGCCTTGATAAATCCTTTTTAATTACCATAGTTGGTTTTTGAAAATGTATATTTTTGTGTAATTTTATTTAGAAGGTTAAAAAATGGGCCAGAAATGGAATCGAAAAAGAAAATTTTAATATCCTCCTGTAAAAACATCCGATCTTTCCCCAAAGAGCCTTATTCTTTTTTAAATTCTTCACCACATTTCTTCGTTTTCCATCCTGACTTCCTAACGATCAAATATAAATCCGAGAATAATCCTTAATTTTTTACAATTTTTCATTCAATTCAATTCAAAACATTAATTCATTATTCAATCATTAAAAATACTAGGATAGCTAAATATTAACTATTCTTCTGATATTTTTATTATTTTGTACAATTTTTGTTATATATACAATTGTTATATATTAAATAAAGAAATAGTTAATAAATAAATATATTTTTAATGCTGATTATTGATTAATGGTATGAAAATTGATTAGTCAGGCTATGGGTCAAATAGCCAGTCAATAAAAAATTAATTTATGCAAATACTGTTACTAATTCCCATTAGTCAATTCTTTCAGAATAGAGAAAGTTGTTAGTAAAAAAAAAAATGTTCAGAAGAGTTAATAGATGATTTATTAGTCTGTCACTGAGAGGAACTGATTAGCCAGTTAGTCACTTTTAAAAGATGAATGCTTTAACACAGACACAATTATTAATTCAGTTAACCCATTTGTTGGGAAAGGAGAGAAAGAAAATCCATTTCCACTTGATAGTTCAAATGAGTTATTTAGTCAAGGTAGTAGTAGTTCATCCAACATGTCCAGGATCCCATCTGGTGTAATAGTAATGATGCTATCAAGCTTCATTCTGGGTAGTTTGGAAGACAAACTTGGCAGTTTCATCATGCTGTCCTGCAATGCTAGAAAAGCATGGCAACATATACAATTCTCCCCCAACTTGAATTTTAATCCAAGCTGGGGAGAAATTTAAGCCCGGCCTCCCACTCCCACCTGCTTCCTGCTTCCAAGCCCTCTCCCACTTACCTTTTTTTTTGGTGGCTCCAGTGCTGTCAGCAGGAGACTAGAGAGACCTTTGTTCTCCCCATACCTGGCATGGAGATGTCACAGTGTGCCGAAAATAAGGAGGGCTGGGAATGGTTGTATTTCCAGTGCTGCTGCCAGGGGTTGGTAGTTCTGGAAAGGCTATAGTTTGTCCTTGTATCAGGCACACAATAATGGCGCCATGCCAGACAAAGGAGAGGAGAGGGGAAGGACAGTGGTGTAGCTTTAATTGAACACGGGTGGGTGGGAAACAAATGTCCCTGGCTCCCTAAAGGAGGGTGGCCTGCCAGCAGAGAGACAGCTCACTCTTTGCTGTTGAGGTTGGAGGAATATATGAGGTGACTGTTGTAGTTCTATGTGTTAAAAAATAGTTCTGAGTCAGAGGAGTGTGCTTGTGCAAGTGTGTGAAAGGGTCTGTGTGCATGGGGATTTTGTGATACTGTTTGCATAGGAGTGAGAGAAAGGGCATGCTGAGAATGTTTTGCTTTTCACCATGTCCTTACAGTTAAGGGTGTACAGAACCAGTTCTATTTGAACCTGGTTTGAATAGAACCGGCCTGGTTCAACCAGTTCAGATTCAAACCAATCCAGATCCTCAAAAAGGGGTGCTAGTCTGAATTGAAGCTGAACTGACCAAGGTTCTAATGGGACTGGTTCGGAACCAGTTTGGCGGTTCGAGGGGGCATGCTTGTAAAGTGGAATACAGTGAGAATTCCCCTTTAACAATTAAAGGGGGGAATCCTGCCTGCCTTTAAAAAAAAATCCTAATGGGGTGGCAAGAGGACACATTGTAGTTGGAAGTGGTGGCAGTGTGGTTCCTCCGAACTCTCTGGACTGGGTCCGGTGCTCCAGTGCAGCCCAGTTCCAGCCTCCGACTGCCCCTACCAGGATTTTTTTTTAAGGTAGGCAGGGTCCCCCCCTCCCCATTGCTTGTAAAGGGGAATCCTCACCTGATTCCCCTTTACAAACATGCCCATTTGAGCTGAATCAAACCGGTTCTGAACCAGTTTGGCCTGGTTTGACCCTTGGACTGAACCAGGGGCTGACTCAAACCAGCTCACAGTCCAGCGGTCCCATTCAAGTTTGTCTTGAACTCGAACCAAACTACTGGAATCTGTTCTGTGCACACACCTACTTACAGTTCTTATGCAGCAAAGACAAGGGGTGAGGAGGAGAAGAAGGTGGTGGGGGCAGTGTCCCTGTTTGTCCTAGGGCCAGCTCCAACCTTGCTATGCCCTGAGAAGGGCAGACGCCTATCTCTTTATCTCCTGCTGTTGTTGCAGAAGTCATGAGGAAGATCGATGGGGAGGGGCTTGGGGAGGAGGCATGAGTGAGAGAGAGGGGCGTTGGGAATTTCTGTGAGATTGTAGGAGAGACCAGAACAAAACCTGTTTCATTTCCAATTTTCATTTTCTGTCACATCACTGGGGATTGATCACATCACAATTTCTTCTGCGGAATTTATGGGGAACAATGTGACTTTTGGGGGAGAAAAAATGGCACCTAGCAGGAGCTGATCTCCATAAACAGTAACAGCTTCATGAACTGTTGCTGCCATCATCTGCAAAGGTGCAAGTTTGTCAGGCAAGAATACATCTGTTGGTAAGTTCCCCATGTTGACTGTATCTTGAAAATGTCAAGATAGTTTTGTGGGCTTCCCGTGAAAATACCTTGAAACTCCCCTCCCATTTTCGCTTCCCACAACAATGCCAATAAAAGATGGGGGAAAGGAGGAATTTCAGCCCAGCCATTTGTCCCTACATCCTTTTGTTTCTTTGTTTTTCTTTTTTTAAAGCAGCTATTGGAGAAGGCTATGATTTGGATTGAAGATAGCACAGGGGAAAGTGAAAAATCCCTCATTGCTCTGCGTCAGGGACTTGATCCAAATGCACCCTAACTACACACAGCTGAGTTTTGAAAAAAAGAAAGAAAAACAAGCAGCTCAGGTCTGAACTAATGTGTCTACTTTCAGTGCAGATGCCATCTGGGATCATGATGTATCATGTCATCACAAACCATGCCGTTCAGGTGTCCCTATGTGGCACAACATCTGTACCAAATTTGGTGCAAATCGGTGCAGGTATTGCAAAGGGGGACAGACTGACTGCGAGGTCATCTTTCCATGTGGAAATTCATTCCAATCACAGGATTCCCAAATCACAACTAGTTTGGTCCTATGTTGTCATGGCTCAGACAGATGCATCTCTCCCTGGGGTCCAGGCCCTTCTTTTATTGCCATGTTGCTCCTGCTGCAGGTATGCCATTAACGCAACAAAGCTCCTCCTCCTTCTCATCCCACATGCAAGCCAGAGTTGCTTTCTCAGCACAGAATTATCTTGCATTGAGAAGCACAAGGTGATATGGAAATTCTGTCTGTAGATAGTCTATATATGCACATACAAATAATCACTTGATTTCGCAATTATCAAATGGCGAATAGGCTTTAAGTAAAACATCTTGCATACCCTCACACCTCATGTTAACTTAGTATGTTGTTGTTTTGCTTGCTTTGTCACTGTTTGGGACACCTTATTACTAATCGCTCTGAACTGTAATAGTGTAATTAACTGTAACAATTAACTAACCAGGCAGCCTCCCAATGTATAGCACAGAAGGGCTGCCACATATCCGGCTTCCTCTTTATGCTAATATGAGATAAATGTTTAACCAAACATTTGCCTCCTGTTGGTGGTGAGCTCTGTGGGAGTTGGGAACGGCTGCAAACTGTATAGTCCAGAATGGTCAAAGGTACAAAGAAAAATTGCATCACAGAACTCCTGATAGGAAACAAAGTGGACAGATAAACCGCAATCTCGGTATTACTGCTTTGATGTGGATCTAGAATTGTACACACCTCGTTGGTGCAGATCTTCTCAGCATGGCCACGAGGATGGTTTCCACCGAGTCATGGTAAGTCTGAGCAGTGAAGTCGGAACAGCTCGATTGCTTTAGGTGGGTTGTACTGCACTTTGTAATGCTGGATTCCAGACAGCTGATATATGATATGGAATCAACAGTGTGCCATAAAAATGCAGGCAAAACGCCACAATACAAAGCAAACATGGGGTTTCCGACTCTGCGTTTGCCTCTTAACACTAATGTGGAGGAAAGGGGAAGCAGAAAAGGGGAAGCGTTTCCACCCAGAGACACAACTTTTGAGTGGTCTAAAGATATGTTAAATAAATAAATAAAGCGGCAAGGTAAAAATCAGCTTTTGAGAAGGGATGCCTGACCCAGAGGTCCACAAAGCAACTAAAATATGAAAGCACAAAGAACAATTAGAAGCCATACAGGCATAACTTTGCAGCAGCAGATTTTAGCCATGTTTTGCTTTGGTCAGGCTCCAAGAGCAGAAATAAGCCAAGCTGAGGAAAAAGAGTTAGGGTGGGGAAAACGTTTTGTGTGTGCAGAGGAGGGCATTTGCAGGGGAGTATCAGTGGGCTGTGGGAAAGTTTGGTATCTACCTCCCAGCCACCCATTCTCCTGTACAAATTCCAGAACCCAGTCTTGCATGTTCATTACCACAGCAAAAACAGATTTGGGGATTTATAGTTGCCAGTTTAACACACACTCTCTCCCTGGGAAGCACTGACTTAATTGTGTTAGTTTCTGGTACAGTGTGGTTGCTACTTGCTACTACTGGTGGGCATAAGAGCCTGTCTCCAAGATCAGTCAAGGTGTTCTCCAAACACATTTTAGTTTTCCCACAAGATTTCCACAAGACCTTTTTCATTCTCAACTAGCTTGAAGCTTTTCAGGCATGATGGGGCAAGGAGGAGATAGGGAGGAAGCATGGCCACCCTTTCCACAGCCCATTTCTGAGCCTCTATCCCACTCCTCACACCAGCTTCTCCACCCTTCACTCAGCAAATATGCTCTGCACCCCCCCACTTCACTCACCACGATAGTTTTTCTCTGCCATTCTATTGTAGCAGGGCTAATCCTAGCAACCAAGCAAAGGGCAGGCCCAGTTCTGCAGAAGTAGGCTTGTCCCTGTCCCTTTCCCTCTGACCATAACAGTGAGAACCTTAGTGGCAGCTGGGACAGTGAGGAGAGTGCAGGGATATATTATCCCACCCCGCAACTTCACGCTTATCACTGAGGCTCTTGTTGTAGGCAGAGCAAGGTACATAGCAAGGCCTGCTTTTCCAGAGACCCTGTCATATTCCATTGCCTTTTTTCCTGCATAGCTTCTCCCAGATCCTCCTCCTGGGTTGTCAAGGAAAACACATTGGGGCTATGCACACGGCCACATGTGCCTTTGGGTGGGGGTGGGGGCAAAGGCAGGGTTCAACCTACCTTCCCCCAGATGACCACTCACAGCCCCAAAGGCACACAAGCAGTGTACCCACACAGGCTGGGGCTTTATATTTATTTTATTTTTTACATTTATATCCCTCTCTTCCTCCAAGGAGCTTATTTTTATCCTCACAACAACCCTGTGAGGTAAGTTAGGCTGAGAGATACATGACTGGCCCAGAGTCATCCCATGAGTTTCATGGTTGGATGAGGATTTGAACTCGGGACTTGCTGTCCTGGCCTCTGGAAATCCCACGACACGACATGTGTGATGCATTGGGGGATTCCCCCAGAAGACAGGCACAATGAAGTGTGGGGCTGGGTTGGAAGCAGCCTGGCTCGCACACGAGCAGCAAGCCTGGGTTAAGGGAGCACTGCTCCCTTAACCTTGGCTAGCAGCTGGGCAAAAAAGGCCAGGCTAGGTGGTGCTGGCCCCCAGGATCAGGCCGTATCCCAGCGGTTCTCATGTGCAGCCTAACCCAGGCTGGGCATCCCTAGCCTGACTTAGGCTGTGCATGAGAATGGCCTCATTATCTCAGCCGCTGCAATCTTAGAGCTGCATTGTCTTCTGGGGGTTATTTTACAAAGACAGCAGTATGTGGCCCTCCCTGTTTATGTCTAAGTGTTTTTCAGCAGCGTTATTCCTTCAGCCTCTTGACTGCCCTTCGTGCTATCTGGGGGGAAATCTGTTGGAAGCGACTCTGAACATTAGACCAGGCCCAGATAAAACACAACGTATCAGTTCCCATGAGCCTTGTCAATACAATTAGTAATCCATTAGCATGGCCAGTGGCAGTCTTTCAATTACACTTTGCAGATATTTAACTATAGCCATGTTCTTCATTGTAAGGCCCTGTTTTATAGCTGCTTCTCTCACAAAGCCACAGTAATCTTATATAGATATAAATAAGAGTTTATTCAGAAACAACTCCATGTTCTCCTTCTCCATTCCTTCCCTTTTTTCTTTTTTAACTCCACCTCTGCCTCCACACTCTCTATAGGATCCTCACTGGGACAAATGTTTAAATAGCAGAACAAAAGATACTGGATAGAATACTACAGGCCCAGGAGTAGGGGTGTGCATGGAACCGCAGAGCTGCGGTCCGGCAGTGGCGTGGGGGGGTTCCTTTAAGGGCGGAGGAGGGTTTACTTACCCCTCCCCCCACTTTCCCCCCTCCAGTGCGTGTATTCTCTTTAGTAATTGGGGCGGCAGGATACCTCCCTGCCGCCCCTTCTCCCACTTGACTGCAAAAGGCTGCAAAAAGCCTTTTGCGTCTATGCATGTCGCTCACGCTTCATGTCTCCGCGACGTGTGTGTGGCCACGCGCGTGCACGTCGCGGAGACGTGAAGCGACGCGTGCACGCGCAAAAGGCTTTTTGCAGCCTTTTGCAGTCAGGCGGGGGAAGGGGTGGCAGGGAGGTATCCTGCCGCCCCAATTACTAAAGAGAATACACGTGCTGGGGGGGGAGTGGGGGGAGGGGTAAGTAAACCCACCCCCACCCTTAAAGAAGCCCCCCACTCTAATCCCTCCGTACCCCGAACCGCCCATGTCCAGACCGGTCCGGAGGCCAGTAGAATGGCCTCCGGACCAGTCCGGGCACATCACTACCCAGGAGCTAGTGGTGGCTCCCATCAAGCCTAAATGTGGCCCCCTGACTACTTGTTTATTGGGCCTGTGTGAAGCCTTGGCCTAAGCTGAATACACTGCATAGTCCCCCTGGCACCATGCAGAGGTGACCATTCTCACTGTGTAGTGCTATGATGTGCCCGGTGTTGGGGGGCTCCTTTAAGGGAAATGGAGCCCTCTTGAGCCCCTGCACCATCTTGGAAGACATGCACAGAGTGCTGGAAGCACCGCCTTCCCCCGAGCTTTCCTCCCAGAGCTCTTACAAGAGGGCTCCATTTCTCTTAAAAGACCCTCCCAGCATGGAGAAAAGGACAGTAGTGTGCAGAGGTCAGCACAGTGGGAAATGGCTCTCACATTAAAAGGTTTTGTTTTGTTTTGCATTGCTTTGCTTTGCTTTGCTTTGCCATAGTGGCTCCTGCTTGAAAAATACTGAAGATCACTGAACTATAGGAATGCTGTTTTTTGTTAACTCCAAGAGAAGTATCTAAAACTAGCTTGACCCATGCAGAGCATCTGTGCACTAGCACTTGAAAGTGGGCAGTGGTGGCTGAGAAGGAAAGAGGACGCGGGGGGGAAGACGACGCTGCTCCGGGCCCAGTGGGTTGTCAGTTTCCCCCCTTGTGAACTACACCTGGTTTCGCACTCTGTACATGCTCAGAGGGAAAGAAGCAAAGTCACATCATACACAAACTGAATTGGTTCTTGGAGATGCTGATCATGTAGGATCTTGGCGCGCAAACAGAGATAGAGAGAGACACACTCAGAAAGTTCAATGGGCTTTATTATAAAAAGTTGCTCATTAGGATAAAATAAAAACATGTTTCCGATTCAAGTGCAGTGTAATGTGCCTAACTAACATATGTTTGTGCAATTAGTAATTACACATATCTAGCAATCTAACAAATCCTAATAAAACATTTAGAGAGAAGCAGATAAAGAAGGAAGAAGGAAGGGAAGGCTTAGGAAGGGGGTGGCAGTAATTAGTAGGGAGGAGGGAAGAGGGATCGAAGGCTCTTGGAGCAGCATATTACCAGGGTCAGAGGCTTGAGAGTGGTGGGGCTTTCAGCTGAAGGAGAGAGGCTGTAGCTGGAGACAGGAGCTTGGGAGTGATGGTCAAGCAGGCAGTTTGCTCAGAGCAAGGCCAAGAGTGAGAGCACCATGGCTGGGGAAGTCTTGACTTTTCACTGCGCAGCAGAAGTCGCAGACAGTTCCTGTCCATGGACAGAGTTCCTGCTTGTTGCCCCGTGGCTTAGCAGCAAATTCTGGGATGGCTCTTGAGCAAGTATGCTTGTTAGGCAAGATTGCTGACTCTGTCCAGTAAGCCTCATTCTTTATAGTTGTATCTTCTTTTGATCTCCATAGAGTCTATTCAAAATATCCTCACCCTTCTTGGGTTCCCAAAAGGTGACAATTTGCTGTTACTTTCTGGATATTGTCTTTTAATTATTCAGGATATTAGCTCAGTCCAGAGAGATCTGAACCCCAGTTTCTGTAAGCTGCTATTTAAGGGAGAGGACATTCTACTTTGCCCAAAGCAAATCTGCATCTCTGAGCTGCAAATGGGCATCTTCTCTTGTCCCCAGATTCCTGGCCTGGTCCCAGAAGGTGTTAAAAAGATGTTAATAAAAGGACTAAATCTACAGGTGTTTTCCTAGAGTAGAATTTTTATAGACAGCAATTGAGTATCCCCTTTGGGCAGAGCCCAGCCATCATTGAAAAGGATTAACATAGAATTCTTGCAACAGGAAAGGGGAGCTCAGCCTCTGGCCTCTTGAATAGACATTATCTGATATTGAGTTACATTTTAGCATATTGATAGTTCAGGCCTAGCCCTTGTGTTTCTTTGGGTACCCATTTCACAGTACAATGCTGGATTGCCTCTTCCTTCACAGAGCAGTTAGCCGAGGCAGTCATGAGACCTGGGTGTCAGTTCACCTTGAGTTCAGGCATTAATTGATCTCTTAATAAAATGGAATCAGACACAGGCCTGAAATTCCACATACTTCTGGGTTGGTACCTCTGGGTCTAATGTTGGGGTACGGGTGCCCCCAACACCCTTCTGCCACCTCCTCTGCTGAGAGGCTGGGAGGACAGGCAAAGAGGCAAGCAGGCAGTGGGCCAGGGGGCAGGCGGTGTGAAGTGGCCCTGCCCTGCCCATAGAGACACGTGAGTGAGCGGCCTCCATTCTTGCCTGCATGGCTCCCCCCTCCCTCCTCCCTCCCTCCCTCCATTGTCCACTCAGCCCCTCCTGGGCCAGAGCTTAGCAGGCTGGCATGCGAGCATAGGCTGGGCCTTTGGCCTTGAAGGTGGTGGTGGCAGCAGGTGGGAGTGGTGGTGGTGGCCTGCATCCTCCCCTACTCTCAACACGAAGACAGCCAGAGGTGGTGAGTAACACCATTGAGTCCATCCAGGGTTCTCCCTCCTTCTCCTGCAGGCATGTGCTTCAGGAACCTCCAGAAGTCTTGCAAGAGGGAACTACAAACTCTCGTGAGATGTCCCATGTACCACGTACCACCTAAGCCTTTTCTATTTATAGATAACAAATTAGCTTGTTCTCGTGATCATAGACTGGGTAGGACAAGCATCCTACCCAGCTTCGAGAGCTATGTGCACTCCTGTTCTTCAACTGTGTGCAAGTAAAAACCTAGGCAGGAGGAGTGGGAAGTGGTCATGTGGAAGCCTCATGCTGAGGAGGAGGAGGCACTGTCCTACCCAGCACCTGTACCCAGCTGTTTAATGAAGCAGGAGGAAAAGCTGCCCTATTTAGCATAAGGCTCCTACATGATCACTTTCCCCTCCTCTTATCTAATTGTTTGCTCACATATGATTGAAAATCAGGAGCATGCACAGCTCCTGAAGCTGGGTAGAACACTTGTCCTACCCAGTTTTTGGTTGTGTGAACAGCCCTCATAGCTTGGAGAAAGGGACTCGGGAATAGCCATTTATCCTCTTCTGTAATAATCAGGTAAAAAGAGTCTGCAGTGGGCTTTTAAGAAGTGTTTTTTGTTTTGTTTTTTTAACATTCATGAATTCAGTTGTGAGTTGAATGAAGCATGGTGTGAAGGATAAAATGTTGGATTACAAGTGGGGACACCCAGGTTCAAATCCCTGCTCGGCCATGTTGCTCATCAGGCAGCTCAGGACAAGCACTCACTTGCAGCTTAACATAATTCACAAGATTATGAAGGGGACAAGAGAGAAGCACTCATATATACCATTCTGAGTACTTTGAAAGCAGGGCAGGATACCCATATGTTAGATAAATAAATAAGAACACAGAGCCATTATGAAGTACTCCAAGGGTTCTCAAACTTGGCTCTCCAAATGTTGGACTACAGCTCCCATCATCCTTGGGAGCTGTAGCTCAACAATATCTGAACACCCCAGTTTGAGAACCCTTGGAGTACTACTCCATCAGCTGCTTTTCATGTCCAGCAGTCATAAATAAAGAACAAAATGTGTATAAGAGGTCATAGAAATAAGAATATAGGAAGCTGCCCTATACCGAGTCAGACCCTTTTGTCAATCTAGCTCAGTATTGTCTACACAGACTGGCAGCGGCTTCTGAGCGGTGTCAGTAGCAAATATGTGTTGGGAATTAATTGCAAAAACAGTACATTGTAGAAGTTGAAGAAGCCTGTAGAAACATGGAGCACACTGTTGCATTCTCACTACTATTCCATCAAGTAGGTTAGACTGAGAGATAGTGATGACTAGATCCAAGGATGTCCAGTGAATTTCATGACTGAGTGAGGATCCGGACCCAAATTTCTCCAGTCCAAGTCACACTCTCTGATACTTCATCCTGGCCCCTTTAGAGGCATCTCAGGGGACCTCTTATATATTCCTTCTGGAAACTGGTTTGGGCTGCTGTGAAAAACTACACACTGAGCTCAGCAGACTTAGAAAGGCTGATGGAATTAAGCTTTGGTTGTGCTTGTAATATTCAGAATGTGCTGAATAATTTCACACATGTGTCTCAATGAGTTATTCTCCAGCTGAAGAGGAGCTATATAAAGAACTGCCTTTCTGAAACAGCTTTAAGAGAGCTGAAATCTTTATACAGCTTTAAGATAAATCAGTTCCCTGTCTTTGTCTTTCCTGAGCAGGCAACTGAAAAACGAAACTTGCAGAAGTTCAGTCGACCTGGATCTCTTTCTACACTATTCACTTCTCCCATCAGTAAGTAGACCCATTGGACTGAAAACTTGGAATTGCTGACTGTAGTATTACTTGGCAGACTACTTCATTAATGGCTTTTCTCCCTTTCTTATAGGTTGCCATCATTATGGTGCTGTCCTGCCTTGAAAAAAGAGCCAGGGGACATCAAGTAGATGAAAGATTCCCCCTTCTCAACAGGAGGTGTGGAACTGTGATGTGAGTCTTGGAGCTGCTTTGCTGTTGTTACCTTAAACCAGTTTGAAAAAGACATCACCTCCACCTTCGGTCGTAGGTTTTCAGTACCAAGTTTTAGTCTGGAGCTTTCCCAGACAACAGGCTTTACCGCGGAATTAAGAGGGGTGATATAATGTGAGTTACAGAGAGTTCAAATTTGCCAAAAAAAAACTGATGCAAAAAGTGGATTTTTTTTACCCCAGACATAAATCGGGCTAAGCTCCAATGCTCAACGAAAAACTCGAATCGTGTATGGCATACTCCCTGAAAGCTCACAGGGACTTCGATGTAAATCTGGAGGATATGCGAACACACATTTGCCCTTCCAAAGCAAAATCGCCATCTGGGGAAGCTTCAGGAGAAATACCAGTACAGGGGCCGTGTTGGAAGATTTGATGGAGGCAGCAGTTCCTAGGAAAGAACTAGGAAGTTTGCATGTTTGTTTGTTTGTTTGTTTGTTTAACATATTTTTATACTGCCCCAAACTTACGTCTCTGGTTTACAACACAATAAAAACAAAAAGAAAAACATTAGTTAAAGCAAAAACAAAAAGCTTAAAACATCACAACAATTTAAAAATTGTTAAAAAAAATTTAAAACAGCATTAAAACCATTAAAACAATATTAATTAAAAGCCTGGGTGAACAGATGCGTCTTTAAAGACTTTTTAAAAGCTGTCAGAAGATGGGGAGGCTTGAATGCAGAGGCTTGACAGAGATGTCAAGTTCTCACATGACATTTTAGGATAGATATTGTACATAGAGATGTAATCCTGGTAATGAGTTGCTGACACTTTCCTAGGAGAGTTTGAATGCCTTTTGTTCACAGACCGTTGGATTTTGTGGGTGCCTTTGACAATCGATGGTCACTGGGATTTGCCTTCGGAGCGACGGCCAACAAAGTCATGATTATGTTTTCAGAAGGGGACTTCCTTCTTTATGTGCCACAATGGGCTCAAGGTAAGAGACGTCTCAGAAATCTGTCTGGTGAATGACTCAGTTCAGCGACTAACAAGCTTCAAGGTCATAGATAATTGAATAAAAGGTTTTGATGTTGGGGCTGAGTCAAAACAGGAGGTGCTCTTCACAGAAAACCTCCCACTGTGGAAAGCACCTCCTTTTCAAGGATTAGGGGGCTGTTCCCATGCTCCCCACTTCCCTGAGGAGTTGAAGAGTTCCAGGGGAGCACTCCCAGGTTGGCTTCCTTTAGTGGAGAGATCACTTTGTGTTATATATATCTATATCTATCTATCTATCTATCTATATATCACACACACACACACACACACACACACACACACACACACACACACAAATATAAATAAAACATTTATTTCCCACTCTTCCTCCAAGGAGCCCACAGCGGTGTACTACATACTTGAGTTTCTCTCTCACAACAACCCTGTGAAGTAGGTTAGGCTGAGAGAGAAGTGACTGGCCCAGAGTCACCCAGCAAGTTTCATGGCTGAATGGGGATTTGAACTCGGGTCTCCCCGGTCCTAGTCCAGCACTCTAACCACTAGACCATGCTGGCTTCTTTCCAAAAATACAAGTTGAACGTCAGGTGATGGCAAATAGCCGAGCATTTCTATCATAGATCAGATTCCTGGACCACAAGGCGCTTCAGTTCTCTCCACTTCTTTCTCCTCACATCTCCATTCAGTCTGCTTCTCTCACTTAAAAGTACTAGGAACCACAGCTTATTTACCCTGACCACATACACATGCTTGGCTGAGGTGGGTGTGGGAGAAGATGAGTGAAAGAAAGATGATGCTTTCTTGCTTGCTTGCTTTCATTCAGAGAAGTCTCTGCAGATCTCTCGCACATTACCTGCATGTGCCTAACAAAAGAGTTGGATTTTTACATTATGGAACAAAGTGGGTGGGGCATTAATGGATCACACTCAACGGACATGTTAAATGTTATGCGCTTTCTCAGTCCCTGTCCCCTATGTACTGATAGCTGCAGTGCCTTCCAAAAATGGGGATTTCAGGACCCATTTTCTATCTCTTGACAGCCTTTGTACTTCTAATTGGTGCCTTTGAAGTGGGTCTCTCCTCCTACCCATTCTTTGCTTGCCTTTCAACATGCTTCCAGATCACAGGAGCCACACTTGGATTCCTTTACACAGGATTTTGGTGAGCAAGCTTATATTGGCCTGCATGCTTCTCAGAGGAATGATAGGCATTTAAGGAAGCTGCGGGAGGCAGGAAGAGGAAGAGAAATTAATATAATCTGTGTTCACTGGCTACTTATTTATTTATTATTTCAATGGAGATAATATGTTGAGATGATTCAGAGTTCTGCTGTAGAAATCTAGTTTCCCCAGCTTAATCTTAAAGGCTTACTTGCAGATTCTTCTGGAAAACAACCGTCATTCACTGCTAGGTGTGAGTAGGGTTGCAAACTTTCTTTCCAGCAAGGCTCTTGTGCTTTTAAAACCTGCATCATGGGCCTACATTCAGCAGATGAAGTGTTCTTTATCTCTGCCCTCGTACTAGGAAAACATCCAGCTGTTGAACATCTGCCTGTCAGGTGGCTCTTAAAGAAAATAGCTGAGTATCCGCTTTTACAAATATTTCCAATATAAGTAACATTCCCCAAATGTGGGTTCATTACTTTAAGTCAGGGATGTGCATGAAATGGATTTTGTGTTCTGTTTTGAATTTGAAACAGAACACAAAACAGCTGAACTGTTTTGCCAAAACAGCGGTCGAGCCGGCTATTTAAATAAAACAACTTGAAACATTTGTGCACATCGCGATAGTGTGCGAGCCTGTCTGACGTGCCTGGTACTTCCAGCTACTTCCAGCTGAAGAGGGGAAGGGGTGGCAGGGAGGTATGCTGCCGCTCCGAGGAATTTTACAGAACTCCAGTGCCGGAGGGTAAATGCACCCTCCCACATCCTTAAAATCCTACCCCCCATCCCTTCGAGCCACCCCTGACTGGTTCTGTGCACATCCCTACAGCAAGGTGCCATTCACATTTCCAATTCCTTCTTTTGGATTTTATCTTTGCGTTATAGTGCTACAATGTTATAAGAAAAATAGCTGTATTTTCCCATAAAAATAGTTGTCTTCATTGTAGGAGTTTGAGATTCTGGGGATCATCTTCAATACGATCCTGCCAAGTCGAAGCATTTTACCCCTGTTTAGTGTTTAATCTGGAAAGCGCCCTGTCCTGACGTATCCTCTTCTTCAGAGAGGCACAGTATAGGGCTCTCTGTGCCTCCCAGTCCCTTTGAATACATTTTAAATTTGAAATTCCCTCTTTTTGTGTTCCCCCTCCCTCTTCCCTCCCTCCAGCCAATGGGGGTGCAGTTGCTCATGACAACACTTGATTTGTATGATAGCAAGCAAACCCTAGAAGCAAGGAGATTGCAAGCTAATTGGAAGCCAGTGCCAGAAAACCAATCAGCAAGGGAAAAATAGACCCTGCAAATGGTGCTTGGAACGTGGAAACATTTTGAACGAAAGGTGGTTTGTTCTGCTCCAAGCTCGAAACAGACTCTTTATTTAAAGGGTGTTCTGTTTCAAGCTTGAAACACTTGAAATGGCCCATTTCACGTCAAAATGTTTCACTGGCGAAACATTCTGCACATTCCTACTTAAAGTATTTGCACTCTTACAGTGGCATAGTGATGTTGGCAGTGACCTGTGTTCCAAATGCAGTTGCTGCCACAGCCCCCTTTGCCCCCTGCCACCCCGGTTCCATAGCTACTATCTCTGTGATGGCTCACTTTCTTGTCCCCTCCTCTTCCAGTGCCACTACTGGGGGCTGGAAGTGGAGGAGAGGCAGCCCCTAGTGGATAGTGGCTTGTATTTCTTGAACATGTTGGCTCAGTTATAGTTTTTTCCCTGCACTCTTGTGCAAGACCTCTAGTGCGTCCTTAGGAGCCTATAGAAAAGGGTTTCTCAACGTGTGGGTCCCCAGATGTGATTGGACTTCAGCTCCCATAATCCCCAGCCCCAGTGGCCTTTGGTAGGAATTATGGGAGTTGAAGTCCAATTACATCTGGGGATCCACACGTTGAGAATCCCTGCTATAGAAGCATGGGCAGCTGAGAATGGCCAGCATTATGAACATGTCAGCCACTGTCTGTGTGTGTGTGTGTGTGTGTGAACAAAGGGGGCTGTGGCGGCAACTGCGTTTAGAACCTACACACACCGGGAACAGTTATGAGTTTTCTGTCCTAAGCCAGGTAGGTCTTAATCTTGCTATCTGGTTGATGCTGGTGAATTTCTGTGTCTGTTTAGATCACTGAAGGAACGGCTCATGGATAGAAAGGATACCTGATCATATTAGTTCAGCTTCAGAATGATCCTACCGTTAACACTACCTTTTTATTTTCCAGGTTGGTGATCATGGTTATGCACATTGTACAGTGCCCACATGGACAAGTGAGTGTGCGGCTATGCTAAAATATTGATTGCACATTTTTATAAAAGAGGTGGCACTGACAGTAGGAGATGTTAAATTAAAGAGATTTAAGTACTTGAAGTGCTTAGTGCTGATGAAATGAAATCCAGATACCTTGACTTATTCCTCTTGTACTTATGTAGCACTTTTCCTGAGTGCTCAGAGTGCTACAGTATCTTGGGAATTCTTATAACAACCTTGTAAGATAGGCTAGCATTATGATGATGATGCCCTCACCTCTTGCCTGTGGACTTCTCAGAGGCATCTGGTGGGCCACTGTTGGGAAACAGGATGCTGGATTAGATAGGCCTTGGGCCTGACCCAGGAGGGCTGTTCTTGTGCTCTTATATTCTTATTCCCATCTATAAATGGGGACTGGAGTGGAGAACTGAGGCTGAGGGAGAGAAACTTGTCCAAGGCCACCTAGTGAATTTGTGACTGAAGTAAGATTTGAACTTGGGACTTCCAAGATTATATACCAGTATCTTAACCACTGCAACACCATTTAAGTTGTAGAGTGGGCCTTATTTTGCAAAGCCAGTCAAAGGTCTTGCACCAGATGTGTAGGACAGGGATCCAAACAAGGGTGGCTCGAGGTGGGGGGGATGGGGCAATCATCCCCTCAAACAAGTACTTGCCTCCCACCTGCCCCTCCATTTCTGTTTCATAAATCTAATATGTGGGACGCAGCTTGCCCACCCATAAAGGCACTTCACCCCTTTTGTGCTTGCTCTCTGTCCCCACCGCCTCTGGTACTGCCACAGGCTCCAAAGCAGAAAAACATGAGTTCTTAATAGTGTAGCTGCTGTTGCTCTTTGGGGAGGAGGGTGACAACTCTATGCAGCTGCCGGTAGCATAATTAGAATGGGGTGGTAGTAGTACCTGGCCAAGGTGCAACCTGGGAAAGGGTGCAAAACCAATCTCCGTGAGATCACTTAATATATCCACACTTGTAAATATGAAATATACAACGTGTTCTGTTCAGTTTGGAGAATTTAGACATGTTTTCAAGGTAGGAGAAGAAAAGCCAGCTATCGGTTTCCTGGAGGCTTTGGGAAAGCAGACAGTCAGGAGCAACCCCATTGCAGGTCGTATTAGCTGTGTGCTTATAGGCCATAAAATCCTTTCTGGAATGGAATACAGTTGGTGGGATAGGATAGGAGGAGAGAATCGTCCCCCGCTGATTGGGAAGTAATGTGGTGCTAAGGCCTGAGAGAGAAGTAATTATCAGTTTGCTCTCACCATAGAAATGACTCATTGCAGCACAAAGGTGCCCTTTGTAATTCAGCTTTTTCTGCACAGATAATAGGGCACTACGAAAAGATAATGTTTTACTGGCCCTCTTTGCTCTGTCTGGTTTTCCTGCTAAGCAGATTTGTCCATATATTTGTGAAAACATTATGGATCAGATTCAGGCTGCACCTTCTAAATGTGAGTATTCTTGGGTAACATGCATTCATTTTCTGCTCATTTTGGACATTCTCATCTTGACCCTTAAGGTATCTTCTGTTGCCTCTTTACAGTTCAACAATCCTAACTTTGAGAATAGACAGACATTCTTAATAATGGATTCTTTGCCCATGGTTTTGGCTTTAAACTGCTCTGAGCCATTTTGGAAGGGCGGTATATCAATCAATCAATCAATCAATCAATCAATTAATCAATCAAATAAATATGACTTGCCTTGCACACATATATATGTGCTAACTACACATCAGATCAGTCTTGCCCCCCACCCCCAATTGTGCTTTAGGTGGGCTGACCACCTATTTTTAAAATATAAATATTTTCAAATGACATGTATAATTTGATATATACTTTTCAACGCCTCATTGAAAAACATGCACATCTAAAAAACAGTTGTTACACTGTTCCAGGAATATGAGAGAGGCATATTGTGATGTCACAGGCATTGACCAATGGGCACTTGCTATTGCTGCCTCCTCTCCCCTCCTCACATACTGGAAACTTTCAGAACTCACTCTAGGATATTTTCAAGGCCGCATAGATGCTTTCAAACCATCACCAGCCATACTTGCAATGACTTCACCCTAGAATATCTGCAATCTGTTTTCACTCTTGCATCAAAATACTGGATGTTTTAAAATTCCATACCCATTTTCTTGGAAGAGAGACACAAGAAGGTGTCTTCATGCTTGATAATTTAGGAGATGGCTTTGATGGGTTTTATGTTCTTTCAAAGGCTTCTATACAGTGATCAGAATACTCCATAATCTGTATTTCAGAAGGTAACTTTCTCAAATCCTGCTGACATATCATTATCTTTAAGATTTCAAAGTGACCTCTTTCTAACTGTCCGTGAGTCAGAGGATCACCTCTGTCCCTCAGTTTATAGTCTGTCAACTGAAAAGTGTGATTCCTGGAATAAGCAGCTCTTTCCTTCTCCCCACAGGAGGAAACATCTTTCCTGGAGGTACATCAAGCACAATATGTCCAGCAACTGTTAAGGAAGCCTCCACTGCAGTAAGAATAGTCATTCTGTTCCAGGAACATTTCCCTTTAAGTCTAAAAAAAAGAAAAGGGCAGAGTCTTCTCACACCCTGCAACTCTCCCCATATTCTTGGCACATGGGGCAGCCCAAGAGAGACCTGTGTGCCTAATGCTGCCCTTGCCTCTCCACTCAGGGGCTTAGCTAGGGGAGAGGGGACCTGTGTTCATCCCTCTCTCCGGTGGCCCCTTGGAGTGAGGGAGATAATGAAGAAAATAGGGAAAGGTGGATCTGGGGGCCCCTCAGGAGCGCGGAGGCCCAGTTTCTTTGAACCCATCTGCTCAATTATAGCTACATCCCTGTCTCCACTGCCTCTCCTCGTGCTGTGAATTCCATTGATTTCCTCCTTTGTAGCTGCCAGCACACAAAAAGCTGCTTTGTCTTGCTCCTTAACATGTTATATATGAAAAGGAAGAGGACAGATGGACTGGAGGATGAAGTATGGAGCAGAGGAGAGGAGCAGAGAGGGGAAGGTTAAGACATTCCACAATAATGTCTATCCCCTCATTTGCCTCTCCTCCACACTTCCTCTTCTGCTTCATCCTCTTCCTTTTCAAACACAGCACCCTGAGGAAATGGATGGAGCATCTCTTTACATGCTGGCAGAGGAGGTTGTTGTTGGTAGTGATGGTAGTAGTAGTGGCAGCAGGTGAGTAAATTGAGATGGTGGGCAGAGCAGCAGGTGTGGGGGAGGGAAGCAGCTGCTGACCACTCCCTAATAATTCACCATAGGCTCTTGAGGCTCTTGCCTCAATTTGCTGAATTAAGGAACATCCCTGCCAGTCCCTATGTTCTAGTATTTGTGCTTGGTAAAACACTGTTTGTAGTTTACCCCTAGTTTCCCTTTGAGGATGATGCTGGGATGTATTTTTTAAATGTTGATTGGGTACACATGTGTGTACTCGAGTTCTTCAGGTTTCAGTCCCTTCTCCTGGGTTTCTGGTTGTCACATATCTGAGTGGGAGACAGTTACATCTGAACTGTTGTGCACATGCCTGTAAATGCAAGCACACAAACACAACATAAAATGTCAGTGTACTGCTTCATTTCCATCCCCTCCATAGTCACCTTTCCAGATAGTAGGTTCAGTTTTCACCTTCTCAGAATTAGTCTTCAGAACAAATGAGTATAGACATATAATCTTAAAATACAAATTCACAATTATATAGATCAAATAATAAATATATCTAAAATTCATCACACACACCATACAATACAACTCATGCAGACATTAAAGTCCTTTTATCATTTGATTAAGACCTTATATGCAAATATAGTACATATGAGTCTTCATTGGATCAGACATCAGAATCACCATTGACTCTAGAACACTTTTCCAAATTATGGAAACTTTTACAGCAGATAAGGCTATCCTCTGTGAGTCAGACTGGTTCTCTCCTTGCTATAAAACATTTATTGGCAACCCAAATTATAGACAAATAGTAAATGTTGAGTGAATATGTTTGAGTTGCAGCTGTCTTGTAACCAAGATTCCTTCTGAGATAAAATGTTCCATTAAATGTTCTTAAGTTCAAGAAGGGGTTTAGTGGATTTTAGCCCAGCCTTTGTCTCAAAGCAAGCCCACATGGGGGGAAGAAAAATGCTGAATCATTCCCTCCACGTTTGCTCAACAAAGGCTGTTCCTTTAAAACTTAAACTGCTTCTTCCATAGTGCTGTCACCACATCCTAATTATTACAGAGTTTGCCCCACCCCCACCGGATTTGGGTGAGTGTCCAGGAAGTCTCTCCTTCCCTTCACTATTGGAAAAGTACACAAAAGCCTCTCCATGTTCAGCCTACATATGATAAGAAAACCCGGTAGAGTCACTGAACAGTCAAAATTGATATGTGTTGCACCAGAGTAGAACCCCTTTTTCCTGAGTTAAAAGTCCACTCAGAGGCAGGTAAAATACAGAGAACAAAAAGAGAAAAGCTTTATTAAAAATACTACAGACTGTTTCCATCTGAGGCTTTCTCAGCTTTTAGTTACAGGTACAAGAAACATGCAATATTTGCAAGAATACTTCAGAAAACACCCTCAGATGATATTGGGCTGGCACACTTTAAGACTTGTGGTTACCCAGTTGTATAGAACATAGATGTAAGACAATGCAAAAAGCCCCTTTGAGCGTCTACAGAGACTTTTACAATGCCCTAGATGGAAAGGGCGTTGGCTCAGTTTTCCTTAGCTTAAGTACGTTACAGATAAAACACAATTGTAAGGATTTGCAATTTGTAAGTTGTAAGGATTTGCAAAGCACACCAAAGTAAAGTCTAATGTTAGCTAACAAACTGTTCCCTAGATTAAGCATTTCCCCGAAGCCAAAGACCTGGCTTCTCTCCTGAACTCACCAAATCCATGGTAGAGACTTCAGGCCCCTGCGGTCCTAACTTCCCAGGATTGCAGCCCTCCTGGTTGCCGCCGTAGCCTGACCAGCCAACCTGTTGTTTGCCCTGCCTGGCTCCAACTGAGGACAAAGAACCCCTTCTCTTCTTGCTGAAAGGCCCTCCAGGACCCACCCGCTGTGTGCTGAGTGGCTATTCCCTAGCCTGTCAGTCAGGACAGGTTTCACTTCCGGTCAACTCTTTAGGGTAAGGGAGGGCCAATTGCTACAAGGGGAAATGGTTATTCATTTATTTATTTGTTAGGAATATTTGGGTGGGTTCACATGATCAGTCTGATGTTGGCTCCATGGGGATCTAAGAACATAAGAACAGCCCTACTGGATCAGGCCTAAGGCCCATCTAGTCCAGCATCCTGTTTCGCACAGTGGCCCACTTTAGCCATCCCTATGGCGTGCCACACACAGTCTTGTAGAACAATTGGGTAGAACCAGAACATGTCCCTGATCTCTGGTTGGCAACCCATCAACCTGACATGAAGTTGAGATCTATAATTTTAGCTTTGAACTTGCATTCACAGCATGGCCAGTAGTGGCTCTCCCTTCTCTCCCTGCAGCTCTCCATGCATTTAAAACACAGCACTGGCCGATTGACCTCCCAAATGGGGCCGTGCAAAATCATGTCCCCCGACTGAAATAAGGAGGTCAAATATAGAAGCAGTGGTGGCTAATGGCCTGAAATGCTGGTTCACGTGGGCAGGCACCTGTTGAGAGGATACTTCCTTATCAGAGGTGGGGGGCGAAATCACGCCCCCCACATCTGACGTCAGATGTGGGGCGCATGTCTGGGGCACAAGGTGCGGCCCCTGATTGGTGGCAGCCCGGGTTCTTTGAACCTGTTCGCCCAATGGCAGCTCTGCCCCTGTATGGGGGCGTGTGTGCTGTGGAAATCTCTAGATCCCACAGAGCCAACATTAGAGCAATCATGTGCACCAGCCCAATATATACTATCTAAAAGTTTTCAAAGTGGTTTACATAGCAAAAGAAATGAGAAAATGGTTCCCTGTCCATGAAGGGCTCGCAGTCAAACACAAGGAAAACATCAGCACCAGCCACTGGGAGGGATGTTATACTGGCCTGCATAGCTATAGTTGCTCTTCCTGTGCTAAATCTGAATGTAAGAGGGCCACTGCTGCTTTCAAAGTTGCTCCTTTGCCCAGTTTGCTTAAATTGTCAAGACTTACTTCTATGGAGAAGAAGCAGGGGTCAGCTCACACTGTGTTACTTGGCAGAGATGCAGGTTTGGGGTGGTATATACATATGTTTAAATAAATAAATAATGAAGATAGGGGTACATTGCAAAAACATGTGTCTCTCCATCTGTGTAATGTTGGAGGGTTTGAGGTTTGCTCATTTGTTAAGTATCCCCAATCTAGAATAGGGAGATCCAATGAGAAGAGGCCGACTGGGGTTCATTCATAACAGGTTAGTCCTACTTGCTCTCAAGACTTAATGCTATAGTAGACTCCTTTGTGGGGAAAAAAATCAAGATGGAACTTATTAACACCTCTCACACCATACCAGTGCCTCTCCCTCTAGACTTGTGTCTCAGAGCTGTGTTTTCTGATTAATAAATATCACTTCATCTGTCTCCCTTTGGCAGGGGAAAGATGGCATTTATGGACTGAAAGTAAACATAATAAGGAAGTCCAATAAGGAAGCAGTGGTGGCTAAAGTTTTGAAAAGCTAGTTCATGTGGGCAGGCACTTGTTGAGAGGACACTGCCCTGTCTGAGTCAGAGTCTCCCTTCTGCTTTTATGGCAGAGATGGAATCAAAGGAAGGTTATATCATTAGCAGGAGAGAGGTTAACGTGACACTTGAGAGGTTATTCTAGGAGACTTTTTGTCATGGCGAACCACCTTTCTTTCCGTTGTCACCCATTTTCTCAGTGTTGTTCATATATGTTCTTTCCTACTAAAAGGCAGTCTCAGAAATCCTGGATCCAGCGGAAGGTGTATGATTGGGACCCTTACTTTAGATTCCCCACCAGAATGATCAGCATGGCCGTGCTTGCCACTATTTGTTTGTATATCGTAAGTAAAGGCCCTGGACAGTATTGGAAAGTGTCTTTTTCCTCCTCCTCCTCCTCCTCCTGGGTGAAGAGACATCTCACAATACTGTATCCTCCTCTACGTAACATCTTCCTGCTGAAGAACTTTTAGGAGATAGCTGGGCTCTCCAGGTTAGGTGAAAGCAGAACGATTTAATGAGTTCCACTTTCATGTGTTTCCCAGAAGATGTTGCAAGATGGCTTTAAGGGAACATTTCTTTTGCAGTGGGGAGAGAGTGCTAAATGTGCCAGGGGCATTTTCCAAATCTGTTTATTTAGAAACATGCAGGTTGAGCAGGTGGCAAGGAATTAGGCAGGCACATAGGCAGGCTGTGCCAGGCCCAAAGAAACACAAATTCAGACCCCCCAAAACTAATGGGAGCTTCTCTCCCAGGACAAAGAGCAGCTACAGGGTGCTTCAGTCTGGACTGAGATCACAGCAGGGATAAAGGATTAAATCCCCCCATCCCCATGCTGTAATTCCTAGTTAGTAAATAAACGCTAAGCATGATAGGACTAATTACGCATTTAATGTAGTTTGCAGTTTGACTAGTAGTTTCAGTATTTGATTTCAGTTAGTTCTATCTGATTGGTTTGAGGGTGACATAGGGCAGGTTCACACATAATGTGGAATCTGAGGCGCCTCCCCCCTAAGATTTGGAGGGAACTTGAAGTTGGCACTGCAGATGATCACATATCTTGGTTTGTTGGAAGTAGCCTAGTTGAGCCAGAGGTACGTCCCCTGTCTGTGCCTCCCAGTGAGGCCCTGGATCGGGGTGTAGCTAGGAGTGAGGGGGCCTGTGTTCGCCCCTCTCCCTGGAAGCCCCTTGGAGTGAGGGAGATCATGAAGAAAATAGGGAGGGGTAGAGCTGGTAGGTCCTCAGGAGCTGGGGGCTCCGGGTTCTTTGAACCTATCTGCTCAGTTATAGCTACACCCTGCCCTGGATGCTATCCCAGCCTGCCTTGCTGCCCTTCACCTGGCAAGCCTTCACTAAGTCAGCTGCTTCACAGCCATTGGTCCCAATGCTAAAGGGGGCTGGCTCACCTGGAATGAACCAGAGGTTCCTGAAGAGCATGGGTTCATGAAATATTCATGATAGTTGAAGTCGTAGTTCAGATGTAGACACACAAGAAGGGAAGGCACCACTCCAGCACAAGCGATAAGCCAAAGCACAGGTGGTGCAAAACTATTTCTTATGGAAGAACAAATCCTTACATGTTTCAAGGTGTAACCTCTTCCTTAGGGAATATTATTACATTTCTAGATACGCCAAATGACTGTGCCCTAGAACAGTTGGTCTTGGAATGGACCAGAGAGAAGGCAACCTTGGACTTAATTCTGAGTGGCACCCAGGACCTGGTGCGTGATGTCAGTGTCATCGACCCTTTAGGGAACAGTGGCCATAGAGCCATCAAATTCAGCATACATGTGGGGAGAGAATCACCAAGGAAGTCTAACACAGACATTTTGAATTTCAGAAGAGGAAACTTCTCTAAAATGAGGAGTATGGTGAAAAGGAAGCTGAAAGGGAAAATCAGGAGAGTCACTTCGCTCCAGAGTGCATGGAGTTTACTCAAAACCACAATACTAGAAGCCCAGTTAGATTGTATACCCAAAAGGAGGAAAGGTACCACGAAGTCCAGGAAGATGCCAGCATGGCTAACGGGTACCATCAAGGAAGCCATAAAAGGGAAGAAGACTTCCTTCCGAAATTGAAAGGCCTGTCCAAATGAAGAGAACAGAAAGGAACACAAACGCTGGCAAAAGAAATGCAAGGCAACAATAAGGGAGGCGAAAAGAGAGTTTGAGGAACATTTAGCTAAAAGCATCAAGGGGAATAACAAAAACTTCTTTAAATACATCAGAAGCAGGAAACCTGCCAGGGAGGCAGTTGGACCATTAGACAGTGAGGGAGTGAAAGGTATTATTAAGGAGGATATGGAGGTTGCAAAGAAGCTAAATGAGTTCTTTGCATCCGTCTTCACGGCAGAGGATACTGAGCATATACCTGTTCCTGAACCAGGCTTTTTGAGGACGGCGGCTAAAGAACTGAGCCAGATAGAAGTGACGAGAGATGATGTTCTAAACTGTCTGGAAAAACTGAAAACTAGCAAATCACCAGGGCTGGATGGCATCCATCCAAGAGTCCTCAAAGAACTCAAATGTGAAATTGCCGTCCTCCTTGCTAAAATATATAACTTATCCCTGCAATCAGGTTCTGTACCAGAGGACTGGAGAGTAGCAAATGTAACACAGATTTTCAAGAAGGGATCCAGGGGTGATCTGGGAAATTACAGGCTGGTTAGCTTAACATCCGTTCCAGGCAAATTGATGGAAAGCATCCTTAAGGATAAAATTGTAAAGCACATAGAAGAACAGGCCCTGCTGGGAGTGAACCAGCATGGGTTCCGCAAAGGTAAATCTTGCCTGACCAACCTTTTGGAGTTCTTTGAGAGTGTCAACAAGTGTGTGGATCAAGGTGATCCAGTCGACATCGTATAGCTGGACTTCCAAAAAGCTTTTGACAAAGTTTTTCATCAATGACTCCTGAGGAAACTTAGTGGTCATGGGATAAGGGGACAAGTACATGTGTGGATTGCTAACTGGTTGAAGGACAGGAAACAGGGGGTAGGTATAAATGGAGAGTTTTCACAATGGAGGGAAGTAAGAAGTGGGGTCCCCCAGGGATCTGTACTGGGACCAGTGCTTTTTAATTTATTCATAAATGATCTAGAAGCAGGGGTAAGCAGCAAGGTGGCCACATTTGCAGATGATACCAAACTCTTTCGGGTAGTGAAATCCATAACTGATTGTGAGCAGCTCCAAAAGGATCTCTCCAAACTGGGTGAGTGGGCGACAAAGTGGCAAATGCAGTTCAATGTTGGCAAGTGTAAAGTGATGCACGTTGGGACGAAGAACCCCAACTTCAAGTATATGCTGATGGGATCTGAGCTGTTGGTGAATGACCAGGAGAGGGATCTTTGGGTCGTGGTGGACAGGTCGTTGAAAGTGTCGACTCAATGTGCAGCAGCTTTTAAAAAGGCCAATTCCATGCTAGAGATCATTAGGAAGGGGATTGAAAATAAAACTGCTAATATTATAATGCCCTGATACAAAACTATGGTGCGGCCACACCTGGAGTACTGCGTACAATTCTGGTCAACACATCTAAAAAGGACATTGTAGAACTGGAAAAGGTGCAGAAGAGGGCAACCAAGATGATCAAGGGCCTAGAGCACCTTTCTTATGAGGCTAGGCTACAACACCTGGGGCTATTTAGTTTAGAAAAAAGTCGACTGCAGGGAGACATGATAGAGGTCTATAAAATCATGCATGGTGTGGAGAAAGTGGATAGAGATAAAGTCTTCTCCCTCTCCCATAACACTAGAACCAGGGGTCATCCCATGAAACTGATTGCCAGGAAATCTAGGACCTGCAAACGGAAGTACTTTTTCACACATTGCATAATCAACTTGTGGAATTCTCTGCCACGAGATGTGGTGACAGCCAACAACCTGGATGGCTTTAAGAGGGGTTTGGATAATTTCCTGGAGGAGAGGTCTATTGACGGCTACTAGTCGGAGGGCTGTACAGGTGAAACTCGGAAAATTAGAATATCGTGCAAAAGTCCATTAATTTCAGTAATGCAAATTAAAAGGTGAAACTGATATATGAGACAGACGCATTACATGCAAAGCGAGATAAGTCAAGCCCTAATTTGTTATAATTGTGATGATCATGGCGTACAGCTCATGAAAACCCCAAATCCACAATCCCAGAAAATTAGAATATTACATGGAACCAAGAAGACAAGGATTGTAGAATTGAACAATATCGGACCTCTGAAAAGTATACAGTGTACTGTGCTTGATTGGCCAGCAAACTCGCCTGACCTGACCCCATAGAGAATCTATGGGGCATTGCCGAGAGAAGGATGAGAGACATGAGACCAAACAATGCAGAAGAGCTAAAGGCCGCTAATGAAGCATCCTGGTCTTCCATAATACCTCATCAGTGCCACAGGCTGATAGCATCCATGCCACGCCGCATTGAGGCAGTAATTGCTGCAAAAGGGGCCCAAACCAAGTACTGAATACATATGCATGCTTATACTTTTCAGAGGTCCGATATTGTTCTATTCTACAGTCCTTGTCTTGGTTCCATGTAATATTCTAATTTTCTGGGATTGTGGATTTGGGGTTTTCATGAGCTGTACGCCATGATCATCACAATTATAACAAATTAAGGCTTGACTTATCTCGCTTTGCATGTAATGCGTCTGTCTCATATATCAGTTTCACCTTTTAATTTTCATTACTGAAATTAATGGACTTTTGCACGATATTCTAATTTTCCGAGTTTCACCTGTAGGTCACCTCCAGCCTTGGGGGCGGGGTGCCTCTGGGTACCAGATGCGGGGGAGTAACAGTAGGAGAGAGGGCATGCCCTCAACTCGTGCCTGTGGCTTCCAGCGGCATCTGGTGGGCCTCTGTGCGAAACGAGATGCTGGACTAGATGGGCCTTGGGCCTGATCCAGCAGGGCTGTTCTTATGTTCTTATTATTTTTCCTGCAAAGTATAAAAACATTACCTTTTCCCAACGATAATGGGGAAATCTTTCCCATTGGGAAAATATGTTTTTGTACTTTGCAGGAAAAAGAATACCCCCTGAGGCAGAGGTTGCGCCTTGAAATACATAGGAACTTGTTTTTCTACAATAAATAGTTTTGCACCACCAATTATTTGGCTTATCAGTCATTCGGGTGTAGCACAGACCTCAGGGGGAGCAGCCAACATCAAATCTTGGTTACACGTCTAGGTTTCCCTCCTTGAGTGCCTCTTGTTCCTGCCTTCATGTGGGTTCAGACAGTCACAGACAAGTTGGTTACCCACTCTGCAAGTAGGTTCTGCATTATTTGTGAACCCACCCAGAATTACAATGGCTGGACTGGGGCCAGTATCCGCTGCGTACTATTAGGGTGGATTTAAGTGTGACCTCAGTGGGACACTGGAGACCCTTCTGAGTGAAACCACGTCTCTCTAGAACTGTTTATAAGGAGGAGCTACCTGAGTCTGGCAAATGACGTGGCTGTTTCCCCTTTTCACTGTCACTGCTTCTTGGATCCCTGTGATCCTGGTGTATCTGCATATATTTGGTTCCCTCCAGTGTAGTGTAGGATCCAGCCAGGACTGGCCCTAGGATAAATAGCTCCCTGGGTGAAGATTGCCCTTTGGCACCCTCTCCCCCCATGGTGAGTACAGTGCAGCTAACAAGCAGTGAGCCACCAAGCGCAACTTGATACTTCTTCCAGGCAGGCACCCTGAGCAACCATATGGCTCACTCACTCCGAAGGTTGGTTCTGGATCCAGCTGCAGGGAAGGGGCTTGCATGCTACTCTGGTCTTATCAGTCTTATGTATCAGGGTTTTGTTGTGAATTGCTGCTATTAAGTGCAACAACCATTTATTCTGAATGTCTACATAAATGTCTACATAAAGTGTAGATCTTTAAAGGAGTCAGCCAATCAGCAGCATGGAATAGGGGAATCATTGTTGCATGGTGACTAAATAGTTGTTTCTCTCTCATTTGTCCTCCAGTTTGTTGTGATTGAATATTATGTTTACAGCCTTGTTTTGCGTACACTGAAAACTCTGGAGGAGAATTTTGAGATGCTTATTGCTTCCAACAGCACATCAAAAGTAGTTGTATCTGGTGTCCAGCACGGGAAAGAGCTTATTGGCATCACAGAAGGTACATACATGGTATCACACTCCTAAAATCTCCCTGTGATTTAGTAGGAGTGTATGTGTTGGCCACAAAAATAACCAGTCGGTGGTTGTCTTTGAACAACTTTTCACTCATGACACTTCAATATTTTTTTTCCATTCCCTGTATCTGTAACTCATAATGTCCGTTACTCATAATGTCCATATGGGAACTGGACAAATGACCAACCCATGTGCCAAGGGTTAATGTGGTGGTGGGCAAAGCAAGGCAGAGCATGGTGGTCAGGGCGGGGAGAGGAGAGCAGGAACGAGATGTACCTGTGGCTTGTTTAGTGCCCTCCCTGTCCCATACATACCAGCCATTACTGCCTGGCTTGAACGCCTTCTAGTCTAAGCTCACTGCAGGAAACTGCTTCAGCATCTCTGACAGATGGTTGCCCAACCTCTGTTTGAAAAACTCCAGCAAAGGAGATCCCACCACTGTACAAAGCAGACTGTTCCACTGTCAACCCATTGTTCACATGTGTGGATGACAGCATGAGAGAGGTGCAGAGGCACTGTACGTATAATGGCTGACATGAGGAAAATTAATCAGGGTGGTCCCATTGAAATCAAAAGGACAAGTTAGATAGTGAAGCTATTCACACAACTGCGCGAAAACAGGCAAATGCAGCCCAGCCTGCTTTTGCGCGGTCATGAGAACCACCGGGCGAGCCCAGTGGTTCTCTGGTGGATAGCCTGCCTAAGAACCCCTCCCCTTAACCCAGGTTAGCGGAGCGAGCACTCTGCTAACCCTGGCTTTTGGGTCATGAGATGCCATGGGGTGTCTCCACGCCATCAAGCCTCGCAGCCTCGGGTGTGTGTGTGTGTGTGTGTCCCCAGCATGCCTTGCACACTCACGCAGGGCATGCTGGGACTTCAGGGGGCTGGGTGGCCCTCAATCCCTGCTGCCCCTACTGGCTCCGTAATGGAGCCGGTAGCTGGCCAATCCAGCCGCCCAGGGCAAGTGTTCTGCTCATGTGTGCTCTAACCCTCCCGCACTAACCCTCCCGGCGCTTCACACTAATTGTATGAAGCGCCTCAGTACCCAATTCATTTTTTAAAATTTCAATGGGACTACTTTTTTCCTCATCATGCCAGCCACCATAAATGCAAAAGTTGCAACATTTCAGCATGATAGGGCTTGGGCTGGGGTTGGGATTCTGGAATGTTATCTTCACCTGCAATGACCAAAGCCTTTTTCAGGTTGACTGTTTCTAGGGAGTCACCAGATATTGGAGAGGGAAGGCAAATTCCTGCTACTGGGCTCAGGGTCAGGCTGAAGGGGGGACTTCACTGCCCCCCCCAACCCCACTGTGCTCTCCTTCTTTACCTTAGATCAGGGCTGCTCAACTTTAGCCCTCCTGCAAATGTTGGACTACAACTTCCTTCATCCCTGACTACTGGACACATAGCTGGGGATGCTGGGAGCTGTAGTCCAAAACCAGTTGGAGGGCTGAATTTGAGCAGCCCTGCCTTAGAACATTCAGATTCGCCAGGAGGCAAGAGTTCCATCCTCCTGCTCATACTTAAGGGGCAACATGAACATTGACCAAGGAAGTGTGACCTTCATAGTGGAGCCTACTTAGCTTTTCCTGTGCAGGTCTTCAGTTTCACTTCTAGTTCACACAAAGGTTGCGGCGAGGGGCAGGGGGCAGAATCATGATTCTAAAGCTTACAAGTATGTTTGCTCATACTTTCTGTACCTGTTGTGTTGTTGGGATGGGGATGTCAACAAATGGCAAGAACAAAGATGATGGTTGCTTGTCCCACAGGTGTTTGGGTTGTGACCACCTTCACTTCCTGTCTCATATGTGTAAGCTACGTGTTCCACATCTTAGCCTGCTACAGGTATGGATATACTTTGGCCCTGAGTTCGTGACTATCTGTACTCTTGCCACAGCTCTGTAGGGATTTGCGAACCGGCTTGAGGTCAAGCCGGGTCATCATTGAACCGAGCCTGTTTGATGGCTCACCCTCAAGCCGAACAGGGCCCAATTTGGTTTGGTTTGACTTTGAACTGAACCACCCGGGCCAGTTTGGAGGTTCTATAAGTTATATATAAATCTGTCTATCTATCTGTCTATCTGTCTATCTATCTATCTATCTATCTATCTATCTAAACTTACGGCTGGGTCCAGCGACCTCTGGGGGTTGCTGCTGTGGTGGGGTCTCCAAAGGTTTCCCTTCCCCATGGTCTTTTTCAGGCTGATTCAGTCCATTTATGGGCTGGTTCAGTCCTCTCCCAGCTTGCAGTGGCCATTTTGAAGGCCACTGTGCACTGGATAGTGCAATTTATTTATTTATTTATTTATTTGCCGCCATGCACTGGCTAGTACACTTTATTTATTTATTTATTTATTTATTTATTCATTCATTCATTCATTCATTCATTCATTCATTCAATTTCTATACCACCCTTCCAAAAATGGCTCAGGGCGGTTTACACAGAGAAATAACAAATAAATAAATAAGATGGATCCCTGTCCCCAAAGGGCTCACATTCTAAAAAGAAACACAAGATAGACACCAGCAACAGTCACTGGAGGTACTGTGCTGGGGGTGGGTAGGGCCAGTTTCTCTCCCACTGCTAAATAAAGAGAATCACCACGTTAAAAGGTGCCTCTTTGTCAAGTTAGCAGGGGTGGCCTTCAAAATGGGAGCCAGGAGAGGGCTGAACCAGCCCCAAAATGGGCCGAACCAATCTGAAGAAGACTGAGGGGAGGAGAAACCTTCGGAGACCCTCTCGTGGCTATGGCAGCACACCCCCACACCCCCCGCCGAGGCTGTCAGACCTGCCCGGAAGTTTAAAATAAATAAATAAAAATAAATAAAAATTATATAACTCCCACCCCCCCACTGGGCCTGAACTGGTTTGGTCTTGAGCCAAACTGGGGCCCGGCTCAAGATGCATGGTTTGGTTCGAGTCCAGATCGATTCAAACCGAACTAGGCGGTTTTGTGCACACCTCTACAGCTCTGCTCTGGGCGATTTAAGGAGCTTCCTGCTCACAGGCCAGCCTTTTTCTACTCAAGGGCCTCAGCTGTGCAGTATTTGTCTCTGCAAAAATGAGGCCGAGTTTCCTGTCCTGGTTGCTCACAAGATGAGGTGAAGTAAGGTGAAGCAAGGTTGCAGAACCTTGGAGAGGTGCAAGGGCACATGTTGCCTTGACACAGTCAGAAGCAGACTGAACCATTAAGTAGTACCTCTGATCTCAGACTTCTCCTCCTGGGCTTTGCCTGGAGCGTGGAAGCCTTAAAGAGTCAGCCTTACGGAGTCAGGCATTCCTCCTTCACTTTGTCCCCGAGCTTGTTGCTGAAGCTGATGTGCAGATATTGGGGGTTGAGATGATGTGGGAGATGCTGGCTCTGCAGTGGGCTCGGGTTCCGAGGTTGCTGCCTGAGGGAGTTCAGGACCTGAGGGGGACTCCAGTTCCAGGGCAATCTCAGGGTCTGGTTTGGTGTCAAGATCCAGGGCTGAGGCTGCTGGTGGTCCCACCTCCTTTGTATCCCACTCAGAGTTGCTACTGTGAGTGGGGGCTGTGTTGGTCTGGGCCATTACAGCAAGATTACATTTGAGGGGGAAAACCTCAATAAAGCTGAAAGTCTGAACCTATTGAATATATGGTATATTTCCCCCCTAGAAAACACATGAAGCGGCTGTGGGCAGGAGAGAAGCAATTCCTTCCACTGGGATTTAGCAAACTTTCATCTTCTCAAAGTGTGGTGAGTTTTCACTCTGTTGTTGCTTCTGTCTTCCCCATCTTGAGGATCCACTTCTTTAGCAAACCCTGCTCTGAACCGATCTAACCTAATCGTACCTCTTCTGCTTCTGTCTGACTCTCCCCTAGGCTGCCTACATACTCATTGTCAGTTCCTGAACACTTGCTTATCAGTGTCATGCCTAATATAGACTCTAAGCATTTTATGCAGGATTAGAATGTGTGTGTGTGTGTGTGACAAAGACATAGTTTAGTCAGTGAGGCTATGATTGAAAGACACACTTGTACATTTTTCAGGTTCTTCTGTTTCCGGTGTGCTACTGTAAAAGGAAACTAAGGAGAAAGGTTTCTTCCAGAAAATGTTAGCTTTTGCTTTATTTTACATGTCTTAGGTATCTTTTGGTCATTTCCAGTTTCATTTCCGTGTACTCAGAGAAGTAATAAATTAATTGGTTAAAATGTAGATAATGATTCAGCTCCAAATTCCAGGTCTGACATCCCTAGTAAAAACTGGATGCTATATGGGCTAATTAAAGTTGGGAGATACCCTATAGTAAATCTGATAAGGTGCAGATTATTATTAATCTAGGGTGTGTGTGGAGGGGCATGTTGAGTTCCCCTGTCAATGAAAAGTAGTTTCCAAGTGTCTGGCGGTGAGGGTAGGTTTTGCCTCCACTGCAATTGTATCTCCTACTGCAGTGCTTTATTTCCCCCATAGGAGAATCCTATAGCCATTTGCTTGTATGGGAGAAAGTAAAGGGGTACACTTAGGGTGGGAGTTAAATCTGAACCCTGGCCCTAGTGATCTTGGCCATTGGAAATCAAGCCATTAAGAATCAAGTCAGCTCCTGCCTGCATACCCCCATGCAGGGGTCTGTTTCTTGGTCATACTGGAGTGTGATGAAATGTTGAGAGAGTGAGACAGAATGCTGGGAACCAGCTTTTATAGATATACAGAGACCCTAAAGGTTAGAACGCTATAATACATAACACTGATATCAATGACCTTACAAAAACAATATAGTCCACTGAAGAATTTGCATTAGAGACGCAGGTCAGGCTAATGCCTAAGTTCTTTGTCTCTGTTTCCTATGTGGGAGCCCAGGACAAAAAAAAAAAGTCTGTCTTTTAAAAAAATATTATTTTACCACCAACAGGCAGCAATAGCAAGATACTCTGGCTGGCAAATTGCATACATTCTGTGGGGTACGTGAAGGTCGATATTGTGGGCAAGCATTTGGTATTAATTGTGGGGGTAATCCTTTGACTTCCTTTTTAACTAATCACTTGTGTGCTCTTTCCTAGGGCAACTGGTCATCCACACAGTGCAGTGCCTCTTTGGAGTGATGTTCATGTACAGCTTTGTTTTGCCGATAAAGAAGGGCCAGGGGATAGAAATGGTTAAAACCTTGGGGACTGGGATGTAAGTGTCCTCCATTTTAATCCAACTACTGTAGTAGCATGGCTGAGAGACTGCGCTGTGAACCATGACTTCAGTGGGTGCTCTTAGACATGCCAACGAGCAGGATCCAGATTAAGACTAAGCACAGTTGAAATAACTGTGAAACCTCTAGCTTAATTTCAATGGGATTTAGTAATGACTAACTTAAGTCTGGATCTCGCCCATTGTCTCTCAGCCAAGCTCATGAGCCTTCCCTTCCTTTCTATAATATGGAACCTTACAGGCTGTTGTAAAAATTACCGTGCAAGGTGTATAAAGTGCTACAGAAATCCTAACTGATAGATGGAACCTTTTTTTTTTTAAAGAGATGGAAGCCATTAAAAGATGGGGGGTCCATTTCGTTCTCCACACAGCCAGGTTATTAATTCATTGATTCAACAGTGACAGGAAAACTAGTCAGGGCTGTATAAATGATATGTAGTTCTATTTAACAACAGCAACAACAGTCAGGTGTTCAGTGTAATCTTCATCAAAAGCATACAAAAAGAATATTCAGATATATTTCCCCCCTGCTGCAGCGGCAGAAGCAGCAAAGATCCTCCTCTGTGATTCCCTCAGTACTGTGCTCTGTTGTCTCCCCTCTTTCTCCCCTCTGGAAATTGGAGCTTTTGCCCTGCACCCCCTGCATCACCACCCGGGGAAAACCTCACAGTTGTACATTGAATGAATGAGAGGTGGTGACCACAGAGTGGCTTTCTCAATGGAATGGGTTACACTGTCACTGCATGAAGATGGGCATTTCAGGGATTGGCTGTGGGCCCTTGGGCAACTGCCCACGGGTGCCACCCTAAGACAACCAGCCCTGCTCAGGACCACAACTGAGGTGAGGGCTAAAGCTGTAACCCCAGTTTCTTGGAAGGAGCAAGTCTCACCCCTCCTCCGATATTTATTTGCCATATTTTTAGACCACCTGAAAGATGTATCTCTAGGCTGTGCACATTGTTTAAAAAGACAGCAAAATTTTTTTAAAAACCCAGAATAAAAACAACGAAAACAGTTTAAAAACATCGTAAACTAAGAGCCTGAGACAACAGGTGTGTCTTAAAGGTCTTTTAAAAAGCCAGAGATGGAGAAGCTCCTATTTTGACCGGAAGCACATTTCAAAGCCTTGGGATGGCCAGTGAAGGCCCGGTCTGAGAGTCACCACCAAATGAGCTGGTGGCAACTATCACCACCCCTCCCCAGATGATCTCAATTGGCAGCAGGGTTCGTGAGCAAGCAGGCGCTCCCTTAAATACCAGTATCCAATGGCATTTGAGGTGAGCAGCATGCCTGCCTGCCTGCCTGAACCTGCCCTCCTTCATCTGCATCCTTTTCCCCAATACATATATTCTATTTCTTAGTCATGCTCGGGTTATGTAACCCAGGGACTGACTTTTGTATACATTAAGTCCTTTTAATCACAGCCAAGTTTTCATTTCCTGCTCCCTTTATTCCAGTGACAGCCTTTTAAAACCGTACCTTCTCTTTGCCTCAGCCTCACACTTGCTGTCGTCATAGGCCTCATGCTGCTGCAGGTGGTGACAGCTGCCAGCTTCTTTCTTCAGCCAAAGATTTCACAGGATGACAAGGAGAAGCCTTTGGCTCTTGACAACAGGTCAGTGCCAGGAAGTTGGATTACAAACTCTTTTTTTCTGGCAGGGCTGCTTCCTGTGCTCCTAACAGCTTATTCAGCAGACAAAAGAAGCAGTTACAACCCAGCTTCTGTTTGTTGCTTGTTGTAAACCACCAAGAGACATGAGTTTTGGGCGGTATATGTTGGAAATTCTCTGTGGTGAGAGAATCCCTTTCTCATTATAGCAGAGTGCACAGAGGCACAACACAGTGGATTTAGTTAGGCATGCGTGTGTGCTGAGAGTAAAGTAACTTGGAGCCAATTCATAGTTTCAAATCAATATAAAAGGCATTTATTAAGGAACTCCATTCTAGATAGGAAAGTGAGGAGTTAGGATCTCTAATCTATCTATCTAGCTGGATGCAGATGGATTCTGCATCTTCTCTGCACACATGGTGCAGGGAGAGAGGCTTGCCATGTTGCAAGGTAGAAGGGCAGGTAGGGAAGAGAGAGAGAGAGAGGAAGTTGATCCCTAAGAGTAGCAATCTACATTTCAAAGGGATAGTATCAGAGCAGTGGAGAAGGGATGACCAATGTCTTGACCCTCTAGCCCTCTAACTCACTAGTCTGTCCTCCACTGTCTGAGACAAGAGACAGCACAAAGTCCTTTAACTTCCAACAGTATAGAAATATGTTTCATAAATAAATAAATAAAATCCCCTTCCTTTAGTGTTCTGCCTATTGTGGGATTGTTAAAGGCACAGAAGACTGCTGTTTGGTTTCCACTATCAAAGTTCCCCTCTAGTGGAAGCTGTGTATGTTGGGGAAGTTCCCTGTTCTGTCAGGGGTCATAGGAAAACACAGCCAAAGCCTTTTGCTTCGAGGTAGTGGCCCACATTCTGCACAGTGTAAGAAACAATGGAAGTGGCATGAAGCAAGTGGCTACACTGTTCGAAGGAGATTTGTGGCAGCCCCTTCTGCAACAGCCCCCGGGCAGCCTTTTATGTGCTGTGGCGGCACCAGAAAAGAAAAGAAAAACAGAGGGAGCCACAGAAGGGGCAGAGTGCATGTTGAGTGGGTGAGCCAGCTCACATATTAGATTTCTGAAACAGAAATGAGGAGGAGGTTGGGGAAAACTACTTGATTGAGGGGCACTCCCCCACCCGCCCCCTGCTCCCCTGGAGCCTCTCTCAGTGCACAGCAGTGCTGGCGGCTTCCTAATGCTGAGCATTAATGAGCATTAATCTGTGGTTAATTAATCTATGGAATACTCTGCCACAGGATGTGGTGATGGCCAGTAGCTGAGATGGCTTGAAAAGGGGCCTAGACAAATTCATGGAGGACCGGTCTGTCAATGGCTCCTCATCTGAGGGCTGTAGGCCACCTCCAGCCTCAGTGATGCCTCTGAATACCAGTTGCAGGGGAGCAACGGCAGTAGAGGGAGCAAGCTATCACCCCCTGCCTGTGGGCTCCTCAGAGGCATCTGGTGGGCCACTGTGTGAAACAGGATGCTGGACTAGATGGGCCTTGGGCCTGATCCAGCTGGTCGTGAGAACTGCCTTATGGTGTTCTAATAATTAAGACCATCTTGATTTGGCAGGTTTTCAGAGGATGATGGCTTTGTTTTGCTGAGCAGATTTGTTTTATAATTGGTTTCAAATCTGGATTGATTCGTTTTTGTTTGTAAGCCACTTTGAGGACTCCTTGGGTACTGAGTGCTTTACATAAACAAGCAGGTAGATAAGGGAGATTGATTTACCCTTGAACTCACTTTGAGAACCTTGACTAAACTCTTATAGGAGCATTCCTTGTTTCATGTTTCACCCAGGTTAGTGAAGGTCACACACAGCCTAAAAACAAGGTAGAGAAGGATGGGGGAGGTGGAAATAGTGCAACAGAAGGGAGCACACGTGATCCAGCACTTTGCTCTTGAATACTAGGAATATAGGAAATGGCCTTCTAGAGAGCCAGACCATTGATCCAAGTCAGTGAGGCTCTCCACATGAGCAGTGTGGAGAGGCTTACTGGGCCCTGTGGGAGAGCAGGCTTAGCCCACTCTCCCCACAGACGAGCAAGGAGCCATCCCTGGGCGGCTGGATTGGCCACGCACACGACTACCTTCATGGAGCCAGTGAGGCGGCGGCAGGGATTGGGGGCCGCTCAGCCCTCGGAAGTCCCAGGATGCCCTGCATGAGTGCGAGGGGCATTCTGGGGAGACCCCCGAGGCCGGGAGGCTGCTTGTAGCCTCTCGGTTGCGGGTCTACTCATGTGTTGCCACAGTGTGAGCCGTGCGGCGGCAGCACACAATCAGTAAAATGGGGTTAGCAGAGCGCCCATTTAAGGGGGTGGACTTAAGCGGGCTAACCGCCAGGAGCCACATGGCTCCTGGTGGTTCCCACGACCGCAGGAAAGTGGGCTGGGTTCCCTTAACCCACATCCTGTGGTCGTGAGAATCGTCTCAGTATTGTCTATACAGACCGGCAATGGCTCTCCAGGGTTTCAGGCAGGGGTCTTTCCCACCTTAACTGGGAGGTGCCAGGGAGTGAACTTGGGACTTTCTGCATGCAAAGGAGATGTTCTACCACTGAGCTATAGCCTCATCCCTAAGACTTCGTTCTGCTGTAAGTCTGAAAAGTAGAAGGTTTTTGTGGGTTTTTAAAAACCAAATTATTTGAGTCTCCCACCACCGAAAGCTCTTACGGCAGTGTGAATTTCTCCTGTGATTATTTATTTTCAGGAAAGTGTTCCACAATTTCAACTATTTCTTATTCTTCTACAATGTGCTGTTGGGCTTGGGTGCCTGTCTCTTCCGGCTATTGTGTAGTGTCATCGTTGGAGCCTGGCTGATTGCTCGGATAGACAGAACCATAATGCCGAAAGGCTACGAAGCAGCTGACATGGGTAAGGGCCTGGGCTGCTCTAAAGGCCTCTGGCGAAAACGTTCTCAGACATTATCAACAAACTCCAGCTAAGGCTTCAAGTTTCAATCAGTTCAATAGGTTTTTTTTTTTCATTTAGTTATTCACATTTATATACTGCCATTCATCCAGGGATCCAGTGAAAAACAAATTAAAAAAACAAACTAATAAACCAGTCATAAAATTTCATAAAAATATATAAATCTGCACACATCACATTATACTGATAATATTAAGGCTTTATTAGTGAAAGGCAAATCAATATTGCAATAATTTCCATTTGTAAAATGGGGACTTTGGTGACATACCTTTCAGGTGAATATGAAGCTGAATTTATTCATAACGTGTGTATCTTACGATGATGACGACGACGAATATTTATATACCACTCTTCAACCAAAGTTCTCAAAGCGGTTTACAGAGAAAAATAAACAATACATATCCTGGCCTTCTTCCAAGGAGACAAGATAGCATGCATAGTTATCCTCACAAACACCCTGTGCAATAGGTTAGGGTTAAAGATGGTGGTTGGTCCAGAGCCACCTGGTGGGCTTCATTTCTGAGTGATGGGAGTCAAACCCAAGTCTCACCACCTATCCAAGTCCAGTATTCTAAGCAGGAAACCACTATGGCTTCCTACAGAAATGTTATTGCCTTCTCTGCGCATAATAGATAGGCTATTTCTAGCGGTACTTTGCATGACAAGAGGAATGCTCATTATTTCACTGCAGGATTCAGGACATGGATTGGGATGCTCTTCATGGACCACTATCACACAAATCCCACCCTTGTCTGCTTTTGCCATATCCTTGTGGTCAGAAATAGAGAGCGACAACAACAACAACAACAACAACAACAGAGAACTACAAATTACTATCACTTCAGTAATGTAGCAGGTACCCTGCCACCATTGATAGTGATGAGCTGCCTGGACCCAATTTGCACATGTTTAGATAGATATTTAGAACTTTGATTTCAGCAAGCTTTCAATGTGTGGGTTAATAAAGGCTGCCATTTTGGTAACCTACTGCTTTATTTATATGTAATTTGTTGAATTTCATTCCTTCTAGTCGGTGGCGTAGCGAGGTTGAAAGTGGCCTAGGTGCAAATTCTAGAGTACCCTGCTGCCCCTTCATCCCCACCACCTGCCACCCCTTCACTCCCCATGCTGCCCCCCAGTGACAGGATGGCAGAGACATGCCTGCTCCAGCCAGCTCCAGCCCTCATGCTCCAGCTGGGTGAGCGGCTGTGCCTGGGAAGTGGCAGCAGGCAACAGGAGCACAGCGCACCATGCTGGAGATGGGCAGCACCACTGCTGTATGCCCCTTTGCTTGCTGCTTTGTTCCCCTGCTGCCCCTGCCCACCTGCCAGCCTTGGGTGAGTAGCTGAGCCTGGGGGAAAGCAGCGGGTGGCAGGAGCACCGTGCTGGGCATGAGCAGTGTGCCAGCAGGCAGAGGAAAGCAAGTGAGGTCACCCTTCTCAGGGCCAGGTGGCTCTGGGAAGCTGGGCAGCGCGGGGTCTTGGGACCCGTCCGCCCTATTGAGTCTCTGCCCCTGCTGCTAGTAGTATTGTTGCTTTGTGATTTCATTGCATTTCTTTAAATTTTGGTATTTTAAAAAACGTTAATCTTTTTACAGGAAAGTGGGATATAAGTAATGATTAATAATAAATAATAGCTACACATTTGTTATGGTAAATATTAGAAACATGGTAAATGTTGGCATTTGTTAGTAATGCTCTTTGTTTTTGGACGCCAGTGGGAAATGGCAGAAAATTCGGATATTTCCTTGTAAATGTGAAGGCTTGTGAAGTACTTTGGTAAATGATCAAATTTTATTCTTATAAATTGATAAGCTGGCGATGCAATATGCATATTTAAGGTGATTCCCAAGTATTCCTTTAAGACCTTCAAATTTATTACATGAAAACAGATGACCATACCTTGTAAAAACCTTGTCAAGAATGTTTAAAGCATAGTAAAAACAAACGTTTCGGCATCAAACGCCAGCCTCAGTGTTGTTCCTCCATCTTCTGTGGATTACCTGCTTTAATTACACACTCTGGCATTAGTTTCAGTCAACAAATGAGGTAAAAAGGCCTCTGTGTGTGTGCAGGCGGGAGAAGACGAGATAAAGGGAACCAAGGTCATACAGCTGTGCGTCTGTGTTCCTACATTACATGCTCCTTAGTAGCCAATATACTTCACGGTCCCCTTTTAACTCTTCCCTGCCATTTACACTGGGTAAACAGAATTTTATTCTGTTTTCTGCCTTGTACCAATAGGTGTTGGCATTTACCAAGACATATTCCACCTTTAAGATTTAAGGATTGGGACATGTCTATCATTCATAATCTGAACCAGCCGCCCAGCAGCGAGCGACTGCTCGTGTGTAGGGAGAGTGGGCTAAGCCCGCTCTCCCCGCCAAACCCTCCCCAGTTCCACACTTATATAGAGCTGTATACACTTGTATACAGCAAGCGACTGCTTGTGTGTGGGGAGAGTGGGCTAAGCCCACTCTCCCCGACAAACCCTCCGCAGCTCCACACTTGTATAGATCATGTATAGAGCCTCTATGTTTGTAAGGGAAAAGAATAGGGACTACTTGGTTCGGAACGTATTGGAACTTAAATGCTCTCTTGTTTCCTTTTTTAAGATTTTAGGGTCTTAAACAAAGCCAGGACAAGATGGCTGCTGCTGTATACACTTCTAAATAACCCCAGCCTCTCAGCACTTAGAAAACCCCAATGACGCATGGAAGAGCCACAAAATTGTTTTGCCTGACTAGTTCGACAGTCACTATGGAACCAAAATCAAGCTACCTTATACTGTGTCACACTGTTGGTCCATCCAGCCAAGACTTGTCTACTCTTCAAAGTTTCAAGCAGAGGTTTTCCCAGTAGCCTACCTGATAGATATTTTTAACTGGCGTTACCTGGGACCTAGGAACACAGGAAGCTGCCTTATACAGGGTCAGACCACTGGCTCATCTAATTCAGTATTAGATGAGCTATGGTGGCTTTCAAGGGTTTCAGACAGGGATCATCCCCAGCCTTACCTGGAGATGCCAGGCACAGAACCTCAGGTCTTCTGCACACAAAACAGTTCCAACACATTAGCCGTGGTCGCAACCTTGGATCATAACATTTGTATGCAAAGTTAATGCTCAACAACTGAGTTATAGCCTCCCCCTTACTATGGGATGTGAGCTGGTGGTTCTGATGTAACTAGGGATGTATGACAATAAAGATGCCTGAGTAATATCTGGTATGAATTACTTGCTATGATCTTCTTCGTACTATATTTCATGCAGAATAGCATTTCCACCATTTATATGGTCCACCTCCATTGGATTTTGGTTCAGACTCATCTGACTGTTGGAGTTACAGACAAAATACCTTCCCAGTGAAAAAGAGATATGATGTTGTCACTAGGGATGTGCACAAACTGGTTCAGAGGTCTGGAGTTTGGGCCAGTTCGGTGGCGGGCGGTGGGGAGGTTACCTTTAAAGAGCAGAGAGGGTGCTCATTCCCCCCCCGCCACTTCCCCCACTGGTGCTGTCTCCAAAACCGCTGGTGCAGGGCGGCAGCGTACCCCGCCACCCCAGTCAGCATCAGACCGGAAGTGGCATCTCTGACTAGAACAACAGCTAGTCCATTCAGAGTTCAGTCAAATAAAGAAGAGAGCATAATTCATAAATACATTCACCTCCAGGAATTCCAAGAATTTGCTGAATTACTGGAATTCCCAGAATTCCACCAATTCTTGGAACTTCTAGAAGTGAATGTGTTTGTGAATTATGCTCCATCCTTTATTTGACTTAACTCTGAATGGACTAGCTGTGGCCCTTGTTGCTGAATGTTTTCTCTTATCCTTCAGTCCATAGACAGAGATGTCACCACAATTTGCTTTTCTCTTGAACATAATAAGAATTCATTGAATGCCTTAAATTCCTGGAATCTTTAAATATCCTGGAATTCAAGTTATTACCCTTGCTGGCTTCATCACTTTGTTCTTTTAGACGCCAGCTAAAGACCTTCTTATTCACCCAGGCCTTTTAAATTCTGGTTTTCAGATTTGATCTGACTTTTAACTAATTTTAAAATGAGTTTTTAAGCTGCTTTGCATTTTCTCTTCTTCTTTGTCTATGATTTAATGTGTTTGTGAGCCACGCAGAGAACAATTTTTTATGGGGCAACTACCAGAGTATATTTATTATAGGCATTTGCATGACAAGAAATACTTGCATAGGGAGGCTGAAGAATGACTATATGCTTGCTGGGAGATCCCCTACATGGGCATTTGGTAGCCTTTTACCTTTCCAAAGCATTGCTATAACATAGGCTTGTTACTGGTGTTCCAGTCTTGCTGTTGGTTCAATAAGCTGGTGAAAAAGGCCCTCTACACGGGGTACTTGGAATCCCCTAGGTAATGGTGTACAGTTTAATACCTTGGCCAGCCTGCCTTTTATTTATCATATTTGTATGCAGGAGGGGTTTACCATTGCCTCCTCCCTTGCAGTATGAGATGATGCCTTTCAGCCTCTTCCTATATCACTGCTCCCCGATATAGGTGTTTCGCATAGTCTGGGAAACATACCAGCGGGGATTCGAACCGGCAAACTTCTGCTTGTTAGTCAAGCATTTTCCCACTGCACCACTTAAGGTGGTGTCCGTCACTGCTTAGCATTCCCTTATTAGTCAATGTATTTGTGCTTGGCTTCTGCTGAGGAAGTCTGGGACTGAAAGGACAGGCCTTTTTGGACATAGTAATGGCATGTGGCTTGTGGAGTTGCTAGTCCCTATTATGACCAAAGAGAACTATTGACTGACCTTGAGGACATATACGGCTGAAGATACTTGGCAATCATCTGTGATCTTTAGTGAGATGAGGTTCTTGTGCAACTCAAAACATGGGGGGGGAGGCTGTTTCTTGCTCTGGGGGTGGTCAATTGGATGCTCTCCAGTTGTTGGGACTAAAACTACCAGATCCACCATTGCAATAAGTTGTTGCAGTCCAACAGCTGGAGAGACCTGGGTTGGCCACTCCTGTCTAGAGCAGAGAGGCTTCATTCATCAACGGAAACCTCCCTTCCCCTGGCTGTGCTTGGATTGACTCCAAGTTACTGTCTCTCAGTGGTGGTGGTCCACCTGTCGAACATAAGATCACTGAAAGGGAGACCACACTGGAGTTTAGGCAGTTTCATTCTCTCACCCCTGCTCCAGTGAGGGTCCGGTAGTTGCTGCCACCACTTTCTGCTTCCAGAGAGAACTCAAGTGTGGGCTGAATCAACCTTTGGCGGGTCCCCTCCATCTTCCCAGAGTGGGAGCCAGGCTTGATTCCCCCTTTTAGGTAAGTTTCCCTCTTAAGTTGCTCAGCCAAGCAGTCAGCTCATGGGCAGTGGCAACTCCAGAGTCTCTGAGCATGCACACACAAGAGGCAAGACTGTTCTCGCTAAAAGATGACTATTGAACTACAGGAACCAAGGTGGGCAGGGGGGTGGGTAGGAAGTAGTAAAATAAAACAAAAGTCATTTCTAGCTCCTCACACATTCTACAGTCTAAGCAAACCACTTACATATCTTGGTGACGGATGGTTCAGCAAATAGATGGAAAGTAGCTGACAACTTTACACAAGCAACACACAACCTTCTAAAGTTTCTTAGGTAAGCGCCTGGAGGGGTGCTGGACACCTTCCACCAATCAGACATAGGCCACGAGGGCTCAGGTCAACGGCTCCTCAGCCAATGAGAGGATGAGATGCCCTAGTGGGCAGAGGTGACTTTGAGGATGCCACCTGTCTGTAGTTCAGAGTTTTCCAGCTACCATCCCCACAGGGAGTTGGGGTGCAACATGTTCATTTTTCCTGCGCTAGACAGGATTGGGGAGATGGTTAAGGGCAGGTCCGGTGAATGCTATAAACATGGTGCTCCCACTTTTAGGATAATGGAAGCTAACTCCCATAATGCAAAGGTTCCTTCACAATCACCTTGACATGTCCCCCCTCTTCAGAATATTGGGCAGGTGGCAGTGGGGATGGTCTGGAAGTCAGTTGTTGCTAAACATAGCTGTTTCCTGTCCTTGGCTACAGCTGATGACGTTCTTGCCTGAGTTTTCTTGTAACTCTTATGGAGATCACTCTACGAACTTCTACTGGCTATGTGTTAACTACGGCGGTAAAGAAGTAGGTTATGAATAGTTGCTGCATTTGTTTCAGGGTTATCCAACTTGACCATGGCATCTGAAAAGGAAGATCTCGTGGCTGCTGCTTCCAAGAGCAGTGAAGAACAGGCGAGTACATCTTGAGGGGAAACATCTGTGGTGGCCATACATATTGGCAGATGTGATGCAAGTCAAGCCCAAGCGCTAATCTGGTGCATTCTACAACACGCCACATCAGTGGAATATAAATATTTTAAACGTCTCTTGCAGATGCTGAAGCGGGGAGGAAGAAAACCAGACTCTCACAGCTGAAGAGCCTGTTGTGACTCATGATGCAAGTCTTAGGGTGAAGGCTGATGCGGTAGCCTTTGTAATGGGGGTCCTTTCCACATGCTGGCATGTAAAGCAACCATATGGTACTAGAGCAGCCACCCAGAAGCAGCTTCATTGCTACAAAAATAGCACATGGATTGCAATGGAGTACAGTAGTGGCTGGGATTCCTGCTTGACTGAATGACTTTCTCGGAAGTGTCATGGCAGAGGGGAGGAACATAGGACGCTGCCATATACCGAGTCAGACTATTGTCTATCTAGCTCAGTATTTTCTTCACAGACTGGCAGCAGCTTCTCCAAGGTTGCAGGCAGGAATCTCTCTCAGCCCTATCTTGGAGAAGCCAGGGAGGGAACTTGGAACCTTCTCCTCTTCCCAGAGCCGCTCCATCCCCTGAGGGGAATATCTTACAGTACTCACACTTCTAGTCTCCCATTCATATGCAACCAGGATGGACCCTGCTTAGCTATGGGGACAAGTCATGCTTGCTACCACAAGATCAGCTCTCCTCTCCCAAATAAAGCCTGGGTTGCAGGCAGGAATCTCTCTTAGCCCTATCTTGGAGAAGCCAGGGAGGGAACTTGGAACCTTCTGCTCTTCCCAGAGCTGCTCCATCCCCTGAGGGAAATATCTTACAGTGCTGACACTTCTAGCCTCTCATTCATATGCAACTAGGGCAGACTCTGCTTAGCTAAGGGGACATGTCATGCTTGTTACCACATGACCAGTTCTCCTCTCATGATGGCCTAGCATTGCTGATGGAGTGTATCTTTGACTCTTGGAACTTGGTGAGCAGAGTGGCTTTATCCCTGAGCACTGCCTGCTAGATGACTTCTGCCACCTACACATCTATCAAAGAACTACCCAGTCATCAAATCTATCTGTGACGTGGCAGAAACGGGAGTGAGGACCACTGCAGTCAGTGGGGTGCCATCGCCTCTTGGCAAATCTCAGAGAGAGTAAATGCTCTTTTGTGGGAGTTGACACTGGATGGGTTCAGACATTATACAGAACCACGATTTATTTTACAAACCTGGATTGGGTGCCACGCTGAATGCCAGATCTTAGCTTATTGGGTCCTGACCCTTCTTGCCTCTCTCTTGTAGAGGCAAGAAGTTGAATGGCCGTTCAACTCCCATTAGCAGAACAAAGCCAGTTTGGGGAGAATTCAGCCAAGCAAGAGGTCTGGAGATAGTTCTTTCTGTTTGAAGAACAACAAGGACTTATTTAGAAGTGACGAAAGGATAGGAAAGCTGAGTTTACGGCTGAAAAGGGAGAGAGACTAAACAAACAGCCATCTCTGGAGAGACAAAAATAAACACTGGAAGAACAAAGAGGGGAGGAGTCCAGCAGCTGCGGAGCCAGCCAGAAGGCGGCCTGGGTCCGGCTCTACTCGGTGGCCCCCTTCAGATATGCCCGTGCGCGTGACATCATTCGCACGGGGCGTGGCTCGGGCTCCAGAGGAGCCCAGAGCGAACTCCTTCCTCCCACCCAGGCTACTGAGAGCCTGAGCAAAATTTCCGTCTGTTTTTTCAGGCAGCGCCGGCTGCCCAGTGGCTGAAATGATGAGCTGAGAGCTCACTCGGGCTCTCCTGTCGCCCGGGCTGCGCCCCCTTTTCATGTGACATCACACACAAAGGGGGCGTGGCCTCGGCTGCCGAGAGCCCAAGCGAGCTCTCAGCTCGTCATTTCAGGCAGCGCTGGTGGCCTGATAGGATGTTTTTCCCTTTCTTTCTCTCCCTCCCTCTCTCTCTGGAGGGCACATTGTCACCGTTGGCACAATGCTGGCTACACCCCTGGAGTCCAGCACTTTTATCCATGACCTTAAACCTGCCCCCCCCCCAGTCACTATGAGACATTTCAGCTGAGAGCTGATGCTGGCTGCCAGGGTCCTAGCTCCAACATCTCCATGAGGACAGATCTGCTGAAATGGAGAAGGCCAGATCACTATTTTACAGAACTCTAAAGAGCACCTAGCACTTGATAATGGTATTCTAGAAATGGTCCGTGCCATATCTCAAAAGAGAACCTGCTTCTATTATGTGACCGTAAATGGTGCTGCATTAACCAATGAACAAATCTTTTAAAAAACCCAACAGCTGAACAGGACAGCCAGAGCTTGGACAAAGTAGAAGAGAAGCTAACGGTACCAGCTGATCAGGTAACTTGATTGATTCCACTGTGCTGATTTACAGTGAATAGTCCTCTTAGCTGAGGTGGTGTGTCCTTAATGCCTGGAAGATATCGCCAGCCTCTGGCAGGTGATGCCCTTCATCCTAGAGAAGGGGCAGAGAGCCGGTACTGTTATAGAGGCAGTGGGGGAAGCTGGTCTGAAAGCAGCCTGGGAGACTGCAGGGAGATTTGATAGGAGCTTGTCTTGCTTCACTAAGCTATAATGGATGCTACTAGACAAGCAGAACTTTCTGGTGAGTGCTCATACAAAGAAAGCTAGGCTCTGGAATGCAGTGGGCTTAGTTTTCCCCTGGGCTGCTTGTTCCACACAATAGTGAGGAGCATTAGTCCAGCACAGCTACAATAGACAGGGATTGCAACAGAGAACCTAAATGGGCAAGATATTTTCATGGAAGAAGAGTATACCATATTGGTAGAAGCACCCACCTTATTCTTGGAACTGTCCTAAACTTGTTGCCTCTCATCTGAACTGGACCTAGCCATCAGATGAAGAATGTATTATGAGAACTTCTGAGAATCTGTGTAGGTCACCCCTGAACAGGGCTGCTCATATGAACTCAAGTTTTGCAAACTATGTAAGGTGCCTTCCAGACAGCAATAAACTGATTAAGTGCTGTCAAGTCAGTGTCGACTCTTAGCGACCACATAGATAGATTCTCTCCAGGATTATCTGTCTTCAACTTGGCCTTTAAGGTCTCTCAGAGGTGCATTCATTGTTGTCGTAATTGAGTCTGCCCGCCTTGCTGCTGGTTGTCGTCGTCTTCTTCTCTTTCCTTCTACTTTCCCCATCATTATGGACTTCTCAGGGGAGCTGGATCGTCACATAATGTGTCCGAAGTATGATAGTTTGAGCCTGGTCATTTGTGCCTCTAGTGAAAATTCTGGATTGATTTGTTCTATGATCCATTTGTTTGTTTTCCTGGCTGTCCATGGTATCCTCAAAAGTCTTCTCCAGCACCAAAGTTCTCCATCAATGCTTTTTCTATCTTGCTTCTTCAAAGTCCAGCTTTTGCATCCATAGAGTGTCACAGGAAAAACTAAACAATAAACTACACTATGGGAAAAGCTTGCACACAAGCTTACTTGCCCTCCACAAACGTATACAGATTTCCATTCTTCCCAGAGTGAATTCACACTGTGGTAGGGTCTCTGCACAATTTTGCAGTTCCACCTGCTGGCCAGCTTTTGCCTTCTGAGAACGGATTGCAGTACTGCTTTTCAGGTGCATGGGTGCTCTGCTGTGGTGATGCCCAGGTGCTAATGGTGCTGTTTTCCATCTAGGTAACTTTAGAGGCCAAGGAGTTGACATCCTCTCGACTAATGATCACTACAGAAATGCTCTTCCAAATAGTTACTGCATCCTTGGCATCAGCATCTGGCATGGTGCACCTAGTTAAAGAGGTCATCTATGGGAGTGTGGAGAAGACCAGATCTCCAGTAACTGGCAGCATGACCTCAATGGGACCCAGTGTGGAGCAGATGTTTGCCAGTGGTGTTTATGCTGTGATGGTGAAGTCTGAGGAGCTGGTGGACCACTGTCTCCTAATGATTGAAGAGGAGCTAGGATAGCCTGCTCCTTTCTCTTTGTCTTCAGAAGTGTGAGTGAGGCTCTTACAACAGAAGGATTGCAGGGCTATGCTGAAACAGCCCCACACTGTCCACTGAAATAAGCCCTCTCACTGCAAGGACTGCAAGGTCTCTGATGCCGCGAGCCACTGGTCTGCATACTCTGATAGACACTATCAGCAGAGTTCAGCAGCAGACAAACCGTTACAAAGCAAGTGGCATTTCTTGGGTTCTGATGGCTCTCTGGTCCAAGCTGAGATGAAATGCACTAAAGCTGGCAATCTTGCCCAGCAGTGACCTAAAGACAGCTGTTGGGTCATGTTTCAGTGCTTGACATGTATGAGGCGATCTGCTTGATTCCTGGTAGCTGAGCTAGGGAATGCCTCTTAATCAGAGTTGGGCTTACTAGCACAAGGCTAAATATGCCAAGGCTAAATGAGCCAGAACTTAATCCTGGGTGCTTCTGTAAATCAGGCCTGTTAACACTTGCCTACTATGTTGGATAAACCTGCTATTTCTGACACCCTGAATGTGCACCTCAGGACCTTCAAAGTGCAAATCTGATCCTTAAAATCATAGATGCAAGCACTCAGCAGCTGGGCAGAAGGCCAGGATGCTTTGGGCTTAAGATCACCTTGCTTTCATAGTGCTAGAGAACTGCTTGGCTATCTTAGCCTGCTACTTCCAACTCAGATTCCTCTAAAAGCAATGGGCCCAATGGCTTGCCTACCATGCTGCCTTCTGAACAGCAGCTAGACTAATGGCGCTTAGAACTTGTGGTGGTGTCTGCTGTCTTTCAAGTGCCTCTTTTACCACTTTGAGAAGAGAGCTGGTCTTGTGGTAGCAAGCATGACTTGTCCTCTTAGCTAAGCAGGGTCCGCCCTGGTTGCATATGAACTGGAGACTAGAAGTGTGAGTGCTGTAAGACATTCCCCTCAGGGGATGGAGCCGCTCTGGGAAGAGCAGAAGGTTCCAAGTTCCCTCCCTGGCTTCTCCAAGATAGGGCTGGGAGAGATTCCTGCCTGCAACTTTGGAGAAGCCGCTGCCAGTCTGTGAAGACAATACTGAGCTAGCAAGACCAATAGGTCTGCCTCAGTATATGGCAGCTTCCTATGTCCCTATATTCTGACATGAAATCAAAGGTAAACAGATTTCTATTGGAAACAAAGAACAAACTATTTGCAGCTGAAAAATTGTAGTTTAGACTTTTTAGCGGAGATTTTCTTGAGGCTTCAGCCTAAGAGGAATGGTATTGGATGCCAGAATACAAAATAATGCATGATGAAGATGAAGCGTGCATGTGTGTGTGTGGTGGGGGTGGATGGGAAATTCATATCTGAGACATGCAAATGTGCCGGGAGTGGGGCACAAGGGAAAAGCAGCACATGCATGCACCCTTCTGCTTCTGGCATGATGCATCCCTTAACACTTGCTGTTAACCAATATGCGTTTCTCAGACATCTTCTTCTCGAGCAGAGGCGGCCAACCTGAGGCTCTCCATCTGCTGTTGGGACTATAACTCCCACCAGTCGCAAGGACAGCCTATTGCATTCCCTTGTAACGTCATCAAAGGGAAAGACTATCCTTCCCCACTCCTTCAAATGTACCACTCGGAACAAAATCCTTTGTCCAGCAAATCAAACGGCTGCTTGGGGTGAGGGGTCATGACCTACACAAATCGGGTTTGCAGGGAGAGCGGGTTAAGTCCGCTCTCCCCACAGACGATCAGGAAGCCCTCCCTTGGGGGCCGCAGCCGCCACCCACAAGACTGCCGGCTCTGTCACGGAGCCGGCAGGGGCTGGGGAGTTCAGGGGCTGCGTGGCCCCCAGAAGTTCCAGCATGCCCTGCGCGAGTGCGCAGGGCATGCTGGAGAGACCCCCGAGCTGCGAGTCTGCTTTTTAGCCTCCTGGTCGGGGGGGGGGTCTACTCATGAGTTGCGGAGCCACGCTGTGGAAACACATGATTTTAAAAACCGGGTTTGCAGAGCGCTCGCTCCGCAAACCGGGTTTAAGGGCAGGGGTAATTCAGCAGGCTACCCACTTGTAAACCACCAGGCTCGCCTGCGAGCCCGGTGGTTTGCACGACCAGCGAAAATTAGGCTAGGCTCTCCTAACCCGATTTTTGCTGGTCATGAGAAGAGTCTCATAGGAACATAGGAAACTGCCATATACTGAGTCAGACCATTGGTCTATCTAGGTCAGTATCGTCTTCACAGACTGGCAGCGGCTTCTCCAAGGTTGCAGGCAGGAATCTCTTTCAGCCCTATCTTGGAGAAGCCAGGGAGGGAACTTGAAACCTAGATGCTCTTCCCAGAGTGGCTCCATCCCCTGTGGGGAATATCTTACAGAGCTCACACATCAAGTCTCCCATTCATATGCAACCAGGGTGGAGCCTGCTTAGCTATGGGGACAAGTCATGCTTGCTACCACAAGACCAGCTCTCCTCCCTTTCCCACTGTGTCTGTGTTGGGAATGGCTTGTCTGGAAGATGCAGGGTGGGGGGCTGAAACAAGCTGCTGCTGCTGCTTCCTCCAGGTCCCACTGCTCCATTGCTGCTGCTCCTCCCCCATTTCCTCCTGCCTTGGAGTTAAGGAGAGCTGTGCTGCCTGCAGGCTGGCCATTTGGCAGGTTGAGCTGTGCAGGCTGGGCAATGATTAAGCAGCCCACGCAGCCCTACCTGGGGGAGATAAGGTGCTTTTCATCATCTCATTCTCATCTCCCTGATGGCCATGTTCTGCTCAACTGCACCCCCGGCTGCTTTTCTTCCTATATAGGCCAATAAACGTTTGGACTATAGAAGGAGAAGCAACTTGGGAAGCGGGGGTGGCAGCAGTTTCTGGAGAAATGGGGTTGGCAGGGAAAGCTGCAGGCACATACATGCACACGCCTCCCATCCCAAAGCTCTTTCTCATAGTAAAAAACGACCATATTTAGGGAACACTTAATACGTCCCTTCAACGCAGTTTTTAAATGCCTTAAAGCATCTGTCAATACTTGGTGTGCCTTCTCATAGTGTTCATAATCCAACCACTTGGGGGCAGAGTGACTCCACTTATCCTTGTGTGTCCATGGATTCAGTCATTGCTTAATATATCCAGCATGCCTCCTTCCCCAAATAGTTATTCAAGAACTTTTAAATTCAAACCCACAAATTCCCACCTGCTCTTCAAATCTTTGCTGTACATTAGAGTTTTCGCTCTTACTGGTTCTTCTCTTGTGTGCAACAGGCTGAGACGACTTAGTTGCTAAAGCTTTTCCTGATACTGTATGACAAGTAGGCAGGCAACTGTTGGCGCTCCAGCTATTGAACTACAACTCCCATCATTCCCTAGCCACAATTTGTGGTCCCACAAACTGTGGCTGTTGGGCGGGGCGGGGGGGGGATAATGGGAGTTGCAGTTCAATAGCTCTAGTACCAAAAGTTGCCTACCTCTGCTGTAGATGCTGTTACACTTTTAATGGCACAATATAATATATAAATTATATTTAATTTATAAATGTAAAAATATAAATTTTGTATAATATAATAAAATATATTTATATTTTATAAATATATAAATGTTAAAACACACACACACCCCAATAACAGGTTTGGAAAAAGCTGGAAACTGCCACAAAACGTAAAGCGAAGAGGTAACTAATTTGTTGGATCATCATTGTATAAAGATGGCATATGTACTGGTATGCTTCTGTAAGCTTACAAAATTGTGATTGATATATCTATCTATCTATATAACATTTATATCCTGCTCTTCCTCCAAGGAGCCCAGAGCAGTGTACTGCATTCTTAAGTTTCTCCTCACAACAACCTTGTGAAGTAGGTTAGGCTGAGAGAGAGAAGTGACTGGCCCAGAGTCACCCAGCTAGTCTCATGGCTGAATGGGGATTTGAACTCGGGTCTTCCCAGTCCTAGCCCAGCACTCTAACCACTACACCACGCTGGCATGGTGGGAGGAAAGCCCAGTTGCAAATGATGGTTAGTATTAACTATTTGTCCTAGTACACTCTCAAGGGTTTGGAAGGAGAATGCCCCGGCTAAGTTTGCAGGTTGCAGGAATAGAGAAAGGCCACAAGTGGGCACTACAGTGTAAAGGATGAGGGGCTCATACTGAGGGCAGTAGGGTGAAACTCTTTGGCTAGACTAGAGGAATAATGGAAAGGGGTCACTGGGGTCAAATGGAGTTGTGTGGCACTGAGTGTTAAATCTCTTCTGTTTTGCATGGCATTTGCTTCTTGCATACTGGATGGTTCTCTTAACACAGAGGAAAGCAGCAGCAAGAAGGCCAGGTGCAGAAAACTAAAGTGCCTCATTCAGAGTCGGAAGAGGAGGTGGCAACTCCTTCCCTCTCTCTCTTGCTCCAACTCCCAGTGAACAGCAGCTAAGGCAGGGGAACTTCTTCTGTCACATCCACGAATAGCCAACAAAGACTAAAAATGCAGCACCGGACTGGTGGAGATGGTTATTTTTAACCTCTAAGATGAAATGTGCTGAAGACCAATGGATAGATATATGTACATCTGACAGGCACTCCCTGAGTTACAAACATCTGGACTTGCAAAGCTTCATCACATCACATCAAGGAAGTCCCCAGCTTACAGACACCACCCTGCACATATAAACAAATTATCCTTCTTGGAAACCATTATGTGTTCTGTGTTTTGGCACACCACCATTTGTAAGATGGTGACTTCCTGTACAGCCCTGTTAACTCTGAAAGGCACACTTGCATTTGAAGGGCTAGATTTCTCTGCACTGGACCCAGACGTAGGTTACTTGATCCTTGTCCCATAGCCACTTTAATATTTCTGTGCAGAAGCGTGGGCATTTGAATGTGCCTGTGTGAAGCCCAGTGGATGCAGTCTGTGCAGTTTGCCATTGTGCTGCTTTTATTTAAACAGCGGCCTGCACTATATGCAAGGACATCACATGTTCTCGCGTGCCATGAAAGATGCAGTGTCATGGGGGGAGAACTGGTCTTGCAGTAGCAAGCATGAATTGTCCCCTTTGCTAAGCAGGGCCCACTGTGGTTTGCATTTGAATGGGGGACTACATGTGCGAGGACTGTAAGATATCCCCCTTAGGGGATGGGCTGCTTTGGGAAGAGCATTTGCATGCAGAAGGTTCCATGTTCTCTCACTGCCCTCTCCAAGATAGGGCTGAGAAAGACTCCTGCCTTCAGCCTTGGAGAAGTCACTGCCAGTCTGTGTAGAGTCTACAGTACTGAGCTGGATGGACCAATGGTCTGACTTGGTAGAAGGCAGCTTCTTATGTTGCAATACATTGGGTCCTTCTGAGAGCATTGTTTGGCAGTTCGCACTGGGCAGGGCCAACAGCTCTCCCCATCCCATTCCCCGGCTACTGGCCACCCACTGTGATTGGGGACAATGGAAGTTGTAGGCCCAAAACAGTTGGAAGGCTGTATAGTTGGACACCCTGGCACTAACTGTTTACTAAGGGAGCTTTCAACTGGAAAGATCTGGAAGACTTTTCTGGCCTGCTCTTGTCTGTATTGCAATACTTGAGAGTGCCGTTCTGTAAAATAAGCCAAGCAAGCCTTCTCCTTGCGGAAGCTGTGCTCATGCTTCTTTGGTGCTTGTCTATTACAAT